>NC_083229.1:117661026-118261026 GCF_032191835.1 Heteronotia binoei | reverse complement strand
GGATGATTTAATTCTTAGAACGTAAATATACACCACTTGGTTTAATTCTTAGAATGTAGATACGCACCACAACCGGTGTTCTTAGAGTTCAGAGTATTTTACTGAACAAATATAGTATAATATAAGCCACATTTCCCCCCTGGAAACAAGTTTATAGCACTTAATGTATTTTCCTTAGAGACAGGAACAAAACACATCAGACAGAATAATGTGTGTGCCTTTTCAAATTCACTCCATTTACACTGGAACACTTATTTTAATAAGACTAATCTGAAGTAAATAGGTTATGGATTGAGGTTATATATCTGGAACCAAGAAGGGGAAGTAAGTTAAAAACAAAACCCAGGTAGGCAAAAATGTCAATATGGTTAAAAGGATACCTGCTAAAGCTAAGAGAGAATTCAGAAGTATTAGGAAGCTATGCTATTATTAGTAAACTATATAATGTAATGAGGGGAGGGGGGCAGCATGGTACAACCTGATCTTGTTAGATCTTGGAAACTAAGCTGGGTCATTACTTGGAAGACCACCAAGGGAGACTCTGCAGAGGAAGGCAATGGCAAGCCACCTCTGCTTCTCACTTGCCTTGAAAGCCCCTTGCTGAGGTCGCCATAAGTCTTGGATGGAAGACCACCAAGGAAGGCTCTGCAGAGGAAGGCAGTGGCAATCCACCTCTGCTTCTCACTTGCCTTGAAAGCCCCTTGCTGAGGTCGCCATAAGTCTTGGATGGAAGACCACCAAGGAAGGCTCTGTAGAGGAAGGCAATGGCAAACCACCTCTGCTTCTCACTTGCCTCAAAGGCCCCTTGCTTGGGGTCACCATAAGTCAATCATGACTTAACAGCGCTTTACACACCCACACACAATCACATATAATGTAATTCTACACTGTGGCTGAAATTCAAAGAGCTTGTAAAGTTTTCACTAACTCAGATAATTTTTCAAATTGTTATTTACAAAGACTGCAACGTTGTCCCCATGCCCTTCCAATGGCTTGAGGCCTAACAGAATAAGAGACAAAAGGGAGAAGGAAACAGGAATCATTAATATCAATTTTGAATTTTAAGTATTTTAAGCTGGTGCCCATGTCTTCTTCAAAACCACTTTTGACTGTCCCTTTGGTCTTTAAATAAAACACCCTTGGCCAAACACAATCTCCCCCCCCCTTTTATTTGAGGGGATGGAAAAGGGGTGTATTATTCCAGTAAACAAAACTCTAAGACCTCCTTGGGCCAACAAAATAAGTTCCACGGATCCTTGGAGAGTGGCCATTTCAGCGGTAAAACACAGTATCATTTGCACCTCTGGGATTTGAAAGGTCATTTACAAATATTAGGGCTCGCTCCTGGAGATCTGTTGTGCTAGAAAAGGTGCTTTCCTCTGGAAGAAACAGCCTTCCCCTGACGTGAGGTGCTGGCACCTAGGCAATTCAAGAGATCCATGTAGGGTTGCCAAGTCCAATTCAAGAAATATCTGGGGACTTTGGGGGTGGAGCCAGGATCAATGGTGTGACAAGCATAATTGAACTCCAAGGGAGTTCTGGCCATCACATAAGAACATAAGAGAAGCCATGTTGGATCAGGCCAATGGCCCATCCAGTCCAACACTCTGTGTCACATAAGAACATAAGAGAAGCCATGTTGGATCAGGCCAGTGGCCCATCCAGTCCAACACTCCGTGTCACATAAGAACATAAGAGAAGCCATGTTGGATCAGGCCAGTGGCCCATCCAGTCCAATACTCTGTGTCACATAAGAACATAAGAGAAGCCATGTTGGATCAGGCCAGTGGCCCATCCAGTCCAACACTCTGTGTCACAGAAGAACATAAGAGAAGCCATGTTGGATCAGGCCAGTGGCCCATCCAGTCCAACACTCTGTGTCACAGAAGAACATAAGAGAAGCCATGTTGGATCAGGCCTGTGGCCCATCCAGTCCAACACTCTGTGTCACATAAGAACATAAGAGAAGCCATGTTGGATCAGGCCAGTGGCCCATCCAGTCCAACACTCTGTGTCACAGAAGAACATAAGAGAAGCCATGTTGGATCAGGCCAGTGGCCCATCCAGTCCAACACTCTGTATCACACAGTGGCCAAAAATTATATGTATATATAATATATATGTATGTATGTATACATATATATACACACTGTGGCTAATAGCCACTGATGGACCTCTGCTTCATATTTTTATCTAACCCCCTCTTGAAGCTGGCTATGCTTGTAGCCGCCACCACCTCCTGTGGCAGTGAATTACACAATTTAATCACATTTAAAGGGACCACACACCTTTTTAAATGCCTTCCTTCCATAAGAAATAATGAAGTATAGGGGCACCTTCTTTTGGGGCTCATAAAATTGGACCCCCTGGTCCAATCGTTTTGAAACTTGGAGAGTATTTTGGGGAGAGGCACTAGATGCTCTACTGAAAAATTTGGTGCCTCTACCTCAAAAAATAGCCCCCCCCAGAGCCCCCGATACCTCCAGATCAATTCCCCATTATACCCTATGAGAATCGATCGCCACATAGGGAATAATTAAGTGCCCAGCAGACATTTCCCTCCCCCCAGCTTTCTGGTGACTCTTAAGCGAGGGATTGGCGTCTCTACTCACGAGTTGCTGCCAACGTCTTCAAAGTAACACAGACACACCATCCAAAGAGGAAGCCTTTCAATCGGAGACTGAAGTCTCTGGAGGGGGAAAGTCACATGGTGGCTGTGGGGGCAGGGCTTCCCCCCACCAGACGCCTGACTGGAGGCAGGAACGATCCTGAGAAAGAGGGAGAACCCCCACTGGGACTTGGGGATTGGCAAGCCTAGATCCATGGGATCCAACCCACTGTAATTGTAATAAAGGTCTGCATTGGGAACAGTCTTAGTGATTTAGGCCTAAAAAAGAAAGGTGGTCCAGGGGTGGAATTTTAGCAGGAGCTCCTTTGCATATTAGGCCACATACCCCTGATGTGACCAATCCTCTAAGAATTTAGAAAAAAGAGCCTTGTAAGCTCTTGGAGGATTGGCTACATCAGGGGTGTGTGGCCTAATATGCAAAGGAGCTCCTGCTAGAAACCCACCCCTGAGGTGGTCCCCTTTGGAATCACAGAGTCGTTACTGACCCAAGGGGTGACATCACATTGCAACATTTTCTTGGCATATACATTGGTAAATAATCCCAAAAAGTGCAGGCTTCCCCCACAAAAAAACTTCAGAGGTCTAACTTTTACAGCACAGTTTACAGAGACCTCAGTCCCTTATTTCTTGAGAAACAAAAGTTATCCTCGGCCTCCGTCCAGATGGTAGCGGGGAGCCCCCCCGCATTCCTAAGGTGCCAATAAGGGCTCCACTGGAGAGGGAGACACAATAACCTTCACACAACCAGCACATAGGCATGATGTTCTACATAGTAAGATATTAAGATGGGAAAAGCATGGCAGGAGACATGGCATGGATCCTGGCACTCTGCAGCTCTGGACAAAAATCCAGAATGGTTTTGGGGCAAACTCTATGGTTAAAGTGGAATAAGCCATAGAATTTGGCCAAAACCAGAGCATCCCCCATGCGACATCCCCAATATGATGATGCCACTTCTGTGTGACATCAACACACCTGTGATGTTCCTGTTTAGGGGAGGGGTTTTCCACGTTGTCTAACTGGTCCACAGAGGAGGCAAGCCCCCCAAACCAGGGGATCCCCCACTGGGACCTGGGAACCCTCGGGCTTGGCTTGTGAGTGATTGCAGCTGTTGAACATGGAATGTTTACATGCTGAAGCTGTTCACTGTGAGAACTGCAGCATCCCAACTTTATTTATTCCTCCTTATTTTACATTTGGGGTGGCTTCACTTTGAGAGCCAGTCTGATGTAGTGGTTAAGTTTGAGAGCCAGTTTGGTGTAGTGGTTAAGCATGCGGACTCTTATCTGGGAGAACAGGGTTTGATTCCCCACTCCTCCACTTGCACCTGCTGGAATGACCTTGGGTTAGCCATAGCTATCGCAGGAGTTGTCCTTGAAAGGGCAGCTGCTGTGAAATCTCTCTCAGTCCCACCCACTTCACAGGGCGTCTGTTGTGGGGGAAGAAGATAAAGGAGATTGTAAGCTGCTATGAGTATGATTGAGAGAGAAGGGCGGGGTATAAATCTGCACTTCTTCTGTATCAGGGGTGTGTGTCCTAATATGCAAAGGAGTTCCTGCTCCAAAAAAAGCCCTGCCTAAAACCAAGTGCAAGACTTGAGACAGTCATGACTAATTAATTTATAACTAATTCTTCTTCCAGATTGTTTGTCTGTGTCGTTTGACGAGTTTGATGTCTGATCTTGGATCATAACAAACTACAGACTGTTAACTCCTTTACGTGAAACTCAAGCTAGTGAGTGAAGTTGTTATGGACAGCAGAGCTTCCTAATGTTCTCACATAAATGTTTTTGGCAATCCTAAATCAACCCCCTCCCCAACACTGTCAGATTTGACTCTGTGCTTTGTAACACTGTTATTACTAACAGGGGATTAATATTCTGTCCTAGGGGCAGATCAACTGCAGTGTATATTCTTCGGGAACTCCATTTCCCTCACCAGAAACAACCGCAAATATTCTGACCATGTAAACCTGTTTCTCTCAAATTATGCCCCTTTTCTTTCTCATCTAGACTTCTATCCCTCCCTCACCTCCAAACGCCATTTAATTGCGTTAGCATCTGATTTTGCAATTTGAAAAAGTTTTGTTTCTTAGGAAAATAGTATGTGTATTGGAGGATGACAAAGGATTTCAAAAAAACGTTTCATTCGGCCTGTGGTTTTGAATCAGTTTGCAGCCCCACTTCAAAACTAAGGAAAGCTGCGTAGCACATTTCAGATAAGAACAGAAGATCGAATGACCCACTTACTGGAAACAGAACAAGCGAATACCAGATATACGGATTTTTTTTTTGCTGATTTAATACTCAAAGGCGAAGGGGATTTATTATATTCTATTCTACACCATAAACACACAGCATTCACACTCCCAAGAGGAAAGCTTGTCTGAGGGTCTCATTACTGACCTAGAAGGACAAAGGTAATCTCTTAGCCTCGCGGCCAGCTTCGGCTATGCTTGCGCTTTTCTTGGCACGTGCTCAGAGGTAATGTTGGTGTCAAGCGCTTAAATGCTGCTTCAGTCAATATAATTTCTATCCAGGTCACCAGCAGTCTGAATTGAGGAGCTGTTTGGCTTCTGACCGCCAAACAGTTATTTTAAACAGTAATCCACCCAGCAGACAAATTGACAGGAAAAGACCCTTGGCTTAGCTATGCAGAAGGAAGAAACCGTATTCTTAGAAAAGCATCCTTCTTGGTAACGGATAAACCACAACAGCTACCGAGTTCAGGTTGCTGTGCACATGAAACCACAAGGACAGGGTTGTTCTATTGTTGAGGGTCACAGACGCAGACACACTCCTCCGTCTTCTCCTCCACACCACGACTCCATAAGGAAGTTCAGACCTCTCTCCAAAATTCAACTCTTAACCCCTCCTCCTTTCCGCAAAGGGCTTCTGCATTAATTACTCCAATAATGTGAGATTTAAGTCCTTTCTCCTTTTTAATGGCTCCCTTATTTATCATCATTATTACTGTTTATTTAACACTTATACTGAGAAAATCCAATGTAGAAGTGCAGGAGTAGGCTGCCCATTCCATAGGATTTTCAGATGAAACGCATGATCCAAAGAGGTGGCCAAACTGTGGCTTGGGAGCCACGTGGAGCTCTTTCACACATATAGTGTGGCTCCTGGATGTGGAGGAGGAACTTCATGTAGGCTTATTCTCAACTAAGCATGTTTAGCATAAGGGCCCCAGTCAGCCTCTGAGTGCTGACCCATTGGTAGGGGAAATAGGCAGGCTTCCACCACAAAGGTCACCCAGAGACCTAGAGTGGGGAAAGAGAGTGAAAGAGCTGTGGGAGCCACTGGAGGGAGGGACAGAACTAAAAGAGGGCTGCGCAGAATCCCTCTTAGTTTCAAAACTCTTGTAGAAGCTCTTTTTACTGTCCTTGATGTCAAGACAAAGATAATGATGCAAACGGTGGTCAGTGATTTATATGGTACATGTGTGTTTCCTTCTCCCACTGATACAAAAAAATACTTCCCTACCCTTTCCCTATACTGGTCTTATGGGGACTGTTATCCCAGCTTTTTAAAAATCTTCTTCTAAGCATGGTCATGTAAAGTGTATACATATGTATTTTATCTTTCTGTGTAAAGCAAGTATTAAGAGTTTTATGTGTGTAATATTTGTACATGTCTTGTGGTTCTCAAACATCTGACATTTATTCTATGTGGCTCTTATGTTAAGCAAGTTTGGCCACCCCTGATCTATGGGTACACCAATGAGCACGTTCTCCTATTTATGAAAACATTAGGGGAATCTCATTGAAAATATGCACACCCAGCAAGCACTGCTGAGAACGGGAAACACACAGGCACAAAAATTTCTATGTCTAGCAGATTTGGACGTCTGCCCATCATGCCATAACTGCAGCAACAGCATGAACAACATATATCATGACAAACAAAGCTCACAGAATCATAGAATCTCACTGTTTACTTAAGATCTTGCCAGATGGTAACAGTTTAAAAGCACATGGCAAGGTTCTTATGTTGAAGCTATATGGATGAGTCCCTAAGAAATGTCAACATGGAAATTGCTTGCATTTTAGACATGACATTGTATTTCACTTATTTAACTCACCAAAATTGGCCTTGTTAAGAATTAAAGTCGTACAGATTATTCATGAAACTACAGAAGCATGGAAACAGAGAACAAGCAAAATAAATATAAATGTTATAAGAGTAATTTTCCACGTCACTCTTCTTGATTTGGTTTTTTGATTTGCATGCTGTTTCTGACTGGAAAACTAATGGAAATTCTGCAGTACAACTGTAAGCATATGCACCTTTAATCTTACTGACAAACCAAGGTTCTAATTTTGTAGATGACATAAAGTGCAATTCTGCAATCCTAAACATAACTGCATCCTTCTAAATCCATTGAAGTAAATGGCTTAGGAAGGCATAACTCTGCCTACGATGGCACTCATTCATGTATGCAGGGGTGGGATTCTAGCAGGAGCTCCTTTGCATATTAGGCCACACACCCCTGATGTAGCCAATCTTCCAAGAGCTTACAAAAAAGAGCCTGCATGTATGTAATGGTTGTCAAGTCAGAACCAACTTGCTGAGCAGACAGGTTAAAACGGATAAAAGGAAGTACTTCTTCACCCAAAGGGTGATTAACATGTGGAATTCACTGCCACAGGAGGTGGTGGTGGCCACAAGTATAGCCACCTTAAAGAGGGGTTTAGATAAAAATATGGAACACAGGTCCATCAGTGGCTATTAGCCACAGTGTGTGTGTATATATAAAATTTTTTGCCACTGTGTGACACAGAGTATTGGACTGGATGGGCCATTGGCCTGATCCAACATGGCTTCTCTTATGTTAACTTATGGCAACCACAGTGAGGGACTTTCAAGGCATGTGACGAAGCAGAGGTGGTTTGCCATTGCCTTCTTCTGCAGAACCTACCTTGGTGGTCTCTTGTCTAAGTACCAATTTTGCTTAGCTTCAAAGATCTGACAAGATCAGGCCATCCCATCCCATGCCATCCCATCCTATGCCATCCCATCCCATGCCATACCACACCATACCATACCATGATAACTATTTATATCAATATTGTAACATAGTATTGTATACCTTTGGAGCTACTGCACATTTCCTGTTCAAAGAAATATGTCTGAAGATCAAACACAAGCAGTTCTTCAATTACAGGTGCAAACTTGTATGCTCAGGACAACCTCATGTTCAAGAGCTACCAAATATGTAACACATTAATAGAGCTCAAGAAAAACATCAGTTCAACAGAATGAGGAAGTAAAAAAAGGAGAACCCCCCCCCCCCAAAAAAAACCTGGTATTACTGGAAAAAGGACTGAAATTAAAATGATCGCTATTGTAATGCCTTTACATAAATCAATATTTCAGGCAGTGGGAATGCCTTGTACCGTTCTGGTTGACTTGTATCTACAAAGGTATACATCAGCACTAAGACCACCAACATAATCAAGGTATAGTAAGTCCTGCCTTAAAAAGAAAAAGGTTTTTCAGTAAGTAAACATGACAAGAAAGGAGAGGATTATAAAATTAGGTATGACCTCCTCCCTTCCTTCATATTGCTAAAATTTAGGATCATCCAAATCTGTCAATAGATTCAGCACAGACAAAGGAAAGGAAATCAGACATCATAAACAAAGTAACCTGGCAGTTGGAAAGAACATTCTTGTTAAGAAGGATTCTAATCTGAATAAATGTGAAAATAAGAGTAATTTTCACTGGTGGATTTTCCAGTAGTCAAGTCGAGTTTATCACTATCCAAGATCAGAATTCGGAATCAAAGTTGTCAGCAAACATTTACATTGGTTCCATACCTTAAATATACTAGATTCACTGAACATAAAATGCAATACTGGCTTAAAATATCAAGAATGGGTTGTATGCTTTTATCTAGTTAAACATGCCTAAGCACAAAATCCAGCTACTTTAAGGGTTGTTTCATTACAACAATTTCCAAGGAGAGAAATATAGAAGTGATTGGTTCTACCTGGGAAATTTGATAAAATTTGAGCAATATAAATATTTCAAATATCCTGGAAAAAACTGACAAAACATGCTTGATAGTCTTTACTATACCTGAGTGGTATGGGCAGAAACATTTCTCATATAGAATTCAAGCAAATCAATGGCGGCTCTTGAAAATGTACTTTCTCCATCATCCGATGGTAAAATCAACTCACACACAGAGAGGAGAGGAGTTGACATTGAAGCTGCCACAAGTTTTAACTCTTCAGCTGCTCCTTTAAAGTACAAACTAATTATTCACCCAGTTCCACACTAAATCTGTTGTATAGAACAGTTTTATCCAGGGATTTTTTTCATAGCAGGAACTCCTTTGCATATTAGGCCACACCCTCCTGATGTAGCCAATCCTCCTGGAGCTTACAGTAGGCCCTGTACTAAGAGCCTCGTAAGCTGTTGGAGGAATGACTCTATCACAGGGGTGTGGCCTAATACACAAAGGAGTTCCTGCTACAAAACAAGTCCTGGTTTTATCAATATAACCTCAAGCAATCTTCAGCAGGAAGACTGATGGTTGGATCAAAAGTAGTACTTTATTTCTATCGCCAGAATTCTACCCCTGCCAACCTATCTACTAGGTTTGCTGCCTACAGGGACACTGTAAAGCAGCGGGCCCCAACCTTTTTGGCACCAGGGACCGGTTTTGTGGAAGAAATTTTTTCCATGGACCAGGGAGGGGGTGATGGTTTGGGGATGATACAATTGTGCACTTTATTTGTATTATTACATTGTAATATATAATGAAATAATCATACAACTCACGGCCTGGTTGCTAACAGGCCACGGACCATTACCGGTCTGCAGCCCAGGGGTTGGAGACCTCTGCTGTAAAGGATGTGACAAGCCATAATGAACAGCTGGTAGACAACGCTCAGTTTGTTGTTCTGTGAGGACTGTTCTAAGATGTTGTTCTGAGTTTTGTGGCCTGAATCTAATCAAACAGTTAAGAAAACTTATGTGCTGTTCAGGTTTCTTAAGACGGTGGCAGCGATTCTCACAGATTCCCTCCTCCACACTGTAGACCCCGGACGTTCTGTTTCTGGGGATAAGTGGACCCTCAGGAACAATGCGGAATCTGCAGTAAGATCTGGAAATCAGCCAAAGAGCACACACAGAGACACACACACGCCCCGTTAAGAAAACTTTAATTCCCTCAAGTGATATTCTAAGCTGTGGAGTCTTGTGAATTAAAATTCTACTTTGTGAGCTACTGGCATTAAAATTGTGAGCTTCTGGGGCCATTTCTCCTGAGCTAAGACAAAAATGTGTGAGCTGGAGGTTAAAAAATTGTGAGCTAACTAACTCAGCTTAGAAGGAACACTGCCCTCAAGTCTTCACAGTATAGTTAGAAAATGGTCAGTTTCATTCCATTTCTACCTTGCTATCTTCGAAGGAATATGGCAATGTTTGAGAACCAAGCCAGTGAGGGCCCTATGAGAATTTTGTGGCCATTACCAAGGGGTCTGTCAAAGCTCATGCTGAGAGGATTGTGCTAACCTAGACCTGATCTGAAACTTTCCATTATGGCCTTTCTGTTTTTTGTAGCAGGAACTCCTTTGCATATTAGGCCACACACCACTGATGTAGCCAATCCTCATGGAGCTTATAGTAGGCCCTGTACAAAGTGCCCTGTAAGCTCTTTGAGGATCGGCTACATAAGAGGGGTGTGGCCTAATATGCAAAGGAGTTCCTGCTACAAATAAGCCCTGTTTCTGTTTATTTCGTATCGTATCCTTGAGCCTAGCTTCTCTGAGATGTTATTTTTTCCCGATTACCCAAGGAAGTCACTCCGCTTCCACGCCAATCCTTTGACTGTCGGCATATGAACCCTCAGATGGTTAGCTAAACTAAAATAAATAGATAGATAGATAGATAGATAGATAGATAGATAGATAGATAGATAGATAGATAGATAGATAGATAGATAGATAGATAGAGATGTGGCTTGGACCGGCAAAATTCCACCCTCTTATAACAGTGGTAATTAAAAATCCCTTATTTGGATTAAAAAAAAATAACTCCACTTTTATATAAAAAGAATACATGCTTCAAGTGCATTTGTGATGGATTTCTTCCCCCCCACTCCCGCCCCTTAAACAGTGAATGGCTGGACTCGTAGTCTGAATAAACAGTGTGGGAGGTGACTGTTCCGTGAGGCCCATGTAAAGGATACAATCATTCTTCTTAAATCTGTTCAGTATTAAATCATGTAAAACCAGCTAAATTATAAGGAGGGCCGGTGTACTAAGTATGACTTCCAAAATAAGGGAAAGGGGAGAGAGCCTTCTTTAGTCACTCATTCTCCCAGCTTCTGGTGTTTAATTGTGTATAAAGTTCATTGACTCGCTGGTTGCTGTCAGATGATCTTTCTGAAGCCTGTGAAAAACATCTCAGGAATGCAGTGATGTGGGCAGAAACAAAAGTGAGTTCATGCCATGGAACACTTTAAATGAAGCAAAAACCAGTAAGCCACCCAGAGAAGGAATCTCACACAAGAGAAGGGGCCGTGGGGTAACAGCAGGTTAAACCTCCATCCTAAAGTGACATTATCATTAATCAAATAACTTTTCTTTTCTTTCTTTTTTTAAAAAGTAGCCTTTTGGGAATTGGCCAGTGATGAATTTATTTAAACAACAGAAAAGGGGAGACCGACAGAGAAGGGAAATGAACAGCTATTTTACAGAGCTACAGTCCTGTGAGATAAGCTTTCCCCCATGTTTTATACAGGAATGTGACTTGTCATGGGTGAATCTAGAACAGAGCTGCGATCCAAACTCTGACCTAAGTAGTTCAGAAGCTGCTGCTGAGTTTCCTATAATATAAATAAACAGCTGGACACAGTAAAAGTCATTTGAATTTTTAAAAACCTGCCTGAAAATTTTCTGCCATCTTAGTTAGATGAACCAACTGGGGCTTTCTTTGCAGCAGGAGCTCCCTTGCACATTACGCAACACACTCCTGTTGTACCTAATCCTCCAAGACCTTACAGGGCTACAAAGGATTGGCTACATCAAGGATGTGTGGCCTAATATGCAAAGAAGTTCCTGCTACAAAAATGCAGGTATACACCAGCAACTATTTTAAGGCCAAATTGTATATCCTTTGATCAAACCATGGTTGTCAGGTCCAACTCAAAAAATATCTGGGGAGTTTGGGAGTGGAGCCAGGAGGAGCAGTGTTGTGACAATGTTGTGGAGTTCAATTATGCTTGTCACAACCTTGCTACTGGCTCCACTCTCAGTCTCCTGGCTCCACCCCTAAGTCTCCTGGCTCCACCCCCAAAGTCCCCAGATAGTTCTTGAACTGAACTTGGCAACCCTAGGTTGGATCCAATTAATTATTCTTCTCCTATCTTGAGTGTCCATTATTACTTGGAGCACTATGTGGGATGTAACTGCAGGAGAGCCTTGGGCCCTTCTGGGATGATGCCTCAGATGTCAGCAGTGGTCGAAAACACACTATCTCTACCCTTCATCGCCCTTTTAAAAAAAGTTATATATATATATATATATATATATATATATATATATATATATATATATATATATATATATATATATATATATATACACGCCCCATGGTGCAGAGTGGTAAAGTTGCAGTACTGAAGTCAGAGCCCTCTGCTCACGACTTGAGTTCGATCCCAGCGGAAGCTGGTTCAGATAGCCAGCTCCAGGTTGACTCAGCCTTCCATCCTTCCAAGGTCAGTAAAAGGAGTCCCCAGCTTCCTGTGGGGAAAGTGTAGATGACTGGGGAAGGCAATGGCAAACCACCCTGTAAAAAAGTCTGCCGTGAAAACGTGAAAGCAATTTTCACAACATTTTCACGGCAGACTTTTTTACAGGGCTTTTTTGTAGCAGGAACTCCTTTGCATATTAGAACACACACACCCTGATGTAGCCAATCCTCCTGGAGCTTACACTATGCCCTGTACTAAGAGCCCTGTAGACTCTTGAAAGATTGGCTACATCAGAGGTGTGCGGCCTAATATGCAAAGGAGTTCCTGCTACAAAAAAAAGCCCTGTTTATTTATTTAGGGATTGTACTACTGGTGTATTGTTACAGTGCAGGAACGCTCGTCTAGCAAAGGGTGAAACTGCTCTCTGGTTCTGTGGCCATGCTACACAGTTTGGATCCTGTTCTGTCCCCTCTCCATATTGGGTCACACACCAAGTCTGATATTTTTTAAAAAAATAAAAGGAAGAAAGGAAGAAAATGCAAGTTGACCGATCATATAGATAAAGCTCCATACCGTTGCTCATTTATATGACGCAGTTTCATAGCTGCTGTAGAGCTGGATTATAAATTCAAACATCTGGAATGTAATCTTCTTCACAGACAGATAAAACTGGATCATCGGCATATTAAAGTATAGATTATGGTATAGCTTGGTATTAAATTATAAAACCTATTAGTTTAAAAAGGTCTATGCTATTGAAATGGAATGGGGGAAATGCCCTCCAGAGTCTTTATCGAAATGACCCATTTATGGTAGACTACAGTCATGCCTTCGAGCTTTAAATGGAAGCATTTTTACCATATAATTATATTAATTCATTCTTGAAAAATCTGTGCTGTTTTATATGCTGTCTGCTGGAACTACGAGTGTCCTAATAGATACATGGAACAAAAAAGCAAGCAAAAGAACGTCTGTGATTCACCCCCCTCCCCACCTCCGGTTTAACAGCTCCAAAAACCAATTGGTTCCAAGACTTTGCTGCAGATGGAGTCATACTGGAAAGAAACAGCAGTCAGAACAAAAACATTTCTTGAGCTGACTGAAAGGTACAAACTGTGAAACTTTTCAAAATCTAAATAGTGCTCAAGAAGATTCAGAAAAAATCTATGTCAGAGAGATTATTTATTTCTAGTTACTGTTTTATATATCTGATATTTAACAACATGTATTTATACAAAGGGCCTTTTTGTAGAAAAAGCCTGGCAGGAAATCATTTGCATATCAGGCCACACCCCCTGGCATCACCATTGTTTCACACGGGGCTTTTTTGTAGAAAAAGCCCAGCAGGAACTCATCTGCATATTAGGCTACACCCCCTAATACCATGCCTGCTGGAACTGTGTTCCTATGTGTTCCTGCTCAAAGAAAGCTCTGTTTATACAGTATAACCTCAATCCTAAATACAGAAATGAATTATGTTTGTAGTGAGTACATCAAAATGAGCACACTCTAGAATTCACAGTAAAACACTATGTTACCATAGAGTTTTACCATGGATCCTAGAGCAGCCGCAGCACAACGTGCCTGGCACAATGACATCACTTCCGGGTGACGTCATCATACGGGGCACGTTGCACAGCAGTGGGGCTATTTGGGGGCAGGGATCCCCCTGGCGGCTTACTCTTTGCCAGTGGGTTGCTCCCCCTCAAACTGGGGGAACCCCCACCTCTGGTGGGAGCTTGGCAGTCCTACTTCCTTCCTTTGAGAGCAGAAAGTTGCCCAGCAGGATGAGGATGCTCATCTGGCCTGAAGCTGCTCCTGCCAGGAAGTGGAGTGGCTCCCTAGCTGGCCAGGTCTGTAGCCACATTTGGGCCCACAGGGTCTCAGCCCACCACTTAAACACCAAAGCCAGGACCCTGGCCCCACCACTTATCACAGCCCTGGCTCTCTTCTGTCCTCCTGTCCCTCTCCCTGGAGGAGGAGCCCCTCACTGGCCCAGAGGGTCTTTTGAAATCCCATTTGCAAGAGGGGAGCACCTAAACTTCAGTAATGAATTCACCACTTGGCGTTCAGGTGTGGGGCGCCAGGTCCCCAACATGATGATGACTCTTTAGCTTAGAGAAAGTTGGACTGGATGGGCCATTGGCCTGATCCAACATGGCTTCTCTTATGTTCTTATGTTCTGTGTGACATCACTGCATTGGGGATGTACCCGCCCCCTCCAGGAACGGCCCCCCAAAGTCCCCCACTGGGGCCAAAGAAGGACCAGGGCTACTCTCTGCCTACAGACAGAACACGATTGCCAGAAATCATGGTTATGATTGAAGCAAGTCCTAAGTATGATATTTTGCCAAGCATTGCATGAGGTTAAAGAAGAAGTTTGGAATAGAACTGATGAAGTGAATTCTGAATCTGATTTAACTCATTTCTTTCGCAGTAGTGCTGATGCTCTGGAAATACAATATGCAGGGGTGGCAATGATAGCTCTCCAGATGTTTTTGCCTACAACTCCCATCAGCCCCAGCCAGCATGGCCAATGGCTGGGGCTGATGGGAGTTGTAGGCAAAAAACAACTGGAAAGCTACCAGTGGCCACCCCTGCAATACAGGAGCAGATACTCAGAGGGATTGATCCGAAACAGGGTCATTCTTTTCAGTGGCTATTTTCATACTAAATTGATACACAGTTGGAAGATGTGAAACAACTGAGATCCCAATGAGGTGCTTTAATATCTAACCAAGAACAGAATGCTACAATTAAAATGTCACCATGGGAAGGGAGAATTAATGACTGTATTGTAAGTGGGGCTATAATTATAGGAAGTTTCAAAACTGTAACTGGTCCAGAATGTGGCAGCTTTAGCAGTCCCTTGAATCAATTGTAAAGGACCTATGACTCTTATAACATCAACATCACTATTTGGTTATCAAAACTTTTTTGGTCCTACCCCTTATTTTTAAGACTTTTTCTCAAATTGGCCATGAGGAACTCTCTTTTCCCATATGTTCCTCCAAACCCACAAAGAGTTATATCAGAAGATGTATTGGTAATACCTGCTCATTAAAGTTAGTGGTTGTTACTTGTGTTCAGTGCTAGACAGTGGAACTAGTATCCAACTAAGATCTATGAAATCTAAGCTATTTTAAGAAAACTTTCAAGATTGGGGGAGGGGGGTTGGCAAAGGCCTTTAGAGGTTTGAATCAGTTATTAAATCAGTTTATCAGTGATGTGAGATAATCTATTTCAGCAGTTTCCAACCTTTTTGTTATGGTGATCCACAAGTCCAAATTTACCTGGTATGATAACCCATCCAAGGCTGGCCAAAGGTATTTTTTTTAAATGTCCTAGGCAAACTATGATCTTGGCATCCATCTAGTTCAGCATTCCATTTTCTGCGATGGCTAACCAAATGCTTTAAGAAACCAACAAACAACACGCAAAGGGTGCCCCCTGCTCACAGTATGAATCCCAAGCAAGTGGCATTCTGACATACACAGTCTTTGCATATGAAAGTTAAGATATCAGCCTCTGACCACCCTCCTTCGTTACTCCCTTTTTTTGCTGTTGTTCAGTCGCACAGCCAAGTCCGACTCTTTGGGACCCCATGGACAAAGTCACACCAGGCACTCCTGTCTTCCACCATCCTCCGAAGTCTGCTCAAATTCATGTTAGTCACATCAGTAACGCTGTCCAGCCATCTCATCTTTTGCCGTCCCCTTCTTCTTTTGCCTTCTGTTTTTCCCAGCATCAGGATCTTCTCCAGTGAGTGCTCCCTTCTCATTTGGTGGCCAAAGTATTTGAGCTTCAGCATCTGACCTTCCAGGGAACAGTCTGGGTTGATTTCCCTTAGGACTGACTGATTTGATCTTCTTGCAGTCCAAGGGACTCTCAAGAGTCTTCTCCAGCACCACAGCTCAAATCCTTCTTAAATTCTAAGCAATTCACTCTAGTAACTGTCTTACTCCATCATGTATATGCAGTGGAGAAAAAAATACCAATGCAAGGATGTCAAACTCATTTGTTATGAGGGCTGGATCAGACATAAATGAGACCTTGTCAGATGGACGAAGCCATGTCAGGCCAGGCCATGTGTGTACCTATTTAAGATTAGGCAGCTGAGATATAAACTTTATAAAGGACATAGATCAACACAAAGTTTTGGTTTTTTTTAAAAAAAAAAAAACTTAAAACATGCTTAAAACATTTAGCACTCATTGGTCTTAAAGGTGCTTCTTTGTATCTCTCCCATGGGATTCCGGGAACTGGGCAAAGGAAGCTCTGGCTCTTTCCTTCCTTCCCCAGGGGTCCAGGATGGGGAGGAGCCTCAGCCAATAGAAGGAAGAGAGGCTTGGCTCAGTAGCTCTGCTGTGCGACAGGGAGCCTAGCAAATTCTTCCCCCTCTTTCTCCCCAAGGGAGGAGCCTCAGCCAATGGAGAAAATAGAGGTTTTGCCCTGTAGCTCCTGTGCAATTCAGCAAGTCTGGCAAAGCAAGTTGTGATGCAGAAGGAAGCAAGAGAGAGGGAGAAGGAAGGAGATGACAGCCAGTTGCTCAGGGGGTTGATAGGAGCCCTCTGGGGGCCTGATTCGGCTCTCAAGCTGCATGTTTGACAACCTTGAACTAATGTATAACATGGAAGGTAGTGGGGCTTTTTTGAGCAAGAACACACAGGAATGCAGTTCTGGCTGGCTTGGCATCAAGGGGTGTGGCCTAATATGCAAATGAAACTGCTGGGCTTTTTATACAAAGAAAGCCATGTAAGAAACAATGGGGTGTGGCCTGATATGCAAATGAGTTCCTGTTGGGCTTTTTCTACCAAAAAAGCCCTGGAAGATACTAATTCCAGGGTCACATCTTGGTTTCCAAAATATGAAAGAGCAACAGAAAGTCTGGAGGTGGCTATTAGGGAAGGCGGGTTTGCAACTCACTTTCAGAGGCTTTGTGATCCATTTTGGGGTCTTGACTTACAGGATGGGAAACAGCGGTCTATTTAATTGTGTACTGGATTATATTTTTATCTACTTTTAATTGTATCTCACTTTTAGAGCAGATTTTGGTTGAAAAATGGGTTGTAAACCCCCAGACAAATAATATATATAGATTATTGGATAAGATCCTAAATTTTCTTCCCTAGTAACCTAGTTTTTGTCCATCTTCCAGGTCTGTATAACATAAAATATGTATAGCTTCTGAATATTTTAAAAGCATTTATTTCAGTTGTAAAACCATACGTTGCCTCAGTTTTTAAGGTGCATACACAGAAAGCCAATACCCTAATATTTAAAACAAGTTCTGAAAGGGAAGAGAAACAGGCAGGGTAACTATTAAAATAATTACCATATGTTACCAAATAAAATTGTTTTAACATGAAAAATAATCACATTGAAAGCTCCCCTCTGTGTATTTATATCAAGATGAAACAGGTCTAATCTTTCTCAACTGGTTCAATGGAAAGTGTGATTAAGGGAAACCTATGCTAAATTTGAAAATTTTACTGGTTTTTCCTACCTCCCCAAAAAACATAAGTTGGAAAAAATATTATATCTCGTTACTTTCTGTCTTGACAATGCATATGAATACCTAACAGTAAGACTTTCCTCTTACGTAGCATTCCAAATCAAGAATGCCTCACACACACACATATTGACTTCGATAATTATCTGTATTCCCTGTGCTTTTACAAAATATAGGCTAGAATCCAAAAGAACTATTAGGTAAGCCCAAGAGCACACTGTTCCATGGAGAATTTGGGACTTTATTTCACCAAAAGGCAGTGTCTTTCTCTAACAACACAGGGTGTCAAACATGCAGCCCAAGGGCCAGATTAGGCCCCCAGAGGGCTCCTATCAGGCCCATGAGCAACCCACTGTCATCTGCTTTCTTTTCTCTCTCTTGTTTCCTTCTGCATCACAGCTTGCTTTGCCAGGCTTGCTCAATCGCACAAGAGCTACAGAGCAAAGCCTATGTTTGCTCCATTGCCTGACCAGCACATGAAGCAAGCTATGTACAAAAGCTCACAGTGCCCAGGCATTTCATGTTTTCCCCTGGGTCTTAGGCTCAAAGCATTGACCATGAGATTTCTGTAATCAAAAGTAGGTTTGCAACTTATGGACACACACCTGAACAACACCTGAACAGCATACTCAGGATTGCTACAGCACAGATACTGTCTCCAGATTGTGTTGCAATAATTCAGAGCAAGAGGTGTCAGTTATCAGAAACTGTGAAATAAACAAAATGTTGCAAGAGTACTAATCTTTTAAGCATATTTTATTTTGAGGTTTTTTAAAATCTTTAATTATGTTTGTGTCCTTTATAAAGTTTATATCTCTGCTACTTGGCATTACATTTTACGACACACGTGGCCCAGCCCAACAAGGTCTCATTTATGTCAGATCCGGCCCTCATAACAAATAAGTTCGACACTCCTGCTTAGAATTTCCAAGACAAGAGACATTTAGAGGTGGTTGGCCATTGCCTGACTGTGTCATGACCCTGGTACTCCTTGGGGGTCTCCCATCCAAAAATAGCCATGGCTGACCCTGCTTGGCTTCTGAGACTGGATGAGATTGGCCTAGCTTGGGCCATCCAGGTCAGGGCAAGCAGTTGTAATACTGTCTAGAATTGCTATATACCCTTTGCTTAGATCTTCCCAAAAGAAGAAGAGGAGCCCACAGGGGAGAAATAAGGTTTGCAAGGGGAAAATCTGAGCTTGATCTTGTTTCTCAGAAGGGATTTTTGCCTTCACAAGAGGCTCTTATTTTTAGGAAGTTATCATAATGCATAATGTTAAGAACTACTCACAATTGGACTCTTTTTCTAGCAGGAGCTCCTCTGCATATTAGGCCACCCCCCCCCCCCCATGTAGCCAATCCTCCTGGAGCTTACAGTAGGCCCTGTACTAACAGCCCTCTAAGCTCTTGGAGGACTGGCTACATCGGGGGGCCGTGGCCTAATATGCAGATGGGCTCCTGCTAGAAAAAGAGCCCGGATTGCTTCAGCTTTTGTCTTGATCCTGTATCAGTGTCATGAGAATGTAATGCTTACTGGGCTGTTCATATTATCCAGAAAGGTACTGTCATGTCTATGCATGTGCAGAAATATGATAATTTCCCCTCCAACTCCCACCACCTGTTTTTTTTTTTAAAATTACTGGCTAGATAGGCACTCGATTCCAAGTCTGACTGAATATTAATGGCTGCCCAAATGTCCAGATCCAGAGCTAAACACGTGTGTTCTTCCACTCCTAATGGGTGTTGTTTATTTTGCACTCCTCATCCACATGAAAAACATTTCTAACACTTTTTAAACTGTAAAAAAATAATAATAAAGGGAACTGAAGAGTGACTTTCTGTGCCAAAAAGAGTCCTCTAGGGAACGTATCTGACTTCTGCGATTATATACGATGTGATATAATTAGCAATTTATTATATAAATTATTGTGGGTTTTCTGCAAGGCTCAAGGACAAAAAAGCCATCAGAGACACTCACATCCTGCAGATCAGTGGCTCCCAACCTTTTTGGCACCAGGGGTCAGTTTCATGGAAAGCAATTCTTCCACGGATCAGCGGGGTTTTTGCCACTCCAGGCTGGCCCCCACCCACACCCCATCCCTGCCCCCACGTGTCAGGCGTGGGTTCATTGAAGCTCACAACTAAGCAGACTTAGTATTTGAAACAAAGTTGCGTTTATTGGACACTTCAGAGTTACTCCAGCTTGGCAGGTATTGGAACTGATGGAGATCAGTTCGAGTCATTGATATTTAACATTTTACTTCAAAGCATTTGCCTCTACCCCTCATTTCCCAAAACAAAAGGTTGCTTTTGCATGTGAGAATTTTCTCAGCGTTCCCCTTATCTTTTTCAGTTGGTGGTTACATTTTCCCGGAGGCAATGTCCTTGTTGCCTCTAGGGGGGAGGTGAGAATCTGGCACATACTCTCTACTTCAAAGAGGCCTTGGCAACCTTTGATATTCCTGGGAAGCTACCCTCTACTTTCCCCCCTCCCACTTCACTACCCCAGCCCCTGTGTTAGTTGGTATATCTATTATTAATCAATATGGTTAGTCAGCAGCATTGGCAATAGTATTAATGAACAGAGCCTGACACCTTCCAAGGTTGGTAAAATGAGTTCCCAGCTTGCTGGGGGGGGAGTGTAGTTGACTGGGGAAGGCAATGGCAAACCACCCCGTAAAGTCTGTCGTGAAAACATTGTGAAAGCAACGTCACCCCAGAGTCGGAAACGACTGGTGCTTGCACAGGGGACCTTTCCTTCCTTTCCCATTTAAAAACCCGCACCGATTGGTGGCGGTCTATAAATGAGGGGTAGACAAAAGTTGCAGCAGCGCTGCCCCTTCCACCTGGCTGGGACCCAGGCAGATGAGAGAGACAGTGTGGCCTCACTCTGAGGTGGTGTGTCCTTGGAGTGAGGCTCCACTGCCTCTTTTGTCTGCCCGGGTTCCGGGCGGGTGAAAAGAACGGTGCAGTGCCTCTGCCTCATGGCCCGGTCGCTAACAAGCCACGGACCGGTATCAGTCCGTGGCCCAGGGGTTGGGAACCCCTGCTGTAGATGCATCCTGTATCTCATAAGAATCATCCACAACTCCTGCGTTTAAGCCCTCCAAATACCTGATCACTAGAACATTATTTAACCCTATTTTTTCACAGTGTTTACTATCCATTGCTTCTGTAAAACTGTGGGAGGCAGGGATCTAGACCTGCGATATCAGGCTAGGTCATATTGCGCAGTGCAGAGTCTATACTTTCCACTTCACCATAGAAGCAGATTCTAAGCAGACAGAAATGAGTAGTGTGTGTGTAGTTTGCATGGTCAAAGGTTTTGTGTTATATCCCTAAGGTTTACAAAGGCTCAATTGATATTGTTACATCTCCCTTGTTTCTCTGAGTACTGAGAGATATAGAGGCTGTGCTTACCTGGGTTGGAAGAAGTATCAGTAGAGATTTATGTATTTGGGGGCGGGACAGAATTTGCTTTTATTTACCAATATATTGGTAGAAGCAAAGATGCACTCCAACAGGGCAGGGATCAGGGCTTTTTTTGTAGCAAAAACTCCTTTGTGTATTATAGCCAATCCTATTGGAGCTTACAGTAGGGCCTGTACTAAGAGCCCTGTAAGCTCTAGGAGGATTGGCTACATCAGCAGGGTGTGGCTAATATGCAAAGGAGTTTCTGCTACAAAAAAAGCCCTGGCAGGGACGAAGGGAGGGAGATAGAGAGAGTGTGCGCGAATGAGAGTCTTTCTGCATTCTGTCTTTACTCCTGATTTTTTCCAGAACTCAAGGCAGCATGCCTTTAATTCGAATCATTTCCTTTCATTCTGCATATGTAATTATTCTTTGGCACTCTGTGCCAAAAACTCAAATCTCAGCAGATTCTGTTTTTTGCATATTCGTGGAAGAAAGTGTGTTTTGAGCCCTGATTGCCCTTATCTTTAGAAGAAGTAATCGAGGTGGCAGCATACTTTCCCCTTCCCTTCCATGCCTGTTGTTCTCTTTTCCTTTTCACAGAGCCACAGGTGGTGGGAGGATTCCTTCCAGGAAAATTGGAATGACATTGAGTGGATGAGGCCTTTCAGTGATCACCGGGCAGTGTTTGCTAACATTACGTAATGGGAATAACCCAGGGATAATATGCAATTATGATCAGCTAGTATCAAATCAAAATGCAAACCATCAAACCATGCATCCGTTTTTGGTTTTTTTAAATAAAGATAACTATTATTGAAACTTTATAATAGTTCACAAACCAACAAAGTAAAAATACCTCCCTAAATAAATAGATAAATAAATAAATAAAACACATAAATAAGCAGAACACGTTAGCCTTACATTTGAGATAAACAGCATAGGCTGTTAACCAATATACCTATCCACAGTACATTAATATAATTCAAGATCAGCATATCTGAGTGGAATTTTACAGTCTTCAGGACAAATAGAATTAACATATTCAAAAAATACAAACCATTTTTCAACAAAATTATTATCCATTTCAGGATTTTCCATCAGTAATATCTGAGTTGCCAGTTGTCTTGTATCACTAAGTCCCATACCTTTGAGAACCAAGTTTTAATAGGGAAATGTTTGTGATGGAAGTCTGTTTGGTTTAGAAGTGCCTCTTGAAGAACGGGTTTTTCCAGCTGTGCTCCCACCAAATGTAAAAGTTCAACAATTGCCCAATGAGGAAATCTCCTATCACGTTAATTGGCTGCCTAACATAGACCAAACAGAAAGAGGCTGAAACAGGGGAGGTCAGTGGGTTATGCTTAAATATTAGCGGAAACAATTCTACTTTAAATAGCAGGACCGATTTCAAAACGTGGCAGAACAAAGGTTCACGGCAAAAGCACTTTTGGGAAGCGCAGGGCAACAGCCTGCGGGAAGCGGTCTGAGTGCTGATCCCCCTAAAATAAATCCAAAACTGAGGAAAAGCCCCAACACAAAGTGGCAGTGAAAGCAGGAGGGAATGAAGAACAGAAGATTGAGATGCGCTCAGGAACCGAGGTAAAATACAAGTACAGAAAGGGCCAGAGAGATCCTTCATCCTCAGATGCTTCCATCTACCAAGAACTTAGGGTTGCCAGCCTCCTGGTGGGGCCTGGAGATCTCCTGCTTTTACAACAGATCTCCAGCTGGCAGAGATCAGCTCCCCTGGAGAAAATGGCTGCTTTGAGGAGGGACTCTATGGCACTGTACTATGCTGAGGCCCCTCCCATCCCAATGTCACCCTCTCCTGGTTCCACTCTCGAAGTCTCCAAGTATTTTCCAACACAGACCTGCCAACCCTAATGGAGATGGGACATAAAGTCACCAGCCAGGGTTGCCAGCCTCCAGGTGGGACCTGGAGATCTCTCACTTTTACAACTGATCTCCATCTGGCAGAGATCAGCTCCCCTGGAGAAAATGGCTGCTCTGAAGGGTGGACTCTAGGGCATTGGGCCATGCTGAGGCCCCTCCCATTCCCAAACCCCACCCTCTTCCAGCTCCATCCCCAAAAGTCTCCAGGTATTTCCCAATACAGACCTGGCAACCCTACAAGAACCATCACTCTCTAGTTCTCTGGTGTCTTCCACACAGCATTTTGTGGTTCTCTCGCTACTGGAGTCACTGCAGATGAAGTACACCAGCAATGGGGCTTCCACATGGTAGGCTGCCCAGCAGTATCTCTGTCCCAATCCCTCAGAAGTGGCTGTCCTTACATTTTTTAAAAAAACAACCAGCACTAGGAAATTGTTATATCATTATACCAGTGTGACCGGGGGGGGGGGGTGTAGAAAAGGCTTAGCAGGAACTCATTTGTATATTAGGCCACACCCCCTGATGTCACCATTGTTCGAGAAGGAACTCATTAGCATAGCAGGCCACATCCCCTGACACCAAGCCAGAACTGTGTTCCTATGCATTCCTGCTCAAAAAAGGGGGGGGGAGCCCTGAGTGAAACAATAGGTGCAGAAGGTTTTGAATTCTCAGGTTTCATTTTTTTTAAAAAAAAAATTAAGTCTGTCGTCTCTTTCCTCGTGAAGTGACACCCTTTTCCTTGTATCTTTGCAAGAGAAGGGTCTAGAAATTTACTTTTTAAAAATGAAAGCTGGCATCCTTAAAAACCTGGTACAATAAACTCTGGAATTTATATATCCTAGCAAAACTTAATGACAAATTGAAACCATTAAGGGACTCTAACTACCATTCTGATATAGTGACTGTCTGGTTTCCAATTTTAGAATTCCTACAAGAAAGATCTGAGACACCTACGGTTATAGAAGCTTTTCATTTATGGTAAATGAGATTTATTTACTTGTAACAATAAGTTTGACAACAGTGACATGGGAAAGTATTTGTTTACTAATACTGTTAAATAATAGATAATTTTGTATTGCTACATAACAAAACGACCAATAAAAATTATTGGGGGGGGGAATGAAAGCTGGGAATTCAGTGGCACCTAGCATTGCAGTGGTATGAGATGTCATGATACCCTAGTGGTGATTTTCAAAAGATATAAAACGTTCCCCACAGTGGCAGGGGAAGAAATGGCTGCCATGGGTATAGGGTCAGGGAAAATGGCTGCCATTTGAACTGGAATATCCAAATCCACCCCCCCCACCCCCCCAACATACACCACCAACCATTCAGGCTTCTCTGCAATTTCCCCAAAAACTTTAGAGCAAAGGCTCAACATTTCCTCCACCTCCTTCTTTATATACATGGCATTCAAGCCAGGCCTTGAATCCCCCATATCAATCTTGAGGTGGGCTAAGTTTGTTTTCCCTGGCAGTTGGAGAAAATACACTGACACTTGGTTAGAATGGCTTCTATTTGCCCTTACTGGTCTTTAGAAAGGGAAGGAGCTAACTTAACTTTGCCAGTAGTACTCTCCTTGGTGATTCTCCCCCAACCAGAAAAATCAATTCCATTACTCTCCACACCTTTTGTCATAAGTACCAAATTATTTCGGCCATAATATGGTTTAAGCATATTTACATGGTACATCTTACATTGGTCCATCACTCAACATTACGAAATAGGCAGGGAAAACCCCAGAGGTGCAGGAATGCACCAATATGGGAATAGGGAAGCAGGAAAAAAAAGTTTCTCCAAAAAACAGTGAACTCAGAGACAGATAACTCATGCGGAAGACACCTCTGTCTCTGCCAGAAGTTCACCTGAACTTTCTTTTCATACAGACACACATCAACACCCTCCCTTCAGGTAGGAGAGGAGAAAGTCTCCCTCTTAAAAACCCTGATGGGTACTTGGACAGATCCATGTCCTAAGACTTCAGGCCTCCTGAGAAGATATCAACAATCATTAAGAGATATTTTCCATTTCTTTTGTGGTGACAGATCAAGATGAGTCACTGTGTTTGTCTGTAGCAGTAGAAGAGAGCAAGAGTCCACAAGCACTTTAAGATTAACATTTGTGGCAGGGTAGGAGCTTTTATAAGGAATCTGAAGAAGTGAGCAGTGACTCACAAAAGCTCCCACCCTGCCACAAATGTTGTAATCTTTAAGGTACTACTGGACTAGCGTTGCCAGGTATTACCTGGCTCCCGGCAGGGGGACGTTTCTCACTCGCATGCAATGTGATGTCCTGGTGATGTCATCGCACTGGGCACATCACGTGGGGATGCTCTAGCAATATGCGTAAAACTCTATGGTGCCAGAGTTTCTACCCAAGTTGCTAGAGCATCCCCCCATATGGTGTGCCCAGCGCAATGATGTTGTTTCCGGGTTACATAATTGCACCAAGCATGTCGGGCACAATGGAGCTCTTTGGAGGTGGGGTTCCCCCGGTGGCCAAAAGCAGGTGAACACCCCCCCCCCCCAGCAGGAGGCTGGGCACCCTATACCGGACTCTTGCTTTTTTCTACCATTTCTTTTGTCATGGACTGGTTTTCTCAAGGTACACTGTTTACGCCAAAGCCATTGGATAGAACAGTCATTCACTAAGCTCACAGCAACAGATCTGATTTGTTATAGCAAACCTACAACCAAAAAAACAAAAAAACCCTCCTATACGTAAGAAAAAACAGCACCACACACAAGGGCTGAAAAAGTCCTTTAGTTGTAGATTATGAAATATTTGGAATCTCATCATGCATAGGGAAAATTGTTCTTACTATACGGTGGGAAGGAAGCAAATAGCACACATTTTTGTGGCTTGCCTAAAAAAGCTGTCTGGACTTATATGATATTGTCTGGACTTTAAAACGCATAGCCCCTGAAACTTTACTTCTCTTGTCCATTGCAATAGTTTTTGGGACACGTTTCCTTTTTTCTTTTCTTTGGTGTACAGAAAGCTAATACTTTGTGTAAAAACTTAGCCTCATAATACCCATTCAGATAAGCCACAATAGCTATTAGAATTCATTTCAGTTATGACATGCATTTTACAGTTTAGATTTCAACAGCCCCGTCTTCCTTTTCTGCCTCATAAAAATATTCCTTTCCTTCCTCTGTACCATATATAGAATAAGAAAAGCTGAACTTCTGCTTGGAAGCACCGTGGCTTTTCTACAAACGAGTTTTATCAAGTAAATCCTTAAAGGCGATGTTGTATTTGATGCATACTGAAAACAGAAAAGAATCCCTCTTTTGGATGAATTTTGTAACAAAATCAGCTGTTATATTTACATTAGAACTAAGTTGCAGGAGTTTCACTCTCTTCATAGTTTCACCATGTAAGTGCAAAGCCGGCCTGCATCGAAGTTAAGCCTTTTAAGACTACTGATAGTAGTCATGGTTTTAAACATTTTAAAGACCTCATTGTTCTTATTGCTGCTCTCCACACATCAGATAATTTTTCAATGCACTTTAAAGCAACCATTTGCAAGTAGTTTTGCCCGTTTCGCACCGAAAGTCTGATTACAAACTGCTGTGGAAGTGCATTACGCTATGTGCCTTAAACCAGCCATTATTAATCATTAAGGTGTACGTATGTGTTTTTGGCCAAAAGCTGAGTCCATGTATTGTGATAAATTATTATCCATTCGTATCTTATTCTTTCTCCAGAAAGCCGAACCACATCCCCAGAACGATATCATTGGCTGGTAAGGCTGAGAAACAGTTATTTGGCTTAAAATTACCCCCTGACATTCACAGCCAAACGACCCTGCACCCAGCCCCACCCATTACAGTACGCTGCCAAGAAAAACAATTGTTTTGTAACACTCCGATATGGGTGGGCAGAAGCTATAGTTGTTAGGCTGATCTCAACATGTTCCCATCTGTAGATACTTAAATCTGGGGGATGGAACCATGAAAAGACAAGACAGATCTTTCTGCAAACCTAATAAAAGCCCCAAGTTAGCAGGTGGGGAAAAAATCTGAAATCTAGGGTTGTTTTTTTTAAGTTGGGGAGTTAAAACTCCCAAAAATAACTAGGCTTCCCAATCTCCCAGTTCCAGTGGGGGAACCCACGGTTTTCCAGGCTCCAACCCGCCCCCAGTCAGCTGGCTGGCGGGGGAAACCCTGCCTCCACAGCCACCATGTGCCTTTAGATCTCTGCATGTTAAGAAGCCTGCAAACACCTTGTGTTTTAAAATATGTGTGTGTGCCTTTAAAATTTGAGCAGGATGTGAAAGCCGCTTCAGGTGGGACCCAGTTGTGAGGGGGATTTTGCAAGGACTTTGGATGATACCTCTCTCCCCCCTGTATTCCCCTCCATGCAGTATTTCCTCTTTCTCTCCTCCTGGTAACCCCCATAGTCTCCCCTTTCCCTTCTTTCTTTCCTTCCCCCACATGAACCAACCTACCTTTTACCTGCCCCCATCCTCAACCATATTTAGTAATGATTGCCCCTCCATCTTCCATAAATGTATCTGCTCTTGACACCCCCCAACCCCTCCCCCCCAAAAAAAACCCCAGCACAACATTTTTTAAAAAACAGACTATAGGATGCAAGTTATTAGAAAGTAATATATGCAAATTTATTTAAGATTCTGAAGGCACAATTTAGAATTCCTTGGTGCAGTATATTTATTTTATTCTGTGTGTTTGTTTGTTTTGCTATAGAAGAATTCAAGGTGATCTAGTAGAGTGACAAGACCAGACTGGTCTGCATCCAATTTTTTTCCTCTCTCCTTGCAGCATCTGGAAAGACATCAGATCCCCTAACATCCAACATCTGGTTTCTCTCCCATACCATACTTAACACAGCCAGAGAAGTCTAGTTAGGAAGCTTTAATCAGACTAGCAAAGGCAGGGGGGGGGGGGGATATCAAGTCAGAGAGCTGTCTGTGCCCAGCTGGCCTTGGTGCTCACCAGGGCATTTTTTTTTGTAGAAAAAGCCCTGCAGGAACTCATTTTCATATTAGGCCACACCTCTGACATCACAATTGCATCACACATGGCTTTATTTGTAGAGAAAGCCAGCAGGGACTTATTTGCATATTAGGCCACACTCCTGACATCCTCATTGTTTCACACAGGGCTTTATTTGTAGAAAAAGCCCAGCAAGAACTCATTTTCATATTAGGCCACACCCCCTGACATCACCATTGTTTCACATGGCTTTATTTGTAGAAAAAGCCAGAAGGCTTATTTGCATATTAGGCAACACCTCCTGACAGCACCATTGTTTCACACCGGGCTTTATTTGTAGAAAAAGCCTAGCAGGAACTTATTTGCATGTTAGGCCACACCCCCAATGCCAAGCCAGCCAGAACTGTGTTCCTGTGCATTCCTGCTCAAAAAAAGCACTGGTGCTCACAGGACGCTGTGAGAAGCAGAAGACGCTCAGCAGCAGAAAGCCAGGAGCAAGGCCAGACTCTGAATGACATGGACAGGGCTGGCGCGTGGGAGTAGGTCGACTAGGCAGTGGCCTCAGTCGCCACCTGGCCTAGGGGCCACGAGGCACCCTGTCTCCACACTCCCACACCAGTCCTGTCTTCCCCTAGGTCCCCGAGGCTTGGGAAGCCTGGGAGAAGGGGGGGAGGCATGCGAGCTGCCGCCACGTTCTGTCTTCGCCCAGGCTCCCCCAGACTCGGGAAGCCTGGGCGAAGGGGGTTGTCCAGTGATGTCACTGGGATGCGCACAAATATGATACTGCGGGGGGAGAGGGCGGCAGAGTGCTATTCAGCCTGGGGCGCAGAAGAGCCTAGCCCCGGGCCTGGACATAAGTGAGCTATCATGGTAGAGAACTCTCATCTGGCAGCGTCTAGAACTTCTCTGAGTCCTTAAATCCATAAACAGGTCCTGAATAACCAAAATATCCCCCTCAACCAAAACCGCCAGGGATTTAAAAGGGCAGTATTCTGGAGATGAGTAGTGACACCTCTGCCAACAGTGTCTGGTTCAAGATCTTTTAATGCCGGTAGTAACAGGGCCTGCCTCACCATGGAAGCAACGGTGCCTCTTAAAAACAGTACAAGCGCTGCATGTGCTATTTGTGAACTCTCATGAGGTAACTTCCTTCTCAAACAAAGTTGGGAGTCCAGTAGCACCTTTAAGACCAACCAGGTTTTATTCACAATGTAAGTTTTCACGTGAATAAAACTTCGTTGGTTTTAAAAGGTGCTACTGGATTCCAGCTGTGTTCTGTTGCTTCAGACCAACATGGATCTACTTTTTCTCACATTAGTTCAGTCACTGGAATGAAAAGGAAAGAAGAATTATCTTCTCTGCTTTGTGGAGCTGTTTCCTGTTGCCCCAGAAAGTCAGATCAGAACCAACAGGTTGAAATTAAAGCAAAAGTGTTCTCTAGGCAAGAACTTCCTGACAGAGTGGTACCTTAGCGGAACAGGCTTCCTCGGGAGGTGGTGGCTCTCCTTCCTTGGAGGTTTTTAAACAGAGACTAGATGGCCATCTGACAACAACACCAACTCTCCGTGAATGGAGGCAGATCATAAGAGGGAGAGCAGGAAGGGTTGCATCAGTGTTTAGTTCTCGTGGCCCCTTCTTATATGCCCAAGAAAGCAAGGGCATGAACCCATGTGTGGGGCTACATAGGGACCATGAAGAAGATTGTTGATAGCCACTTTGGGGCCTGGAAGCAATTTTCTCTGGGCCAAACTAGCCAGGGATTCCTGAGGGTTGTTGTTGTTGTTTGCCATCTTCTGAGCATGGAGCAAGGGTCACTGGGGGTGTGGGAGGAGGTACTTGGGAGTTCCCTGCATTGTGCACAGTGTTGGACTAGATGACCCTGGAGTTCCCTTCCAACTTTATGATTCTATGGTTGTCGTGGCAGTAGACAGTTGGCTGGCTGGTGGGTGACAGGAACATGGCTACCAGAGGGATGGAAAGCTGGCACCTTCTAAAATCTGCTGCCTGAGATAATTCCTTCAGGTTGCCTCCATTTTCTCCAGTGGCAGCTTTCTGGAGTGCCAACAGTCTTGGCATGGCAAGAGGAGGTATTCAAACTCTTATGAACATTTGAAGCTGCCTTATACTAAATCAGACCCTTGGTCCATTGAAATCAGTATTGTCTACTCAGACTGGCAGCGGCTCTCCAGGGCCTCAAGCTGAGGTTTTTCACTATTTGCCTGGACCCTTTTTAGTTGGAGATGCCGGGGATTGAACCTGGGACTTTCTGCTTACCAAGCAGATGCTCTACCACTGAGCCACCATCCCTCCCCTGAAAGAGCACCACCAGTCACAGGTTCCAAGTTGTATAACTTGCTCTAATGTCCCGGGCTTCTAGTGTCCTGGCCCCACTGGTGGACCTCCTGATGGCACTTGGCTTTTTTTTGCCACTGTGTGACAGAGTATTGGACTGGATGGGCCACTGGCCTGACCCAACATGGCTTCTCTTATGTTCTTATGCCCTCTTCTTCTGAGGAAAAGGAACAAGGCAAGAGAAATTGCTGCTTTAGGTTCCAGAGACCACAAGACTTTCCAGGACGACAATCCCAGTTTGAATTTATCATCGGTGAAGTTTGGAGGCTGTATCACAACAGCAAGAGAATGAGAAACGGCAGTACCAATCATGATGGCAAAATTACTCCACTTATGAGCAGGAAAGATTATCATAAGTAAGTGGGGAGGGAAAGCAATGCAAGATCTTGAACGATAACCATACTGAAAATCTCTCTAATGGCACAGCTCCTAGACTATAGGCTGTGAGCTAACCACAATGAACTGCGAAGCGGAATCCTCCCCCTTTTGATTTCCTCCCCCTATAACTTATTTATTTAATGAAACATAGATTCTTTAGGTTCACCTCATGTCTCTTATATTCAAACAAACCCAAAATAAATTTCACTACTGGAACTGTAATAGCTGGATCAAAACCACCAAGCAGAAACTGGAGCTTACTTGCTACAGGCATGTTTATATTGGAAAGTAGTGGATCAATTGCTTACATTTTAGACAAAAGAATAAGACATGCTCCATAGTTTCGATAGAACCAGTTCCACATCCACAAAAATGCTCAAAATAGGGCTTTATAGAATAGCGCCCACTCAAAACGGAAGCGGGTAGTACACGGAATCTGGCTAAAAAGAAAGCTCTTCTATAAACAGGGATGGTTAAGAAATGCATATACGGGCAACAAGAATTTAAATATGTAAACCTGAAAAAAGCAGGAAAGCGCACAAGATGGGCAAAAAGAATAGTGCTATTTAAGTCCCACTGAAACAAACTTTTTTTCAGCAGACAGCAAGCTGTAGAAAAGGACATAGCTGACAAAAAAGTATTTTCCAATCCCAGCTTCTGAAGTTTAGAGTCTATGTACCCAAACCACAGATTAACATACGAGTTCCTTGTTAGGGCTTTGTAGCAGGAACTCCTTTGCATATTAGGCCACACCCTGCTGATGTAGCCAATCCTCCTGGAGCTTACAGCAGGCCCTTTACTAAGAGCCCTTTAAGTTCCAGGAGGATTGGCTACGTCAGGGGTGTGTGGCCTAATATGCAAAGGAGCTCCTGCTACAAAAAAAGCCCTGCCTTGATAACAAACTTAAAAGGCTACCCTTGGGAAAGGCCAAATGAAATTTTAATCAGTAACTAAAGATTAAGGTCCATCCTTTTGCCTCCAGACATTGAATTCCCAGTTTTTTGGATGTTAACTTAAACTTAATGGGAAAATTGGAATGAAAAAACAATGTCCTCACAACTGGGGCTAGTGAGAAAAACAACAGGGAAGGAACACTGTATAGGTGGAGCTGATGCTGCTTGGGGAGTAAAAATACAAGACTGCCTTGTTATATTAAAGTCTATTTAATCCAGCATTCTGTTTTCTTACAGCGGCCGGACAGATACTCTTCATGAGCTGGACATGAAAGCTAATGGCCATATTGTTGGTGTCCACTATTCAGAATATACAGCCTTTGACTGTGGAAACCTTAGCTAATGATAGGCCTGGCTTTGAGGAAGCATGGGTTTCCTTTAAAAAAGAAACAGAGGCTGAATTCAGATGGCCAATTTGGACCGACACAGGAATGGCTCACATCTGGATTTAAATGGCATGTTCAGATGTGCACATCTGGGTCCTGCCTCGCTCCTGCCCTTACCTTGTCCTCCATTGTTGTGTTGCCACTTCAAAAAGCTACCAGGTAGTAAGTAGTAGCAAATCGCCAATGCGCTTCCAGGGCACCTTTCCTGGCTGCCTGAACTACCATGGAGCATGAGGGGAGCGTCACTCATCTCCTTGAGCAGTGTGATCGCTATTCTGGGGCATTCACAGTCCATCCCTGTTCCGGCAGCGGGTTTTGTGCTGTCTGACCATCCCAGGGGCGCTTTCCACTAAACCGGTTTTCTTCTGAGATGTGAGGCTGCCGCCCCAAGCTACCCATCTATACCGAACCAGAGAGAACCAAAACTCAGTTATCTCTGAATTATGAGTCAACTGATCCACACCAAACATGGCCTCTTCCCTGCTGAAATAAGCAACATAAAATCCTATAGTGTGTACTTTTATATCTTTCCTTCAAGTTTTTTTTTTAAATAAATACAAAGAATTTGTGAATATCTTGGAATCATTTTATCCATTTTCCTTAACTCTTCACATGGGTGCTAAATGAGAAGCATAAAAGGTTAAGTTTCCCCAACTTTCTCCAAACACAGAGTATGAGAATGTTATAGACTATTCAATCCTGAATGAGCTGATGAACAAACAGAACTAATTCCAAATACCCGTACTTTTCTAGACCCCGGGTAAAAACTGAACTTCCACGGCTGAGGATCAGTTCCAATGGTGGCTTTGTGCTTTTGGTGGCATCGTCTGCCCTCAGAAGGCATCCTCTGTCAATAAACAGGCACCTTTAGATCCAACCCAAGGTTTAGAACTGCTAGCAGTTTATCTCATATTACTGTTTAATCTGTGTATGGGGGGGGGGGGGACAAACTCTTGCTCATTCTACCAGTTGTGGACGATACTGCACAGGTGACTTGCATGAATGCTTCAGATCTGAACTCTACTGCTTGCTTGTTTATTTACCGCATTATGTGCCCATTGTATTATTTACACCCAAAATAGCCTAAAAATATGTTTGATGTTGGGATGGACATTTAAGCTAATCACAGATAAATAATACAGCGTGCAGTGCTTTGGCAAATTGCACATACCTTTGAAAAGCATGGAAAGGAACAAATGGCCACGGGGAAGAAGGGTTAAATTTATTCTGCATGCCTTATAATTTGTGCACTATACAAGTGAGTCATAATTATTTTTTTTACTACATTCCTGTAAAGAGGGTGACAGTTTAAAGTATTTCGTCTATTCAGTGTTAACTGATCTCAGGAATTTCCCTTGAATTATTGAATAAAATTTTCAATCCTTGCAATAAGGTTGCCAGGTGCAACTCAAGAATTATCTGTGGACTTTGGGGGTGGAGCCAGGAACCAGGTCGTGACAAGCATGATTGAATTTCAAAGGGAGTCCTGGCCATCACATTTAAAGGGACCACATTCCTATTGAATAACTTCCTTCCATTGGAAATAATGGAGGGTGGAGGCATCTTCTTTTGGGGCTCACAGAGTCGGACCCCCTAGTCCAACCTTTTTGATACTTCAGGGGGGTTTTTAGGGGAGGCACCAGATGCTATGCTGAAAATCTGGCGCCTCTTCCTAAAAAAAACAGCCCCTCTAGATCCTCAGATACCCACAGATTGATTCTCTATTATACCTTATGGAGGTCTCTATGGAATATAATGGAGTACCCAGTGGACATTTCCCTCCTCCCACCACTTTCTGATAACCCTGAAGCAGGGGGAGAGTCTCCAACCTGGGGGATCCCCTGCCCCCAACTGGAAGTTAAACACTAAAGAAAACCACAGTGTACATATTGCTGAAATTTACAAAACCCACTGTGTACTAAACATTTCAAATAATCATGCTACACAAATTTTTCTTATGCTTTGCTCATTATAATCATAAACATTCACAAAATACAAGATTTATATTACTTGATTCAAATTCAATGTCCATCACAAGTCAGTATTTAAAGTGAAAATCCAATCCAGGATGCTGAAAATAATTGGTACCAACTCCTGCTGTATCTGGGTGTCTTGTGCTGGCAGACGCAGGCTGTACTGAAACAAAACTTGATATAAATCCTGAGGCCGCAGTTCCCTATTCAACCGGTGTGGCTACACAATTCTTCCAAGGTTTAGCTCGTGTTTCATTTACCACTTCCACTGGCCACAAATGCTTAAATAGGAACCCGTGCTAAGGCAACAGCTCTCATATGCATTGCTTAATGACTCTGGTTTGCATGAATGGTTCTCGGACTATATTAATTAAACTGAAATGATAATTTAATTAACTAAACTGAAATGATAGAGAATACACTAGCTGTGCCTATAGATTTCTACTCTCTGTAATTTCATTTTTCTTTCTCATTGCAACCACATCCATCTACGCCCTTGTATTTTGGGCTGTCCTGTGAGCACAAGACTTCCTACATGAGTGAGCATTCCTCAGTGCACATCTGTATGACAGAGCTAAACTACTTTTAAACTCATTCAACAGTCTTCACCTTCCCTAAGGAATCCTGTGAATTATAACTTTTCGCATGGCTGCCGAGAATTCTCAATACCATCATAGAATTATAATTCCCAAGGTTCCTGAGGAAAGGTAGGGGGGATCAAGACTGTTTAAAGTGGTTTATGTTTGTAGTGTTGAATTTCCTCAAGCTCCGTGAAGCTAAGTGTCTGTGTTAATCAGGAACAGGTGGACAGAGCTTACTTAAACTTGAGGCTTGTTATATAGTTCTTATACAGAATGCAGTCACGTAGTCTGCATTGGAGACCCACCAACAGGTCCGCCTTTCAAATTTAGAGCATTGTGATGACATGGACAAGCTCATTTAGCAGTTCTTCAATTTTATCCTATGAATCTTTTTGCTACCAGATTACAGGTAAATCTAAGTGGAACAAGGGTAACACAGACAAAACATTTAAGAATTATGGCTGCATTTTTCTCATTTGCCCTAAAGCTGTGCAAAGCATAATCTGGAAAGAACCCTAATTTATGAATAAGAAATATTTTTATGCTCAATTGTATAAGTCTGGAGCATGTGATGCTCATTATTCTTGGTGCTTGGGGGGCAGCAGTGGGAGGGCTTCTACTGTCCCCACAGGTGGATCTCTTGATGGCACCTGTCTTTTTGGCCACTGTGTGACAGACAGGGTGTTGAACTGGATGGGCTGCTGGCCTGATCCACCATGGCTTCTCTTATGTTCTTACGCTCTTATGCTTGAAATCCCTACAGGTTACTTATAATCATCCACAATATCCCTAGAAACTTACAATTATAAGAGGTCAGAGTTATCAATTATTAGCAATAAGCATGTCAGGGATACTATGAGGGATTACTGTCCTATGTTCATTTATGTAGTTGCAGATTATGACACGTTTGTTTTTAAATCAATTGGATTCTTATACTCTTGTAGCTTCAGAGAAGATGGCACAGAAATGGCACAGGTGACCACTGGAACACAGAGATCAGGCGAAAGGATTGAAACGCTTGGGACTCTTTAGCTTGGGAAACGTCGACTGCGGGGTGACATGATAGAGGTTTACAAGATAATGCATGGTATGGAGAAAGTAGAGAAAGAAGTACTTTTCTCCCTTTCTCACAATACAAGAACTCGTGGGCATTCGATGAAATTGCTGAGCAGACAGGTTAAAACGGATAAAAGGAAGTACTTCTTCACCCAAAGGGTGATTAACATGTGGAATTCACTGCCACAGGAGGTGGTGGCAGCCACAAGCATAGTGGGCTGAAGCTGAATCCAGCGAAGACAGAGATCCTTTGCGTGGATCGCTGCAGACTGGGACGGGAGATCTCCCTACCAACTTTTGACGGTGTCTCACTAATACCAGTGTGCAAGGTCAAAAGCCTGGGAGTGCTACTGGAGCCCTCCCTGACAATGGACGCACAGATAGCTGCCACTGCGAAATCCGCCTTCTTCCATCTTAGAAGGGCGAGACAGTTGGCCCCCTTCCTGGAACGTAGCGACCTAGCAACAGTGATCCATGCAACGGTCACCTCGAGACTAGACTACTGTAATGCCCTCTACATGGGGCTGCCCTTGTGCCGAACTCGGAAGTTGCAGCTAGTGCAGAATGCTGCGGCCAGGCTGCTACTGGGACTACCTCGGTGGGAACATGTGCGGCCTGGGCTGAAGGAACTGCACTGGCTTCCAATTATATTCCGAGTTCGCTATAAGGTGCTGGTTATCACCTTTAAAGCCCTATATGGCCGAGGCCCTGCCTACCTTAGGGACCGCCTCTCCCCACACGTTCCCCAGAGAGCACTAAGATCTAGTTCTCAAAGCCTTCTAAGGATCCCTGGACCAAAAGAGGCCAAACTAAGAGTAACAAGAGAGCAGGCTTTTTCTGTAATGGCCCCTCACTGGTGGAACCAATTGCCGGAGGAAGTGCGAGCCCTGCGGGACTTTAATCAATTCCGCAGGGCTTGCAAAACCACTCTCTTTCTGCAAGCATATGAGGAACCCTGAAAGCGATATCTCGCCATCGAAATACGTCAACTGAATATAGCACCTTAACTTAATTTTAACTGTAATTTAATGTAACTGTTTTAACTGTATGTATCAATTGTATTTTAAAATTGTTTTATAAATCATGGTATACCATGTCATGTTAGCCGCCCTGAGCCTGCTCCAGCGGGAAGGGCAGGATATAAATAAAAGTTTATTTATTATTATTATTATTATTATTATTATAGACACCTTCAAGAGGGTTTAGATAAAAATATGGAGCAGAGGTCCATCAGTGGCTATTAGCCACAGTATGTGTGTATATATAAAAAAATTTTGCCACTGTGTGACACAGAGTGTTGGACTAGATGGGCCATTGGCCTGATCCAACATGGCTTCTCTTATGTTCTTATGTTCTAGCACCCTCCTACTATCATTCTTCCCTTTTGTGCAAATTGCATCCATAAGGGGCTGTGGCTCAGCAGTAGAGCATCTGCTTGGCAAGCAGAAGGTCCCAGATTCAGTCCTCAGCATCTTCAGTTACAACGATCTGGCAGTATCAGTAGGTAACCTGAAATCTCTGTCTTTGGACCCCGGAGAGCGGCCACCAGTCTGAGTACCAACTTTGAAGGACCAAGGGTCTGATTCAGCATAAGGCAGCTTCGTGTGTTCATCCTGATTCAGCTTTATATGCTACTGTTATTTTATTTATTTATTTTGCTAATTTATAGTCCACCTTTTCCCATAATGGGCTCAGGATGGATTACAACAAAATAGGACAGTTAAAATCCAACAATAAAACAGTTAAAAATTAAACAGTTAGGACCATTAAATAAAAATGAAATAAGGCAGTGCCGGTGGTATGAACATAATTCACAGATTGAGGCATAGGAACCATAGGTGTCTTGGATGTCAAATATCAAGTGTTGGCCCGGTCCCTGATTATTAAGATGGTAGTCAGTGCAGGGAGGCCAGTTAGATGGTATGAGGATGCCCGCTTGCCTTAGCCAAAAACCTGACAGAACAGCTCCGTTTTGCAGGCCCTCCGGAATGGTAGTAAATCCGATAGGGCCCGAATCTCCTTGGAAAGCTGATTCCACCAGGTCAGGGCCAGGCAAGCCAGATGTCCTTTGGGCCAGGGATAGGCAGAAAATGTTGGTTGGCCAATCGTAGTAGCCTCTGGGGCTCATATGGGGAGAGACGGTCCCGTACGTATGTTGGTCCCAGGCCGCGTAAGTCTTTAAAAGTCAATACTAGAACCTTGAAATGGATTCGGTACTCGATTGGTAGCATCAGCCGCCTGCCTGCCTATACAGGCAGTTCAGTCAGCGATCGTGCTGCTGCATTCTGTTACCCAGGGGACAAGGAATCAAAAGGCACTTTGAAGCTCACTTTGGGAAACTATCACAAACACACGTTGTTGCTGGAGATGGGCAAATTCCACCAGCCCATCTCTATATGCTACTGTGCTATTTCCTCCAGTGCATTCAGGGAAACTGTAGTTCGCAGAACATCTGACATTAATGATGGGGTGGGGCCAAGACGATTAAATCCGGACTGTAAGATCGTGTATGCACACCTGAGATTCCCAGTGGATACTTGAGTTCCATTTAAATGAAGTTGTTAACAGATGCACGCAAAACCAGGTGCAAGGAGAATCTGCACATGAAAGGAAGGAAGACCATCTCACTGCCTGACCTCAGTTGCTGCATCCTGGGCTGGGTGTAGATTTGCAGTGCCACAGACATAAGGAGACTACAGAACATAGCTGGGGTTTTTTTAAACCTTATCCTCTGAAGTACTGAAGGGCTATTGATAGAGCTCATGCTGTCCCAGATTCAGAACAGGTTGTGAGCTAGGACAGGTGGTCTCATCTGAAATAAGGCAGTTACACATGCTCAAAAGGAGACTGAATGAATGAATGAAATTTTATAATGGCATCCCGCCAGAACAATCCTAACACTAGGGAGCAGGGCTTTTTTGTAGCAGGAACTCCTTTGCATATTAGGCCACACCTCCCTGATGTAGCCAATCCTCCAAGAGCTTACAGGGCTCTAAGTACAGGGCCTACTGTAAGATCCAGGAGGATTGGCTACATCATGTGTGTGTGGTCTCAGGACTTTTTTGTACCAGGAACTCCTTTGCATATTAGGCCACACACCCCTGATGTAGCCAGTCCTCTGAGAGCTTACAGGGCTCTTCATACAGGGCCTACTGTAAGCTCCAGGAGGATTGGCTACATCAGGGATGTGTGGCCTAATATGCAAAGGATTCCTGATTAAAAAAAAGCACTGCTAGGGAGAACAGCCTTGGAGGAGCTAGAAAAGATTCTTGAGTGTAAGGATATGCAGCTGGCAACCAAAACTAAGATAATTCATACCATAGTATTCTCCACTACTATTTATGGGTTTGAAAGCTGGGCAATGAAGAAAGCTGACAGAAAGAAAGTTAATTCATTCATTCATTATTTATAATAGATTTATAGCCCACCCTTTCCTACTCATTAGGGCTCAGGGCAGGTCACAGCATTTAAAATCAATGAAACATTTAATATAAATTAGATTAAAGATTAAGAGCCCCATGGCGCAGAGTGGTCGGAGCCCTCTGCTCACAACCTGAATTCGATCCCAGCGAAAGCTGGTTCAGGTAGCCGGCTCCAGGTCGACTCAGCCTTCCATCCTTCCGAGGTCAGTAAAATGAGTACCCAGCTTGCTGAGGGGAAAGCGTAGATGACTGGGGAAGGCAATGGCAAACCACCCCGTAAAAAGTCTGCCATGAAAACGTTGTGAAAGCAACATCACCCCAGAGTCGAAAACGACTGGTGCTTGCACAGGGGACTACCTTTACCTTTAGATTAAAGTCAATAATCACAACAACCACAACAGTCACAGACCAATTCCATAGTCACTGTTGCTCCACCCCTGAGCTTCTGCTTTTGTTGGCTCAAGCGACGGATTCCCCATCAGTTGCTGTGCGAGCACATTTTGACCCGTGGCTCCCTCCAACTTCCTTTGCATCTAACCTAATCACTAAAAAACAAGATCAAGTAGACGCAGGGGAATTAGGGGGAGTTGCGGATCAAAATGCACCCGTGCAGCAACTGGCGGGGAATCGATCGCTTGATCTGATGAAAGCAGAAGCATGGGTGTAGAGCAACAGTGACTGTGGAATCGGTCACAGTATTCATTACTCACTAAATGGCACAGTCAAGGGCAGTTCAGGAAATGGTCTAAGATCAAAAGCTGTCATTCATCCTTGACCATGGGCCTGGTGGAACAACCAATCTTGAGGACTGCAACATGGATTGAGAGTTAATCAAAAACATCAAGGGACACATAGAATCACAGAGCTGGAAGGGATCTCCAGGGTCATCTAGTCCAACGTTTTGTCCACACAACTATCTGGCTACTTAATATCAGGGGTCGTTTTGTAGGAAAATAGGAGGCTTATTAGCACAACTCATTAGCATATGCCTCCCACCCCTAGCCGAAAGTAACCCAATGCAAGAAAGGAGAGTGCTGGGTGAGCCCTGGGCAATCCAGCCGGCCCAAGAAGGCCTCGCTCGCCTGGGACTCTCCTGGGTCGCCCCTCCCCCGCCAGTGACAAAAGGCCAGCACGGGCTTCTCCAGGGGTTAATGAGGGCGACTGGGGGCATGGCAAAGCCCCTGCTGGCTGGTTGGCTGCCCGTTCTTCTAATCCAGGGATTGTTATGCAGTTGCACCTACTATTCAATGGACAAGGTAAGTGGGGAGGAAGAGGGGGAACCCTCAGAAAGGTGAGCTCCTGCTGAATCTGAGGCCTGCTTACTATATTGATTCTTACACAATTCAGTTCACAAGTTTGCTGTGGGTCTTTAGAAAAATAACGTTAACAGATTGGGGTGTGATTAAACAGTCTTATGTCAGAAGAAGCCTCGTAAACAGGATTATATGGGTACGTAGTGTCTCGTTCAGATTGCCCATCCAGCATTATTACAGCAGGTGCGCTCTAATTCGATGCAGTCTGATGTTTCATCTGGTGATAGCATGATGCAGACATTACACAGCTTTTATGAGCCCAGTGCCCTCTGAGTGCTTTAGGAATAACAACCACATTGATTACAAAGAACAAGAAACATTGCTATCCTCTGTCATATATGCCCATGATTGTACGAAGTGCTACAGACAGATGCCTCGGCCAAACAATGCCACACTGTTTGCAACATAACCTAGGAAAGAGAGATCATGTTGAGCCACATGCACCCTTTTGTATGGGTGCAGTGGTAACACAAAGGGACTTCAGCTGCCCCAAAGACTTTACAGAAGGCCTCAGAGGATATTTTTGATAAATGCTTATGGTCAGGGCTTTTTTTATGGTAGGAACTCCTTTGCCTATTAGGCTCCACCCCCCTGATGTAGCCAATCCTCCAAGAGTTTACAGGGCTCTTCTTACAGGGCTTACTGTAAGCTCTTGGAGGATTGGCTACATCAGGGGGGTGGAGCCTAATAGGCAAAGGAGTTCCTGACATAAAAAAAAGCCCTGTTTATGGTAGAAAGAGGTCTGGCTGTCCTCAACTAGGCCCAGGGCTTTCTCAGTCCTGGCCCCAACCTGGTGGAACGCTCTGCCAGAAGACATCAGGGCCCTGCGGGATCTTTTACAGTTTCACAGGGCATGTAAGGCAGAGATGTCCCACCAAGCCTTTGCATAAGGATAGCAACGGTTGCTGTGCTGGCACTTTTTCCTCCCTGCTCCCTCTTGAAGGGATCCTCCCACCCCTAATGTGATGCAATAACTGAATAAGAGCATTTTAAAGACGCCATCAGGGTTTTTAATTTTTTTTTTATGTAATTGATTTTATATACATGTATTTTTTACTGTTGTACATTCCCCCGAGCCTGGCGCTAGCCAGAATAGGGCGATTCATTAAATGTAATAAATAATAATAGAGGAGAATTCATATTACACAGAGCATCTGTGTCTATGAGAACTGCGGGATGGTCTTCCCATGCTGCAAAACATGATATCAGGGAACTACCAAATATTGAAAACTGAATTATATGAAATACAAACATACTGAGCCCAGTCTAGACAAATTTAAGCTCTGTGACAAACATCTTGCAAACCAAAGAGATATCTGTCATAGCTGCTCCCCTGTAGCAGCTACATGTGTTATCAAAAGGCCAAGTCCATTTTAAAAAAAACCACAAAGGAAGCCAATCTAGAATTTAATGGCAACATCAAACACTGTGGCTGCACATAAATGGCACAGAGTTTTCGGACGCAGGATGAGCAGATAAATGTTGAAAGGTCACCAAGAATGGTGACTCTTAGCAAACATGGAAAACAACGGAAGATTGGTACTTGGTAAAAGTACAGTCTCTGTTATTAGAGAGAAAAATAAAATCTAAAAGCTATATTGGTTAATAGATGAAAATTTCTTACCCTTCTGTGTTTCATCATTTGCTACTAAACAACATGAACGGGAGATCAATATAAGCAAATGTTTCAATTTCTCCCATGGATGCAAATAGGACTTAGAAAGATTTAGAGAGCCAGTTTGGTGTAGTGGTTAAGTGCGCGGACTCTTAACTGGGAGAACCGGGTTTGATTTCCCACTTGCAGCTGCTGGAATGGCCATGGGTCAGCCATAGCTCTTTCACAGAGATGTCCTTGAAAGGGCAGCTGCTGTGAGAGTCCTCTCAGTCCCACCTACCTCACAGTGTTCCCTTTAAGCTGAGTTAGCGTGAGCTAGCTCGCAGATTTTTAGCCTTCAGCTCACACATTTTTGTCTTAACTCAGGAAGGATGACCCCAGAGCACGCTAATTTATGCAGCAGCTCACAACTTTAATGCCTGTAGCTCACAAAGTAGAATTTTTGCTTACAAGACCCTGCAGCTTAGAGGGAACATTGCTCACAGGGTGTTGTGGGGGAGAAAGAGAAAGGAGACTGTGACCATTCTGAGACTCTGAGATTCAGAGTATAAAGTGGGATATAAATCCAGTATCATCATCGTCATCATAATCTCTTCTCCTCCTCCTCCTCCTCTTTATTGGATTGTATTCGTAGCTTAAAAGGTTCATTTTGATTTCTTGTGGCAGGTTTTTTCCCTCTTAAAACAATACATCGACACAACTGATGTGCTCTTGCTACTAAAACCACTGGTCCAGGAGGTGCAAATGTCATTCCTATTTCACCCTGCAAACAGTTTGCCCTTCAAAGTGTTTGCCTTTCAGTAAACTCAAACTTGGTTTTTTTAAAGTCTTTCTCCCACACTACTGTTTTGTTTGGTGCTAAAGTCAAGCCACGTGAAATGGTGGAGATAAAACGCTTGGGCTCCAGATGTTCTAGCGCAGACAAATGATGATATGTATTAGTTATGCTTTGAACCTGCCTCATCCGATTTTGTTTGAGAACTAACAATACCATGCAAAATTACTTTCCAGTATCTGCAGCACAAGACCAAATTCTCCTTTGGAATTTTTCATCTGCAGCTACCACAGCAGGTGCATGAGGTGTTGCTGAGGCTGATACTTCATATTGCAGGGGAGAGCAGAAATTATAATCAATTTGTAATGTACTCGGGTGTGCATACGCAGAGGTACAAATATGCTTATGTGTCTGCAAGTAGCTTCCTACATAGACACAGAAAGATATGGTATAGTTTCCCTAGCAACGTTTTTACAAACATCAAAATAAACCTTGGTTCTGCAGGGTTCAAATATAATGCATAAGCTGTTTTGCAGGCTGTACAACAAAAAAAAGGTGCAGCAGACACTGAATTGGTTATAGCAAAGAACCGAGCTCCAAACTATATGATGTTGCCTCGTGCGCACAAATCAAGAGAATGTGAAGTATTAAGTGGATCTACATCCTTCTAAGCCCATTAACTTCTATGGTATAACTCAGGATGGCACTTTTAGCGTGGGGTAGTGGTTCTATTGTTGGGCTACAGTAACATATCTGGATTTAAAACTAGATAGCGAAAGAACTTTTTATAATAAATACATCCAGGGCATATTTTTTCTTGAAATAACAATGGAAGTACACTTTTCTCTTACCCCTGAAAAAGTTTACTTTTCAAATGAGTAAGATCAAGAGAATTCCCTACTTTAGAACCTCCCCTTGAGCAAATAAACACTTAGTGCAGTGACTCATTCAGTGAAATGACAGGCAGTCTCCTTTGAGGACAAGTTAATTGCTTAAAACTAATAAATGTATTTGGGGGGGGGGGATTCCTAGATTTAAAGGGAAGCACCCGGGACTTTTTTTTGTAGAAAAAGCCCAGCAGGAACTCATTTTCATATTAGGCCACACCCCCTGACATCACCATTGTTTCACACAGGGCCTTTTTGTAGAAGCCCAGCAGGAACTCGAATTTTAGGCCACACCTCCTCATGTCAAGCCAGCTGGAACTGTGTTCCTGCTCAAAAAAAGCCCTAGAAACACTTTAACGTCCCACTGATTTCCACAGAAAGTATAAACCCATATTAAAAACTCCCAATGACATCTTTGTCTTTAAATGCTCTAGATCTTTAAATGCTTAAATTATTAGGCCACACACCCCTGACATAGCCAATCCTCCAAGAGCTTACAAACTTGGAGGATTGGCTACATCAGGGGTGTGTGGCTTACTATGCAAAGGAGCTCCTGCTAGAATTCCACCCGATTGCGAGGATTAAAAGGAGCAGAAGAGAATGATGCATGTAAGTCTTTCTGGGTCTTGTTGGGGAGAAAGGTGGGGGTATAAATGAAACAAATAGATAAAAATAATTTTAACAAGTGCAATCCAGCTAAAGATAAGTACTTTCAATGTCAACAGAGAAGTTAAGCATGATTTAAATCTTTCCATTCAACTCAACAGATCTAAAAAAGCCAAAACAACCACATTTAATTTTGGCCAGTCTGTGCCCAGTGGAAAATAAGTGGATTGTAATGTTCTCTGCAAAACCAGAACAAAGCTTATTTTTCATTAGCGTATCTTGTGTGACTCGGCGTGACGCACTAACAAAACTGGCTATAAATAATGTGTGGATTACTTTTATCATTTAACCAACCCACTCTCTACCAGATGCAAAGCTTCTTTCACATTTTTATTTGTTGCTACAGAGCTTGGGCTCTTTCTTTTCTTTTCTGGTTCTAATTCATCGTATTTCCATGGCAAGACGCAATATACTCCAGTGTTGTGGAATTCCTCCCACACTTCCTTCCTTTAGCCAGCGGTAGCATGAGAGAGAACAAACAGTACACCACAGTAAATCAATTATTACATATGATTTGTTTCAGCCCTGAGTTTTGGCCTGCGTGCCCTCCTGTCTCTCTATGCCTTTTGCTATGAGGCTTTCTACGGAATATCAACCTACGAGCTCTGTTCTATTTGATATGTTCCATTTTTTCCTACCTTCAAGGCATTCCGTGAGGCTTTAGGTTTTCTACAGCACTCTGTCCAAACATCACTTGGAGTCAGGGCCATAGCCAGCAGGGGCCGGAGACGGCAGGTGGCACACCCTATCGCATCCCGGGTACCTAGGGTTGCCAATCCCCAGGCGGGGGCAGGGGATCCCCCGGTTTGGAGGCCCTCCCCCCGCTTCAGGGTCGTCAGAAAGCGGGGGGAGGGGAGGGAAATGTCTACTGGGAACCCCATGGAGATTTATTCCCATAGAAAATCATGGAGAACTGATCTGCGGGTATCCGGGGCTCTGGGGGGGCTGTTTTTTGGGGTAGAGGCACCAAATTTTCAGTATAGCATCTAGTGCCTCTCCCCAAAATACCCCCCAGGTTTCAAAAAGATTGGACCAGGGGGTCCAATTCTATGAGCCCAAAAAGAAGGTGCCCCTATCCATTATTTCCTATGGAAGGAAGGAATTGAAAAGGTGTGCCATCCCTTTAAATGTGATGGCCAGAACTCCCTTTGGAGCTCAATTATGCTTGTCACAGCCTTGATCTTGGCTCCACCCCTAATGTCTCCTGGCTCCACCTCCAAAGTCTCCTGGCTCCATCCCCAAAGTCCCCAGATATTTCTTGAATTGGACTTGGCAACCCTAAGGGTACCCCTTACTGGCCAGTTTTTCTTGCCCCTGTCCCGTGCGGGCTAACAAGCAACAGGGCACCTGCACAGAGGAGTCATGTGACACAGGTCACATGACTCCTCAGCTCCTGAATCTGCCCACCCCTCTTGGCTCACTTGCTGTCGGAGCGCCCAGATGAGATGACCTTTGACAGGAGTGGAATTCTAGCAGGAGGTCCTTTTAGGGTTGCCAAGTCCAATTCAACAAATATCTGGGGACTTTGGGGGTGGAGCCAGGAGACACTGGGGGCAGAGCCAGGAGCAAGGGTGTTACAAGCATAATTAAACTTCAAGGGAGTTCTGGCCATTACATTTAAAGGGACCACACGTCTTTTAAATCCCTTCCCTCCATAGGAAATAATGAAGGATAGGGACACCTTCTTTTGGGGCTCATAGAATTGGACCCCCTGGTCCAATCTTTTTGAAACTTGGGAGGTATTTTGGGGACAGGTACTGGATGCTATGCTGCAAATCCGGTGCCTTTACCTCAAAAGACACACTCACTTGTCCAAAATGAAAGCAAAACAAACTGAGGGGCTGCACTCTGACAAGGACCTGTTGCCGAACCCTTCCCCATGAAGTACTTCCTGCTCCAATTTAAAGGCACACACACATTTTAAAACCGGACCTGTTTACAGGTCCTGCCGGAGATCTAGAGGTACATGGTAGCTGTGGGGGAAGCCTGTAAAACCGAGGAATCCCCCACTGGGACCTGGGGATTGGGAAGCCTAGGTCCTTTGCATATTAGGCCACATACCCCTGATATAGCCAATCCTCCAAGAACTTACAAAAAAAGAGCCTAATCAGGGGAGTGTGGCCTAATATGCAAAGGAGATCCTGCTAAAATTCCACCCTTGACCTTTGGAGTTAAGAGACATGGGGTCAGTGGCGGGGGTGGTGGATAGCTGGCTGGACATTATTGAAGTGTGCATGCAGCTATTTTAAATTTTATTTTAGTGATGTCACATCTTCTCCAGTGCCCCGGAAAACTTCTTGACTACAGGCCTGCCTACAGTTCTATTGTCTTCCACTTACTCTCCTGCTAAGATCCCACCACTCACTACTGGGGGCCATTTTCCTGAGGTCCCTTCACCTACAATCTAGGACCCCTTCTCCAAATAAGCACTGTGGACCATGACTGTGCCATTTCTATGTTCTATAGTAACCAATAATAAAACTAGTAGCACTAATAGCAGCAGCAGGCATTGTAAAACTAGAAAAGGAAGAAGGTCCAGGAAGAAAAGCAGCCTTCTAAATAATGGTGACTAAATTAGTTCTGTAAGTCTATAAATATATTTCCAAGAAGTACTTTTACACCATATGGCAAAACGTTTAACCCAAAATGTCCACGATTCCGTTAAAGAAGAAACCAAGCTGAAGTTGTTGAAACTTGTTATAACCCAGTGGTTCCCCTATCGTCCTCCCATCTTTTTTCAATTCAGATTTGTGGCATTTTTAAAGAACCTCTGCAACTGCAGCCTGTGTTGTCCACTGTGGACAATCAAAGCATTATTGGGGTTTCTCAGACTTCTGTGTTCTCCTTCTACTCCTAGTTGAATTACTACTTGATGTTCTCTTCCATGGATAGCCACAATATTCACGAATAAATTTCGAAGTCAGCTGTTCATTTTTTAGGGGGTGGAGGAAGCAGGATTAAGTACTACATTTCAGACTTCAGGTTTTCACGGCTGGTAACGTCATTAGGGTTTGTAGAATCTTTCGGGCTCAAGTGCCGTGTTCTACTGGAGAAAGTTTTCCTTCCAGACGTTTCGTTCTCAGCTGCGGAGAACATCCTCAGCGGCGTTGCAGCCAGAGCAGGCGCTCTGACCTGCGCCTGCTCCGGCTGCAACGCCACTGAGGATGTTCTCCGCAGCTGAGAACAAAACGTCTGTTAGGAAAACTTTCTCCAGTAGAACACGGCACTTGAGCCCGAAAGATTCTACAAACCCTAATACTACATTTCACTTTGCAGGCAAAACCACCGTCATCAACATTTTAACGTTTAAGGACATTATACTGCTAGTAAAATAATAAAATTTGAAATAGTCATGACTAATAGTTTTGCCTGCAAAATGAAAAGCAAGTAAAACCACTGTTCTTTATCATTGTTGTTGTTGTATGTAATTCCAACTCCTCCAACAAGAACTGAATAAAGAGAGTGGTTGGTTCCTCAATGGAACAGGCTTCCTTGGGAGGTGGTGGGGTCTCTTTTGAAAGTTTTTAAATAGAGGCCAGATGGCCAACAATGCTAATTCTGTGAATTTAGGCAGATCATGAGAAGGAGGGAAGAATGGGTTGCATCAGTGAGGAGAAGAAGAAGAAGACTGCAGATTTATACACCACCCTTTTCTCTTAATCTCCTATATCTTCTCCCCCCACAACAGACACCCTGTGAGGTGGGTGGGGCTGGAGAGGGCTCTCACAGTAGCTGTTCTTTCAAGGACAACCTCTGCCAGAGCTATAGCTGACCCAAGGCCATTCCAGCAGGTGCAAATGGAGGAGTGAGGAATCAAACCCGGTTCTCCCAGATAAGAGTCCGCACACTTAACTACTACACCAAACTGGCTCTCTTTTAGTTCTTGTGCCCCTTCTTACACGTCCAGGGAATGCTGTTCACCACTTTGGAGTCATGCTGGTTGAAAAATGTCCTGTTCCTTCCACAGAAGTTGAAATGTGTTAAAATGGACAGCTGAAGCTTTACATGGCACAGAAGTAACTAACGACCCTGGATAAGTAATCTCCAAATAAGCCTCTCTTCAAAGGACAAGGCATTTTTGCACTCCATGCAGTTGAGAACCATAATGAATACTGTTTGCCAGCAGTAACGAGAACAGGAAGTAATTAACTATGCTGTAAACCAGGGGTCCCCAACCCCCAGTCTGTGAACCAGTACCGGTCCGTGGCCTGTTAGCAACCGGGCCGTGAGTTGTATAATTATTTCATTATATATTACAATGTAGTAACAATAACAATAAGACGACATTAGATTTATATCCTGCCCTCCACTCCAAATCTCAGAGAAGCTCACAATCTCCTTTATCTTCTTCCCCCACAACAGAAATCCTGTGAGGTAGGTGGGGCTGAGAGAGCTCTCACAGCAGCTGTCCTTTCAAGGACAACTCCTATGAAAGCTATCGCTGACCCAAGGCCATTCCAGCAGCTGCAAATGGAGGAGTGGGGAATCAAAACCGGTTCTCCCAGATAAGAGTCTGTGCACTAAAACGCTACACCAAAATAAAGTGCACAATTGTATCATCCCAAAACCATTGCCCCCCCCCCCCTCCCCCTGGTCCAAGGAAAAATTGCCTTCCAAAAAACTGGTCCCTGGCGCCAAAAAGGTTGGGGACCACTGCTGTAAACTAAGGAACAAAAGGAATACAAAGGAGAAGGTGGACCTTTGCTGAACAGAACTTCTAAGCGATGCTATAGCTAAAAGGCCAATGAGTTTTTGGGCTGTATCAGGAGCGTAGTGTCCAGATCACACGAAGTGATAGTATTGCTTTACTCTGCTCTGGTAAGACCTCACCTAGAATATTGTGTTCAGTTTTGGGCACCACACTTTAAGAAGGATATAGACAAGCTGGAGTGTGTCCAGAGGAGGGCAACAAAGATGGTGAGGGGTCTGGAGACCAAGTCCTATGAAGAAAGGCTGAAGGAGCTGGGGATGTTTAGCCTGGAGAGGGACAGGAGGCAAACGAACTTCCCAAGCGTTTTCTAACTCTGGGGACTTCAACGGAAAAGACCTTGCTGTTATGGGGGTGAATACCGTCTCCAGAAATGAGGGAACAAGGACCAACAAAGCAAGAAACTGTAACACACCAAGAGGTTCCCACCTGAAGACACAAACCAAATTAACATTAGGAATTTGCTTCAAGAATGTAGGGGCTACGGGGATGGAAAACATGTATCTGAGACTGACTTCCACTGTTTTAACTCTGATGGCCAGTGAAGAGTCAGCATTCTGCCTTCTTTGGGCCTTTTGTGAGTCTACATGAAACTCTGCAGTGAACATGAAGCAACACAATCTAACTGCGCTCTTTATTATTAAATATTTATTATACTCAGGGGTGGAATTCTGGCAGGAGCTCCTTTGCATATTTGGCCACTGTAATGTACTGAGTGACGAGACGTGTTGAAGGCAACATGCTTTATTGGCGAGTACATCACAAGGCAAGGAAACACGGGCTGGGTCCCGATTATATACATACCCTGGAACAACCCTCCGTCTGGCCAGGTCCAATCCTGGCCAGTTAAACTTCCCGTCACAGATCTTGATTGGCGGAGCGTATTAGCGAGCTACATCCGGGGACCAGTGGGCTTCCACTGGACGCCTCTGTAGCGTTCGCTGTGTTGTAACTTCAGGACTGAAATGCAAGACATAACAGCCACACACCCCTGATGTAGCCAGTCCTCCAAGAGCTTACAAGACTCTTTTTTGTAAGCTCTTGGAGGACTAGCTACATTAGAGGGGTGTGTGGCCTAATATGCAAAGCAGCTCCCGCTAGAATTCCACCCCTGATTATACTGCCTTTCCTGCTTGACAACAGGTCTACTGAGCTGGAAGTTTTAAAAACTTCCATGAAGACAAGACAGAGATGGATTATTGATCCTTGCAGTCCAACCGGTTTTTAATAAAAATATAGATCTGGGAGGTTCAGAAATGAGGGTACCAGTAAAAGCAAACCTTCTTTTAAAAACCCCTAATTAATGCCAATTTCATATTTTGGCAGCTCAGCAACTGCACTGGGACAATGAAATATACTTTTAAATACACTATACAGGAATTCTGTACAGTAGCATTTTACTATTAAATCCCCTGACTCTATCGAATGACATGTACATCTGTCAGATTGTATTAAATCCCTAATTACTCTGATCTAGATTAGTTTCTTGTGCCTGACTTTGAAACTGAGAAGACAGTTTTAATCAAGTCTTACTTCAGTAACAAAAGACTCATATTACAGCATTGGAAAGGTAAATGCCCACCTTTGGTAAATCAATGGACTGAGGACTTTACAACTCTTTTAATATTTGAACACATGGCATAGATGACAATTGAGCATGGACTTATTTTTAGATATTTGGAGACCTTTTACAGAAATTTATGTGTAGATCTACCTCCACTATTGTTATATTTTTTGACTATGTATACCTTATATTCTCTTTCTGTCTTTTTTGGGTTCAGAATTCTATTTAGTTGCTGGATTTTGAGTTTATTCCCTTGTTCTTTTTCTGTTTTTTTTAATTTCAAAGGGAATAAAATTATTTAACTCCCTGGATCTAAAAGATGTTGTGCCCATCTGTCAGATTGCATTAAATCCTTCATTACTCTGATCTAGGTTAGTTTGTTATGTCTAACTTTGTAACAAAGAAGGTAGTTTTAGGTAAGTCTTATTTCAGTATGAAACTAACAGAAAACAGGTCATAAATGACTACCTTCCCCATACTGCTAAACAATGTCTTAGTTCCCAAGTAAGAGTATGAAATAGGCAGTGGAAGGACTGGATTACAAGAGAAGTAACCTGGATGCGAGGCACAATTTCTGAGTTACGATGACAAGGCTGCCAGATTTCCAAAGTGGATTTCTGGCCAAGCAGGAAATAGAAATAGGCCAACACCACAAAAAACCCCACAGAAACTGGTTCCACTGCCATTTTTAATGACTTTTTCCAAGCAAACTTGCCTTTCCTCCAGTTCCTACAGATTAAAGTAATGGATTTGGAGCTAATTCACAAAACACTTTCAATGAGATGTTCCATGGTCACTTTTCAATGTATTTTGACCTGGCCATCAAGAATAGTGTAATTTGTTTTATATGTCTTGGAGCACCTGCAAGGTTCCCCCCCCCCTCCCCCAACAGTCCATTCCTTACTTTCTTAATTTGCAAGATCAGCTTGACTGGTATATTTTTAAAATATCTATAATGCAATTATATTCACACAACAATAAATGTTTTCATGAATGACATCAGTCCCATATGTTTTCACTTGAATTTAGATTTTTTTAAAATTAGGATGGAGCCTTTTGGTACTCATACAAGGCAACCAAAGCCATCTTCTTTCACCACACTCCTTTTTGCCCAGCAATACAGTCTCTTTTTTATTTATTGACCCTGAAAATTGGCCTCCTCTCTGCCAGAAGATTATCTAATTATCATGGAAAAAGGAAATAAGACATCTATAAAAATTATGGAATCTATTTTACATCCCCAAGTCAGAATGGAAGTGAAAATAACCAGAAGGCTGAGATAAACAGTAAGTCATCTCTGAGTGATTAAAAAAAAATACTTAACCTTTTAGGAAAGATAGAGTTCCCAGGCCTTACCTGGCTTCCAGTGGGGGGCTCCCAGGTCTATGGTAACCACAGAGTTTTGGCCAAAATGCTAGAGCATCCATGTGCAATGTGATGCCAGTTCAGTGTGATGTCATTGTGCTGATGATGTCTATGTGGGAGGAAGCTGTTCAGGGGTGGGGCTTCCCTGCCAGCCAGCTGGCCAGTGGTGGATTGGAGCCGCTGAAAGTGGGGGAAACCCCACCCAGACCGGGGGACTGGAAACCTTATGCAAACATGATAATGCTCTAAACCAGAATTATTTATGGGCACATATATGAGGTATGTGCTGAATGCAAATGTGAATGCAAATGCTAATTATTATTTTGAGGCTTCTCCAACTGACTCTGAAATCTAGGCCTTTTCTCAATGAAGCCAATGGCAATGGGTTCCTTCCCATGTGAGCTGCAACAACTGATAATGAATTAACATACGCCAGGGGTGTTGAACTCATTTATTAGGGGCAGATCTCATCTAAATGAGACTTTGTTGGGCTGGGCCATGTCAGGCCAGGCAATGTCTACCTATTTAAGATTAGGTAACAGAGATATAAACTTTATAAAGGACACAGACAAACACAAGTAAATGTTTTTTATTTTTAAAAAACCCTTAAAACATGCTTAAAATGTTAAAGGTGCTTTCTTTGTATTGCTCCCAAGGGATCCAGGGAACTGGGCAAAGGAAGTTCTGGCTCCTTCCTTCCTTCCTTCCTTCCTTCCTTCCTTCCTTCCTTCCTTCCTTCCTTCCTTCCTTCCTTCCTTCCTTCCCTCCCTCCTTCCTTCCTTCCTTCCTCAGGAGACCAGGAGGGTGAAGGAAGAGAGGCTTGGCTCAGTAGCTCTACTGTGCAATTGAGAGAGCTTGGAAAAACAAGCTCCTTCCCAAGGGAAGAGCCTCAGCCAATGTAGAAAATAGAAGCTCTGCTCAATAGCTCCTGTTCGATTGAACAAACCTTGCAAAGCAAGCTGTTATGCAGAAGCAAGCAAGAGATAGGGAAAAGGAAGCAGATGGCAGCCAGTTGCTCGGGGGTCTGATAGGAGCCCTCTGGGGGCCTGATCCAGCCCCTGGGCCACATGTTTGACACCCCTAGGCAATGGAGACTGTGATAAAGACTTACACAGGATGATACAGTTAAGAGTAAACAACTAAAGAATGGGCCATTTGACTCCTGGTGCTATCTGGAAAAAAGAAGCTGAGTTGTGATTAAGATGGCTTGTATTATATGTAAATAAACCCATTCAGTTCCTTCACAGGCCTCTGGGATTATTTCTTTATGGAACCTGGAGGATCTTTCTAAGTTCCCATTACAGCAGGGACCTCTGTCTTTTTAGCACTGCTTCAGCCCATTATGATGGAGTGTGCACGGAACTTGTGCACAAGCCTCTTAGGTATGAATGGATGATATCCATCATTAGCACAGGGTGAAGATCATATCTAGAAGAGACTGTATGACTCAAACTTTATGAAGGAGGTTAAGGATTGGGGAAAACCTTGTTCCTTAGTAACAAGAAGAAGTATGATGACTGGGTACTTTCCAAGGTCATCCAAATTACCAGGAGAGCTTAGCAGAAATTTTCGTAAAATATATCAATTGGTAAGGCAAATAGAGGGAAAGCAATGCTTATTCCCAGCTCACATGGGAAGGAACCCATTCCCATTGGCTTCATTGAAAACAGGCCGAAATTTGAGAGCCAGTTCGGTGTAGTGGTTAAGTGTGTGGACTCTTATCTGAGAAAACTGGGTTTGATTCCCCACTCCTCCACTTGCAGCTGCTGGAATGGCCTTGGGTTAGCCATAGCTATCCAGGAGTTGTCCTTGAAAAGGCAGCTGCTGTGAGAGCTCTATCAGCCCCACCCACCTCACAGGATGTCTGTTGTGGGGGGAGAAGATATAGGAGATTGTAAACTGCTCTGAGTCTGATTCAGAGAGAAGGGTGGGTATAAATCAACAGTCTTCTTATTAACGTGATATAAGTCTACAAAGCCATGCTTGGTTATGCCTGTTACAAGTATTTGTGTGCAGGCTTTGGGGTCAAGCACATTATTATTTATACTCAACACTGAAAAGACCTAGTGTCTGAAAACCTGGAAAAGATGTTAATTAGAATGAAAATGGACCAGTAGGCAAGACTCTGTGAAATAAGATTATAAGCCCCCTTTTCATAAGCCAGCAAGCGAAGGTCAACTTGTTGTGGAGCCGACTAATTTATGGTCATAAATCAGGGCTTCTTAGAAAACTTTTCTGAGCGGAAGGAGAAATATTCCCTACTTAGCAGGATGCTCAGTTAGAACTGGAGTCCTGGTAATACGGATCTACAAGTCAAGAACATATTCAGTGCTGCTTCCTTTGTAGAAAGTTGTGAGGGTTCAAAATGCCATATCCATGCAAGTGCAGAATAAATCTCATAGATTTCTTTTTGAAAATAAACTGATAACATAGACCCCACTCTCTTTACAACAAAATATTGTGTTTTTCCCCCTAGAATGTTAAAACAACATTACAACTAAGAGCCACTCAGTGCATTCAGAACATCAGAGGAAAAGGTTTTAGCCCAGCCCTCCCCATGTTGTGCTTGATTCTGAAATCCAGGGGCCTTTTTGTAGCTGGAGCTCATTTGCATATTAGGCCACATACCCCTGGTGTAGCCAATCCTCTAAGAGCTTACAGGGCCTATTGTAAGCTCCAGGAGGATTGGCTACATCAGGGGTGTGTAGCCTAATATGCAAAGAAGCTCCTGCTACAAGAAGAGCCCGGCTGAAATCACTCACATGGGTGGCGTTTTAGACACACAACTCCTCACATGTCGTGTGAAGCGGTCAAGACCAAACAGCTCGTCATAATCATTCTGAATGTAAACTCTAAAGCGCAGACAGAAGCATCATGGTTATAAACACTGCGCACTGCTAAGAAACTACTTTTATATCACTAATACAGACATGCTTAATTTCAAGACCTGCTATATTGAAAGGCAATTATTCTTCAGTGTGCGTAAGATTACAGCTGCTCTTCCTTACAAAATTAAATGCCCACTGATGTAATCATGTACAACAACAACCTCAGACGTTCTGAATATCAACTGTGTATCAAGAAATCTGGCCGATATAATACTTACGTATTCCAAAGATTTTCTTATCTTTGGAGTGAGAATCCCAGTTCCTTATTTACGGTAGTTCTTATTTTTAAATCAACCATTTTGTACTATTAAAGGAGTTATGAATATTGCTCGTTTTCAATATTTTGTTGCAAATAATTCACATAAGGAAAGCCTGCTGCCTTCATAAGAGAAAAACTCCAGTCTTTGAAAACATCTTGAAATACTTACAGAGCAATCCTGAGCCATGCCTGTGCCACGGTGGCCGGCTGCCACATGACTAGGGTGGCACTAGTCTATTCCCTAAGGGCATAATTTATGCAGCAGCCAAAGCTGGTGCATTTGCAGTGTTTTCTGTCTGTAACCTGAATAGCATCTATTCTATAGCAACTGTGCCGTGGTGGTCAGTGCAGGTGTTGTGTACAAGCAGTGGCATATGATGGACAGGCCTGATAGAACTAATCAGGGGCCATGTGGCACAGGGGTGGAGTCCAGCGTCCATCTCCAGCAGGGGGCACAGAGGGGTGGAGCCACAGGAGCTGCAGGAGTTGCACTCGTTTCCAGGAGGACACCCTCCACTCACTGAAAGGGGCCAACTCCTGTCAGCAGATCCGGGCACCTGACCGCAGGGAAAGGGTTTGAGTGGCCTGTTGTTGAGGGCACTCGCGCACCACCCCTGCCAGTGGTGAGGCAGGAGAGGAGGCCACTGGGGAGGCCTCAGATGCGGGGGCATGTAGCACTGCCCTCAGATCCCCCAATTCCCTCCTTGATGGAGCAGAAGTGGTCTTGGAGTGGAATGACAGCCATTCCACTCTGGGCTCTGTTATTCTTGTTCCAGACTCCAGATTCCTAACTTTCTCTCTACAAGCGCTGGTTAGATGTTCATATTTATTATTCTTGGCGCACCAACTTGAGTTCTGTGGTGGATGGCTTGCAGGGCTTTTTTTGTAGCAGGATCTCCTTTGCCTATTAGGCCACACACCCCTGATGTAGCCACCAATCCTCCAAGAGCTTACAACAGGCCCTGTACTAAGAGCCCTGTAAGCTCTTGGAGGATTGGCTACATCACTGGGGTGTGACCTAATAGGCAAAGAAGTTCCTGCTACAAAAAAGCCCTGGTGGTTTGCATTCAACTGAGGGGACAGAGCCATTTGGCTTGCATTCAATAGAGGGGATTTTAAAATTATTATTCCATTTCTATATTTTTGTTATTGATTCATAGTGGGAAAGCTTCTCATGTGATTTCAAAAAACGCAACACACTATAACACACTGACACACACACTATAATTTAACACAAATTTTGTTACGTTTCCCTTACAATACGTTAGATTTTCCTTCATTTCTGCAATCTGTGTAGGTTGGGGCTTCCTTCCTCATTACTTTTTATGGTCTTGAATGAAGACAGGAAATATTTTATACAAGATAAGGAAAAAGTAGATTTTGAAACTCATACAATGTGCGCAATGCAATCTAATAGATTTTCTCCAGAAAATTAAGATGTTTATTTAAAAAAAAAACCCTGCTGGAAGTAAAGGCAGATGAGCAGTATTTATAATCCATTTATTCTGGAATTTAAAAGGGATTAAATAGTTTAGACTGTCTGGCACCCTGTCTAAATGTTCCACAAGTAAGTTAGACTACTACATTAAATGACAGTGATTAATATGATGGAAACTGTACATAATCCAGCCCCTTTATTAGTGCAATTGTTACTTTATTATAATACAGGGTATTCAAGCACAGTTCATTTATCTTTCAGAGAAAGATGAGATTTCTAGCTGGAGATATTTCTGAAAGTATAAAAAACCAATTATGTTTCATTATGGAAGTTAAATTAAATTCCCTCTCTTTTGCTCTCTCTCTTCTTGATTGGACCTCTTTGTTCACTGTATTGCTACTGCCTGACCTATTTACTTCCAGTAGCAGAATATGGCATAAACATGAAACTGAGTAGGGAAGAGAGGAATTTAAAGCGACCAACCATTTCCTAAAGGATCTGTCCAGCTGCTACTGGAAACAGGATTCTTGACAAGACAGATCCAAAAGAGCAATCCTTATGCTTGCTGGTATAAAAGTTCTTGCCATTTTTAAGTTATACAGACCCAGGTTCATCAGTGATTCTTTATGAAAAGGGTATATGGTAGGACTACAATACACTTAAAACAAATGTTCATCGGAGGTCTAGACATCAGTACTTTATAAACAGAGAGACTGAAAACGATACCGCATTCAGACGCACCAAATCCCTGTTTGTGATGGGCACAGATTCAAGCTTGTTGCTGTCTTTTTCTTTTTCTTCACACACAGAGGGAAGGTTTCCTGGTTTTACCAACCTGACAACAATCTGCCAAGGTCCTGGATTATCCAGTTCCGCACTCCCCACAGAGGAGATATGTGGTGATTCCAGCCCCACCCACCTCACAGGGTGTCTGTTGTGGGGGGAGAAGATATAGGAGATTGTGAGCTGCTCTGAGTCTCTGCTTCAGAGAGAAGGATGGAGTATAAATCTGCAATTTCCTTCCTTCCTTCCTTCCTTCCGGCCTTCAAACATCTGATATTCATTTATTGCAGCTCTCAAACATCTGACATTTATTTTATTCTCTTACATTAAGCGGGTTTGGCCGCCCCTGGTTTAGACCATATGTTAACATTGGGATGCAACAGGATAGAAGGGCTGTCCGCCACAATGGTGGGTTATTAAATTATTTCATTATACTATGAAGAAGAAAAACAAAAAACATACACTTAAGTACTTTCATATGTAAACTACCAAACACAGCCCATCGGGGAGGGAGTTGCACACAGAACAATATGGCATTCTCTTTATTGTTTTGTAGTTCCCAGCTTAGAATTTATCCAATTATATATCTATTGTGTACTGGGCCTGGCATGAGGGATTCCATTTACAGGAAAGATTTCTGAGATCACACTCCAGGCTAAATGCAAACACTGAAGCAGATGGTAAACCGATTCCGTAGGACTGTGCCTTGGGGTGATAGAAGAGGTGGGAGGAAAGAGACTTGGAAAAGTCAACTCTGCTGACAAAATAACCTCTTGATTATACAGAGGGGAGAAAACTGCCTCATCGGTCAAGCAAGCAGCAAGGGACGCAGTTACATAACCACACTTATCACCTGAATTTTGTTAGCTTTTTTTGTTGTTGTTAAAATATGTGAAAAGGAGTGATTAAAATGGAGAATTGGCTGCCAGAGGATGTTGTGATGGCTACAGGAGTAAACAGTTTTAAAAGGGGATTAGATAGAGAGCCAGTTTGGTGTAGTGGTTAAGAGTGCGGACTCATTTGGGAGAACCGGGTTTGATTTCCCAGCTGCTGGAACGGCCTTGGGTCAGTCATAGCTCTCATAGGAGCTGCCCTTGAAAGGGCAGCTGCTGTCTCTCAGCCCCACAGTGTCTGCTGTGGGGGGGGGGGAGATAAAGGAGACTGTGACCACTATGAGACTCTGAGATTCAGAGTATAGGCGGGATATAAATCCAATATCATCATCATAGATTCACATAGGGGTATGCACACACAAAAATCAGGATTTTTAAAATTCAGGTATATTGGATCCCTCAAAATTTGGGATTCCTGGAAAAAAGCAAAAAATTCCAATACCGGTATGGAATTTTTTTTTAATACACACCCCTAGATTCATGGACGATAAATCTACCAATGGCTACTAGCCATAGTGTCTGAGGAGAACCTCCATATCCAGAGGCACTAATCCTCTGAATCCCAGAGCCAGGAGGCAATATCAGGGGAAGGCCTTGGCCTCTATCCCCTGTTTTTGGCCAACCAGAAGAACTGGTTGGCCCCTGCATGAGACAGGATGCTGGACTAGATGGACCTCTGGTCTGATCCAGCAGAGCTCGTCTGATGTTCTTATGAAGGCCTCAGCCTTTACGCCCTGTTGTTGACCATCCAGAGAAACTAGTTGGCCACTGTGTGAGACAGAATGCTGGACTAGATGGACCACTGGTCTGATCCAGCAGGGCTCTTCTAATGTTCTTATGAAGGCCTCAGCCTCTATGCCCTGTTTTTGGCCATCCAGAGGAGCTGGCTGGCCACTGTGTAAGAGAGGATGCCGGACTAGATGGACCATTGGTCTGATCCAGCAGGGCTCTTCTGATGCTCTTATGAAGGCCTCAGCCTCTATGCCCTGTTTCTGGCTATCCAGAGGAACTGGTTGGCCATTGTGTGAAAGAGGATGCCGGACTAGATGGACCACTGGTCTGATCCAGCAGTGCTCTTCTTATGTTCTTATAAGCAGGGAAGGTACACTGAACCATCTGAAAGCATGGCTAACTCCTCAGCCCTTAAAAGCATTGTAGAAGTTAATTATTTGAATTGAACTTAACATAACCACGTAGGAGGTTTTTAAAAGTCCATTTGTGGAGGATAATTTTACATGTTACCTGAGCACAAGATGGGGGAGGACTTGGGAGTGAGTTGTGCTTCCTGTTGTATTACGGCTGGTGTAACATTCAAAAAGGAACTTGTGGGGAGAAGATGCAGAATCTCGAGATGTGGAAACAGCATGCTATATCCCATAAGACTCTTAGTAGCATCAGAAAGGGAGCATAAATATGTTCTTAATTCCCTGATGGGCATCTATATATTTTTAAAAACAGATATCCTGCCTTTCACAAAGTTCCTTATTTGAGGGATACCACAAAGCCAACATTTACTACAAATATTCCCAATTTCCTGCCATTGTGTCATTGCTACCTTCTAGACCAGAGGTGTCAAACATGCAGCCCAGGGGCCGAATCAGGCCCCCAGAAGGGTCTTATCAGGCCCATGAGCAACTGGCCGTCATCTGCTTCCTTCTCCCTCTCTCTTGCTTCCTTCTGCATCATAGCTTGCTTTCTTTAGCTCAATCACACAGGAGCTAAAGAGCAGAGCCTCAATTGTCCCCATTGGTTGATGCTCCTCCCTTGGGAAGGAAGAGAAGGAAGGAGAGCTTGCTTTGCCAGGCTCTCTCAGTTGCACAGCAGAGCTACTGAGCCAAGCCTCTCTTCCTTCTGTTGGCTGAGGATCCTCCCCCTCCTGGTCCCCTGGGGAAGGAAGGAAAGAGCCAGAGCTTCCTTGCCCAGTTCCCTCAATCCTACAGGAGATATACAAAGAAAGAACCTTTAAGAGCATTGAGTGCAAATGTTTTAAACATGTTTTAAGTTTTTTTTAAAAAATCTTTAACTGTGTTTGTCTATGTCCTTTATAAAAATTTATCTCTCTCCTACCTGGAAATACATTTTATGACACTCATGGCCTGGCCTGACAAGGTCTCATTTATGTCAGATCCGGCCCTCACAACAAATGAGTACGACACCCCTGTTCTAGACACTGTAGCTTCTTTCTGACATTTTGAGTCAGCCATTTTGTTAAACCCCTTCAGATTAGAATACTATTGACATTTATGACAGGGAGCCCTTAATTCGGTACACAACAATAAGAACATAAGAAGGCCCCTGCTGGATCAGATCAAATTCCCATCTAGCCCAGCATTCTGTTCACACAGGGGCCAAATTGCTACTTCTAGGAAGCCCACAAAACAGGAAGACTGAAACAGCAACATCTTGCCTATGCTCCCCAGAGATTGGTTGAAAATCTGTGGTACTGGAGGGAATAGAGATCCATCATGGATTAGTAGCCATTGATAGTCCAGTCATCCATGAATTTGTCTACTTCCCTTTTAGAGCCTTCCAAGTTGGCACCCATCAGGGCTTTTCTCTGGGGAAACGCAGCAGAATGGAGTTCCAGAACCTCTTCATGGAAACAAAACTCTCAAAGAAATGTTTAAAAATTCATGAGGGGCATCCATCTGTTTCTCTTTCATTTCCCTTTTGAGAGTTCCGGCACCTCTTTTTCCAGAAAACAAAAAAGCCCTGTTGACCATACCCCGTGGCAGCAAGTTCCACAAATTAACTATACACTGTTCGAAGAAATACTTATCTGTCCTGAATTTCCCACTTTTCAGTTTCAGGGGATGACCCCCGGTTCTAGTGTTATGGGATGAGAAAAGTTTCTGCCTGTCCTCCCTCTCTACATCTTGCGTGATTTTATAAACCTTTATCATGTCTTCCCCTACTCACTACTTTTTCTAAGCTAAACATCCCTAAGAGTTTAAATGGTCCTCATAGGGCAGCCAGTCTAGCCCCCTGATGATTTTGGTTGCTCTTTTCCGCACCTTTTCAAACTCTACAACACCCGTTTTTCAGACGCAGCAGGTCTGCGCCTGTTGTAATTACAGCCGGCATGGAATTTGTGTTTTTCACAGCAGCGGCATGCTAGGTCAACATGTTCATCAAGCCAGGATTTTGTTTGTAGCAGGAACTCCTTTGCATATTAGGCCACACACCCCTGATGTAGCCAATCATCCAGGAGCTTACAGTAGGCCCTGTAAGAAGACCCCTGTCAGCTCTTGGAGGATTGGCTACATCAAGGGTGTGTGGCCTAATAAATATGCAAAGGTGTTCCTGCTACAAAAAAACGCCCTGCATCGAGCTATCCACTACTACCCCGAGGTCCCTTTCTTGCTCTGTCGCTGCCAGCTCAGATACCATCAAAAATATTGTGCAAAAACACTCTTGACTAGTATGTACAAAACTAAGTAACTTATATTATATCATATAATAAACAGCCTACAAAAGTAGGCATACATTCATATTCATCCAGTAGAAATTAAAGACAAACAAGAGTCTTGAATACAGTATTATAGGGAAGACTTTCAGTTGGCTTATGAGGAAGCTGCAGGAGCAGCGGAACGCAATCAAAGCCGGAGTTTGCGGGAAGGCAAGAATTTTTCCTTCGGAAGTCAACAAGCAACGGAGGGACTCCTGTGAAACTTTATTGTTGAGTCTTAGTACTCTGTTTGGAAAATTAAGAGACTGTGTGGGGTCCTCCCTGAAATACTGTATTCGAGACTCTTGTTTGTCTTTAATTTCTACTGGATGAATATGAATGTATGCCTACTTTTGTAGGCTGTTTATTATGTGATATAATATAAGTTACTTAATTTTGTACATACTAGTCAAGAGTGTTTTTGCACAATATTTTTGATATTTTTGTATTCCATATATTGTGCTGCCATTGTTCTTTAGCTCAGATACCATCAGCATATATGTGGTTGGAATTATTTCCCCCCAATATACATCATTTTACACTTGTTCATATTGGAATATCATTGGACATTTTAATGCCCTTTCCCCGAGTCCGAAGAAATCCTTTTGAAACTGTTGACAACCTGTCTTCGTCTTAACCACCCAACATAATTTGGTATCACCTGCAAAATCGACCTCCTCGCTACCTGCCCCAACTCCAAGTCACTAGTTGAAAAGCACTGGTCCCAATATACAGATCCCTGAGGGACCTTGCTGCTCACACACTGACCATTTACTCCTACACTCTCCTTCTCGCTTTTTAGCCTATTTCCAATCCATAAGAGGATTTGTCCTCCTATTCTATCTGGATACAATACTCCAGCGCAGGGGGTTTTTTGTAGCAGGAACTCCTTTGCATATTAGGCCACACACCCCTGATGTAGCCAATCCTCCTGGAGCTTACAATAGGCCCTGTACTAAAAGCCCTGTAAGTTCTTGGAAGATTGGCTGCATCAGGGGTGTGTGGCCTAATATGCAAAGGAATTCCTGCTACAAAAAAAGCCCTGCTCCAGCATAACACTTCATCTGGGCAGCCAGTTTTGACCATCTGATGCCACTTACGCACACAGAAAAAAATAGCAACAATAAAAAAGGAAATGTAATACAGAGAACTGATGAAATGTTAAGAAACTGTCCTGGGAGACTGACTGATGTAACCCTGTAGTAATTCTGAACCTATTTCCCAATACAAATACACAAGCAATGTTAAGGCTTTCCCCCACCCCTTCTTTTGTTAATACCTTCTCACAGATGTGAGCAGGCATTTTGCCTTGGAACTGAGCTATACTTCCATCTCCAGAACATAAGCCTTTGTGCACATACATTTATGAAATCAGCTTGCAATACAAGCCACAGAACCAGTGCAGTCAATGGGCGTGATCCCGAGTCATTAAAATTAGTGTATCCCATTGGGTGCAATCCACCATCCACTTAAGAAATTGAATCAATTCCCTTTTGTTTATTTTTTTTTTATCACAGCTATATCCCACCCTCTCTCCATGGAACAAAAGGGAGATGTCATAGGGGTTATCTCGTTTCCCTCACAACAGTTCTGTGAGGAAGGTAACAGTGGGGAGAAGTGATTTGTTTAAGAACAGCGGAGAGAGCTGGTTGACTAAACAGGGATTTGAACTAGGATTTTCTATCTGATCATTTTTAGACAAGTGCCTATGATCCAGCTAATGTTACAGAATTCCCAAAGATAGATTTCCAGTTTCACAAGCCTTAAAGAAGGGGTGTCAAGTATATGGCCCGGAAGCCAAATCAGGCCCCCAGGGGGCTCTTATCAGGCCTGTGAGCAAGTCTGCTTCCTTCTCCCTCTCTCTTGCGTCTTTCTGTGTCACAGCTTGCTTTGCCAGGCTTGCTCAATCACACAGGAGCCTCTACTTTCTCCTCCCCTGGGAAGGAAGCGGGGAGGAATAGCTTGCTTTGGCAGGCTCTCTCAATCACACAGGAGAACTACTGAGCCAAGCCTCTCTTTCTTCTATTGGCTGAGGCTCCTCCCCCTCCTCATCCCCTGTGGAGGGACGGAAAGAACCAGAGCTTTCTCTGCCCAGTTCCCTCAATCCCACAGGAGAGATACAAAGAACATCTTTTTTTTTTTAAGCACATCTGTGTCCTTTATAAAGTTTGTATCTCCACTTCCTGGCATTACATTTTACGACACACATGGCCCGGCCCAACAAGGTCTCATTTATGTCAGATTTGACCTTCGTAACAGATGAGTTTGACACCCCAGCCATAAAGGGCCTGTCTGCTGCACCAAATTATACTCACATAGACAGCATGGTGCTTGTGAAACTTCAGGATTGCAACAGAACTGAGTAAATGCAAGTTTTCCAGTAAACGATGGTCATTATGATAAGACAGAACTTCCATTTTGCAGCTGTCTTTGACAGAGCCTTTCCAGCCTGAGCAGACAATACCCATCAATAAGACGCTAACATACAATTATCACCCTGTGAACCACCTGTCTGAATTCATCTTCATCAAGTGTGATATGGTGATATAATTAACACCTCTTCTATTGTCTATTTTTATCCCAAATATATTATTTTCACTGGGGCAGGATCTCTAGCTCTCTAATTATAGGCACAACGGTCTAGCAAACATCCCCAGAAGTCAACAGATAAATCACATCACAACAATAATAGCTACCACAAAGACTGTTATGTATACATTATAGCTTTGATTCACGGTAAAGGGGTTTCCTGTTTTATTTTCTAATTTCCATATATAGCTCACATTAGGAGAACATGGCCCAAAAGGCTCAGTTTCCTAATATAAACTCACTCAGTGGGGTCTTTCCCATTGAATATTTCTCAGTGTGGCTTCCACTTACAATAAAAGAATATATAGCATGGGGGGAAATGCAGGTGTTCAAATGCATTAAAACACACACAATAACTAGATGTTCTGTGGAAAGGCCTGTGAGTTGGTCAGTCAGCTGTTATCACTGCATGTTATGTTGATCTTAATATATTTGTTCTTTGTAAAAAACAGGATAATATTTCCAATTGCTTTCCTCACCTCACATCATATATATCGGGGGTGGGCAATGGTAGCTCTCCAGATGTTTTTTGCCTACAACTCCCGTCAGCCCCAGCCAGCATGGCCAATGGCTGGGGCTGATGGGAGCTGTAGGCAAAAACTTCTGGAGACCTACCCTTGGCCACTCCTGATATATATTACAATAACTAATGGGGTTTCCATTAGTTATTGTAAAGTCCATTCCATAATTCTTTTCCACCAAAACCGCCTCTGACGGAGCCCGGTGCCTAATGCACCATGTGAAAATTTCGGTTTGTGCTTGCATGAGCTTCTGTATATCTCCATGTTGTAAAAAGGTCTGGAAGAACTTCAGACACTCCCTCTTTGATAAAGAGATTTGAAAAGGTGCAGCAAATCATCCGCCAGCATCAGGCTCTGTCAGAGGCAGTTTTGGTGAAGTCTTCTGTGGAAAAGAATTACGAAAATGTTTTAACGTACAAGCACTTTTTTTCACTTTGCACATTATTGGAAGTAATTTTCATTTAAGGTTTCATGTGTGCTCAGTTGTATTGGATAAATTGTTATAAGTATGTTTTACCCAGTGTAAACTAAATTATATGCGTGGTGTGTTGATTATCGCTCTAGTTAAATTTGATAACATTGATATAAGTTGTTATTAGAGATTTCGTTATTATATCACGGTGTTTTTTTGCTTGCAACTTCTCCGTGATTCTCCCTTCTGTTTCAATCTCCAGGTGGTGGCTGCAGAGCTCCTGAGATTACAGCTGATATCCAGGGAACAGAGATCATGTCAGCTGGAGAAAATGGCTTCCTCGGAAGGTGGACTCCATGGCATTATACACAGCTGAGGTCCCTCCCTCCCAATGCTGCCCTCCTCAGTCTCCACCCTCTAAATTCTCCAGGTATTTCCCAACCCAGAGCTGGCAACATTACTGATTCTGATCCTCCGTTTACCCACTGCCTTCCCCTGCCACTAGACATGGCCAGATTGTGATGCCAGTTTTCAGGGGTTGCATTCTAGCAGGAGCTCCTTTGCATATTAGGCCACACACCCCTGATGTAGCCAATCCTCCAAGAGCTTACAAAAAAGAGCCTTGTAAGCTCTTGGTGGATTGGCTATATCAGGGGTGTGTGGCCTAATATGCAAAGGAGCTCCTGCTAGAATTCCACCCCTGCCAGTTTTCTGCCATGACACCAGTGGTTGTCAGTACTGAACCTGAGATACTCTGATGTCCTCTTCACTGCGCCACCTCAAGCAGTCAGCTGGGTGGAGAAGCCGTCCTGCTGGGAGACCAAGAATTAGGGATTTGAGAGTACCTGCAAATGTTTGTAGGCCTGGGATGCTGGTGGGACAGAATGCTTCAGGATGGTTCAGGTACCACAAGTGAGAAAGGTCACAGAATCATAGGGTTGGAAGGAACCTCCAGGGTCATCTAGTTTAACCCCTGCACAATGCTGGAAATTCACAAGTGCCTCCGCCAGTGTCCCCTCTAAGCTGAGTTAGTGTGAGCTAGTTCACAGTTTTTTAGCCCCCCCGGCTCACACATTTTTGTCTTAGCTCAGGAAAAATGGCCTCCAAGGAAAGTTAATTTATGCAGGAGCTCACAACTTTAATGCCAGTAGCTCATAACGTTACAGGTAATTTTCAACTAGATGTCTGGCAACTAACAGCATGAAAACTGACAAGAACAACTGGAGATATTCAGGTATCTGATGAAGTGTGTGTGTCCACATGAAAGCTTATACCCAGAATTAAACTTTATTGGTTTTAACAGTGCCACTGGATTCTCCAAGAACAACTGGATTCCCTATGCTGAAATATGTTCTGGAGCACCCAGTCACTCTGCCTTGTAAAACCATTCTCTCATCCACCATAAGCAACCCAGCCCTTTCCAATCAGGGGTGTCAAACTCACCAAATCAAGCCCCCAGAGGGCTCCTATCAGGCCCCCAAGCAACTGGCTGTCATCTGCTTCCTTCTCCCTCTTTCTTGCTTCCTTCTGCATCACAGCTTGCTTTGCAAGGCTTGCTCAACTGCACAGGAGCTACAGAGCAAAACCTCTATTGTCTCCATTGGCTGATGTTCCTCCTTTGGGGAAGAAGGGGGGGAGAAGGCAGAGCTTATTTTTCCAGGCTTTCTCAAACGCACAGCAGAACTACTGAGCCAAGCCTCTCTTCATTCTGTTGGCTGAGGCTCCTTCGCCACCAGTTCCCTGGATCCCATGGGAGAAATACAAAGAAAGCATCTTTAAAACCAACAAACGCTAATGTTTTAAGTTTTAATATAAATATATATTTAATTGTGTTTGTATATGAAGTTTATATCTCTGCTACCTAATCTTAAATAGGTACACACACAGCCTGACCCAACATGGCCCCACCCAACCTGACATGGCCTGGCCCAACAAAGTCTCATTTATGTCAGATCCGGCCTTCATAACAAATGAGTTCGACTCCCCTGAACTAGATGTTCTTTTTCACATGATCAGAGAATATTTGTCATAACTACTCTCTAACTCAGGGGTGTTGAATTCATTTGTTATGAGGGCCAGATCTGACATAAATGAGACCTTGTCAGGCTGGGCAATGTGTGTCATAAAATGTATTGCTAGGTAGTGGACACAAACACAATTAAATATTTTTTAAAAAACTTAAAATAAAATATGCTTAAAACATTAGCACTCTCGCAATATTTTGTTTATTTAACAGTCTGATAACTGACACCTCTTGTTCTGAATTATTGCATCAAAAACTGGAGACAATGTCTGTGCTGGAGCAATCTTGAGTATGCTGTTCAGGTGTTGTTCAGGTGTGTATCTGTAAGTTGCAAACCTACTTTTGATTTACTCACAGGCCTGATAGAACCCCTCCAGGGGCCTGATCCAGCCCCCGGGCTGCACATTTTGACACCCCTGCTCAAAGTACTCGTATAAAAATTTTCAAGGCTCAATGGGATGTTGAACTGCCACCTGCATTTAAGCTGACAGAATACTATCTGCTGTCAGACGTTGGGACTTCAAACAAGAACGAATCATTTTGTTTCAAAATGAATCCATTTATTTGAGAACAAGCGGTCTGGTATAGAAGCAGATTGAGTTTGATACTCTCCAAGGCTAGACCTTGGGCTTTTGTACATTACAGAGATGCATAACAATAAAACCATTCTCACACTCTCAGAGACAGTTGACGCTTCCCATACTCCCTTATCTCCTTCCCAGGGAAGGAACCCTGCTGGTTACCTTGGGGCATGCTAACTTCAAAGGCCCCAGATGTTCTTTGTACCAAGTGAGAAATTCCTCCCCTTGCGGTCAGCAATTGCTTTGAGTTGAAATGCACATCTCTGTTCCCAGGGTTAGTAGAAGGCATGGAATATAACAGTTTGCAAAATTGGGTTCGTCATGTCAAGCAAGCATATCTATCTACTATAGGAATAAGGCTGAGTTACAATGTCTGACAATTTGCAATGCCCTTCAATGGGACAAATAGTCAATGGTGTGTTCTTAAGAATGAATTGGTATTTCATAAGAATATGAAATTCTTCCTATAACATAAGAGAAGCCATGTTGGATCAAGCCAGTGGCCCATCCAGTCCAACACTCCGTGTCACACAGTGGCCAAAAAACGCAAGTGCCATCAGGAGGTCCACCAGTGGGGCCAGGACACTAGAAGCCCTCCCACTGTGCACTTCCAAGCACCAAGAATACAGAGCATCACTGCCCCAGACAGAGAGTTCCAACAATAAGCTGTGGCTAATAGCCACTAATGGACCTCTGCTCCATATGCTTATCCATTCCCCTCTTGAAGCTGTCTATGCTTGCAGCCGCCACCACCTCCTGTGGCAGTGAATTCCATTTCAACAACAAAACTTATAATGAATATGTTTTCCTTCACTGCAAAGTCAGATTACAAAAGGAAAATATCTACTTTATCCATGCTGTCATTTCTGTGTCGGTGTAAAATAAGACAGGTAAACGGCTGAATGCTCTCTTCCATATATTGCCCTGTTCGCTCCCATATCCCTCCAGCAACAGCAAATGCAAGAGAGTGTATGTCACCTGCAGCCTTTCCTTGCAATCAAGCTACATTCACAATCCCGACTACATCTGCCTGCGTTAGCATGGAATAAAGAACTGACGCAGACTTCCATACCCAAGAGCTATTTTCCATTCAGCAACAGGAAGAAAACAATTGACCTAATTGCTTTCTTTGAAGCTGGGTCATCCTTTTCCTGCAGCAAATGGATCTGACACCTACTCCGGAATCAGCTGTCACCCACACAAAATATTTGTCACCACTCAAACTGCTTTGCTTCTTCTTGTCAAACTGTGGCTTCTTCCCTGTTTTCCTCCAGGTGCATGCATACCTCCCCCTCCCCAATGGAAAAGTACTTCAGTATCTTATCCAGGGCTTTTTTTGTAGCAGGAACTCCTTTGCATATTAGGCCACACCCCCTGATCTAGCCATTCCTCCTGAAGTTTAAAGTAGGCCCTGTACTAAGAACCCCATAAGCTCGTGGAGGACTGGCTACATCGGGGTGTGTGGCCTAATATGCAAAGGAGTTCCTGCTACAAAAAAAGCCCTTGATCTTATCTGACGGATCACAGGCACTTTCACGGCAGCCGTGCAAAAGAGCAGTCGCAGGGCTATTTTGTACCTGCTGCCCTCTCTTCCTGCTGCTCCTTGACAACTGAGCTTCTCCAACCCTGACTCCTTTTATAGCACTACGTTGCATTTCCCCAGTTGTGGGTAATACAAGGCATACAAGAGAGTGAGAGATGGGAGCGACAGAAGCAGGGCTGGCGAGTGTTGCCTCTGCAATTATTGCTAAAGTTCTTTATGGACTCCGTTGATCACAGAATGCTTGGCAGCAATGGCAGGCTTCATTCCAGTTCTTCTTAAGGCACTGGGTGTTCTGAGCCTCAAGGCAGCAGCATCCGATGCTCTGAATCAAGGGTGGCCAAACTGTGGCTTGGGAGCCACATGTGGCTCTTTCACACATATTGCGTGGCTCTCAAAGCCTCCACTGCCCCATCGGCCAGCTTGGAGAAGGCATTTCTGTCTTTAAATCACTCCTCCATGACAAGCCATTCAGCAGCTTGGAGAATGCATATAAAGTTAAAGTTGCTTCCTTTCCACCTACCCATCTATTTGCCTTCTTTCCTTCCTTTCTTCCTCCCTTCCTTTCTACCTTCCAGTTCTCAGACATTTGCTGTTCATGTCTTGCGGCTCTCAAACATCTGGCATTTATTCTATGTGGCTCTTATGTTAAACAAGTTTGGCCACCCTGTTCCGAGTTCTAGCCAGCTAATATCTGTTAACATACCAGTTTGTGTCTTGTTTTTTAAAGTGCACATGCACACAAAAACTGGAATGAAACCTCGTTGGTCTTAAAGGTGAATGTGCATGCATATAAAAGATTCTTATGTTTAAGAATCTCACCAAGCAAACTCACTGTTTAAACTGTGTTTTTGATCCAGCCAAAGTGTTCTTAAGGCTGCAAATCCATGTATATTTTACTTGGGACTAATCCCCTATAAATTCATTTGGGTTTACTGTGAAATAAAGCAGCACAGGATTGTGCTATATAATCCACTGATTTTAATGGGAGAAATATAATCACTTTTCTCTTGGATGCACTGTGGCCATGCACGAGCCTTTTTAGTATAATATGGGACAAAAGGCATATTTCATGTGCACTTGAAAAATAGCATTTGCTTCAGATTCAGTTTGTTTTATATTATTAATATTATATTATTTATAGTTTGACTTTTTCATGAAGTAAGTACATTCAATAGGAAGAGGAAACATCTACATAGAACCATAAAAGCATAGAACTGGAGGGGGGGTCTCAAGGGTCATCTAGTCCAACTCCCTGAACAATGCAGGGAATTCGCAACTACCCCCACCACTACCACCCACCCCAGTGACTCCTTGCTCTATGCCCAGAGGAAGGCAGAAAACCTCCAAGATCCCTGAGCCAATCTGGCCTGGAGAAAAAAAATCTTCCTGGCTGCAAGGCAGCTATCAGAATTACCAGGGCTTTTTTTGTAGAAAAGGCCCAGCAGGGACTCATTTGCCTATTAGGCCACACCCACTGAGATAACCATTATTCCGTGCAGGGCTGTTTTGTAGGAAAGTCCAGCAGGAACTTATTTGCATATTAGACCACACACCCCTGACACCAAGCCAAACGGAACTGTGTTCATGTGCGTTCCTGCTCAGAAAAATCCCTGAGCATTACCCTGGGCATATAGGAAAGGGCTCAGGAGCCATGCACTGGATCAGCTCTTCCTGCCCTTCTTCTCACGATCTGTCCAAATTCCCAGAATCAGCATTACTGTCAGAGGACCACCAAGCCTCTACTTAAAAGTCTCCAAAGAAGGAGCCCTCACAAGGAAGCCTGTTCCACTGAGGAACCGCTCTTAACTGTCAGGAAGTTCTTTCTAATCAGGGGTGGAATTCTAGCAGGAGCTCCTTTGCATATTAGGCCACACACCCCTGATGCAGCCAATCCTCCAAGAGCTTACAAAAAAGAGCCTTGTAAGCTCTTGGTGGACTGGCTGCATCAGGGGAGTGTGGCCTCACATGCAAAGGAGCTCCTGCTAGAATTCCACTCCTGTTCCTAACTTTTAGTTGAAATTTTTTTTTATTTAATTTCAGTCCCTTAGTTCTGCTCCAACCTTTGGGGGCAATAATAAACAATCTAATAAACTGGGATTGCAGAAATCTGAAACAGGGCATAAATATTAAGCATGACATGTTAAACAAAGCAAGAAATTGAACTCCTTAAGCAGAAATATAATGCAGTGAGAGGAAGATAAAAACATACCACAACAGACAATACATATTTGTACACTGGATTCTATGGAACATCAGGATTGGTCTGCTGGATCAGATAAATCTCTATCCAATTCACATTGCTTCTGTGACAGAAGTCAGGAAGATGCCACAAAGTTAGGAATGGCAGTATTCCATTCTTCAAAAAACCTCACAAGCACCACACCAGGCAGTCCACTGCTGCAGCACAGGAGTGCATCAAATCAGACTAAATGGATGGCTGAAATTCTTAGAACTCAGAGCCACAATAAGTAGCATTTCCTTAAATACTTCCCCAGCTAGTTTTGGAGAATGGGGTTGTCCATGTTCCATTTTGGTAAAAACTATTTCCACCATTGCACGAGGACGCCGCTAGAAATTTAATCTTGAACTGGCTACATTTCTATTTTTCTGGTCCCCATAAAGTAAGTAGACTTTTACTATGGCGTGCTAGTATTTCCTCAACATTTTGCTCTTTCTTCTATGTGGAAGAACTTCTATCACCAGTCGAAAACAGGGCTATAGCCTCTATCCAGCAAAGGGCAACACGAACACATACAAAAACTGAACATACAAAAAAAACCCCTGTTATTAGACCAAGTGGTCATTTAAATTGTAGCCCTTGATCTATGCAAACGTCCCATTTTAGTCTGCATTTTTGTCACCACTTAACCTTCATAACAAATCAGTAAGGTACTTGGCTACATGACTGGGTAGGGCAGTCCGTAATTTTAATTTCATTTTAAATTACAGGGAATCTGTCCAGTATCTCTCATACTTCCAACCAGGACTTTTTTTGTGCAGGAACGCACAGGAATGCAGTTCTGGCTAACTTGGTGTCAGGGGTGTGTGGCCTAATATGGAAATGAATTCCTGCTCGGCTTTCTCTACAAAAAGCCCTATGTGGAACAATGGTGCCATCAGGGGGTGTGGCCTAATATGCAAATGAGTTCCTGCTGGGCTGTTTTCTACCAAAAAGCCCCGCCTCCAACCATAACATCAAAGACTCTCCTTTTATAAAGAGTCTGTCTTCTTTAGCATGTCCCTGCATCTAACCCAATGCAATGAAGGTCTCTCAGAAAGTATGCCATGGGTACTGTCTGAAATGTGGCATGGGAAAAATAAAAAGTTTCCTGTAAACTTTGGAAAGAACTTGGTGTGTCAAATGTAGCCTTCAGAGTAAGATGTTCCAGAGACATTAGGATTTTCCTCTTCTTTATTCCTCTTTTGGGACATCAAAATATGTAAGGCTAAAAGAAACACACTTCTTAGGTAGATAGTTGATATTTTTCCTTGATACATCCACTAACATTAAAACTCAAATGGAAACTAAAAGGAAAGGGGAGGTAACAGCTTCCAGTTACAGTCAACAACATCCTAAGCTGGAAAATAGCTGTCTTTGTTGGCACAAAACGTGAACTCTAAGGTCCAGGATTGAAAGCTCCATAAGCAGAGATTGTTCCTACACAGTTCCAGTATGAGGCCAGACCCATGCACTTTCTAAAAACACATTTCAGGCTGTGATCAGACATGTTAAATAATGCACTTTCAATCCACTTTCAATGCACTTTCCAACTCGATTTTCCTGTGTGAACTGGCAAAATCCAGTTGGGAAGGGCACTGAAAGTGGATTGAAAGTGGATTATTTTGTGTGTGTGATCATGTTATAGAACTTGACATTAACTATATTTACATGATAAATTTATGAGGCCATTATTTTGTGCATTATTTTGTGTGCCTCAGAGATCATGTTATGGAACTTGACATTAACTATATTTACATGATAAATTTATGAGGCCATAACTGTGGAAGTAAGCTTGAGTTCTGCGAGATAATTATTATAATAATTATAAAGAAATATATAAAGAAATACAATTATAAGAAATATACAAGGATCACTGACAATTTAAAGCAGGGGTCCTCAAACTTTTTAAATAGGGGGCCAGTTCACTGTCCCTCAGACTGTTGGAGGGCCGGACTGCTGTTACTGTACAAGGCCGTGGGCCGTCAGTTCTCTGTCTTCTGCATCTCTCTCCCTTCCCCACACCACACACCCCGGCCTGGTAACTCACTTCTACCTTAGGGACCGTCTTTCCCCATACGAACCCCAGAGAGCACTGAGGTCAGCTGGAAAAAACTTGCTGACCACCCCCGGACCAAGAGAGGTGAAGCTGCAATGCACCCGTAATCGGGCCTTCTCCTCTGTAGCCCCGAACCTATGGAACCAACTTCCAGAGGAAATGCGGGCCCTGCGGAACCTTGAACAATTCCGCAGGGCCTGCAAAACTTTCCTCTTTCGACTGGCTTTCGCTGATGAAGGAAGTGATTGCTGATGAAGGAAGTGACTGCTAAGGATTACCGCCATCATATAAAGAACAAACAGCACTAGCACTTTTATTACTAATTAATTAATCAATTTTAAACTTATTAGAATTTTAACGTTAAATGTAACTTTGTTGTTTGTTGTTTTTGTATAATTGAATGATGTTGTCAGCCGCCCTGAGCCTGCTTCGGCGGGGAGGGCGGGATATAAATAAAATTACCTACCTACCTACCTACCTCAGTATCACCTCACACTCTGTCTCCGCCGCCTCAGCCCAGTGCCGGAAGTGTGCGTTGCTAACACGAGTTTAGGTCGAATGTCACTTCCGGTCTGATTTTGCCATAACCCGGCGGGCTGCATAAACGTCCTCAGCGGGCCGCATCTGCCCGCAGGCCGTAGTTTGAGGACCCCTGATTTAAAGTCTATTTTGTGGAACTGAGCATTGCCATTGATTATAACAATAGCTTTAACAAATTTTGGTTTGTTCAACTCACTATAGCAAAGAGACTAGACTTACTGAAACAAGTATATCCAACTCATCTCTGTTGGTCTTAGTAGAAATGCCAATGCATTGGGAGACATAACTCAGAACTAATCTATCAAATTATCATCTCTAGAATATGCTAAAACGCTTGTCAGTTGGTTGCACAAGAAAGTGAATGAATAAACAGAAATGCATATTCAAATGTACATTAGAATGTGCACCCCATTTGCAAAGACAGAAGAAGGATGAATGCACATCTGATTTCCATCCACGGTTCCTGAACCAGCAAATTAAAAGTGTGTGTTAGTCTGTTTACATCTCTTTTGCTGGATCAGGATATGTGATATTATGAATGAATGACAGCATCTTAATTGCTTCACGGTTAAATGGAAGCCTTTAGAATGTCTTAAGTTGCTTTGCTATGATTTCATTGTCATGGTACACAAATACATAGGGTTGTAAACAACTTCTATAGGGCAGGTTATGCGAATAGGAACTTGCATAGACTTTTTATCTGTTAAAATGATGTTCAAACTCTCCAGCATTTTGGATAAAGTACATACAATTCATATATGAAATCAAAATAGCTTAAAAACACAGCTAGCTGTTCAACATGAACACCACCAGTTTTGATTGAACAATCATTAACAACAAGCTCATTCTGGGAAAGACAGAAGGCAAAAGAAGAAGGAGATGGCAAAAGAAGAAGGAGATGGCAAAAGATGAGGTGGCTGAACAGTTACTGATTTAACTAACATGAATTTGACTGGACTTCAGAGGATGGTAGAAGACAGGAGGGCCTGGTGTGACTTGGTCCATGGGGTCGCTAAGAGTCGGAGTCAACTGTGCGACTGAACAACAAACATCATTTCATGTTGTTACATTAAATGAAAAGGCAAGTGGACCTCAGGCAGATGAAGATCATCCACCAACACAACCAATAATATTTCTGTTCCATAAACACAGTTCTACAGCTAGACCTGTCATTAAAGTATGTCTGGAGTTCCTCCACCATGACCCACGCAATTACCTTGCCCCAAAAAGTTTCAGGTGATTATTAGTATTAAAGTTTGGGGTGGGGAGGTTGCTATCAGGTCACAACCAGCATACAGTGAACATAAGAACATAAGAGAAGCCATGTTGGATCAGGTCAATGGCCCATCCAGCCCAACCCTCTGTGTCACACAGTGGCCAAAAAAACCCAGGTGCCATCAGGAAGTTCATCAGTGGGGCCAGAAGCCCTTCCCCTGTGGCCCCCCCAAGCACCAAGAATACAGAGCATCACTGCCCCAGACAGAGAGTTCCAACAATACGCTGTGGCTAACAGCCACTGATGCGCCCTGTAAGGTGACCCTGTAAAGTGTTCAAGGGAAAAGGTGTTCAGAGGTGGTTTGCCATTTCCTGGGTCTGTACAGCAACTCTCGATTTCCTTAGCTGTCTCCCACCCAAACACTAACCTGGGCTAACCCTGCTTAGCTTGGGAAGTCTGTTCTGATCAGGCTAACCTGGGCCATCCAGGCCAAGGCTAATCTGCAGTAGAACAAAATTTGAGTCCAGTATTTGATGTGACCTTTCAACTCACAAAAGCTTATGACTGGAAAATTCTGTTGGTCTTTTATGTGCTACTGGACTTGAACTCAATGGTTTGAAACTACATGACCTACATAATTATGAGAAATTTCCCTCAGGCAAGGATACATCACACAACAGATGTTAATTTTCTGACCCCAAACATTTCGCTTTTGCTCCAATCAAGCCGATTACAGTATGCATTGTACTTCTGGCATCCTTTACAAGCATTCTTTACCACACCATTCCATCATCTGACTAGGTAAAAGGACTCATCTCCAATTCTACTCTACTCGTGTCTGACAAAGAGAGATCAGACTCTCAGAAGTTTATACCCTGAAACTCTTCTTGGTCTATTTTTTAAAAATAGATTTTATTTTATTGAATCAAATCCAATACAAAGGGAGCATATGGAAAGTAAATAATAAAAATATAACTCTAACATAAAAGAATCCAATTTAGATCATTGGATGCATATAACAATTTACAAAAACAATACATAATAGGCTAGGTATTAAGAATTATGAAACAGCCTACAATTCATTCTATTAGGCTGAAAGGAAATATTCCCAAAGAATTCCAAAACCAGGGCCCAAAGCAAATCATAATCTATAGCCAAATCAGTACCATTTTCGAAGAAGGGATTATCCATTGTCTTTCCCATGACATACTGGTCCCATAACTTATCATATCACATTTCAATCGTGGGGGGTTCCAATTTTTTAGCAATCATGTGAGCTATCACCAACATTATCGAGATTAAAGATTTCTGATCTTTACTCGGCAACTTATCAGACCAGATATCAAGTAAAAGAAGTTTAAAATCTACTGGAATGGTTACAGTGAATATAAATATAAGTATCTTCTTGGTCTTGAAGGTACTTCTGGACCTGAATCTGACTGTTCTTCTGAAGACTGACACAGCTGACCTCTGAAATTAATTATCCTAGTCAATGATGTTTTCAACCTATGCCTGGCAAGGTTTCAATAACTAGGAAGGACAGGGAACTGTATTGCAAGTGATAGCACCGCAACTCCAAGAACCTTAGCCGCATTAGCGGAGTGATCTGAAACTCAACAGTGGAATTCTAGCAGGAGCTCTTTTGCATATTAGACCACACACCCCTGATGTAGCCAATCCTCCAAGAGCTTACAAAAAAGAGCCTTGTAAGCTCTTGGAGGACTGGCTACATCAGGGGTATGTGGCCTAATATGCAAAGGCACTCCTGCTAGAATTCCATCCCTGCTGAAACTAACAAGAAAACTCTTCTGACCTCTTTGGTGTAAACTCTGTTTCGGACCAGGAGCGCATGTTGGACCGAATTAGAGAGATTTTAATTGACAAAAGATCTCATACAATCCTGATGGACAAGATTCAGCTGTTGCAATGGTTGTAGATCACCACCTCACAGGACTGCAAATGGTATCCATGGCATGATCTGTCTGACCCAGCATATATGTTCTGCCAACAGAACTCAAGTCTTCCTCTAACTCATTCCATGCAGACCCACAAGGGGGGTTGTGGGAGCCCCGCCCCTGACTTCCTGTTGGGTGCTCCAAATCAGGTGCTCCCGACCTTCCTTCCCTCCCCCTTGCCACTGCCACAGAGCTGGGAGGCTGGGGGCTGCCCCTCCCCCCCACAATCTATAGGCCTTTGAAATGGCATGGGAGGGGCAGCGGCTGATCCTGGGTACCCCTCCCATGCAATTTAAATCACAGGGGAGGAAGGGGGCAGCCCCTCAAGCGATGGCAGTGGTGGGGTGGGAGGGAACATTAGGAACTCTGAGTCAGGCGCCCTGAGTCACAGTGGCAGCAGCCAGGAAAGGGGAGCTGTTAAATGCCCCTTGACTTTTTAATATGACCCCCAGCTTTTAAAATCCTGGCTACAGCCTGATTCCATGTCCCTCCGACTGGTAAAAAGCAATTAAACTCAAGGAGCAAGACACTGTAAGCTGCTCTTGACAGACGGGCATTCTAGGGCTCCCACCAATGAGCCTTCTGAAATCCCCCACCGCTTTCCAAAAACTACCTGAATCCATAAGTTGCTGGGAGTGAATCACTGTCACCAATGACCTGCTTCTATGGAAAGCAAGGGTCAAAGACAGCTGTGGATTCAACAGGAAATTACTTGACCATGACTCCAACTAGATCACCCAAACCTGTGTGGAAGATCCAGCACATGAACTCTTACATGAGTTGAGCACGGTACAATCAGAGACAGTCTTGTGGTTGCCATGGTGACCCTTGTCAGACTGTTTAGGGCCTGCCCTGTATCGTCTTTTATTCATCTCAGTTCCTATTGGCTATCTGCATACCCGAGGCAGGACTGGGCTGAAGATATACTACACAGAGAGGAAGATAGTTTGTGGTAATTGTCATCCCATTTCAAAGTTTGCATGATGCAAATCCAATAAAATAAATGTTCTCAGTTGGCTCCTACGCTAAGCATAATAAACACTTCCATGATTATGAAGGAAAACTCAAATTAACATTTTATTCTAGGCTTGCTGAGTTGAAAATAATCTGAATTTCAACCCAGTACAGTACAAAAAAAGAACAATTATGCAAGTTTGTTTATAAATCTTCTTGAAACTGATTAGAGGGGATATACCACTGGACTTTTCATTAAGATCCAATTAATTCACTAGCTGAAAGTCATTCCAGGCCTAATCTAGAATCCCCTGAAGATAAGAGAAAGGTTCACATCAATTTAGTTGACTGGGAACCACAATATCAAGAACTCATTCCTTCAGGGGGGGAAAGAAGAAAGAGACAAAGTTCAACCGTTTCCCATCATTTCTTTCAAGCAGTCCTGCAGCTTATCCATATTCACTAACAGTGAAATCAAGCTGATTCGCTGCCAGACGATGCAGCGTTGTCCTCAGAAAAAAACAACAGTTTTAAAAGCGGACAGATTCATGTGGGATAAGTCTATCAATGGCTACTAGCCATGGTGGCTGAGAGGAGCCTCCACATTCAGAGACACTGATCCTCTGAATCCCAGAGCCAGGAGGCAACGTCAGGGGAAGGCCTCGGCCTCTATGCCCTGTTGTTGGTCCTCCAGAGGAACTGGTTGAGGCCACTGTGTGAGGCAGGAGGCTGGACTAGATGGAGCCTCACCGGTCTGATCCAGCAGGGCTCTTCTGATGTTCTTATGAGGGGAAGGCCTCGGCCTCTCTGCCCTGTTGTTGGCCCTCCAGAGGAACTGGTTGAGGCCACTCTGTGAGGCAGGATGCTGGACTAGATGAACCCTCACTGGTCTGAGCTAGCAGGGCTCTTCTGAAGCTCTTATGAGGGGAAGGCCTCAGCCTCTTTGCCCTGTTGTTGGTCCTCCAGAGGAACTGGTTGCCCGCTGTGTGAGACAGGACGCTGGACTAGATGGACTGCTAGTCTGATCCAGGAGGACTCTTCTTATGTCCTTAAGTTTTAAACGCAACCTGTCCATTACCTCCGAGTGGTGGTCAGAGATCTCCCGCTATTACAACTGATCTCCAGGGCAACAGCGATCAATGAGAGCCAGTTTGGGATAGTGGTTAAGTGTGCGGTCTCTTATCTGGGAAAACCAGGTTTGATTCCCCACGCCTCCACTTGCAGCTGCTGGAATGACCTTGGGTCAGCCATAGTTCTCTCAGAGGTTGTCCTTGAAAGGGCAGTTCCTGGGAGAGCCCTCTCGGCCCCACCCACCTCACAGGATGTCTGTTGTAGGGGAGGAAGATAAAGGAGATTGTGAGCCGCTCTGAGACTCTGAAATTCAGAGTGGAGGGTGGGATATAAATCCAATATCATCATCATTCACCTGAAGAAAATGGCTGCGTTGGAAGTGCTCTATGGCAGGGGTGGCCAACGGTAGCTCTCCAGATGTTTTTTTGCCTACAACTCCCATCAGCCCCAGCCTGCATGGCTGATGGCTGGGGCTGATGGGAGTTGTAGGTAAAAAAACATCTGGAAAGTTACCACTGGCCACCCCTGCTCTATGGCATTAGACCTCACTGAAGTCCCTCCCCAAACCTTGCCTTTCTCAGGCTCCACTGTAAAATCTCCAGGTATTTCCCAAGCTGAGGCTGGTAACCCTACTCATTTTGCTGCAAGACACTTCTCCCCTGCTAGCAAATCTAAGATTGCAACCGTATTCTTTTTAGCCACTTATCTCTTTAATCAGGCAGAGGCCTACAAGAAATACGCAAGGGTCTACACATTCCTTTTCCTGAATTTCTGACAAAGAAGCAGATAAAATGACAAATGTACTTTACAATTCCCCAAAGGTTAAGACCACCTGAATATAATTGTTTCATTTTTTAAAGTAACTAGCTTTGGCATAACAAGTATTTTTCATAACTGGTCTTGGCAGAACAAATCTTCTGTTGTATAAATCTATTATAAGCTACCTTGGAGACCGATGGATCAAAAAGGCAGGTAAGAATCTCAAATAAATTCAAAACAATAGAAGCAGCAAGGGGGGGGGGGGGGAAGCGTGGGATATCATAGGAGAATCTAGAAGTCTTCTCTAATTCTTCACTGTCGTTTCTTTCTCTCTGAGCATACTGTGTCATTATGGCTTTATGACGGCTCAGTAATGGGAACTGGAAAGAGAGGCTAAGAAGTGTGGAGGAAAACATGACCACTAAATGGTAGGGAAATTATACATGTTTGCAGTGTAGCCTCCCAGATACCAAGCCAATCTTTCTAGAAAGCCTATTCTGAACAATGATTTCCTAGCCTTGCTGGCACCATCCCTTCCAGTCCCTTGCTGCATATCATGCCAGTGCAGAAAACCGAACTGATGACCACCTTGCCTGATGACCCCTCCAGAAATATAATGATCTCCCCAGCAACCCCCTCCCACCCAGCTCAGTTGTGTTTTTAAAACAAGCCCTGTTAAAGGGCTAAAGAGGCCATAACACCACAGCCCTGCCATTTTGAAGGCTGCGCTAAGCTCCGCCTCTCACTCTGGATTGGCTACAGGCAGAGTTCTCATACAGAGTTTTTGCTGGCAGATTCACACTGCTTCCCCTCTAAGTCCCCCCCGCAAAAGAAAACTTTACTGAAAGCAATAAGAATGTTCTGAACAAGAACCATTAGCAATTTTAGAAGCTATTTCATGCCTGTGAGGTGGGTGGGGCTGGAGAGGGCTCTCACAGCAGCTGCCCTTTCAAGGACAACCTCTGCCAGAGCTATGGCTAACCCAAGCCCATTGTTTGGTGGGGCTTCCTGAAACTGATGATTCCACACCATTTTAATTAAGTTCTCTGGACCACTCCTAGTAACAGAAGATCCCTTTTATAACTGTCGGATCTGGTTTCAATCTCCTCTTCTCCAATGTGGTGGCAGATGCCAGCTGTATTCTAGAAATCAGAGGCTGGCATACCAACCTGACGTACAGGCACCGGACACTGGACCTCAACATACTTCCAATGGCATTCACACACTATGCTGATTCATGGTGAACCAAAACTTACCACACACTTGGTGAAGGAAAATACAGGGTGATCTTTGGATAAGTTAAAGGAAAAAACTGCAAAGAGGAATATATTTTTTCAGAATTGTTGTTGCATTTATTTTTCATACCTCATAATAACTATAGAAATGTTATCAACAGGATTTTTAAAAAGTTACCCTTTCTTTTAGTCCAAGCTATTTGCGACTTTGGCATGCGTGTCTAAGTTCATGGGCATGTTTAATTGTTTGAAACAATCGCCACTGTGTACTGCACTCACAAGTTGGCCAGAAATGTAGGTGCTCTTTAAAAATAATAGGATACGGTCTAGAAGCCCAGGGAGATTTTGTTTTAACAATGAAGAGGCCCAACAGGAGAACTTTCCCCACGATCAGGTAGTTATAAACTGATATACACTCCAAGCACCAGCTCTAGATGAAACAAAAATCTACAATTAAGAAAATAAGCAAGGAAACATAATGATCACCATCTTGTTTTCTTCCCTATACAAACCCGGCGCATTCGTCAATACAAATACAACCCCAATGAAAACTGCATAATTGGAAAAACCAAAATGGAGCTTCAGCTCACCAAGATTAAACCTGCTTTGTTGACTCAAAAGCTTGCATACAAGGCAATGAGAAACTGAGAAACAACTTACTACTAGAAACTGCAGCTGTAAGATTCACCTGTACAAAAGGAATGTCTGAACTGTGAACCAATGATCAGATGGTTGTACTTCTGGAGATCACTTCAGGTCTTGGATATGACAGCAGATGATGTCAATAGGTATATGTAAATCAGAGACTGGGTTTAACCATCATTCTGTCTACCCAGGGAACCCTGGTGCTGCTGCTATTGGATTTATATCCCACCCTCCACTCCAAATCTCAGAGTCTCAGAGAGGCTCACAATTTCTTTTATCTTCCTCCCTCACAACAGACACCCTGTGAGGTGAGTGGGGCTGAGAGAGCTCTCCTAGAAGCTGCCCTTTCAAGGACAGCTCTGCGAGAACTATGGCTGATCCAAGGCCATTCCAGTAGCTGCAAGCGGAGGAGTGGGGAATCAAACCCGGTTCTTCCAGATAAGAGTCCGCACACTTAACCCCTACACCAAACTGGTGAAGCTATTTCTGTGAAAAGGCTAGATATCGATAATAAAATCCTCAGCACATTTAAATTACAACGCCTAGGAAGCTTTGTAGGAAGCCCATAACAATTAAGCTAGCATTAAGTTAACACAGGTTCATGTAAGAGTAGCCATGCCCTTCAGAGGTTATATGTTCAAGGCGATTTGGAAGCACGAGCCACCTTTGCATCTATAATCCCAACTAATAAGACTAAATTGGCCCCTGTTGTATATGTGATCGGAATTGCATCTAGTATATGGAGTTCTTGGCTGGCTCATTGGAACCTGTAGGACCGAGCTTGGGGGACTCAGGAACAATGGGCAGGAGGATCCAAATTCCTGCTGCCCTGCTCCAATCACAAGCCCCCTGCCGGTTTGAATGGTCCAATAGCATGCTAGCACGGGGACTTTGTGTGTATATATAGTTGGCCCAGTTTTCTGTCTTTTTTAAGGTAGCACTATACCATGCTGTATTCAATAAAAGAGCTATGTTCACTACCACCTCGCCTCATCATTGCATAGAACCCACTATATTATAGCCCCAAATTATACTCTTCTCTTCTTTGTTCCTCTTTTGATCCAAACAGGTCTTGCAACACAAAGTGTTAGTATTTTAACAAGCCTATTACAGCTGGACATAGAATTCTAGGCATGACAGGAGATAAACCAGGATTCGGATATTATATGCCATTTTGCCTGCAGCAGTCTCAAACTTGGTCTGATGAGATCAAAGCATCATTTTTGCATTATAAACAGGAGGGGGGCATTAAAAGATCCTGTTTTTGCAAAGAAAAAAAGCTGCTGTATAATGAAAACTCACGGGGCATGTAACAGCATACTGACAGATGTTTCCAAAATTTAATGTTGATTGCAGAAAATATGACTAGATTTCCCTTCAAGATTTCCCTTCGCAATATAATTTCCTGGCAAATGTTAAAACTTGCTTTCAGGCTGCATGTCAGCGTAACAGGCATTCTGTTGCAAATGATTTTATGGAAATACTGTGTAGTCTGTATGCCAGATTTGTCCAAGCAGAATGGAAATAATTCTGCAGGATAGGTGGGGATTACACACGGTGCCTTTGTTTGCATAAAGAGTAAAAGTATAAAAATAGACACCAGAATATTGTGAACAACATGTCACTGGGCCTCTGTACAGTGGAAAGAACACAGAGGGTGTGTCTAAAATGACTTCTGAACAATAAACAGCCTCTTCCAGAGGTAAAACTAAATATGTCCCTAACTTTACACAAATGACAGCCAGCATGAACTGGCATTTCCCCCCTCCCCATCATTATTATTCTGGTCACACTGATTGTTTACTGTTAAATTCAATCAGAAAGTTGAAAACAGACTGTTCCATCTTTATTTCTGGGTCTCATGCTTATTCCTACAGAAATCTTACAATGTTGTTTCATCCTCCGCAAAACACCAAGCAGCTCCATGTGATTAATTATATGCAGGCCTCAGATTCAGCAGGAGCTCTCAGGAGCACAGCTCCTGAACCTTTCTGAGGGTTCCCCCTCTTCCTCCCCACCTAACTTGTCCATAGAATAGTAGGTGCATAGCAATCCCTGGATTAGGAGAGCGGGCAGCCACCAGGGGTTTTACCACACCCCCCAGGGGGTTTACCACTCCCCCAGCAGCCCTCGTTAACCCTTGGAGAAGCCTGCACCATCCTTTCTCCACTTCTTATGTGATTTTGGGCGGCAGGTGGCTTGCTGGCCTTTTGACTGGGGGGGGGGGCAGCCCAGGAAAGCCCCAGGTGAGTGAGGCCTGCTTGGGCAGGCTGGATCTCTAGCCAGCCCAAGCAGGCCTCGCTCGCCCGGGGCTCTCTTTTCTTGCATCAGGCTGCTTTTGGTTGGGGGGCAGCATATGCTAATGAGCTCCACCACCTATTTTTCTGCAAAACGACCCCTAATTATATGTCTAGCATCCTTGAAGTTGTCAGTACGCTGGATCCTATGTTTGAAATCAGTACTGATCTCCTGTATCTAAGCTGACGTTAAATATTATCATACCTTTGCATTAACGTGTGTTTTAAAATTTTTTTAAAGATATCTGTTAAACTGGGGGAGGGAGTCCCACTGTCCTGAATGTTTTCGCAATCTCCCATTCCTTTCTATTTCTGAAATTCTTTTGCAATAAAATAGCTACCTTGAGGTCCCTCATTGAGTGCCCTGGGAGGCTGAAGTGTTCTATAAATTTCTCAGTTTTGTGATCCTCAATGTCAGATTTGTGTCCTTTTATCCTTTGGCATAGTGTTTCACCTGTTTGTCCTATGTAGACGATGAAGAAGATACTGGATTTATATCCCGCCCTATACTCTGAATCTCAGAGCAGTCACAATCTCCTTTACCTCCCCCCCCCGCAACAACAGACACCCTGTGAGGTGGGTGGGGCTGAGAGAGCTCTGGCAGCAGATGCCCTTTCAAGGACAACTCCTATGTGAGCTACGGCTGACCCAAGGCCATTCCAACAGGTGCAAGTGGAGGAGTGGGGAATCAAACCTGGTTCTCCCAGATAAGAGTCCGCGCACTTAACCACTACACCAAACTGGCTGAATCCACATACTTAACCACTAGAAAACCGAAGGCCACTGTTGGCATTTAATGGCATATACAACACGTTAGAAGCTGAGTACCCAGCTTACTGGAGAGAAAATGTAAACGACTGGGGAAGGCAATGGCAAACCACCCCGTAAAAAGTCTGCTGTGAAAATGTCATGATGCAACATCACCCCAAAGTCGGAAATGACTGGCGCTTGCACAGGGGACTACCTTTATCTTTTCCATTTCCTAAACCGGGAACACTGTGAATTAAAGGATCTAATGTTTAGAGACAAAAGAGGATGGTCCCAGTCTTTTCTTGATCCTGATGGATGCTGGCAGAGATATTTGAGCTTGGTTAATCATTTTCTGAACATGGGAATCCAGGCCTAGAATAAAATCCTGAGCGCTGGGGTTAAACCTGATTCACAAAATTATATGTTGTTACTGGTCTAAGAATCCCAGTAGGCAGCCGTGTTGGTCTAAGTCAATAGAACAAAGCAGTAGACAAGTTACATTCTGAATAAAACTTAGAGATCCAGTTTGGTGTAGTTGTTAAGTGTGCGGACTCTTACCTGGGAGAACCAGGTTTGATTCCCCACTCCTCCACTTGCACCTGCTGGAATGGCCTTGGGTCAGCCATAGCTCTGGCAGAGGTTGTCCTTGAAAGGGCAGCTGCTGTGAGAGTCCTCTCATCCCCACTCACCTCACAGGGTGTCTGTTGTGGGGGAGGGAGATAAAGGAGATTGTGAGCCGCTCTGAGACTCTTGAGTGAGGGCGGAATATAAATCCAATGTCTTCTTAGTTGGTCTTAAAGGTGCACTTAAAGGTGCTTTGGTCTCAACAGTAATCCCTTCCTTACACACAGAAAAGACCTTAGACCAGAACTATACTTGATCTTTTCAGGTGGGTAAATGGGTTGCTTTGAAGCAGCAGAACAAAGTCTGAGTCCAGTGTCACCTTTAAAACAAAGTAAGTGTTGGGTATAAGCTTTCTGGGTATAACAGTGTCTCCAAAGCTGCAGACATATTGGTAAAGGCCCTACTGAAAATGAACTGGTCCCATAAATGCTATTGACCAGGGCTTTTTTGGTAGAAAAAGCCCAGCAGGAACTCATTTGCATATTAGGCCACACACCCCTGATGTCACCAGTGTTTTACCAACAGGAACTCATTTGCATATTAAGTCACACACCCTGACACCAAGCCAGCCAGAACTGCGTTCCTGTTTCCTTCTATTGACCATATTCGACCCAACGATCATGCCAGTTATTCAAAAGAATTCATAGGGACGATTACAAAAATGTTGTCAAGCCTGTGTAGGTGCTTTTAGTATCCAGACAGAAATTACATTCTTAATGAAAACTAACAACCCTGAGCACAGCATAATCCCTTAAAGCATCAGTGAAGTTGCATGTGCCAAGTATTCCTAAATGTTATTCCTGCTCTGGATTAGAAGCTTTATAACAATGAACACGCCCATCCATCAAACTTTTAATACCTGGAATGAAAAACACAGTCCCAGGAACTGTGTAGGTTTAGTTGCCAGTAAGCAACTCCCTTCTCATGGTCATGATAGATATTACTGTTCCTAACCAGCATCTTGGCAAATAGAAGGGGAAGACATGGAAGTAGTGAAAGATATCACGTTTCTGGGATCCAAGACCTCTGCAGATGATGACTGTAGCCATGAAATTAAAAGACGTTTGCTCCTTGGGAGGACAGCTATGGTGAACCTGGGCAGTATAATAAAAAGTAGAGACATCACCCTGCCAACAAAAGTCCGTATAGTCAAAGCGATGGTATTCCCAGTATTAATGTACGGCTGTGAGAGTTGGACCATAAGGAAGGCTGAGCGCAGAAGAATAGATGCTTTCAAGCTGTGGTGCTGGAGAAGACTCTTGAGAGTCCCTTGGACTGCAAGAAGATCAAATCAGTCAGTCCTAGGGGAAATCAACCCAGACTGTTCCCTGGAAGGTCAGATGCTGAAGCTGAAGCTCAGATACTTTGGTCACCAAATGAGAAGGGAGCACTTACTGGAAAAGACCCTGATGCTGGGAAAGACAGAGGGCAAAAGAAGAGGGGGACGGCAAAAGATGAGATGGCTGGATAATGTAACTGATGTAACTAACATGAATTTGAGCAGACTTCAGAGGATGGTGGAAGACAGGAGGGCCTGACATCGCTTAGTCCAGGGGGTCACAAAGAGTCGGAGTTGACTGTGCGACTGAACAACAACAAAACCAGCATCTGCTACATCCAGCTATTAAGCGAAGCATAAGTTTGTGTGAGGAAAGCAACATATGTTAACAGTTTAGTTCAGAGCTCATAGAAATACCATGGATTGTATCATCCATGTTTTATTTTGTAATTCAGGGAGAAAGAAGTAGCACACATCTCAATGCTGGGCTGCATATGCTTTGACCAATCTCTTGCATCTTCCTTGGGAGTACTGGTTAGCTTAAAATCAGCCCCCAAGAATAAAGAGGCTTTCATCAAACCAGCAGTGATTGTTTTGTAGAAGCAAGTGCAGCCCTGTTTTCACTTTTTTCTTCATTGGGAAAGGTTTATTGCCTGATCAAACACTGGCAGTTTGAACTTACTACTGAAGACTTCATTTTTGGGGGATGACTTGAAATGAATTCAAACGCAAATTCCCGCCCCCCCCCCAAAATATCCTCCCCCTTTCTTTTTAATGCCTCTTGAAATAAGACCTAACCCCTCTCTGTAATGTGCCAGTGTTATACAACTACACTTCTAGTCACCCCCACCCATACTGAATTAATCCTTATATGTAACACAGTGTGGGAACGGAAGGTAAGGCTTATAAATGTAATATTCCACGAATGTAGGGCTGCCAATCCCCAGGTGGGGGCAGGGGATCCCCCGGTTTGGGCGCTCTCTCCCCACTTCAGGGTCATCAGAAAACTGGGGGGGGGAGGGAAATGTCTGCTGGGCACTCCATTATTCCCTACGGAGACCGATTCCCATAGGGTATAATGGAGAATTAATCTGCAGGTAACTGGGGCTCAGGGGGGTTGTTTTTTGAAATAGATTCACCAAATTTGCAGCATAGCATCTAGTGCCTCTCCCCAAAATACTCTCCAAGTTTCAAAAAGATTGGACCAGGGGGTCCAATTCTATAAGACCCAAAAGAAGGTGCCCCTATCCTTCATTATTTCCAATGGAAGGCATTTAAAAGGTATGCAGTCCCTTTAAATGTGATGGCCAGAACTCCCTTTGGAATTCAATAATGCTTGACACAACCTTGCTCCAAGCTTCACCCCCAATGTCTCCTGGCTCCACCCCCAAAGTCCCCAGATATTTCTTGAATTGGACTTGGCAACCCTACATGAATGTTGTCCAATGACCACTGAAAGCTGAAAAGTTCCCATCAGACTCAATAAACTGAGTCACAGTCCCTGTGGGAAAAGGTGCTATTAGATAACCTAACCAAACCTTGAAATTTCAAATACAATGCATCTCTGAGATAAATGCCAGAGCTTTACTTTAACAAAGACATCTCTGTTTTTTGGCTTTTGGCTTTTTTTAAATCACTGACATGCATTCAACTGTGTCTCAGAGATGCTGAACCTAAGGTGCAGGAAAAAGACAGGGGCAAGACAGGTACCTCTGAACTCAAGGCCGCCCCCACACGTTCTGAGTGCAACTGTGATTGTATCTGTTGTAGGCACACAGCTGTATGCAGTGGCAAACTGGATCTAAAAACATTGGTTGCCAGGAGACACAGGGGGCCCACCCACAACTATAAGGTGATCATTTAATTTTTATTTTTAAAAAATTCAAAAATACATTAAGTGAGAAAAGGTACAATTAAAACTTTTGTAAAATAAATGTAGTATATCTGTTTTAGTCATTACAGCGTACATATATTGTACACATTATTGGTATTCCTCAATACAACATAAATTTTGCAGTACAGTAATAATATATTGGAATGCCCAGGGCTCTTTTTGTAGAAAAAGCCCAGCAGGGACTCATGTGCATATTTGGCCACACCGCTGGACGGCAAGCTAGCTGGAACTGCATTCCTGGGTGTTCCTGTTCAAAAAAAGCCCTGGGAACCTCTATTATATTTTCACGCTACTGAAAGGTCATTAACATTTTTAACATATTGTCTACAGTTTAAAGCGGCCCACTTGCCATCAGGCCAGCTTGTCACTGGGCTGTATGATTATCTAGCTATGGCCTGAAACGAGAAAGAAGAGAGGGATAAATTTACGGTGTGGCTGCATTTTCTGAAGCGCCTGTAGTACTCTGTGACCACTGACATTTAGAAGACTGGAACTGTATCAGTAACTTAGAAAGCACAACAACAACAACAACAAAAACCTTGGAGAACACATTAGGCAGTCAGTCAACTGGAACAAAAGAGAACTACAGTTTAGCAACAGCAGAATAAAAGCATGTAAAGACAGGCCAAACAAAGCAAGCAGGATCAGCACACGGACTCTAAAAAGGCATTTTATCAGAGCTTTTCGCTCTTGGCTCTTCCTTACAGGTACCCAGGCATATCTAAAGTCAAAAGGAATTATACTTTGTAAATCATGTCCACTAGAATAGCCAAAATATGCAGCTCGACTGCTACTGATTACAGAGAAAGTTATATTACTAAGGATCCCAATCAGGGCTTGAATTCAGCAGGAGCTCACAGGAGCATAGCTCCTGAACCTCCAGCCAGGATCTGCAAGAAGAAGAAGAAGATGATGATATTGGATTTATATCCCACCCTATACTCTGAATTTCAGAGTCTCAGAGCAGCTCAGAATCTCCTTTATCTTCCTCCCCCACAACAGACACCCTGTGAGGTAGGTGGGGCTGAAAGAGCTCTCCCAGAAGCTGCCCTTTCAAGGACAACTCCTGAGATAGCTGTGGCTGACCCAAGGCCATTCCAGCAGCTGCAAGTGGAAGAGTGGAGAATCAGTCAGTTTTCCCAGATAAGAGTCTGCAGTGGGGCATATGCAAATGAAATATGCTACTGAGCTCCTGCATCTTTTTTCCTACAAAATGACCCCTGATGCCAACCTTCAGGCTGGGCCTAGAGGCCTCCTAGAATTGCAACTATCTCCTCCAGATGACAGAGGGTGGTTCTCCCCCCACCCAGGCTGTTGGAGGGTGGACTCCGTGGCATTATACCCCGCTGAGGTCCTTCTCCCCTCAAACTCCGCCCTCTACAGCTTCACTACCAGATCTCCAGGAATTTCCCAACCTGGAGTTGGCAACCCTAGATATTACACATTATACACTGCCGTTCAAGCGGCAGTACTCTGATGAAAAAGTCATCCATACCACTCAGCATGCTCCACACAGTACACCAAAGAAGAATTGCAGATTTATCCCCCGCCCTTCTCTCTGATTCAGAGACTCAGAGCGGTTTACAATCTCCTTTATCTTCTTCCTCCACAACAGACACCCTGTGAGGTGGGTGGGGCTGAGAGAGCTCTCCCAGAAGCTGCCCTTTCAAGGACAACTCTTGCAAAAGCTATGGCTAACCCAATGCCATTCCAGCAGCTGCAAGTGCAGGAGTGGGGAATCAAACCCGGTTCTCCAAGATAAAGAGTCCACACATTTAACCACTACACCAAACTGGCTCTCTAAATTCAGGTGGGTAGCTGTGCCTGGTTTGAAGCAACACAGCGAAGTTTGAGTCCAGTGGCACCTTTAAGACCAACAAAGTTTAACTCTGGGTATCAGCTTTCATGTGCATGCACAGAAAAGTTTGTTACACAGAATCAAGGCTTTTTTTGTAACAGTAACTCCTTTGCATATTAGTCCACACACCCCTGATGTAGCCAATCCTCCAGGAACTTACAGTGCTCTCAGTATAGGGCCTATTGTAAGCTCCAGGATTGGCGACATCAGGGGGTGTGGCCTAATAATATGCAAAGGAGTTCCTGCTACAAAAAAAAAGCCCTGCACAGAATTAAACTTTGTTGGTCTTGAAGATGCCACTGAACTCAAACTTTGTACTAAAATCTTCACACACATTACACAGAGACCAAAGGTTTATATAGATTCCACAGAATTTCCAGCCATAAAGGGTAGCCTGATCTCTATTATTTAATACATTGGGCCACTGAAAACATTGTTTACCTACCTCCTCCATCAAATATACCCTCTGCTTAAGGTTCTACACCTTTCAGCAGAAGAAGCCATGATGAACTAACACTCCGCTGTGCTTCCTTGGAGACATATACCATGTGCAGAATTTCTCTACAAGTGATTAGGTGGCCATGTTAATGCCAGAACAGCAGTGGCTTGGCTTGCTGTCGGCAAGTGATTGATGTATACCAAATTAGGACCCTGCTTTAAAAAATAGTGTGGAAAAGGGAATCCAGACTCCAAGCGGGACCTGGGAATTCTCTGGAATTACAGCTCACCTCTAGACTGCAGAGATCAATTCCCTGCAGATAATGGATGCTTTGGAGGGTGGACTCTATGGCATTGTAAGCCATCTGAGATTCCAGTTCTCCCCAGGCTCCACTCCCAAAAGAAGAAGAAGAAGAAGATATTGGATTTATATCCCGCCCTCCACTCCGAAGAGTCTCAGAGCGGCTCACAATCTCCTTTACCTTCCTCCCCCACAACAGACACCCTGTGAGGTAGATGAAGATATTGGATTTATATCCAGCCCTCCACTCCGAAGAGTCTCAGAGCGGCTCACAATCTCCTTTACCTTCCTCCCCCACAACAGACACCCTGTGAGGTAGATGAAGATATTGGATTTATATCCCGCCCTCCACTCCAAAGAGTCTCAGAGCGGCTCACAATCTCCTTTACCTTCCTCCCCCCCCCCCCACAAAAGACACCCTGTGAGGTAGATGAAGATATTGGATTTATATCCCGCCCTCCACTCCAAAGAGTCTCAGAGCGGCTCACAATCTCCTTTACCTTCCTCCCCCACAACAGTCACCCTGTGAGGTGGGTGGGGCTGGAGAGGGCTCTCCCAGCAGCTGCCCTTTCAAGGACAACCTCTGCCAGAGCTATGGCTGACCCAAGGCCATGCCAGCAGGTGCAAGTGGAGGAGTGGGGAATCAAACCCGGTTCTCCCAGATAAGAGTCCGCACACTTAACCACTACACCAAACTGGCTCTCCCCAGGAAAGGCAAGTCCTGCCACTAGGCAACACTGCCTAGGGTGCCAGCCTTCTGGAGGCACCAAATTGGGTGCCCCCCATGTGACTCAGTGACATTATCAGCACGGGGGGGGGGGCAGAATTTAGGGTGCCAGGCGGTCTAGGGCTGGTCCTGTCTCCAGGAGTTTCCCAACCTGAAGCTGGCAACCCTACCCCGCCCCCACACACACACACCAGTGGCCAGGGGGTCCTGGCAACCTTAGTTTGGAATTTTGTACACAGTAGCTCTAGGAAAACAAAGTTGTGGGCAGTTGTGTTGAACGCTGGAAAGAGATCCTCAAACCTACAGCAATGCAATAGCTTTTTTTCCTTAGGACCATCTAAAATATTACAAAATAGTGAAACAGTCTTAGCGCCAGCTAAAATATCACAAAATAATCAGGTGCAAGCTTTCATGTTTGCTAGAAGTCTTCATCAGGCTGGATGTAAAACAGACACACAAACACATATGGGGAGGGGTAGACAAAGATGTTCAGGCCATGAAGGAAAAGCTTAAAGTCTGCCTGCGGTTTGTCGCTTTCTAAAGATGGAGATGAGGAAGTATTGCAGACTTAACTGGATTACATGGTAATAAGTGCCAATCAGATTTCAAACGGCACCGTGGGCTCCTGGGAAGAAGCAAAAGAGCTGCCTTTTTTCCTTTGAAAATACAAGCAGTTCATTATAATTCTTCCCAGAACAATTCAGAACACAGAGTTCCCACGTAAGGTAAAGAGCTGCTGAAAAGGGGCATATTAACAAACAGAAACCCAGGGAGATCTTTAGCATCGTTAAGCTTGCGTTGTAAAATACAGCCCTGCAGACCAACTGTGGTCAGCAGGGCTTTTTTGGCGTAGAAATGCAGTTCCAGCTAGCTTGGTGACAGGGGTGTGGCCTAATATGCAAATGAGTTCCTGCTGGGCTTCTTCTACAAAAAGCTCTGTGGGAAACAATGGTGCTGTCAGGGGGCGTGGCCTGATATACAAATAATTTCCTGCTGGGCCTTTTTCTACAAAAAGAGCCCTGGTGGTCAGGAAGCATCTCTTTATCAGAACATGGTATGGCGTCCTCACAGAGCTAACCAAAGCCAGATTTTCTTTCCCCTACCACAGGGGTGGCCAATGGTAGCACACCCCTACAACTCCCATCAGCCCCAGTCATTGGCCATGCTGGCTGGGGCTGATGGGAGTTGTAGGCAAAAAAAAACATCTGGAGAGCTACCGTTGGTCACCCCTGCTTACCACATTTATTTTTTCCTTGTTATCTTATTTGAGATGGCAGGACAAATGCAGACATGAAAAGTTTATACAAAAGCTAAGACCATTCTTCATGGGCCATACAAAAGCTCGTTCTCTACCAACTTCTGTTTCATATTAAAGATCATCTCGCAAAGCTGACATGACCTATAGCAGGGGTGGCCAAAATGTGGTTCAGGAGCCACATGTGGCTCTTTCACAAATCCCCCACCCCACTGGCCAGCTTGGAGAAGGCATTTGTCTCTTTAAATCACTTTTCCAAGCCAAGCCAGCCAGTGGCTTGCAGAATACATTTACAGTTAAAGTTGCTTTCTTTCTAACTCTTCCTCTCCATTTGCCTTCCTTCCTTCCCTCAACCATCTGACATTCAAGTCTTGCAGCTCTCAAACATCTGATGTTTATTCTATGCGGCTCTTACATTAAGCAAGTTTGGCCACCCCGACATATAGCATTGAGAGATATTATCTTAACCTCCAAACAACAACGGTATGTTTTTATATATTTACATTATTCCTTCTCCTTCAGGTCCTGAAGATCAACAGTTCCAGCTCCGGGCATACCAGAGTTGGCATGAGACGACCAGCAAGAGAACACAACCACTTGCGGCGCTAAAGCTCTGGGTAATCTCCTTTATCCCCTGATTTACTTAGAAAATTTGTACCCAGCCTCTATAGGCCTACTCAAAGTGGCTCACTTCCATTTTACTTCCATCCAGAGACCTTTATTGGCATTAATATAAGAATACAGTATACTTTAAAACCAACAGTAACACTATAGAATATAATAAAACCTTAAAAAAACCAGCAAAAGTTAAGTGATGTAAAATAGCTGTGGGCTATGCATGAGTAGAAGCCTCTCTGATTTGGATCGCAACCTGTAAAAAGCAAGCAACGTGAGTAGTGACAAAGTTGTGTTTCCCGTGGAGTAAAAAGCGAACCTTGGCATTGTCAGAAAGGCCTTGATGGTCAGAGAGCAGTGCATCTAGGTATCTTGCTCGTGGACTGCTATAGAAAGGGCAGTCCAGAAGAACATGAGGAACCGTTTCGATGACTCCTTGGCTACAAGGGCATCGTCTAAGATTGCGGGGAATTCTGTGGTATCTTCCGAAGAGGATGGCCGATGGTAATGCATTAAATCTAGCCAGCATGAGTGGCTCACAACTAAAACAAACCCACAATTAAACAAACCCAGCCCAAAAAAATTTAAGCAAATAAAAACAATAAAAACAAACTAAACCGACCCGAGATGGGTCACCCCAAGAATTTATGGGTGAAGGAGGGAACATGATATCTTCCCTTTCATTTGAGCTGTGTGTTCAAAGTCAAAATCACATGCAAAAAGCTACCAATTGCATGGAGCTTGAGCACACGTTTCCTACATTCAAACAGTGCTGTAGAACTATTGAGGGGCCGGATGGCCATCTGACAGCAATGCTGATCCTGTGAATTTAGGGGGAGGTATTTGTGAATTTCCTGCATTGTGAAGGGGGTTGGACTAGATGACCCTGGAGGCCCCTTCCAACTCTATCATTCTATTGTTCTGCCCTTGGCTTCCTTTCTTCTATTGGTATCTTCCACATAGGTAAAGACAGAGGAATGAAAAAGCTGAAAAGATGGGGTGTCAAACATGTGGCTCGAGGGTCAAAGCAGGCCCCCAAAGGGCTGTTAGCAGGCCTGCAAGCACCTCACATTCATTTGTTTCCTTCTCTCTCTCTCTTGCTTCCTTCTAATTGCACAAGAGCTACAGAGCAAATCCTCTATTTTCTCCATTGGCTGACCAGCACCTGAAGCAACGTATATACAAAAGTTCACAATGCCCAGCCATTTCATGTTTTCCCCTGGGTCTTAGACTCAAAGCGCTGATCATGAGATTTCTGTAGCAAATGTCAATAAATCAAAAGTAGGTTTGCAACTTACACACACACACACAGCTGAACAATGCCTGAACAGCATACTCAAGGTTGCTGTAGAACAGACATTGTCTCCAGATTTTGATGCAATAATTCAGAGCAAGAGGAGTCAGTTATCAGATACTGTTAAATAAACAAAATATTGCAAGAGTGCTAATCTTTTAAGTTTTTTAAAAAAACTTTAATTGTGTTTTCTGTGTCCTTTATAAAGTTTGTATCGCCGTTACCTGGCATTACATTTTACGACACACACAGCCCGGCCAGACAAGGTCTCATTTATGTCAGCTCCAGCCCTCATAACAAATGAGTTCAACACCCTTGGTTTAGGGGTTTGGTCTTGTTAACGCTATGGATGTTTACAGATCCATACACATACCTGAAGGGGACCGTTATGGATATAAGCTTTAATCATGTCAGCTAAAACAGAGTCAGTGCACACATCCAGCTGCCAGAAAAACCAAGTGACATACATACATTTGTAAACCATATCAAAGTAATGATCCACTGGATATGAATCCAGTATATGCCACAATACACAGCATTTCCAAGAAGGTTTGCCAGCAGCCATAAGTAACGGGCCACAGATTGCTGTGTCTATAAATTCCAGGACTTTGAAACTGTTCTTTCTCAAACAACACCTCCCATGAAGCCCCGAACAAACCCCTGGTGTCTACCTAAAGTAGCCATTCATGTTTGTAGACCCAAAGTAGAGCAGAAGTCCAAAAGGGGGAAGACACTGCTGCAATAAATATTAAAGGGGCTTCTTTCTTCCTAGGGAGTTGTAGCTCTTTGAGATGACTCAGGGAACTCTATTAAAGAATTCTCAGGACCCTCACCAAACTACAATTCCCAGGATTATTTCTGGGGAAGCCATTACCAATAATCTTGAATAACCCTTGAGACAATTTTAAAGTCTACTATAACGATAGAACTTAATCTAATGATGACAGTCCAAAATGATCCGCGCCTTTCACACACAGCATAGATTGGTGGTTCTGATTTATATCACAGTATTGTTGTGAAGCATTAAGGACTAGAAAGTACTGTGAAAAGTACTCTAGAAAGAATGATAACTGAAACCAGTGAGACTAGCCAAGTGAATAATCGCTCAGTGGGCATATGTCCACAATCGTCTGAATTCTTTCCACATTTTTAAGCTATATCAAGCGAGCGAAAACAAGTTGTATTTCTCTGGCTGGCTACTAATGCAAACACAGACGGGTCAGTTTATGCTTAAATGCATTTCTGCGTTCCTCTGGCGTTGGCATTTAAATCTAATTTCTCCTTTGGAAGACCTCAAATGCTCAAAGAGAACCTCACGCTGGGCTACAAAGAGCCACACGCTGCCAGTCTGCAAAGCCGCTCCGCATCTCAGCACTTGGGGTGCAAAAGAATGTCTCCAAGAAAAAAAATATAGCTTTTGCCCAAAGGTAATCACATTCCATATCTCCCATAGTCAGATTCCGAAGTCGTCAATGGAATGTCTGCCTTCATCACTTATAAAGAAAATCATTCTCGGGAGAAGGAAAAGAACGTAGCAGACAATGGAAATTAAAATCAAACAGTCTGATTCAAAAACATGCACTGCATGCAAAGCAGCCTGTTACTACCAGTCTTGCAAAGGTGACCCGGTCCTCATAAAGTTTCCACCGTGATTAATGCCTTGTATACAAGAGCAATGTTGTGGCTCTGTTATCTGCATGCAAATCATTTGTGTTTTCATTTGCCACCCTGACAGTAAGTGATATGTTTCTCTTTCCTCCAGTGAGTAATAGCTCATTGGGGACAGAAGAAAGAAAGCAAACGGCTGTCTAGGAGAAAAGGCATGTATCTTTAATTTAAGGGGATGCTCTCCTTTATGGCAAAATGCCTCAGCTTTATATTTTATAATGGACATTACGTTGGTTCAAAGCAAATCTGATCAGGGCCTGGTTCACACAGCCACGTAAGTACCTTGATGAGTGAATGTGTGACCCCCACTCATGGAAAAGGTTTAAGATAATGGGAGAAAAGGAGCCATGTGGCGCAGAGTGGTAAAGCTGCAGTACTGCAGCGCAAACTCTGCTCATGACCTGAGTTCAATCCCAGCGGAAGCTGGGTTCAGGTAGCTGGCTCATGGTTGACTCAGCCTTCCATCCTTCTGAGGTTGGTAAAATGAGTACCCAGCTTGCGGGGGTGGGGGGAAGTGTAGATGACTGGGGAAGGCAATGGCAAACCACCCTGTAAAAAGTCTGCTGTGAAAACACTGCAAAAGCAACATAAATGCAACCCACAGCTGGACATTATATCCAAATCAGAAGCTACTTGTTGTTGAGATTAAGGAAGCAAGGAAGCCCAGCGCTTTTTTCTTCTCAGAAGGCTACCATGGCCAAAATTATATTTGAACATCCCACCAGTGGCCCAATGAAAGATATTGTCAGGACAATTTTATCTGCTTTAAAAAGATGTACCCATTCCCTCCACCCTCACCCCCATTCGCTTAATGGCAGGCATCCATAAAGGTAACGGTAGTCAGTCCCCTGAGCAAGCGCCAGTTGTTTCCGATTCTGGGGTGATGTCACATAACGACGTTTTCCATAGAGGCATCCACAGAGCACTACATCTGTCACTCAACAACAGAAACAAGGGAAATAGTATTGAGTTTTCTTTCAAAGAAGATTCCTCAACTTTTTATGAAGAGTTCATTATCCAAGTTGGGTGAAGTGGTGAAGTGCGCGGGTTTGATTCCCCACTCCTCCACTTGCACCTGCTAGCATGGCCTTGGGTCAGCCATAGCTCTGGCAGAGGTTGTCCTTGAAAGGGCAGCTGCTGTGAGAGCCCTCTCCAGCCCCACCCACCTCACAGGGTGTCTGTTGTGGGGGAGGAAGGTAAAGGAGATTGTGAGCCGCTCTGAGACTCTTCAGAGTGGAGGGCAGGATATAAATCCAATATCTTCATCTACGTCACAGGGTGTCTGTTGTGGGGGAGGAAGGTAAAGGAGATTGTGAGCCACTCTGAGACTCTTCGGAGTGGAGGGCGGGATATAAATCCAATATCTTCATCTACCTCACAGGGTGTCTGTTGTGGGGGAGGAAGGTAAAGGAGATTGTGAGCCGCTCTGAGACTCTTCAGAGTGGAGAGCAGGATATAAATCCAATATCTTCATCTTCTTCGTATATTTTGAGTTCTCATTTGACTATAGATTCGTTCTCATCTTACCCTTTTTCTCTAGCTCTGGTTTGTCTATAACACCACTAGTTGTTACCATGGAGACACCCAAACTTTCTGCAGTGTTACCCTCACTGGTAACAACACTAGTTGAGAATCAGTGTAACAAGATAACGAAAAGTTCCACTTATCATCATTGGTACAGAGATGTTTATCTGAGACAGGAGATGAGGCTATGTTATGATAGACAGAGGAAAGGGAGCTTTCTCTGCTTACAACACAGTTCATTCTTCCTGCCACTTTCTCTACCATCTTCAGCCAGTCCGCAGAACTCAACTTTTCTTTTAAACACACTAAATCACAACCTTCATGCATTTTCCAAGGACAGTCACAGAAATATTCTGCAGATTAAAGGCGGCTTGTTACTTACTTCCCTTCCAAACAAATCTAGAGAAACTTTAAATGAGACATGTAGGAAACAGAATTTAAACACCTGTTCCATTAGATTCGCTGCCCTAAATATCACACGGATAACTGGTCCATCCTGTTATCTTTTTCCTTGTAAAAACTTATTTTTATCAGCATGGACTCTGCCTGTTTAAAATGATTGCAATCTGTATGCAAGCACATGCGGGCAGACCCTTTTATGCAAACGGTAGAAGTATTGCGGAGAAATTAAACGATTAAACAATAAGTATTGTGGAGAACATCTACCAAGCTTATTGGACACCCATACATGCCATTTGCACATATAAGGGTACGACATTACCAAGGTTCAGACACCAAGAGTTCTAATATGTTACACTCATGATCAGCGTTCACTCTAAGCTGAGACAGTGTGAGCAAGCTCACAGTTTTTTAGCCTCTGGCTCACATTTTGTCTTAGCCCAGAGCAACATGCAGGAGCTCACAACTTTAACGCCAGTAGCTCACAGAGTAGAATTTTTGCTCACAAGACTCCACAGCTTAGGGGGAGCACGGCTCATGATCCACATTCAGTAGCTTCCCCCTCCCCCCCCCCCCTTAGCTTCTTCAGGCTCATTCAAGCAACAGGCCACAGATGATGCTGCGTCGTTATTCTTTCACTCACGTTTTAACTGTAACCTCATTTTTACCACCACCAAGTTTCACATAAGCCTATAAATGAAACCACTGATTAAGGTTTGATTCAATCGAGATGAGAAGCTCTTGCTGTAACCTGAGAGAGAGAGAGCAGCATTCAGCATAGCTATCAGCAGACCAAAAGTATATGAGATAACATCATCCTTGAACAAGGTGACATGGCAAGCGACAGATATTCAAAGTCTCGGAAACCAACAGAAGGGACAGAAGCGTGGGTTCTATTCTACCGGACACGCTTCGGGTGTGCTGTTACTGTCTTCAACTACAAGAGGTTAACAGTAAAACAGTAACTGTCAACCATGGCAGAAATTCATCACATTTTGTCCAGAAAAAGCAAATTATCTAAAATAGGCACTATAGAACAGGGGTGGCCAAACTGTAGCTCGGGAGCCATGTGTGGCTCTTTCAAACATACTGTGCGGCTCTCGAAGCTCTCCTCCACCCCATTGGCTGGCTTGGAGAAGGCATTTCTCTCTTTAAATTACTTCTTTAAGCTAAGCCACCTGGCTGCTTAGAGAATGCATTTAAAGTTAAAAGTTGCTTTCTTTTCACCTCTCCCTCTCCCCATCTATTTTCCTTCCTTTCATTCATCCATCTTGCGGCTCTCAAACATATGATGTTCACATCTTTCGGCTCTCAAACGTCTGATGTTTATTCTATGTGGCTCTTACGTTCGGCAAGTTAGGCCACCCCTTCTATAGAATAAGTGCAGGGTACTGAAGTCTACCGACAACACCCATCCTGGGAAAGCGCTAGTCATGAACACCACATACAGCTGCATTGAAAAGTGTGATTTTGAGACCGTGAAGCTATTGCATGTGGGAAAAAAGTACAGAGACAAATCAGCCGGCTACGTACCCAACCTCCGTTGTCCTGGATCCAACGGTGCAGGTGTCTGTTCAGGTACTCTGTCATCCACGCGGCGATATTGTCCACCAGAGGAGACATCTCCCGGCTGACACTCTCCACGCACATCATGCCACCAAATTCAAAGAAGGCAACGATCCTCCCCCAGTTCACCTCGTCTCGGAACAGCTCCTCCACAACTCCTACAAAGCGCCTCCGGGCAGTGACCGGGGTCAAGTGCAGCTGGCCAGACATCTGGGCAAAGTCCCTCTGGTAACGCCGGGAAAACTCATCGCCGGCCTGGCGTAACGTCAAGTGGACAACCTGTGGCACCGAGTGCAGCTCGTCAACCAGACCGGTGTTGCTAGCAGCAGCTGAGCCGGGGGGCTCAGAAGGGAAAGAGGCCAGCGGGCTGAGGGCAGGGAAGGTCCCAGCAAGAGGAGAAGGAGGAGGTGGAATATTTGCTCGCTGTTCGCCGGCAATCCAGTCATAGCCTCTCTGGGAAAGCTTGTAATGGATATACTCCAGCACTATCTCCTTGCTATTGTATTCTCTTATTCCAGGGTGAGCCATCATTTATAATGGGTGAAGAAGAACCGAAGCAAACGTGATGTTCCCCACCCCCCCTCCACCACCACAAACAGAGCAGCCAGTAGTAACGAATGCCAGTATTTATATATAATCCAGTTGATTTGCTCTATGCACTCCCATCGGTTGAGGTCCTTGGGGTCTCAAAGGTATTTCCGTCTTCTCTGCGCTTCCTCCTCCGTTTGCGAGACACGATGAAAATACGGTTCAAAATGCAGCAGATACTGTATTCCAAGATGCACATCTAAGATTATAAGCCTTATTTTCAGATACCTTCCCTCGTCTGTGTCGAAATGCATCTGAAATGAGAAAACCCCAAAATACTTACAACAGAAAATCAGGTGCATTCCCTCCCCCTCCTACAGACTGGACTAGGATATAAATGAAGAAACAGCAACGCACGCATCCCCAAACCTCCTTGACATCTCTTACTAATCAGAGCTGCCTCCCATGGAAATTCACGCAAAGCAGGTTCAGCTAAAAAAAAATCTTGACAGCATTTCTTAAAAATACAAAAAAACCCCAAACAATAAGTTTCACAAAGTAAATTTCCTGTGGAAAATACTTACTTGAATTGGAAATTCGCTTTTCTGTCAAGTTTCCTTCAAGGGGGAAAAAAATCCAAAGAATCAGTTTCTCCAAAAAATTAAATGTTGGTTTCTTGGGGGGCCCCCTTCTTGACATTTTTTTTAAAAGAAAAGTGCTCCACAATCCCTTGAAATGACTGATTTCTAAAAATATTTCCTAGCCTCCTGTTTGAATGACATCTCCGAAGACTATGTCAAAACTCAGAAACTGGCCTGGAACTTCATGAAAGAGAACAACCCAGAATCAGAGGGAAACAGGCTCGTTGGGGGGGGGGGGGGGGTGTTAAAAAAAAAAAACACAGTGGGAAAAGCCTATATTTTACCCCAGGCTCTGTAATGAATACTAACCTCCAGTGCAACGTCTTTCAAAAGGGACATACAGTTTCATCCAGAGATGGATCTTCAATTCAGTGTGCGTCACACAGATCCCAAAAAAGCTGGGATCCCCCTCCAAAAAAAAATTCAAAAAACTCCAGGGGAAAGGGGGGAAACCCCACAGTTCATCAAAAAGAAAAGAAATGCAGCTGAATATTATTTTTAAAGAAGGAGAAATCCCAGCAGGGAAAAAGCAGGGTCAAGGGGGCGTGCCTGAAGCCTGCCTGGGTCCTGTCCACCCCCCACCCACCCCCTCCCCGGCACCCTGGCTGCCCCCGGGCAAGCCCCGCGAAGCTTCCCACTCCCGAGGCACCTCCTCTTTCCCCAGTGGGGGCTGCAGATTGGAGCTGCTGCTGCTGCTGCTGCGTCCGGCGCGGCGGCGGCTGCTGCTGGAGGGGAGGTCCCGGAGGCAGGCGAAGCGCCTTCAATGCAGCAGCAGCAGCAGCAGGGGGAGGAGACAGAGGAGGGGAGCGCCAGGGCTCTGCAAATGGGGCCCTTCGCCTCTGGCCCCACCTCGCCGTTCATTCAAGAAAAGGGAGGGGGGAGCAAGACGAGACACCCCCCCCCATTTTTTGGCTCGCTCTCGCCTTTGCAGCTGGGAAGGCAGGAAGGGCTTCCGTGGTGGTCCTGCTGGCATGGAAATCACCCCCCCCCCGCAAGATTTGGCGGTGCTGCTGGGCAGAGGGAGGGAAGGGGAGAGAGTGGGTGGTCCACGCGCGGTGGGAGAGTGGGGTAGAGCCGCTAGCCGGCACTTGCCATAAGCCGCTTTTCATTCATTTTGGTGGCCCGGTGGTCTTGATTGAATCGAAGCATTGAGGCTGTAAGAGGATTTTGATCCGGCGAAAAAAACGTTTGGATATTACCACTTTAACTGTATTGAAGTGTGCTGCGTTTCACTACACTAAGGCAGGGGTGTCAAACATGCAGTTCGGGGGCCGAATCAGCCCCCCCCCCCCGGAGGGCTCGGTCTCCTATAAGACCCCCGATTAACTGGCTGTCATTTGCTTCCTTCCCCCTTCCTCTTGCTTCCTTCTGCATAACAGCTTGCTCCATCGCACAGGAGCTACAAAGCAAAAATTCTATTTTCTCCATTGGCTGAGGCTCCTGCGTTGGGGAGGAAGGGGGAGGGATGGAGAGCTTGCTTTGCCAGGCTCTCTCAATCGTACAGCTGAGCCAAGCCTCTCTTCCTTCTATTGGTTGAGGCTCCTCCCCCTCCTGGTCCCCTGGGGAAGGAAGGAAAGAGCTTCCTTTGCCCAGTTCCCTGGATCACATGGGAGAAATACAAAGAAAGCACCTTTAAGACCAAAGAGTGCTATTGTTTTAACCATGTTTTATTTTAAGTTTTTAAAAAGAAAATCTTTGTTTATCTGTGTCGTTTATAGTTTACATCTATGCTACCGCTCCTGCCTTGGGGAGGTAGGGGGAGGGATGGAGAGCTTGCTTTGCCAGGCTCTTTCAATCGCACAGCTGAACTACTGAGCCAAGCCTCTCTTCCTTCTATTGGTTGAGGCTCCTCCCCCTCCTGGTCCCCTGCGGAAGAAAGGAAAGGAGCGTCTTTTGCCCAGTTCCCTGGATCACATGAGAGATACAAAGAAAGCACCTTTAAGACCAAAGTGCGCTACTGTTTTAACCATGTTTTATTTTAAGTTTTTAAAGAGAAAATCTTTGTTTATCTGTGTCGTTTATAGTTTACATCCCCCACAAGGTCTCATTTGTGTCAGATCCGGCCCTCATAACAAATGAATTTGACACCCCTGCACTAAGGTTACCAGGTGTCCTCTTGTCCTCCTCTTTTGTGCTGCATGTCCGTCTTTTTGGGGGGAGGGGACTTTATAAAATATAGGATGGAAACATGGTTGCCAAATCTGGGTTGGAAAAAACCTGGAGACTTTGGAGATGGAGCTGGGAGAGAGCGGAGTTTGAGGAGGGGCCTCAGCACGGCACGATGCCACGGAGTCCCCCTCCCTCCAAAGCAGCCATTTTCTCCAGGGGAGCTGATCTCTGCCAGCTGGAGGTCAGCTGTAAAAACGGGAGATCTGCAGGCCTCACCTGGAGGCTGGCAACCCTATGCCCCTCTTTTGTGGTTGGCCGGTTAGAAATACACCACCTAGCTAGCAGCAATGATCCCAACTTCAATCGTCGGGGCATTTAAAATGAGATTGGTCACTTGTTCCAAATAATACAGAAACGTGCCCTCTTTTTTTGTTTTTCGACATTATCAACATTGGCGCGGCGCGATTCGCATCGACCTTGCAACTGCGCCTGGGGACGTCCCAGAGGGGCAGCAGAGAGAAAACGGAGGGAGGGCACTTTGGGGCAAGCAAGACCACCCAGAAGCGGCACCTCCTCGCCCAGTCCGGGCTCTCTAACGCTTGCAATGATCACAGATTCGGGCTTTCCCCGGAGAAAAGCGGGGGTTTCCGGGTACCGGGAGGTGGGGCGAGAAGAGCGCACGCCGCCGAGGAGATTTCGGTTCAAAGTGGTTTCCAGAAACTTGCCGCTCTGGGCAACCCCCGCAAGTTTTCACTTAAAAATCGGGCGGTCGTGCACGTTTGAACTTCGTAGACCTCTAGAAGAGATGGAGTCCAGGGGCACCTTTACGGCCACCCACGTTTCATTCCTGATCTAAGCTTCCGTGTGCATGCATGCATTGTGTGCGTGCTCTGACGAAACGTGCATGCACAGAAAAACCATCGAGTCCACCCTTCCAAGCAAAGTTGAAATCCGGGTCTAAGCTTCCGTGTGCATGCATGGATTGTGTGCATGCTCTGGCGAAGCGTGCATGCACAGAAAAACCATCGAGTCCACCCTTCCAAGCAAAGTTGAAATCCGGGTCTAAGCTTCCGTGTGCATGCATGGATTGTGTGCATGCTCTGGCGAAGCGTGCATGCACAGAAAAACCATCGAGTCCACCCTTCCAAGCAAAGTTGACATCCGGCTCTAAGCTTCCGTGTGCATGGATGGATTGTGTGCGTGCATCTGGAGACCAATGCACAGGAAAGCTTAGACTCGGAATGAAACTTGGTTGGTCTTCAGAGTGCTAGGACTGGACTCCGAATGTTGTTCTATTGCTTCTGACCATGGGTGGTCAAATTGGCTTAACATAAGAGCCACATAGAATAAACGTCAGATGTTTGACAGCCAGCAGGAAGGAAGGAAGGAAGGAAGATTGGGGAGGAGAGGTGGAAAGAAAGCAACTTTAAATGCATTCTCCAAACTGCTGGCTAATGGGCTTCAAGAGCTACACAATGCGTGTGAAAGAGCCACAGTTTGGCCACCCCTAATTCAGACCAACCCCGCGACCCCACCCTATCCAGAAGAGGTTCAAACCCCTCACCTTTTTAATGCACGAAGCTGTTTTGCGCCGGTAGGAATGCCTAGGACGAGAATGACCTTTTTTTGCAAGCAAGTCCGGAGAAACTTGTGTTCCTCAACTCACCCAAGGCACGAAACTATTTTGCAAACCCCCTTTATGAAGAGGGGGGTGGGTGGAATAACTCGTTGCAATGGGGCTTATTATTATTATTATTATTTTGCAAGAGCGTCCGCTATGCGGCTCCCTGGCAGGTTTTCTTGTCCCTGGCCTGTAACCGAGGAGGACACGACGACAAACCAAGTGACCTTCAGAGAGGGCGGCGCATTCGGGAGAGAAAAGGGCGGGAAATCCCATTGTGGGGAAGGTCGTCTCCCGCCCTCCTTTTCCTCGGGCGCTGATGGGCTTGTCGCCCCAAGGCTCCAGTCTCTGATAGGGTTGCCGAGTCCAATTCAAGAAATATCTGGGGACTTTCGGGGTGGAGCCAGGAGACATTAGGGGCGGAGCCAAGATCAAGGCTGTGACAAGCATCATTGAACTCCAAAGGGAGTTCTGGCCATCACATTTAAAGGGACGGCACACCTTTTCAATGCCTTCCTTCCATAAGAAATAAAGGATAGGGGCACCTTCTTTGGGGGCTCATTGAATTGCACCCCCTGGTCCAATCTTTTTGAAACTTGGGGGGTATTTTTGGGAGAGGCACTAGATGCTATACTGAAAATTTGGTGCCTCTACTCCAAAACACAGCCCCCCCAGAGCCCCAGATACTCGCAGATGAATTCTCCATGATTTTCTATGGGAATAAATCTCCATAGGGAATAAAAGAGTTCCCAGCAGACATTTCCCCCCCTCCCTCCGCTTTCTGAAGACCCTGTAGCGGGGGGAGGGCCTCCAAACCGGGGGATCCCCTGCCTCCACCTGGGGATTGGCAACCCTAGTCTCTGAGGAGAAATGATTCCCGGCATTAAACAGGGCTGCTATTAGCCTTAAAGCCTTTAAAAATAAGGGCCTTCAGCCACCACCAGCCTGCACATTCCAATTCTCAAAAGTTATTGGGTTGCCAGCCTCTAGGTCAGGGGTTGCCATAAATTGCATAACACAAGAGCCACATAGAATAAACCTCGGATGTTTGAGAGCCGCAAAACGTGAATGTCAGATGTTTGAGGCAAGGGAGGAAGGAAGGAAAATTGGGGAGAAGGGAGGGAGAGATGGAAAGAAAGCGACTTTAAAGGCATTCTCCAAGCCGCTGGCAGGCTTGGCCTGGAGAAGTGATTTAAAGCGAGAAATGCCTTCTCCAAGCTGGCTGATGTGGTGGTGAGGGCTTCAAGAGCCACACGATGCGTGAAAGAGCCAGGTGTGGCTCTCGAGCCACAGTTTGGCCTCCCCTGCTCTAGGTGGTGGCTGGAGCTCTGGATTACGACTGATTACCAAACCAGAAAAAAATAGTTTATTACAAATTAGGCGTGGAGGGAGTAACGCCCCTCTTCCCAGTCAGGTGATCTTTTTGGCTCCAGAGGGAGGAGGGGTGCTCCTAGCCGAGGCATGGCCAAACTTGCTTCATGTAAGAGCCACGCAGAATAAACGTCAGATGTTTGAGAGCCATAACTTGGCCCACAAGATGTGAATATCAGATGTTTGAGAGCCACAAGACACAAACATCCGATGTTTGAGACTCACAAAATATGAACGCCCAATGTTTAAGAGCCACGAGAAAGGAAGGAAGGTAGGTAGATGAGGGAGAGAGAATGGAAAATAAAAATAAATAAATAAATGCATACTCTAAGCTGCTGGTTGGCTTGGAGAAGTGATTTAAAGACAGAAATTATTTCTTCAAGCAAGCTGGCAGGACAGTGAGGGCTGGGAAAGCCACACAATATGTGTGAAAGAGCCACATGTGGCTCCTAAGCCGCAGTTTGGCCAACCGTGTCCTAGTCTATTCGAAAACTTGGAAATCTTTCCCGCACAGGCCTGCCCTCAGGCAGTCCCCCATGTGTGTCTGCACAGAAGCCCACTGGATGAACAAGTGCAACCCCATTTTCAGGTGGAGAAAATGGATTCTTTGGAAGGTGGACTCTGTGACAGGGTGTCAAACTCATTTGTTACAAGGGCCAAATCTGACCTAAACGTCGCTTTTTCAGGCCTGACCATGTGTGCCATAAAATGTAACACAAGGTAGTGGAGATATAAACTTTATAAAGATGATTTCAGATGCCGAACGACAATAGGCTTGATTGGATATGCAGAGGGGTAGTAGGTGTGGAGATATCATCATTGGTAATAAGAGAGGAAACCTAGGTCTCAGTTTGGTCCAGGAGGGTGCAAAGAATAAATGGGCATAAGCCTGAAGAAGTAAGAACATGAGAATATAAGAGAAGCCATGTTGGATCAGGCCAACGGCCCATCCAGTCCAACACTCTGTGTCACATAAGAACATAAGAGAAGCCATGTTGGATCAGGCCAACGGCCCATCCAGTCCAACACTCTGTGTCACATAAGAACATAAGAGAAGCCATGTTGGATCAGGCCAACGGCCCATCCAGTCCAACACTCTGTGTCACGCAGCGACTCATAAAAGCTCCTACCCTGCCACATATTTTATTAGTCCTCAAGGTGCTGTTGGACTCTTTCTACAGCTATTAAACATTAAAAAAAACTGGGGAGGATATTTGGGACTTCTAGGACATTCAGTCGCTGACCTAAGAGTAGCAATTATCTTACAAAGGAATTTCAAAGGGAAATTAGACTTGAATTGCAACTGATAATGAAGCTCAATGCATCCTCCTGAGCTGAACTGTGACCCCTAGTTTCTTCTCTCGTTACTAATGGCTGCTCTTGTTATTTGGCATCTGAAATCACTTAACTCTTCAAGATATAAGGACAGGTGGACTCACATTCTAGCTATCTCTGAAGAAGCAAGCAAGCAGTGGCTCATGAAAGCTCATGTCCTGCTACAAACTTTGGATTTTGGATTTTTGTTGGTCATTGAGATGGCACTAGACTCTTCCTTCCACTAATAAAGATTGCAAGCTGTGCTGTTAGGTTTCTTTTTTTTTATCATTTTTACCTGTTGGAACTGGTGCTCCAAGTGAAATAATGTGTTGCTTTCAACTTGGACAAACTCCACTCACTGCTAGTGATAATAAAAAGTGTAAAAAGCAAGGAAGGGGGAGGGTGTTAATGAGAAGAAAGGTGGCCAGTGAGGCAGGAGAGGACAGAGGGGGACCATGTGTTGAACTGGAATATATGGAACCAGACATGTATTTTTAAATACTTAGCCATCTACTTCCAGTCATTAAACTATGGAATCCAATCCAAGTGTTGTCATTTCTAATCAGGGTCTTTAAAAAAATAAATAAAAATCCCAGATATGCACAGAAAAATTTAATCTTTTTTAAGCATTTCCGAGTGAGCCAAAATAATTTCCCTTTAATTCCCCCCCCCCCCAAAAAAAGTGTGCATGCACTGTGCATGCACAGGAAAGCTTTCACATGGAATAAAACTTCATTGGTCTTAAAGGTGCCACGGGGCTTCCTCTTTTTCTTGCATACTCGCTGCCTTTCCTTCCATCTCCCTCCCTCTCCAAATGAGAGAAGAGGGGAGGGACAGTGGCTCAATGGTAGAGCATTTGCTTGGTAAGCGGAAGGTCCAGGTTCAATCCCCAGCATCTCCAACTAAAGGTCCAGGCAAATAGGTGTGAAAAACCTCCGCTTGAGACCCTGGGGAGCTGCTGCCAGTCTGAGTAGACAACACTGACTTTGATGGACCCCTGAGGGTCTGATTCAGTATAAGGCAGCTTCATATGTTCATAAAATAGCACTCAATGATAACAAAATAAGAGATAACTCGGGTGGGGGGAACAACCCATGAGCAATAGCTAGAAAAGTCTACTGAAAAAAACATCCGACTCTCAAGCGGCCGAAGAAAACGCCTTCTCTGTGGTTCTGCTTCAGCAGGAGGGGAAGGCAGTAGAAGCTGTGCTTTCCCAGAAGATTATGGAGTGTGCAGGAGGTAGTTTCCTTGAGACTCATGGGATAGTAGCTCTTCACAGTGAAGGTTTTAAATCAAGGGTGTCAAACTCATTTGTCATGGGGGCTGGATCTGACATAAATGAGAGCCTATTGGGACGGGCCATGTGTGTCATAAAATGTAATGCCAGGTAGCAGAGACATGAACTTTATAAAGGACACAAACACAATTAAAACTTGAAATAACTCATGCCTAAAAGATTAGCAGCTCCGTGGCGCAGAGTGGTAAAGCTGCAGTATTGCAGTCTGAACTCTCTGCTCATGACCTCTCAGTTCCGCTTAAGTGTTTTAAGCCAGTCCTGAACTTCTTCCCTAACCAGACCAAGCTGAATTTCTGGACATAAATTCTGAAGTCAAGTTTCCCCATCACCTGTTTTAGGTGATGGGGAAACTTGACTTAAGAATTTATGTCCAAAAAGCTATTTTACCTTCCCATTTGAGAATCCTCCCCAAATGTATCATGAAATATGTTGTTGTTTCCTATTTACTATGTTCAGTTCTTGTACCCAATTACGCTTCTTTTTATTAAAATAAGGAACGGTAGCCTCAAAATTAATTTTACAAAAAAATGATAGTCCACTGGAAATAGAAGGTTCAGAATATTTACTGAATATAACTGGCAAATAACTTATCTAGTAAAATCTTTAAATACCGTGAGAGGTTTTTTTTAATAGAGGTACTTTTTAAAACTATTGTTAAAGAATATGAAGAAAGAAAACATACTTGATTCTTCTAAATTTTTAGATGCTGTTAACCAATTAGAATTTTTATCTTCTTCTTTTTTGTCTCCAATACATTTATTCGTGACATACAGGTACATATACATTTAAGGAAAATCAGATGCACAACAAAACATGAAGGTGGAGAGTACGGTGAACCTGTTAACCTACATAGTTAGTTACAACCCAGCTTAACATATAGATCCAAAAATAAATAACAGTTTTTTTTATGTCAATGGGAAAAATAAAGAGACTTACTCTTAAGATAACACTGGAATATATCTCTACAGGTAAGACATTACATTACCATCCATTTCCAGTATCATTCTGTGTCTCTCGTGAACTTTCAGTGCCTCAATTTAAAAATTAAACTGAGTATTTTTTACTTATTTCTGGAACCACAAATAATGTAAATTGCTTTTTCATCACTGCCATTAACAAACTACTAAATGTTAGAACAGAAAATGTTTAAAATTCCCCTACACCTTGATTCTGACCTTGCTACCCAGATATGTGACATTGAAACAATAAGATTTAATTACAAATGTATAGAATTAAAGAGTAAATCTAAAGATTGCAAGGAAATCTATTAGAACCCATTGAGAAATGGGAACAGGTGACTTGAACAGCTGACTACAATGTCCATGAGGCTTAAAAACACACATTTTTTTGTGAGTTGTATGTGAATATCTAAGAAACAAGGTTGCCAGCTGTAGGTTGGGAAAAGACTGGAGATTTTGGGGGTGACGTCTGAGGAGAGCAGGATTTGGGGTATAATGCCAGAGGACACCTTTCAAAGCAGCCATTTTATCCAGGTGAACTGATCTGTGTCACGTGGAGATCAATTGTAATTCCAGGAGAGCTCCAGTCACCACCTGGTGCTTGGCAACCTCACTAAGGAAGGTGAAAACAGAATTAAAAATATGATGATATTGGATTTATACTCTGCCCTTCACTCTGAATCTCAGAGTGGCTTACAATCTCCTCCACCTTCCTCCCCCACAACACCCTGTGAGGTTGGTGGGGCTGAGAGAACTCTCCCAGAAGCTGGCCTTTCGAGGACAGCTCTATAAGAACTATGGGCTGACCCAAGGCCATTCCAGCAGCTGGAAAGGGAGGAATGGGGAATCAAACCTGGTTCTCCCAGATAAGAGTCCGCACACTTAATGACTACACCAAACTGCTATAGCTGATAGGGAAATGTTACATGAACATCCCATTTCTTGCCCCTCCCTTCTTAAGAAACATTTAAAATGTTCAAATGAAATCAATGCTGAGCTGTGGATGCCAGTTAATTAATAGAGATGCCAGCATCTAGAGATCCCTCTGAATTACAGTGCATCTCCAGACTATGGAAATCAGTTCTGCTGGAGAAAATGGCTGCTTTGGAGGGTGGAATCTTTGGCACTGTGCCCCGCTGAGGTCCCTGTTATTTCCCAGGCTCCACCCCCAAATCTCCAGGAGTTTCCCTAGCCAAGATGGCTACCCTACTCCCCATCCCTCACCAATGGCCAGTGGGGACCTGGCAACCCTATTAATTCCAGCAGGAACTCATTTGCATATTTGGCCACACCTTGTGATGCTGAGCCAGCCAGAACTGTGTTCCTGTGGGTTCCTGCTTAAGAAAAGCCCTGAATTAATAGATTCTGTAACTGTTTTCTATAACCAGAGGTCGTTTTGTAGAAAAATAGGTGGTGGAGCTCATCCAGGGGTTGTTATGCAGCTGTACCCACTATTTAATGGACAAGGTGGAAAGAAGGAGGTGGAACTGTCAGAAAGGTTCAGGAGCTGTGCTCTGTGAGCTCCCGCTGAATCCGAGGCCTGTCTATAACCCTGCAGAAATAGTGGGAGATAATAGTTTGTTTTACTCTTGCTGACTTCAACATAGATTTAGAAAATCCTTTCCTTATTATATGTTACCACCTAGTGGTGGTTCCTCAATTTTGCACTTTGCTAGACTGATATTTCCCTCTCATGGATTACTGCCTTGATGTGGCGAGAGGGCTTGCGCGGTTCAGTGAGGCTGTCGACTATGCCATGCAGGGCCACCCAAGATGGACAGGCCACAGCTGAGAACCCAGACAAAATGCGATCCACTGGAGAAGGAAATGGCAACCCACTTCAGTATCCTTGCCAAGAAAACCCCAGTAACAAAATGCAAAAAGATATGGCACTGGAAGATGAGCCCCTGAGGTTAGAAGGTGCCCAATATGCTACTGAGGAAGAGCGGAGGGCAAGTCCAAGTAACCGCAGAAAGAGTGAAACTGCTGGGCCAAAGCTGAAAGGACGCTCAGCTGTGGATGTGTCTGATGGTGAAAGAACAGTCCGATGCTGCAAAGAACAATACTGCACTGGAACGCGGAATGTAAGATCTATGAATCAAGGTAAGCTGGATGTAGTCAAACAAGAGATGGCAAGACTAAACATTGACATCTTGGGAATCAGCGAACTAAAATGGATGGGAATGGGTGAATTTAACTCAGAGGATCACTAGTCTATTATTGTGGGCAAGAGTACCATAGAAGAAATGGTGTGGCCTTTATAGTTAACAAGAGAGTGAGGAAGGCAGTAATGGGATACAATCTCAAAAATGACAGGATGATCTCGGGCTGTATCCAAGGCAAACCAGTCAATATCACAGTAATCCAAGTCTATGGCCCAACCACTGATGCAGAAGAGGCTGAAGTGGACCAGTTCTGTGAAGATCTACAACACCTTCTAGAATTAACACCAAAAAAAGATGTCCTCCTCGTCATAGGGGACTGGAATGCCAAAGTAGGAAGTCAAAAGGTAACCGGAACAACTGACAAGTTTGGCCTTGGAGAACAAAATTAAGCTGGGCAAAGGCTAATAGAGTTTTGTCAAGAGAACAAGCTGGTCATAGGGAACACCCAACAATCTAAAAGGCGCCTCTACACGTGGACATCCCCTGATGGGCAACACAGAAACCAGATTGATTATATACTCTGCAGTCAAAGATGGAGAAGCTCCTTACAGTCAGCAAAAACAAGACCTGGAGCTGACTGCGGCTCAGATCATGAGCTACTCATTGCAAAATTCAGGCTTAAACTGAAGAAAACTGGGGAAGCCATTAGACCTTTCAGGTTTGACCTTGATCACATCCCTTATGAATATACAGTAGAGGTGAAGAATAGATTTAAGGGACTAGAGTTGATAGACAGAGTGCCTGAAGAACTATGGACGGAGGTTCATGACATTGTACAGAAGGCAGCAACAGCACCATCCCAAAGAAAAAGAAATGCAAGAAAGCAAAGTGGCTGTCTGATGAGGCTTTACAAATAGCTAAGGAAAGAGAAAGGCAAAGGTGAAAATGAAAGATTCACCCAACTGAATGCAGATTTCCAGAGAACAGCAAGGAGAGATAAGGAGGCGTTCCTGAAGGAACAATGCAAAGCAATAGAGGAAAATAATAGAATGGGAAGGACAAGAGATCTCTTCAAGAAAATTGGAGAAATCAAGGGAACGTTTCATGCAAAGATGGCCATGATAAAGGACAAAAATGTAGGAACCTAACAGAAGCAGAAGAGATCAGGAAGAGGTGGCAAGAATACACAGAAGAATTATACAAGAAGGATCTCAATGACCTTGACAACCATGACGGTGAAATCGCTGACCATGAGCCAGACATCCTGGAGTGTGAAGTCAAGTGGGCCTTAGAAAGCATTTCTAACAACAAAGCGAACGGAGATGACGGTATCCCAATTGAGCTATTCAAAATCCTAAAAGATGATGCTGTTAGTGATGCACACATTATGTCAACAAATCTGGAAAACGCAACAGTGGCCACGGGATTGGAAAAGATCAGTTTATATTCCAATCCCAAAAAAAGGTAATGCCAAGGAAATCAACAACAACAAAATTTTATTTGTATCCCGCCCTCCCCGCGGGAGCAGGCTCAGGGCGGCTGACAGCATAATTCAAACCTTAATTATACAAAGATGAATAAAATAACATTTAAACAGTTTAATTAAAATTCTGATTAAGTTTTTAAAATTAATTAGTAAAAGTGCTAATGCTATGTTTGCTTTTATGATGGCGGTTTTTCTTAACAATTTCCTTCTTCTTCAGCGAAAGCCGATCGGAAGAGGATGGTCTTGCAGGCCCTGCGGAACTGTTCAAGGTGCCACAGGGCCCGCATTTCCTCTGGAAGTTGATTCCATAGGCTCGGGGCTATAGAGGAGAAGGCCCGGTTACGGGTGCTTTGCAACTTCACCTCTCTCGGTCCGGGAGTAGTCAACAAGTTTTTCCCGGCTGACCTCAGTGCTCTCTGGGGTTCATATGGTGAAAGACGGTCCCTAAGGTAGACAGATCCTCGACCATATAGGGCTTTAAAGGTAATGACCAGCACTTTGTAACGAACCCGGTATACAACTGGCAGCCAGTGCAGTTCGCGAAGCCCAGGTTGTATGTGCTCCCACTTGGGAAGCCCCAGCAGCAGTCTAGCTGCCGCATTCTGCACCAGCTGCAGCTTCCGGGTTCGGTACAGAGGCAGCCCCATGTAGAGGGCATTACAGTAATCCAGCCTCGAGGTGACCGTTGCATTAAATGTTCAAACTATCTTACCATTGCACTCATTTCACATGCCAGTAAGGTCATGTTAAAGATCCTACAAGCTAGGCTTCATCAGTTTGTCGATCGGGAACTACCAGAAGTTCAAGCTGGGTTTTGGAGAGGTAGAGGAACTAGAGGTCAAATTTCCAACATTTGCTGGATTATGGAGAAAAAAAGTCTATTTCTGTTTCATTGACTACGCTAAAGCCTTTGATTGTGTGGATCACAACAAACTGTGGCAAGTTCTTAAAGAGATGAGAGTACCAGACTACTTCACGTGTCTCCTGAGAAATCTGTACAAAGGTCAAGAATCAACTGTCAGAATGAGATATGGAACAAGTGATTGGTTTAGAATAGGAAAAGGAGTTCAACAAGGATGTATATTGTCACCCTGCTCATTTAATTTATATGCAGAGTACATAATACGGAATGCTGGCCTGGATGAAGCACAAGGCGGAATTAAGATTGCCAGGAAAAACATCAACAACTTCAAGTATGCAGATGTCACCACTCTAATGGCAGAAAGTGAGGAGGACCTAAAGAACCTCTTGTTAAGGGTGAAAGAGGAGAGCACAAAAGTAGGCTTGAAACTCAACATCAAAAAAACTAAGATTGTGGCATCTGGCCCTATCACACCTTGGCAAATAGAAGGGGAAGACATGGAAGAAGTGACAGACTTCACATTTCTGGGATCCAGGATCACTGCAGATAGTGACTGTAGCCATAAAATTAAAAGATGTTTGCTCCTTAGGAGGACAGCTATGGCGAACCTGGGCAGTATAATAAAAAGTAGAGACATCAGCCTGCCAACAAAAGTCCATATAGTCAAAGTGATGTATTCCCAGTAGTAATATATGGCTGTTAGAGCTGGACCATAAGGAAGGCTGAGTGCAGAAGAATAGATGCTTTTGAACTGTGGTGCTGGAGAAGAATCTTGAGAGTCCCTTGGGCTGCAAAAAGATCAAATCAGTCAGTCCTAAGGGAAATCAACCCAGACTGTTCCCTGGAAGGTCAGATGCTGAAGCTGAAGCTCAAATACTTTGGCCACCAAATGAGAAGGGAGCACTCCCTGGAGAAGACTCTGATGCTGGGAAAGACAGAAGGCAAAAGAAGAGGGGGACAGCAAAAGATGAGATGGCTGGACAGTGTTATTGATGTAACAAACATAAATTTGAGCAGACTTCGGAGGATGGTGGAAGACAGGAGTGCCTGGTGTGACTTTGTCCATGGGGTCGCAAAGAGTCGGACTCGACTGTGCAACTGAACAACAACATGAGACTGATATTTTATTCATTCCTCCTCCTTTTCCAACGCTGTGGGGAAAACAGTCCGGTGTTGTCTCTGGCATTCTCAATTAGCCATTACATTTGGGAACCTTTCATCCTGAAACACTGGAGCTGCGCTCTTCCATCACTCTGTTTTAAAAGAGTCAACTTTACATTTTAAAAAATGGATCCAATTTTATATAAAATGATGAAAGTGTTATGTAACACTGAATCTAATTTTACATAGAGGCTGTGATCACACACGCTAAATAATGCACTTTCAATCCACTTTCAGTGCACTTTGCAACTGGATTTTACTGTGTGAGCTTGCAAAATCCAGTTGGAAAGTTTGGTGTAATGGTTAAGTGTGTGGACTCTTATATGGGAGAACTGGGTTTAATTCCCCACTCCTCCACTTGCAGCTGCTGGAATGGCCTTGGGTCAGCCATAGCTCTGGCAGAGGTTGTCCTTGAAAGGGCAGCTGCTGTAAGAGCTCTCTCACCCCCACCTACCTCACAGGGTGTGGGAGGAGGGAGGGAAAGGAGATTGTGAGAGTCTGAGATTCAGAGTATAGGGTGGGATATAAATTCTATATCTTCTTCTTCTTCGCTGGTTCTGAACAGCTGCACTCTGCAGATGTTGGAGTAGAATCGGGAGCCTTGATCAGAATGTTGAATGGTACTGAGGCAGCTGGATTGGTTCTTGGAAGCAGTTGTATAGTGAGTTTAGCCAGTTTGAGGTAGGCAAGAACGTTTATTGAACAAGAGCAGAACTGAACACAAACAGGCCACGCCACTCCTTATATCCATTTGGCCTGAGTTAAACATGCTCCCTTATGTGGGCAGCAGTCCATCCTATTGGTCTCTCCAGGAGCCTTCATTTGCATTTCCTGAGAGAAATGACTCATGTCCCAATTGGCTGGTTCTAAAAGAACAGCCAATCGGAATGTAGGCATCAGGGTCCTGGAGGACAATGAAGTATGTTTCAAGGTCAACTAACAGACATAACAAAACAGCAGTCAGAACATCTCTCAGGCTTAGATGGGTGTTTTCACATTCAGTTTTGATCCAGAGTTATTGAGTGTTCAAATTGCCTGCCACTGTTCCGCTTTAATTATTTCCTTTTTACATTTGTAGATTTGCTGCGCTCATTTTGCAGAGCTAAACTTCTGTATTGCAGCTGTTATGTCAGTTACAGGAACTGCAGATTTTTTAGATTTTTAGATGTTTTAGATTTTAGGTTCTGCGACATCACATTTTATCCTGAAGCCTGATTGCTGCATTCTGCAGATCTTTCCAGTGTTCACAGTTTCCTTATTACTCTGTGATGTGGATTATTATGAGCAAAAATTAAACTTTGTGAGATGAGCTGTGAATACCATTGCTTAGTACAGGGATGTATACAGTTGCTTAGAAATCACCACCATACAAATGTAAATTGAGGCAAGCAATAAGATGTAAAAATTTCAAGTGCTGTCAATTCTCATGCCAATTGGTGGCGCTTTGTGGCTTTTAAAGGGTCAGGGAGTAGGGTCTGAAAATGCAGAGGAGAACTTCTACAACCATTCATTTGATACGCCTCTTGAGAAATGTCCAGATCAAAACTAGTTTCAAGAGTCAGCACCCATTTCGCCTAACAAATGTAGAAGTTTCGGGAAGCAATGATGCAAGACAGTTGTGAGCACATTCTGTAGTGTAAAAGGTGAGTTTCCAATGTGGAGCTAGAGAGCAACAAACTGTCAGTGTAAAAACACCCGATGTCGGCATTGTGCCTGGACCTTTTTCCTGGAATGGCATCAGACTGAGCCACGAGTAGGCAGGAGGCTTGTCATGTATCAGTCAGTCTTATCATGTGGGATATCATGCTCTTCTTCACCAAAGCATATCATACATTTGTCATAGTCCTCCAATTGGACTTTGAGCTCTGCAGTGGCAGGATCGACGGATCTTGGCAGACAGATAGAAGTTTAATTCTGGAGTACAGAGACGGAGTTTTGAGAAGTCAACTCTCTCAGCGGCGGCAGAGAGACTACCAGGGAAAGGCGCTGCACCCCCTCTTTCTCATGTTGCAAAATGCAGGAAAATAGTGTACGGGCATTTTTGAGCTTTGAAAACCTCTCAGTCTCCATGTGGAACTCCACAGATAGCACAACAATGAATCAAGCTCTTTGTGTGAATGGAAAGAATCCAAACACAGGCTGCAGAATTTTGGGAGGACCCAGAGGCTGCAGAAATAATGTGCAAGTAGGGAAGACTATTTTTTGAAGTGGAATTCAGTTTGTGGCCCTTTGCATCCTACATACTGAGAGAAAGTTATACACAAAGACTGAGAAACAGATTTTAGAAAAAAAAGAAAGGAATCAGTTATTTAAGTGGAAAAGCTGCTGGAATGGCCTTGGGTCAGCCATAGCTCTTGTAGGAGTTGTCCTTGAAAGGGTAGCTGCTGTAAGAGCTCTCTCAGCCCCACCTACCTCACAGGGTGTCTGTTGCGCCGGAGGAAGATAAAGGAGATTGTGAGCTGCTCTGAGATTCAGGGTGGAGGGTGGAATATAAATCCAACTACTTCTTCTTTTTCAAAATGGGTCGAAAAGTTCACAAACAACAGTATAAACTCAAGTTCTGTAGCAGCAAAACAGTGTGTTGGTTCCAGACTAAATTTCTCAGTAGAACTTTACTACCTCTGCCTTTCCGTTAGAGCTTGCTGTTCTCCATGAAATGCTGCTTTGAGGAGGGTGGGCAAGGGACCCTGAAGAACAACCACGGTTTTTGTGTGTGTGTGTGTGTGGGGTGGGGGGAACTGCAGCAGAATCAGTGGGTTCCATATCCAACCCAGCATGAAAACCAGCAATGTTGTTATTATTTTTTTAATTAGCATTTTTTTCATTTTTACAGAAATTCAAACTAACTTCACCATACTGTTAATTACACAGTGCTGAACTAAAATGATATAGTTACTACACAACACACTAACATTAACTCATTTTTGCATATAAAGGGTTATTATTATTAAAAACCCAAGTAAAACCACAGATTGAGCCTGGCACCTGAAGCAATTATGGCGCCAGGTGGATTTCTCTGGAGGGGGAGATCCAAAGGTGGAAACTCCCTGCTTTATTTGACTAATCCAAATGAAAGAAAACATAGCAGAACTGAATAAAAGAGAGGAGCAGTTGGTATTAATTAGTGGCACAACCTCACAAAAGATTTGGCAATGAAACTTCTGAGTTATGTGAACGCAAAACCTTTCATTCATGAAAACAGACATATTTCAACACACAAGCCATCTGTGTTCAACGTTATGCAAAGTTGTCAGCACAAACATGTCGAAGCATTATACAGTACAGCACCTTTCTGACAATTGGTTCTACTACTTCAGAAAGCAATTAATAATGATTTCCAACAGCAAAAAAATTGGAATGGAAAGGCTTCCCTTCTTTCCAAAACGCTTTGAATGCAAAAGGAATAATAGACCAATTTAAATTCGCATTATTTCAGAGAGACATTACACATGCTCTAAAATACATCTAAAAGGTTGTTGTTCAGTCACATAGTCAAGTCCGACTCTTTGCGACCCCATGGACAAAGTCACACCAGGCCCTCCTGTCTTCCACCATCCTCCAAAGTCTGCTCAAATTTATGTTAGTTACATCAGTAACAGTATCCAGCCATCTCATCTTTTGCCGTCCCCTTCTTCTTTTGCCTTCTGTCTTTCCCAGCGTCAGAGTCTTCTCCAGGGAGTGCTCCCTTCTCATTTGGTGGCCAAAGTATTTGAGCTTCAGCTTCAGCATCTGACCTTCCAGGGAACAGTCTGGGTTGATTTCCCTTAGGACAGATTGATTTGATCTTCTTGCAGTCCAAGGGACTCTCCAGAGTCTTCTCCAGCACCACAGCTCAAAAGCATCTATTCTTCTGCGCTCGGCCTTCCTTATGGTCCAGCTCTCACAGCCATACATGACTATTGGGAATACCATCGCTTTGACTATACAGACTTTTGTTGGCAGGCTGATGTCTCTGCTTGTTATTATACTGCCCAGGTTCGCCTTAGCTGTCCTCCCAAGGAGCAAATGTCTTTTAATTTCCTGGCTACAATCACCATCTGCTGTGATCTTGGATCTCAGAAATGTGAAGTCTGTCACTACTTCCATGTCTTCCCCTTCTTTTGCCATGGTGTGATGGGGCCGGATGCTATGATCTTAATTTTTTTGTGTTTTAACAATTTATTGATAACATATGGTTACAAAACTTAATTATAAATTTTCTATACTACCCGATATGATATTTCACTCCCCCCTCCCTCCAATGTTGACTTCCCCGAAGTTATAGATTTCAGTTCAATACTAAAGGTACTACTAACCAATCAAAGTTCAATATATATTTTTTTCTCAATACTAAAAGATTGTCCAATGTCTTTTTACGTTCCACTCTTTCTCCATATATCCTTTAAATTTCTTCCACTCCTTTTTGAATATATCTAAATCATAGTCTCTTAGAGTTCTAGTTAGTTTGTCCATCTCACTCCACGATAACACTTTCATAATCCAGTCCCATTTCTCTGGTATTTTTTCTTGTTTCCACAGCTGCACATACAATGTCCTAGCAGCTGAGAGCAAGTACCAAATTAAAGTCCTGTCTTCCTTTGGAAATTTTTCTAATTGTAATCCAAGCAAAAAAGTCTCTGCAGTTTTCTTGAAGTCGTAACCCAAAATTTTGGAGATTTCTTGTTGTATCATCTTCCAGTAATCTTTCGCTTTTTCACAAGTCCACCACATATGAAAGAAAGAACCTTCATGTTTTTTACATATCCAGCATATATCCGACATCTTTTTACTCATCTTAGCCAGCTTTTTCGGAGTCATATACCACCTGTACATCATCTTGAAACAGTTCTCTTTGATACTCTGACAAGTTGAGATCTTCATCGAGTTCTGCCAAAGGTGCTCCCACGTATCCATTTGAATTTCTCTATTCACATTGATTGCCCATTTAACCATTTGAGACTTTACTACTTCTTCTTCTGTAGACCATTTCAATAATAATTGGTATACTTTCAATATCATTTTTTCATTATCTCCAAGCAGGACCCTTTCTAGTTCTGTTTGCTCTCGTCTAATTCCTTCCAGTTTAATATCATTTTCCATCAAGCTTTTGATTTGTTGCATTTGAAACCAATCGTACTTATTATTTAGCTCTTCTGAGGATTTTAATTCAATTTTGTCTCCTTGAATCTTGAGCAGTTGATTATATGACATCTCTCTTTCTTCATTGGATTCAGCTGTTATTTTTATTACTTCTGCTGGCACTATCCACAGCGGTTTTCTCTCATCTCCATATTTCTTGTATTTTATCCAGGTATTTAATAAACTGTTTCTGATATAATGGTGAGAGAAAAAAACGTCCATTTTATTCTTCCCATAACACATATACGCGTGCCAGTCGAATTTATTCCCATGCGCTTCTAACCATAAAGGTTTTTTATCTAACAGCATTATCCAATCTTTGATCCATGTCAAACAAACCGCATCATGATACAACCTTAAATCCGGGAGTTGAAAACCACCTCTCTCTTTTGCATCTATTAAAATCTTCATCTTAATCCTTGGTCTCTTTCCGGCCCATACAAAATCAGAAATCTTCCTTTGCCATTTGTTAAATTGTTTGGCATTTTTTACAATCGGGATCGTTTGGAACAAATACATTATTCTTGGCAAAATATTCATCTTAATTGCAGCTATCCTACCCAGTAAGGACAAGTTAAGTCTATTCCATTTCATCAAATCCTTGTCCATCTTACACCACAGTTTTTCATAATTATTTTTGAATAAATCAATATTCTTCATTGTTATCTCAATTCCAAGATATTTGACTTTAGTAGTAACCTCGCAGCCCGTCACCTTTTGCAATTCTTTTATTTTATTTGGTTGCATATTTTTACATAAAAATTTCAATTTCTCTTTATTTATATATAGTCCTGCTAACTCTCCATATTCTTTTATCTTGTCTAACAGCAATGGTGACACTTGAATCGTATTCTCTAATATGAACACAATGTCATCTGCAAAAGCTTTATATTTATAAGAGAATCTTTTGATTTTTAGTCCTTCTGTTTCTTTATCCTTTTGTATTTGTTGTAGCAAAATTTCAATTAATTTGATTTTTTTGATGTTGAGTTTCAAGCCTATTTTCGCGCTCTCCTCTTTCACCCTCAACAAGAGGTTCTTTAGGTCTTCTTCACTTTCTGCCATTAGAGTGGCACCATCTGCATCTCTAAGGTTGTTTTTCCCAGCAATCTTAATTCTGGGGAAAGGACCAAAATGTAAAAGAAATATGTCATATTTACTCTACTTTCATGACCAAGCAAACCCTGGATTTCCCGTGAAAGCAATGACAATGTGGTCATCTGAACTTAGTACAAATTACTTAACCCCTGATTTCTCACCTCTAAACACTCTTCACAATTAAAGGATGTTGGTATGTACCTGATACAGAGTTCTGAAGCAATCATGTTAATCTATGCTGAGCATGTATTGAACCTATTATTGAAATGGATAAATGGTTTCAGGGGACATTTTGTAGCAGGAGCTCCTTTGCATATTAGGCCACACACCCTTGATGTAGCCAGTCCTCCAAGAGCTTACAAAAAAAGAGCCCTGTAAGCTCTTGGAGGATTGGCTACATCAGGGGTGTGTGGCCTAATATGCAGATGAGCTCCTGCTACAAAATGACCCCTGCATGATATGTTGACACCATTTCAGGTGATTTCCAATTATATTCTTAGGATGTAGAGCATTTCAGACATGAAATAGCTGGCATGCAATTCCCTGAGAAATGCACAGACCTAGTTGCATTGCACAGAGGTGCTGTTTTTGTGAGAACATGAGTTCGAGGAATCTGTTCTACATCCTTTTCAGTTGAGTTTCAGGCCAGGCTATGGGGCAGAGGCGTTGACAGCTTTAGTCACCTGTTTTCCACTGGTTGTGCTGCTTGCTGTTGTTTTTTTACCTGATATAAAGTTTTTATAAGTTTATAATTATACCTATCTTACATCATAATGTTACATAATTATACATGACATTATATTCCTAATTCATAATCCATTAGAAAGAACACCAAAAATTATTTAAAAAATCAGAGAACAAAGGTAGTTATTGCACTTATAACACTTATTAAACTTATACAATTTCACCATTTTTAATTTATTTACCCTATTATATATTATTCTTCCACTTTTAACCCATTGCTTCCCACTTCTTCCTTAACTAAACTTAATAAGGAAATTCTGCTTGCTGTTGTTTATCAGCACCCTTTGATGTGGTGGATCATGCCACCCTGATGAGATGTCTGGAGACAGGAGTAATATTGTATTCTGCTCTGAAATAGCTGAAATCATTCCTTATGCATTGAATGAACGAGTTGCTGTGGGGAGACAAGTTTCCATTACAAAATCCAGTTTTGTCTCCTGTGCTATTATTATGTAGGGCAGGAGTGTCGAACTAATTTGTTATGAGGGCTGGATCTGACATAAATGAGATCTTGTCGAGCCAGGCTGGGCCGTGTCGGGCCTGGCCATGTGTGTGCCTATTTAAGATTAGGTAGCAGAGATATAAACTTTTTAAAGGACCCAAACACAACTAAAGATTTTAAAAAAACAACTTAAAATAAAGCATGCTTAAAACATTAGCACTCTTTGGTCTTAAAGGTGCTTTCTTTGTATTTCTCCCATGGGATCCAGGGAACTGGGCAAAGGAAACTCTGGCTCTTTCCCTCCCTCCCCAGGGGACTAGGAGGGGAAGGAGCCTCAACCAGTGGAGTAAATGGAAGCTTTGCTCTGTACCTCCTGTGCAATTGAGCAAGCCTTGCAAAGCAAGCTGAGATGCAGAAGGAAGCAAGAGAGAGGGAGAAGGAAGCAGACAAGCACCAGTTGCTTGGGGGCTTGATATGAGCCCTCTGAGGGCCTGATTTGGCCCCTGGGCTGCACGTTTGACACCCCTGATTTGTAGTGAGTTTAGCTGGGTTGAAGTTTAGTTTAGTTTATTTATGATTTATATCCCGCCCTTCCCACCAAGTGGCTCAGGGCGGCTCACAACATAAAATCCAACATAAAAATATTAAGTTTAAGCATTTAGCAGAATTAAAACATTTAAAACATTAGGAATAGCAGAAGTCTAATAGAACCACACTTAATTTCTTGTGCCGGTTAGTTATAAGCCAACCGGAAGAGGGTTGTCTTACAGGCCCTGCGGAACTGAGCAAGGTCCTGCAGGGCCCTCACCTCTTCCAGCAGCTGGTTCCACCAGGAAGGGGCCATAACAGAGAAGGCCCTGTCCCTGGTAGATTTTAGGCAGGCTTCCTTTGGCTTGGGGATAACGAGAAGGTTTTGGGTTCCCGATCTCAGTACTCTCTGGGGAACATGTGGGGAGAGACGGTCCTTCAGGTAGGCAGGTCCTAGGCCATATAGGGCTTTAAAGGTAATAACCAGCACCTTGTACCAGACTCGGTATATTATTGGCAGCCAGTGCAGAACCCGGAGCCCCGGCCGAATGTGCTCCCATCTTGGGAGCCCCAATAACAGCCGGGCCGCAGCATTCTGCACTAGCTGCAACTTCCGGGTTCGGCACAAGGGCAGCCCCATGTAGAGGGCATTGAGGTACGCAAGAACATTTATTGAACAAGAGCAGAACTGAACACAAGCAAGCAACACCACTCCTTATATCCATTTGGGCTGAGTTAAACACGCCCCCTTATGTGGTCACCGATCCACCCTCTTGGTCTCTCCAGGATCCTTCATTTGCATTTCCTGAGAGAAATTCCTTGCATCCCAATTGACTGGTTCTAAAAGAACAGCCAATCGGAATGTAGGCATCAGGATCCTGGAAGGCAATGAAGTCTGCTTCAAGGTCAACTAACAGGCATAACAGACCAGCAGTCAAAACAACCAATACACATCAGCTGTAAAGCCCTTGGGACTGGAGGTGTCATTTATGGTTTTGGAGTCAGCAGTCCTTAATACGCTGAAGACACCCAGCTCTATATTGCTTTGTCCGGATCATCTCAGGTTGCGGTAGCGGTTCTGAACCCCCGGCTTTGATGCTATGGTTAAACGACGAAGGGTGAACAAGTTTAAACCAAATCTTAGACCGATTCCACGTTAGCCTTTGTCCTGGTCTTGTTCTTGGCTCTTGAGTTTGCGCAAGGCGGGGAACAAGTGGGAAACATGCAGCCCCATTCTAGAGATGCCAGTGCAAAATCCAGGGAAAAGAGCCACCTTGAGGAGCCCCTCACAGAAGAGAGGGAAGTGCTAAGTGCGGAACTGGTCAGTGGTGATGCCAGTGTGGAAAGCTGAGATAGCAGAAGATATTGTGCTTCTTGCATTTCAGCTGACCTCCTGACTCAGTTAAGACTAAGAACATAAGAGAAGCCTTGTTGAATCAGGCCAATGGCCCATCCAGTCCAACACTCTGTGTCACATAAGAACAGAAGAGAAGCCATGTTGGATCAGGCCAATGGCCCATTCAGTCCAACACTCTGTGTCACATAAGAACATAAGAGAAGCCATGTTGGATCAGGCCAATGGCCCATCCAGTCCAACACTCTGTGTCACATAAGAACATAAGAGAAGCCATGTTGGATCAGGCCAATGGCCCATCCAGTCCAACACTCTGTGTCACATAAGAACATAAGAGAAGCCATGTTGGATCAGGCCAATGGCCCATCCAATCCAACACTCTGTGACACACAGTGGCCAAAAAAACCAAGTGCCCTCAGGAGGTCCATCAGTGGGGCCAGGACACTAGAAGCCCTCCACTGTGTCCCCCCCTCCACAAGCACCCAGAATACAGAGCATCACTGCCCCAGACAGAGAGTTCCAATGACAAGCTGTGGCTAATAGCCACTGATGGACCTCTGCTCCATATGCTCTGCTCCACAAGACTCTTGGAGTTAAATTCAACTCAGCACTATTGCTGGAGAAGCTAGTTAATTCAGCCAGAAAAAAACTAAACAATTTCAACTCTTCCATCAGAGGCGGACCTGGCCAACCTAGACATGTGGATTAGATGTGTGCATTCAGATATTCCTGGCCCAATAAAATGTCTTGATATTTCCAGTATCAGATCAGCAATATCCAATACCATGGAAGGCACTCTTGATATTTCCCAGTTCTTTCCCCCCCACTCCCAATATTGGAAATATCTGGAATAACATTGGAAGGCCTGCTGCTGTTCTGTAGGAAGCAGATCAGCTTTTTAAACCAGTCTGGTGTACTGGTTAGATTCTTATATGGGAGAACCGGGTTTGATTCCCCACTCCTCCACTTGCAGCTACTGGAATGGCCGTGGGTCAGCCATAGCTCTCGTAGGAGTTGTCCTTGAAAGGGCAGCTTCTGTGAGAGCTCTCTCAGCCCCACCTACCTCACAGGGTGTCAGTTGTGGGAGGGGAAGGTAAAGGAGATTGTGACCACTCTCAGTAGGACTGCCAAGCTCCCGGGTGGGGGTTCTCCTGCTTTGGAGAACCCCAACCCCCTGGCCAACAGGGGGATCCCCTCCCAATGTTGCCAGTGCAATGACATCACTCACAAGTGACATCATCATGCTGGCGACGTCGTGGGCCAGCCACTCTAAGAGCTTTTGGGAAAACTATGGTTTTCCTGGATGCTTTCACAATTTGGGAGGAAAACTCTATAGTACCCAAATTGCTTGTGTGTCCGGGAAAACCACAGTTTTCCTAGAAGCTCCTAGAGTGGCCAGCACACAATGTCGCCAGCATGATGACATAACTTGTGAGTGATGTCATAGCGCGCAGGGGAAAGTCCCCCATCGGAGGCCATAGGGACTTGGCAACTCTAGCTCTGAGGCTCTGAGATTCAGAGTATAGGGCGGGATATAAATGCAATATCTTCTTAAATGACCACTGTTTCAAAGCAGCTTCTCTTTCCCCTCTCCTGCTGCTCGCTTGCAGGCGCTTCAGAAATTACGTTTTAATTTGTTTTATAATTTTGGAAAGGACATCACCCCCCCCCCCCCAATTTGGAAAGCATAGATATTTTTCTATTCATTAAAACACACATTTCCCCATACAATATCAATATTGATTTGTATTTAGTTATATACATTGGATTTATCAAATACAAATATTTAGTGACTTTATTTTCTAATTCTTGTAATCCCGTTTTATTGCAGTGATACGGTGCGCCTTATAGTGTTTTTATTGCATTTACAACTGTAATCCAGTTTAAGTCTTTGCAAAAGAAGGTGGACTTGGAAGGAGAAGAGAGTAATTAAATTGCCCGGGGTTGTAATTCTAGCACCTGTCTCTCACAGTTCCTTTCTCCCAAGGCAATCTCAGTATCGCTTCGACTTTCAACAGGGTTTGTATGATCAAGTACCATTCTTTTTGAGTGAAAATAATGCACCGTTTGAGAAAGCAACCATATTTTGGGAAGGCAAAAGCCCCCAATTCAGAGGTGTTCCACATGACAACCAGGGAATGAATGTTTTGTCATCGTTCCGAGATTCCAGTGGAGTAGCAGTTTTAAATCTGTTAAAGCAAAGACAGTGGGAAAGAATACTGGAAGCAATCCCTGGAATCTTATAACAGCTTGAAGACAAAACTATTTTTTATTCCAGAATAACACTATTGTACATTGCAGTTCACATTATCAGATGTATGAAGTGGATCCTTCTTCCTAACCAAACATTTATATGAAGCCGGAGGCGGGGAGGAGAAAGTTGTGAATAGCAGGGTCAAAGGATTCAAAGAGAGGAAAGTACAAGACAAGATGGAATTTGATGAAGACAGAGACTATGCAGCTCCAGCTGGCTTGGTGTCAGCAGGTGTGGCCTAATATGCAAATGAGTCCCAGCTGGGCCTTTTCTACAAAAAAAGCCCTGACAGAGATAATAAGTAACTAGTAAGACTGGAGATCTTAAGTAGGTAGTAATAATGGAATTTCTCTAGCATTGCTAAGCTAGCTAATTAACTTGTAATTAGGGTTGCCAAGTCCAATTAAAGAAAAATCTGGGGACTTTGGGGGTGGAGCCAGGAGAGATTGGGGGTGGAGCCAAGAACAAGGATGTGACAAGCATAATTGAACTCCAAGGGAGTTCTGGCCATCACATTTAAAGAGACAGCACACCTTTTAAAATGCCTTTCTTCCACAGGAAATAATTAAGGATAGGGGCACCATATTTTGGGGCTCATAGAATTGGACCCTCTGGTCCAATCGTTTTGAAACTTGGGGGGTACTTTGGGGAGAGGCACTAGATGCTATACTAAAAATTTGGTGCTTCTACCTAAAAAAATAGTCCCCCCAGAGCCCCCAATACCCACGGATCAATTTCCTATTATTCCCTATGGGAATCGTTCTCCATAGGGAATAATAGAGTGCCTAGTAGACATTTCCCTCCCCCCCCCAACGCTTTCTAAAGGGGGGAGGGCCTCCAAACTAGGGAATCCCCTGCCCCCTCCCTCTCACACACACACACTTACCAGATCTTCCTCCGGACAACTCTACTTCCTGTGAAAACGAAAGCAAAAGAAAGGGAGGGGCCGTTCTCAGAAGCCCTTTCTGCTTCCTGCCCAGACTTAAAGGGGCAGACATTTTGCAAACGGCTCAGGAGCTCCACAACATGAAGCCTAAAGGTATGTTCTCCCCCCCTCCACCCCCACCCCTGCTTCCAGAGTTTTGAAGAGCGGGAGATGAGGCTGCGAACCCAGAAGTCTCCCGCCAGAGCGGGAGGTTTGGGAAGCCTACTTGTAATAGTTGAGGAACCCCCAATTTTGGATTCCTGAGCCATTGCAGTATAACTAGTCCAAATGCCTTAACATCAAACTACTGCTGTTGTGAATGGTCACTGCATTCTACTGGAATTCCACATAATTACATTTCACCTTGTGCTCCCTGCACTTCACGCCCTTTTGACTATGCCTTTTTTAAAAAGTATAGTCCATGAAACTTTATGACCAAATAAAAGTTATTAATCTTTAAGGTGGCGTAAGTCTTCTTCCTCTTTCTTCTGATTCCACAAAACACGACATCACCTTGAAAAACATGTGGCGCAGTAATAAAAGGAAATCTTACACAAAATACCAAGCTGGTTTCAAATTCATAAAAATATTTCCAGTTGCTGCAGGAAAAGGGGGGAATGTTGGTACACTAGCAGCATGGATAATCAGACTACTTTCAATATTCAGCTACTTATTTTCCATCAAGGGATCCCAGTAAATAGACAAATATACAGCACTGAAGTTCTCCATAGTCATATATGTCTGCAATAGCATCAAGGGTGGAATTCTAGCAGGAGCTCCTTTGCATATTAGGCCACACCCCCTGATGTAGCCAATTCTCCAAAAGCTTACAAAAAAGAGCCTTGTAAGGCTCTTGGAGGATTGGCTACATCAGGAGGTGTGGCCTAATATGCAAAGGAGCTCCTGCTAGAATGCTACCCTTGAATAGAATCCAATGAATAAACTACAGCTTCTACAATCATGCTAAAATTCATATTGTCATGACCACAGAAATTATGGCAGATGGATCCCTGTATGGGGCAAGTTACTGATTATATTCTTCCCCACTGGAGTACTTCAAATGTGACTATTACGTTTGAATTCATGCCCATTTATAACAAAAATGGGGAAATGAGGCTTGCTAAAACGTGGCATTTGCTTCTGCATAAGCTAGAATTCTTTACTAAATGGAAGCTTCCGGAACCCATTGCTCCTATGGGGCAGCCCCCAATGAAAATGTGCCTCTCTATCTTTATTCTACTCTTTTCCCCCATTGAGGATGGTTTGTGTGTGCTGCCACCAGCAAGTCTGAAGCTAGGCATATATTTATTTTGTGATTTGCAACTTGGTCCTCTCCCCTTCTCTTAAGAGACTTTTCAGATTCAGGATCACCCACCTACCACAGCAGTAAGAGGGAAAGATTGAAAAATCTCACCAGTTATGCAAAGCTGTGCAGGTGTCTTTCTTTTGTATCTTGGTCAGTGCAAACCCAGTTGTGCTTTGTGTGTGGGTACATGCAGAGACATAAGAACAAAAGAGAAATGTTGGTACACTTAGTCTTTGGGTGAAGAACATAAGAGAAACCATGTTGGATCAGACCAGTGATCCATCTAGTCCAACACTCTGCGTCACACAGTGGCCAAAAAACCCAAGTGCCATCAGGAAGTCCACCAGTGGGGCTAGAAGCCCTTCCGCTGTGCCCCCCCCCCCAGCACCAAAAATACAGAGCATCACTGCCCCAGACAGAGAGTTCCAACAATAGGCTGTGGCTAAGAGCCACTGATGGACCTCTGCTCCATATGCTTATCCAATCCCCTCTTGAAGCTGTCTATGCTTGTAGCCGCTGCCACCTCCTGTGGCAGTGACTTCCATGTGTGAATCACCCTTTGGGTGAAGAAGTACTTCCTTATATCAGTTCTAACTTGACTGCTCAGCAATTTCATTGAATGTCCACGAGTTCTCGTATTGTGAGAAAGGGAGAAAAATACTTCTTTCTCTACCTTCTCTATCCCATGCATAATCCTGTAAACCAGGGGTGGGGAACATCAGACCCGAGGGCTATTTATGGCCCTTGAGATCACTGGGTCTGGCCCTCAGGGATTGCTGGGCCAAACCTCTCTCTCCCCCCCCTCTCTTTCTCTCGTGTGCATTGTGAAGGACTGCTGCTGGGGTATGTGGGTGCCTAAACGTCTGCTGGGAGCAGCTGAAAGGAGGGAGGGAGGGAGGGGTGGGGGTGGGATCTAGCTACCACCAGTTCAATTTGAATGTGATTATCCTAGATGGTGTGGCCTAATATGCTAATGAGTGTGTGACCTAATATGCTAATATTTGGGGATGTGGTATAATATGCCTGGACCTAGGCATTTGCCTAGGGTGGCAGGCCAGGGTGTGTGTGTGTACTGAATTAGGCTCCCCCACCTGATTTCAAATAGAAAAACAATTGTTTCCATTAATTTTACTGACCTGAATCATTCTCCCTCAGCGGAGCACTGTTTTTTAAGTTGATAATTTGTATGGCCCGCAAATGATGTTATAAATATCCAAATGGCCCTTGGCGGAAAAAAGGTTCCCCACCCCTGCTGTAAAGCGACTGGCTCCCATGGACCAGGTTTTATGAACAGAGGGAGGGAAAGAACAGGGAGTGCCCTAGAAAACAGGCGGCTTCCAGCACAAGTTTCATACAGAAGCTCCATAATTGCCCATAAAATAAAAGTTAAAACAGTCTGTGGTTTTCTGTTATTTTGTTTAAGATCTTTTGTTCCTTGCTGAGACATGTGAAATACTAAAGCCTGCATTTATATTCTATAAAGGAGAACGCATCACATCTGAAGAGCTGTGCACATACACAAAAGCCTATACCCAGAATAAAACTTAAACAGGGGCCAAGCTTGCTTAATGAAAGAGCCACAGAATAATCAGATGTTTGAGAGCAGCCAGACATGAACGTCAGCTGTTGGAAGGAAGGAAGGAAGGAAGGAAGGAAGGAAGGAAGGAAGGAAGGAAGGAAGGAAGGAAGGAAGGAAGGAAGGAAGGAAGGAAGGAAGGAAGGAAGGAAGGAATAGATGGGAGAGGGGGTGGAAAGAAAGTAACTTTAACTTTAAATGCATTCTCCAAGCCACCAGCTTGCTTGGCTTGGAGAAGTGATGTAAAGAGACAGATGCCTTCTCCAAGCCAGCTGACGGGTTAGTTGGGGCTTTAAGAGCCACACAATATGTGTGTAAGCTACATGTGGCTCCTGAGCCATGGTTTAGCCACCCCTGGTCTTAAAGGTGCCACTAGACTCAAACAAAGAACTATAAACCTTCATTTCCTGTGCTTTTATAGTATGGTGATTGATTTACGTCTTACATGTGGATGAGAATGATTCAAGCTTGCAAGAAAGGGATGTCTTATCCCTCCACACTGACTACCATCTTCCCTCTCCAGTCTCTCCACTGTCATTTTCTTCTTTTTCTCCCCACTCCTTTCTCTGTTCTCCACACACACACACACACACACACACACAGTTCCCCTCTTTTTCTTACCCAAGCTCTCCCACCCACCTCAAATTTTCTGTACTTTGTTTTCCTGGTCTTTTTTTCTGCTTTGCCTTCGAAGAAGATGAAGATGATGATATTGGATTTATATCCCACCCTCCACTCCGAATCCCAGAATCTCAGAGCGGCTCACAATCTCCTTTATCTTCCTCCCCCACAACAGACACCCTGTGAGGTGGGTGGGGCTGAGAGCAGCAGCTGCCCTTTCAAGGACAACTCCTGCAATAGCTATGGCTGACCCAAGGCCATTCCAGCAGGTGCAAGTGGAGAAGTGGGGAATCAAAGCCGGTTCTCGCAGATAAGAGTCCACGCACTTAACCACGACACCAAACTGGCTCTCTTACCATTTTGCAGTCCCGCCCCAACTCCTGCTTCCGAGATAAACAGGTTGCTCACCTGTAACTGATGATCTTCGAGTGGTCATCTGTGCAGTCACACACATGGGTTTTCCCGTCAGGACGAACCCTACCTCGGAAATTTTAAAAGCTAGCCTAGGCGTTATTTTTGGCGCGCACTCCCTTCCGTCCTGGGGAGCAGGCATCCACTGCGCATGCCTGGAACGGGAGGGAGGCGCCCCACCCACCCAGTTTCTTTCCCCGCCGCTGACATAAAAGATGAGCGGTTGTAGAGGACCAGTAGCCAGCAGCGGGGATGGTTGGGCGGGCGTGTGTGACTGCACAGATGACCACTCGAAGATCATCAGTTACAGGTGAGCAACCTGTTTATCTTCTTCGTGGTCTCTGTGCAGTCCCACACATGGGTGACTGATAAGCTGAACTGCACGGTGGTGGGTGCTGGCACTAGAGTAGGAGAGAAAATTTAATGCACAGTTAATGCAAATCAGTCAAACAAGTATTGGACTCCAAGGTAAGTTGGCACTTACCGGACCCAGGTCGTATCTTTAGTCGAAGATAGAGCGGAGTACTGCCTGTCCAAAGGAGGCATCTTGCCTAGCACGAACGTCCAGAGCGTAGTGCATAGCAAAGGTCGAGGTGGAAGACCAGGCGGCGGCAGCACAGACGTCTTCCATGGAGACCCCTCTGGCTAAGGCAGATGATGTTGACAAAGCTCTTGTGGAGTGAGCTCGTAGTGCAGTTGGAACCGGCTGCTTTGCGAGTCTGTAGCACAGCGTTATAGCAGCAACCAACCATTTCGAAAGCCTCTGCGTAGATATCTTTTGTCCCTTATTGTGGCGTCCATAGGCCACAAAAAGTCTGGAGTCCTTCCTGAATGGTGCTGTCCTATCTATGTAATAAGCGAGTGCCCTTCTAACATCGAGGCAGTGTAGGGCTTCTTGGCCCTTATCTGTAGGACGTTGGAAGAAAGCAGGCAGAGTTGTGATCCTGTGCAGGTGAAACGTGGAGACTACCTTAGGTAAGAAGGTAGGATCTGGGCGTAGCACTACCCTATCATGATGAAAAATGGTATAAGGTGTGTCTGCTCTAAACGCACAAATATCACTGGCTCTTTTGGCGGAGGTGAGTGCGACTAGCAGCGCCGTTTTCCATGAGAGAAGATGCAGCGATATTGAAGCCATGGGTTCAAAAGGTGGCTTCATTAGCTGGCTCAATACTAAAGATAAACTCCAGCTGGGGTACAGTTGCCGTGATGGTGGATGCAAGTGTAAGATTCCTTTCAAGAAGGATTTAGCAGCGGGGTGTGAAAACACAGACCGGCCCTGTATGTGAGGGTGAAAAGCTGAGATCGCTGCCAAGTGCACCTTTAAAGACGAATGAGTTAGCCCCTTCTCCGATAAGGACAATGTATAGGCCAAGATTTGAGGCATAGAAGCAGATAGAGGTTTGAAGTTATGCTTGGTTGCGTAGATGGAAAATCTTTTCCATTTCATGGAATATGATTTTCTCATTGATGGTTTCCGTGCATTTAATAGGACATTTCTCACTCCCTCAGGGAATTCCGAGAAAGTATCCTCCAAGCCGTCAAGCGAAGTCTGTCCGGGTCGTGGTGAAGAACCTTGCCGTTCTGTTGTGAGAGGAGGTTCTTGGCCCGGGGGAAGTGATGGTAAGTATTGTCCGATAGGAAAAGGAGCGTTGTGAACCATGGTTGGCGAGGCCACCACGGTGTGACTAGAATACAATTTGTATTGTCCAGTTGAATTTTCTGTATTGATCGTGTTATCAGTGGAAAAGGTGGGAAGAGAAAATGTAGTGGACCTGTCCAGTTCTGGATGAAGGCATCCCCTGCAGATTGTGGTGAGGGCGGACCTCTCATAAAAAAGATAGCACATTGTGCATTGTCTGGTGCAGCAAACACATCTATTGATGGTGTTCCGAATTTCCGGAATACTGGTAGGAGGTACTGCCTGTGGAGTGACCACTCGTGGTCATTGACGAGGTACCTGCTTAATGTGTCCGCTTGAGTGTTCTGGGCACCGGGGAGATGTACTGCAGTGAGATGGATCTGATGTGCAATACTCCAGTGCCAGAGATGCATTGCTCGTTTGCACAGACGGGTAGATGCAGTCCCTCCTTGCCTGTTTATATAAAACACGGTCGCCACGTTGTCTGACGCTATTTGAATGTGACGGCCGTGAAGAGATGGCAGGAATGATTTCAGGGCTCTGTGGACGGCTAAGAGCTCCAGGCAGTTGATATGGAGCGACTGTTCGTATGCCGTCCATTGCCCCTGGACTGAGAGGGTGTTCAGATGGGCTCCCCAGCCCCACCTTGATGCATCTGTTGTGACTACTGCTGACGGGCTTGGTCTTAAGAATGGCATACCTATTAGCAGATGATTTCGCACTGTCCACCATCCCAGGGAGGGAAGGACGTTGTTTGGGACAGTTAGGAGGGTTTGTTGAGATTGGTGTTGGGGACGAAATGCACGGACAAACCAGATTTGTAGGGGCCTCATCCGGAGTCTTGCATGTGGTAAGACCGCCGTTGTCGCTGCCATGAGTCCTAACATGCGTTGAATGATGAAAGCTGTTTGTCTGGGCTGTTGCATTATTTCTGTGGCTAGTGTATGAATAGAGGCTATCCTGTCTGTTGGGAGGTAAGCCTTGTGGTCCGTGGTGCAGAGGCGAGCCCCTATGAACTGAATGTCCTGAGAGGGGATTAGATTCGATTTTTGCTGGTTGACTTGGAGACCCAGGTCTGTTAAGAGTGTAAGGGTTATAGCAATGTCTTTTTCCAGTTGTGCCTTTGAAGCTCCTACAAGGAGCCAATCGTCTATGTACGGGTAAGTTGCAATTCCGCGCTGTCTGAGGGATGCAGCGACCACCGCCATACACTTTGTAAAAGTCCTGGGTGCTGTGGAGAGTCCGAACGGAAGCGCTCGAAACTGATAATGTCTGTTTCCCACGGCAAATCTCAGGAACTTTCTGTGGCATTGATGAATTGTTAGGTGGAAATAGGCATCCTGTAAATCTACCAGCGCCATCCAAGCATTCTGAGGGATTAGGGGCAGAATGGATTGAAGGGTAACCATCCTGAATTTTTTGTGGTGGATGAACTTGTTGAGAGCCCTGAGGTCTAAAATCGGGCGCTGACCTCCATCCCTTTTGGGAACTAGAAAGTACCGGGAATAGAAGCCCGTCCGATGGTACTGATCTGGGACAGGTTCTATGGCCGCCTTGGCCATTAAAGTGATGATCTCTTCTTGGAGGGGAGGGGATGGAGGGGTTGCAACAAAGTGGTGTCTTGCAGGGGGAGAATGAAACTCTATTGAATAGCCTCTTAGAATGATATTCAGGACCCATTTGTCTGTGGTAATTAACTTCCAGTTGTCGTAGAACGGTAGGAGTCTGGAAGTGTGGTGAGGTGCTAGAGGTAGAGAGTCAAAGAGACTGCTTGGATGAAGTTGCAGTCTTCTTAGGTTGTTGTGGTCTTTGCTGCCTTTGGTTGAAAGGCTGCTTGGATGGAGGAGCCTTACGCTTCCAGTATTCCGATTGTCGAGGGGACCTGGAGCGTTTGAATGGCATTGGCTTCCATGGTCTGGCTTTGTAGCCCTGCTGCTGCTGTTGAGTCACACCAAGTCTTTTTGCCCGTTTGCGGCTGTCGTCGACTGTGGTGAGTATGTCGTCTGTCGTAGCATTAAAAAGGCCTTGGCCGTCAAAAGGGAGGTCCTCGATTTTGAATTTAATATCGGGTTGTAGCGAGGAGGAGCGAAGCCAGGCGTGTCTTCTCAAGGCAATTGAGGCAGCCATCGCCTTGGAGGTGCACCCCACTGAGTGGCGAATGGTGTTTATTTGCTGTTTGGAGACTCTATTGAGCTCTTGTAATAATGTGCATGCCTGTTTTTGAGAAGGTTCTGGCAGGGCCGAGACAAGTGTGCTTAGCTGGGAGGATAGATTGTGGGAGTAAGCAGCAAAGTATGCCAAATAATTATTGATTTTGGCGTTTGCTGTGGAGATGGAATACATCTTCCTTCCCAGAGTGTCCAATTTCCTGCCCTCCTTCTCAGTGGGTACGGGATGACGGGTCTGCTTCGATTTGGAGGAAGAGTGAACTATCATTGAATTCGGAGCCGGGTGACTGAACAGAAACTTTGACTCCGTAGCTTGAATCTTGTATAGGGATTCGATGCGCTTTGAAGTGGGGGGGATAGATGCCGGCTTGTCCCAGGCTTCTTTAATGGCATCTAGGTGTACCGGGAGCATCGGCAGAAAGGAACCAGCGGGTAGGTCTGAATGGACCAAATCGTGAACCACATCCGTGACCTTGGGTGCGTCCGATGTAAGTTTAACATTAAGAGCAGAAGCCATGTTTGCGACCAAGTCCAGATATGTTTTGGCTCCGTCGGATGGTGACAAATCTGCAGGTTTCGCAATATCTGAAGCTGGGGACCCAGGAGAGGACATCGATTGCATCGACTCCGATGATTGTGCCTCGGATTCGGCATCAGAGTTGTCAGGTTCGGGTGCCTGTGGGTCTGGTCTGGTTGGACTCGTGTTCTTAGGCTTAGAAGTCAAAGTGGAAGGAGTCGGAGATGGCTGTTTCGTTTGTTGCTTACTCCGTTGGACGGGAGTTGCTTCCTTGGATTGGTTCCTGTGGTAATCAGTACGGTACCGAGAGTGGTGGTAACCGCAACATTGATGAGAATCCATTGATGGAGACCTCGAAGCGTAGTAGCGTCTTCTCGGGGACATGGATGGAGACCGAGATCTCGGATTGTAGCGATAGCGGTCCCTCCCCCTGCTAGGGGATCTCTCTGGGAAACGCGTATGATGGTACCGATGCCTCTCAATGCTCGGAGATCTGGCTGGGAACCGATGAGTATCAAAGTACCGATGAGCGTCGTGTCTATATTGGATGGGATTCGACATATCGCGAAACGATCTGGGGTTGATGTGTTGTTGAGTCCATTGCAGCGGGTCTCGGATCGGGTCTCGGATCTTCTCAAGCGAAGGGTCTTGTATGGATCCCTGCAATGAAGGGGATCGGGACGGAATCGGGATAACTTCTTCCGTCTGCTGATGCGGTGATTCCGTAAGCGGCGTGGCCGCTTCTTGGGTATCGGATCCGGGTGTGGACGGATCACCTTGTCTGTCAGGCTCGTGGGCTTTCTGCTGTTCCGAAGGTTTGTTCGGGTCGGTGGGTTTCCTCGAATCCTTCGGGTCGGTAGGTTTTTTCGGGTCCTTCGGGTCGGTAGGTTTTTTCGGATCCTTCGGGTCGGTAGGTTTTCTCGAATCCTTCGGGCCCTTCGGATCGGAGTGCTTGTGCTTCTTGGTGTGCTTCCCACTTTTCATTTTAATAGGCGCGGCCGTTTGTTCTGACGTTCTCGCGCCGTCGCCGGTCTTCGCGGCATCGCCGGGCTTATGCTTGCTGGGAACAATGGCCACTGAAGCTGCCGACCTTGCGCCGTCCCCTTGGGGAGTCAGAAGGGGAGGCGGCTTACTTGCGGAGGAGGATTGCGACATCTCAGGGTGAAGCACAGACTCCATAAGATGACTTCTTAGTCTAGCGGCTCTGTTTTTTCGCGCCTGTTTGCCGAATTGAAGGCAATGTGCACAGGCGTCCACTTTATGAGTTTCTCCCAGGCAAAATAAGCAAAGTGAATGTCCGTCTGATGTAGGGATTTTCGCCCTACAACGCGAACACCTTTTAAAGGTTATTTTACTGTCCCTTCCTTCCATACGCCCGGGGGGGGGGGGGTAGGGGAAGGGAGGTCTGAGGTAAAAAGCAGGGAAGATATATTTTTTTCTTTTCTTTTTTTTTGAAAGAATATAAGAATATAAGAAGGAAGATGGATAATAATGCGGAATAGAAGAGAAAAAGCGGGGAAGAATGAAGGCTAAGTTCTGAGGTAAAAGAGGAGCGCAGCGAGGTAAGACTATCCCGGGCGACGGTTGGAAAGAAACTGGGTGGGTGGGGCGCCTCCCTCCCGTTCCAGGCATGCGCAGTGGATGCCTGCTCCCCAGGACGGAAGGGAGTGCGCACCAAAAATAACGCCTAGGCTAGCTTTTAAAATCTCCGAGGTAGGTTCGTCCTGGCGGGAAAACCCATGTGTGGGACTGCACAGAGACCACGAAGAAGATAGCAAGATTCTAGCAGCCTTGGTTGCTGGACTGCCCCAGAGCAGACTGTGACCTTGCAAAATTTCACAAGATCTGCATCGATAGTCTCCGTTTGGTGGAAACGTGAATAACAAACCCTTTAAAACGTTTTAAAATATATTCCTGCAAATCAAGGGTTTCTGTCACATTTGTAGAAATAGGCCCTTTTTCTGTTACATGGCCTCCCTATGTGGATTTGTTGATCCACATTTTATAACGATGTTCAGAATTGGATGTTAGTAATCAGTTTTCCAGTACTGAATGCTACTACTGCAGGTGTTGCTACAGAAAACATCAGCTGGGATCCTATACATCAGGGGTGGCCAAACTGTGACTCAGGAGTCACATGTGGCTCTTTCACACATATTGTGTGGGTCTCAAAGCCCCTACTGCCCTGTCAGGTGGCTTCGAGAAGGCATTTGTCTCTTTAAATCACTTCTCCAAACCAAGCCAGCTGGCGGATTAGAGAATGCGTTTAAAGTTGCTTTCTTTCCACCTTTGCCTTTCTTCCTTCCTTCCTCTCAAACATCTGATGTTCGCGTCTTCCGGCTCTCAGACATCTGAAGTTTGTTCTATGTGGCTCTTACGTTAAGCAAGTTTGGCCACCCCTTTTATACACTATGAACAAAGAAGAGTTCTCAGAAGGAATCTGGGGCAAAATGACTCTTTGTTTCATGTATGAGTAAAAAAAAAATACAGCTCTCTGAGGCATTTAAAAAAAAATTCACTCTGAATGCTAAGAGGTTAACACACAACTACATTCTCAGGTATTCAGAAGGCTAGCCAGCCACTTTCCTTTAGTTATTAATCCCAGGTTGAAAGGGGGATATCAAGATGCCTATTTATACATCTCTGTAATGCCAATGAAATCATATCCCTCTGTTTGCTTTAGAAGCTCAAGTTCTTCCTTCTTATTGCCCAAGCTTTGGGCATTGGTACACAGACACCTGACGCCACGCACCTTTGGCTCTATTAGACCTGGCCTTCTCAGGCAAGCCTCTGGAGTTTGCTCCGCTTCATTTAAATCCCTGTGGGTCGTCTCCTTCCCCTCATGAAGTCAGTTTAAAGCCCTCTTGATGAATCTCTCCAGGTTTCTGCCAAACACATTCTTCCACTATCTTGACAGGTGAAGTCCATTGAGGACTAGGAGGTTGTTGTCCATAAAACCTAGCTAATGGTCCCAGAAACCGAATAGCTTCTGCTGGCACCACCAACGCAGCCGGTGGTTCACATCCATTATTGTCTGTTCCCATCGTATTCCCCGTCCTACGACAGGTAGAGTACACAATGCAAAGAGAATATTTAAGAGAAAGGTATAAACAGATCTCGAACAAGAATATAAAGAGGTAAGTATTTAGATACAAAGCTAACATATCTATATATCTGTTTTCCTTTGCTCAGTTGCATGCAGGCCTTGAATTCAGCAGGAGCTCACAGGAGCACAGCTCCTGAACCTTTCTGAGAGCTCTCCCTCTTCCTCGCCACCTACCTTGTCCACTGAATAGTAGGTGCAGCTGCATAACAATCCCTGGATTAGGAGAGCGGGCAGCCAGCCAGCCACCAGGGGCTTTGCCACACCCCCAGCAGCCCTCATTCACCCCTAGAGAAGCCAACGCCACACTTTCTCCACTTCTTATGGAATTTTAGGTGATGGGTGGCTTGCTGGCCTTTTGACTGTGGTGGTAGGGAGGGCAGCCAAGGAGAGCCCCAGGTGAGCAAGGCCTTGATCCTGGTCTAAACAGTGGCTGAAAAAACCTTATGCACAATCCAAGTAACCTGATAAGAGCCTGGAAACCTCGCACACCTCAGCACGATAGCAGGAGCTCTTATCCTTCGGGGGGCAAATCCAAGTTCTCCCCCTCGACGGTCCATACACCTAAGACCAAGGGAGCACGCAGCCCTTTGACTTTGGTCCACGGGCCATCCCTTCCTTCACCCCCTCCTCGGGCCCTCCTCGTCTCCACAAATTCCTACCAGCTTGGAGACATATCACCACTGACAGATGGGTCTCGTCCATCATAGAGGAGGGTTATGTGATAGAATTCAATCAGCTCCCTTCACATTCCAAACTAGTGGTCACTCACCCGGCTCAGGTTCTCTTGGAAGAAGTGCAGAACCTGTTGGAAAAACATGCAATAGAACCAGTTCCCCCTCACCTTCGGGGTCAAGGATTCTACCGTGGCCCCCATCCTTTGCTCAACACCACATCAGTTTCTTGGAGCTCACTGAAATACAGCTGACTCTCCGGTCTTTCTGACCCCAGTTAGAGAACTACACGGTGGTCATCCTCACAGACAATACGACGGCTGCGAATTATGTCAACTGCCAAGGGGGAACGATATTGAAGAAACTGTGCCTTGGCCCTGAGTCTGTGGGAAGAATGTCTGCAGGTGCAGATTTTTGTGGTGGCTATGCATCTCCCAGGGGAACTCAATGTTCAGGCGGACTCACTGAGCAGGGGGACAGCGTCACTCCACGAGTGGGAGCTGAACTGGACTTACCTATCTCCCCTCTTCAGTCACTGGGGCCATCAAACTATAGATGTGTTTGCTACCATGGAGAATCGGAAATATGAACAGTTCTGTTCTGGGGGTGAAAAGGCCATGGCTCCCTAGGGGACGACCTTCCACTGCCATGGGCAGGAAAGTTCCTGTACCTTTTCCCTCCGCTGCCTCTTCTGACCAGAGTCGTACACAAGCTGTTGAGGGAACAACCAGACTGTATCCTGATCTTCCCTTGGTGGCCTTGGTAGAATTGGTTTCCGATTCTTCTAGGCTGGGCGAAGGACCGCTACATGTTCCCTCCGGCACCCAATCTTTTGCTGGCACAGGGGGGTTCCCTGTTCCATCACGACATACCTCATCTCAAGTTGACAGCCTGGAGGATCAGCTTCCAGCCTTTTCAGGCAGACTGCAACACGTCCTACTGAACAGCAGGAAGCCTTCTACCTGCTGATATGCGGGCAAGTGGAAGAAGTCTGCGCGATTTGCTGCTGGAAGGGGTGTGCGGGCTGAGGAGGCTCGTCTCGAACTCATTTGAGTTCTTGTTGACTTTGGTGGATGCAGGGCTCAATCCCTTGTCCGTTAGGGTCTATCTTGCAACCATTTCAGCTTTCCGCGGCTGTCAGGTCTTTGGTGCCCCTCCCGGTCCCCCGGCGTCGCCGTTGCCCCACCCGGGCACTCTGGGGCGTTCCCCGGAGGTCTCAGAAACAGGGGGGTGGGCACTGGGTTACTTCACCGCAGGCCCCCGTTCCCTCCTGGCTGTGCTATGGCTCCTGTCCCTCTCTCTCGCGAGGCAGCCTCTTTGCGCATCAGCCAGCTCTCCTCAGCGACCTCCTCCCTCCCTCCTTTTATGCTTCCCGACCCATCCTCCCCCCTCCCAGGACCTGCCCCTCTCTGGCTCCTCCCCCCTTCAAAGCCCCAGACGCCCAGGAGAGGTGCGTCGGGGCCGGGCTGACTGGGCGTGCCTCAGGCGTCCCAGCCCTCAGCGGCGTGCTGCAAGGGAGCGTCTCGTGCTGCGACGAGCTGAATGGCTCTCCCTCTTGCTCTCCGGCGTCTTGCCCCGGCCAGACCTCACGGACTCGAAGCCGGGCTCGCCGTCTGGGAGGCGTCGCTCGGGTGGCTGCTTTCGCCCCGTCAGTCGAGGTGAGGGGTGGGGCCTCCACAGGGGCTTGGAGAGGTGGGGGGGGCTCTTGGGGCGATGCCGGGGGCTTGGAGCGGCTGGCAGGCGCCGGGGGGTCTCCTCCGCGCAGTCCCTGCCCGGGCTGGGCGGGACACACCCCCCCCGTGTCCCTTGCTTCTCCGCTTCCTCCTCGAAGACCCGGGAGAGGTAGTCGGCCACGCGGTGGTCGGCCCCGGCTTGATGGTGCACTGTGAAAGAAAAGGGGAGAAGAGACATATACCAGCGAAGGACTCGGTCATTGGAGTCCTTCATCCTCGACATCCACAGCAGGGGGGCGTGGTCCACCACCAACCGGAAAGGGTTGTTGGTGAGGTAGAATTTCAATGCCCCGACGGCCCACTTGACCGCCAGGGCCTCCTTTTCTACGGTGGAGTACGCCCGCTCGGCGGGCAGGAGCTTGCGGCTGATGAATAGGACCGGGCGTTCGTCCCCAGGGCCCCCCTGGAGCAGGGCTGCCCCGATACCGGTCCCCGAAGCATCTGTGTGCAACACAAAGGGCTGGGAGAAGTCCGGGTTTCTCAGCACGGGGTCTCGGGAGAGGCTCGTACGCAGTGCCTCAAACGCTGCGTCTTGGGCTGGCCCCCACTGGAGGACGTTCGGGCACGCCTTCCGCAGGCAGTCCGTCAACGGGGTGGCCACTGCCGCAAAGTTGGGGATAAATTTGCTGTAATAGCCCGCGAACCCCAAGAAGCGCCGTAGCTGCTTCTTGGTGCGCGGGCGGGGCTGCTGCTCCAGGGTGACGACCTTCTCGGGCAGGGGTCGGAGTTGGCCTTTCCCTACCAGGAACCCTAGATATTTTAGCTCCTGGAAGCCGAGGCGGCTTTTCCGCGGGTTAGCGTGGAGCCCGGCGGCCTGCAGGGCGTGGAGTACCTGGCGGAGGTGGAGCAGGTGGGCCTCCCAGGTGGGACTGCACACCACGATGTCGTCGATATAGGCCCGAGCGAAACCCTCGCATTGGGCTAGGGCCTTGTCCACCAGCCGCTGGAATGTGGCCGCAGCCCCATTCAAGCCAAAGGGCATGCGCTTGAATTGGAACAAGCCTTGTGGGGTGGCGAAAGCGGTCTTTTCTCTGTCGGCCGGGTGCATGGGCACCTGCCAATAGCCCTTGGTGAGGTCCAGGGCGGAGAGGTACCGGGCCTCCCCCAGCTGGTCGATTAGGATATCGGCCCGCGGCATCGGGTAGGCATCGAATTTGGCCAGTTTGTTCACTTCCCGATAGTCCACACAGAAGCGCACGCTGCCGTCGGGCTTTGGCACCAGGACCACCGGGCTGCGCCACTCACTCTGTGATGGTTCGATGACGTCGAGGCGCAGCATCTCCCTTACCTCCCGGGCGATCACGTCCCAGCGCTTCTGTGGGACGGGCCTCCACCGGGCGCGTGCCACCTGGCCTGCAGGGGTTACTACCCGGTGCTTGACCAGGGTGGTCAGGCCCGGCTGGTCGGAGAATACCGTCGGGCACTCGGCCAGGACCTTCTGCAGCTCCTGTCGCTGGCTGGGGGTGAGGGCGGCGTCCAACACCGGGCCTCCCCCGGCGCCCCCCGCGGTCGTCCAGGGCAGGGTTCCGTCCGGGAGCTCGCCCGGATCTTCGGCCACGAGCCCCTGCTCCGGCTGCGCCTCCCGCCGCACCCAGGCCTTTAGGCTGTTCACATGGAGGGTCTTCCTTTGGCGAGCACGAGGCCCGCACTGGACCTCGTACGTCAGGGGACCCAGGACTCGGGTGATTTGGAAGGGTCCCCGCCACGGGTCCCCCTGGCTCTGGCCCATCGCTCCCCTGTGGACCAGGACATCGTCTCCCGCCTGGAACCCGCGGGCCCTAGCGCCCTTGTCATAACGCCTCTTCTGGACCTCCTGGGCCTGTGCGAGGTTCTCCCGGGCCTCCCGCCGCACGTCTTCTAGGCGTCCCTGCAGCTGCCTGACGTACTCCTCCGGGGCCTCTCCCGGCACTGCTCTGCCTTGCACCCACTGCTCTCCGAGCAGGCCCAGGATGCCCCGGGGTTGCCGCCCGTACAGCAGCTCGAACGGGGAATACCCCAGGGATGCCTGGGGCGTCTCTCGGATGGCAAAGACCAGCGGGTCCACATAGAGGTCCCAGGCAGTGGGGTGGTCATATGCTGTCTTCCTCAGCATGGCCTTCAGGGTCTGGTTCATCCGCTCCACCAGCCCGTCAGTCTGGGGGTGGTGGACGGAGGTGAAGAGCTGCTTGATGTGCAGCGCCTGGCACACCTGCCGCATGAGGCTCGCCGTGAAGGGTGTGCCTCGGTCTGTGAGTATCTCCCGGGGCAACCCCACATGTGCGAAATAGTGCATCAAGGCCCTGGCCACGCCCGCGCTCTTCATGGTGGGCAGGGGGATAGCCTCCGGGTACCGGGTGGCGTAGTCCATGAGGACCAGGATGTAGCGGGCCCCACGCGGGGTGCGGGGTAGGGGCCCGACAAAGTCCATAGCCACTCGTTCGAACGGGACCCCCACTATGGGCAAGGGGGCTAGGGGGGCTTGCGGCTCGGCCCTAGACGCGAGGCGTTGGCAGATACCGCAGGAGCGACAGTAGGCCTGGACCTCCCGGGCTACGGAAGGCCAGAAGAAGTTGGCTAGCACCCGGGTCAGAGTACTCTTCACCCCCTGGTGGCCCGCCCATTGGTGGTCGTGGGCGCCCTTCAGGACCTCGGGCCGGTACCTGTGAGGGACCAACAGCTGCTTCCCGGGGCCCAGCCGCCCTTTTACCTCTCTGAACCACACGCCCTCTTCCCGGATGATTCGAGGGAGGCGCCGGCTCCGGCGCTCGTCTACAACCACCCCGTCTCGGACTGCTTCGTGCCGCCGCAGCGCCTCCAATTCTTCGTCTTCGGCCTGAGCCTCCACGAACTGCGGGTCCGCCGGCCACGCCTCTCGGCCACCCACCACGGGACGTTCTGCGTTGGACGGGCCCTCCCCGGGGTCGCTGTCCTCTGTCTCCCCAGCGGGGGCGGCGTCATCATAACCGGCCCCGGCAGGCTGGCCTGGTCGGCCGGGGTTGGCTGCTTCCACTACGTCGCCAAAACGCGGAGCGTCCCGCCCGAGCAGTATTGGGTAGGGCAGGCTGCTTACTTTGGCGACCGGCACGCTCCAGTAGCGGCCTAAGTATTTCAGTGGGATGGACACCACCGGGCTTCTTTCGATGTGCCCATGGACGCACCGGATGGCGGCGGTGCGGATGACAGGCAGCGGGGCGGGCACCAAGTGGGCTCGTATCATAGACAGCGAGCTGCCGTTGTCGACCATGGCCTGCAGTTGCCGCCCTCCCAAGGACACCGGGATCGTCCAGGGGGGGGGGGCGAGCCCCCGCCTCAGCCGTCTGCCAGGACTCTTCCCAGCTCACGTCGCACTCCATCAGGGGGCACTCGCGTTTGAGATGGCCCCACTGGCCACAGGTGAAGCAGGGCCCTATGTCTCCTGCTGGACGGCGGGCCTCCGGCGGCGGGTGCCCCTCCTTCTCCCCCTCGCGGCCTCCGGGGCGTAGACCAAGTCCGGGTAGCGCCGGGCGTGCTCCGGGCCTCCACCACCCCGGCGTGGCACGGGCCGGCGGCGTCCGCGCCCGGCCCCCCCGGTCTCCGGCCCCGGGCGCCCTCCCGGGTGTCGCTCCTGGGGCGGCCCGTCCGCCGGGTGGGGGCAAGCCCTTCCCTGGCTTGCCGCCCTCTGCGCGGAAGGGCAGGCCGCGGTGGTCGGCGGCCTGAAAGTTCTCCCACAGCTCCTGGACCTCGCTGAGACGGGTTGGCTTCCAGCAGGCCACCCAATGGCGGGTACGCGGCGGCAGCACCTGCAGCAGCTGCTCCACTACCACCAGCTCCACGATGCGCCGCCCGTCGCTGGTGGTGGGGTTGAGCCACCGGGTGGCGGCATCCTTGAGGGTCGCTATTGCTGAGCGTGGTCGCGTCTCCCCCGTAGGCAGCCAGGAACGCAGCTTCTGGCGGTGGGCCTCAGGCGTGATCTCCAGGCGGTCCAGGATGGCTGCCTTGAGCGCTGTATAGTCCGCCGCCTGAGCCCGCTCCAGGGCCTTCATGGCAGCTTGGGCCTCCCCGGTCAGGTAGGGTCCCAAAATAAAGGCCCACTGCTCTCTGGGCCAATGAGCGGCCTCAGCCACTCGCTCAAACGCTTCCAGGTATGCCTCGACATCGTCCTCCGCCCCCAGCTTCGTTAGAGGGGGCCAGGGGCTCCTCCCGGCGCCGAATGGTGTTGGCCCCGCCGGCTCCGGGCGGGCGAGGAGCGCCTGGTGAAGATCCCGCACGAGGGTGGCTTGGGCCGCCGTCTGCTGCTGGGTGACCTCCCGTAGGAGCTGCGCCTGGTGGTCTGCGAGCCACTGCCCAAACTGGGCCAAATCCACGGGGGCGGGGTTAGTGTCCATGGCGGCGGTCCGCCCCACGTGTATCACGGAGTCCTCACTTGACTCGTCCGTCGACGACTCGCTGGACTCCGGCTCAATGGTTGGGGTCGCCACTCGGCTTGAGTGCCACCCGGGCGGGGCCGGAATATGGGGGCGTGGTCGTCCTAGGCTCGGGAGAGTGCCCGCATCCTCCACCACGTTGTCAGGTCTTTGGTGCCCCTCCCGGTCCCCCGGCGTCGCCGTTGCCCCACCCGGGCACTCTGGGGCGTTCCCCGGAGGTCTCAGAAACAGGGGGGTGGGCACTGGGTTACTTCACCGCAGGCCCCCGTTCCCTCCTGGCTGTGCTATGGCTCCTGTCCCTCTCTCTCGCGAGGCAGCCTCTTTGCGCATCAGCCAGCTCTCCTCAGCGACCTCCTCCCTCCCTCCTTTTATGCTTCCCGACCCATCCTCCCCCCTCCCAGGACCTGCCCCTCTCTGGCTCCTCCCCCCTTCAAAGCCCCAGACGCCCAGGAGAGGTGCGTCGGGGCCGGGCTGACTGGGCGTGCCTCAGGCGTCCCAGCCCTCAGCGGCGTGCTGCAAGGGAGCGTCTCGTGCTGCGACGAGCTGAATGGCTCTCCCTCTTGCTCTCCGGCGTCTTGCCCCGGCCAGACCTCACGGACTCGAAGCCGGGCTCGCCGTCTGGGAGGCGTCGCTCGGGTGGCTGCTTTCGCCCCGTCAGTCGAGGTGAGGGGTGGGGCCTCCACAGGGGCTTGGAGAGGTGGGGGGGGCTCTTGGGGCGATGCCGGGGGCTTGGAGCGGCTGGCAGGCGCCGGGGGGTCTCCTCCGCGCAGTCCCTGCCCGGGCTGGGCGGGACAGCGGCCCTATAGAGAACAAATCGGTGTTCACGCACCTCCTCACCAAGAGTTTCTTGCAGGAACTTGTGAGGTTATACCCCCCCTCTAGGGTATCTCCTCCCCCTTGGGATCTCCCCTTGGTCCTGGACAAGCTCGCGAGGCTGCCCTTTGAACCCCTAGCCTCGTGTCCTCGGATCTTGGAGAGTGGAATGCTCTCAGATGCTAAATCATAATAGCACACATTGGTAAAGAGGCAGGAAAATTAGCTCTCAGTTCAGTACAGGATGCACTGTCTTGAGCTTCATCATGTTGCAATTCAGTCACATCTTTTAAGCCATCCTTTGAAATCCCTTTGCAAGAGCACTGCTGCTCTTAGGTCAGCAACTGAATGCTGTGATTTCTAATGTCAGACTTATACCCATGTATTCCTTGCATCCTCCTGGATGGAACTGAGACCTAGGTTTCCCGTCTCTATTAGTGCTGGTATCTTCATATCACACCTAATCCTATCAAACCTGCTGTTGTCATTCACCGGCTACTGCCACTTGAAATCACCTCTATAAAGTTTACTAGGAATAAGGCTCATTGTGAGGTAAAATACAATGGGCTCTAGAAAGAGGCTCTGATAAGTGCCCCCCGTTCTTGCTGTCTCCCCCCCCCCCAAGTGAAAGCATTCACTCCCCCCACCCTTGGTGTCTTCCCACCCATGTAGGACAGCCTCACACATCCCTTATATAGTTAACTCCTTTCATGGGCATTCTTCATCATTCTGTGTTCAGTTCAAGCTTCTTTTGATGAAGATGATATTGGATTTATATCCCGCCCTCCACTCCGAAGAGTCTCAGAGCGGCTCACAATCTCTTTTACCTTCCACCCCCACAATAGACACCCTGTGAGGTGGGTGGGGCTGGAGAGGGCTCTCACAGCAGCTGCCCTTTCAAGGACGACCTCTGCCAGAGCTATGGCTGACCCAAGGCCATTCCAGCAGGTGCAAGTGGAGGAGTGGGGAATCAAAGTCCACACACTTCACCACTACACCAAACTGGCTTTTCAGTTTGTTTCCTATTCTTCCATTTGTATTTGCCAGTCATCTTTAAACTCAAGATTCTGCTTTTGCTCTTATATTGAAAGCCCATCCTCCTTGTCATGTTACCACAACAAAGAGATTGAGAAACATTTCTGGCTCAAGATTTCTTTCCTAGATCTCGCCCCCCCCCCCCCCCCCCAAATTTCATTTATCTCTCTTGTATGTTTCCAGACAGGCAGTGGCTGCCTTTGGGGTGCTCGGTAAACATCTAAAATTGTGAGTTGCACCAGAACATTTATCCTGTGAATTCATCCATGCTTTTTCATGTGCCTCGCTACTAACTGGTTATCGATTTTTGCTACTAATACTGCATCTTGCTCCAGCTTTTCCACCCCATTTTCTTTCTTCATACTCATGCTGCTATTTTGCCTCTCAGGGTAAGGCCTTGACCCTGCACTTACCTAATAACAAAAATGATGCAATGTAATCCATATGGAATTGTCTCCAACAGCTCAATCCTATGGTTACCTCCTGAGATCTATGGGGCTTGTTCCAAGTATCTCTCGCCATGAGACATGGGAATTATTTACTTGTGCTATCTTCAAACTCCAGTACCTGGACATTTTACTCTGCACTGTAAATCTGTTTCACAGATTATTAATTTTGAAGTGTGTTTCTAAGAAACTACTTCTCTTAGGTTTGTGAAGGTTGCAATAATTAGGGTTCGTAGAATCTTTCGGGCTCAAGTGCCGTGTTCTACTGGAGAAAGTTTTCCTTCCAGACGTTTCGTTCTCAGCTGCAGAGAACATCCTCAGTGGCGTTGCAGCTAGAGCAGGCGCTCTGACCTTCTTGGCTGCTGTGCATACTCAATGCACAGCAGCCAAGAAGGTCAGAGCACCTGCTCCGGCTGCAACGCCACTGAGGATGTTCTCCGCAGCTGAGAACGAAACATCTGGAAGAAAAACTTTCTCCAGTAGAACAAGGCACTTGAGCCCGAAAGATTCTACAAACCCTAATGATGTTACCAGCCGTGAAAACCTGAAATCGTTGCAATAATTCTTTAACCTTTAAAGAAAACCAACATTTTCATAGTGTTTGAGTGTAATACTGTGATAATTTAATAGAAACTCGCATATCAGGACCACAGAATGGTAATTTAAATCAGTTTTAAAGAAATATCCAGAAGAATTTAAATACAACTTTTCCCAGTTTATTTTATGAAATACAAAATATTGACATTTACAATTTTGGCACAGAACTCTGTTAAGCAACAACCATAAATGGGCTATGGGTTTTAGCCATGTTCAGGGTCAACATAAAAAAGTGCCTAATGTTTCACAGTCAACAATTTTAGGACAATTACTAATTTCCTTTTTTCCTTTAGTATACAATTATAAATCTGAACATGATCCAAATTGCTAAATAACATTAGACTAAGTTTAGCATTTAGAGTCGAACCAAACCTGGAAATGTGACAAGCAAATAAACAACCAAGGGACGTGATCTGGTCAGACAGACATGCTTAAGTCCTGTTGATTTCAGTATGGGAGTTGAATCCGCTTCACTTTCTCCCATTGAAATTAAGCATGCAAAGCATCTAACCCTAAGGGGCAGTGAAAAAGCAGATGTCTAAGTGGCCCCTTATAGTATTTGTCACTTCTGACTTGCTTTGAAGTATTTCAGAATTTGACCCAGTTAACTTGTTAGCCAATCAGAATAGTCTAGAACTGTAAAAAAAAAAAAAAAAAAAACATTCCCAGCATATGCACGAACCAAGTCCAGTGTAGCAGACAAGAAGAGCAAACTACTTCAATGCTTCCCATAAAAGTGTTCTAAGGAGCACATGCAAAGCTGCTAACTTCCAAGTCAACTGCAAATGAATGGAGAACTTCCCGTGTCTGTCCCCTTAACACAAGAGCCAGCACATGTCCCCAAGGCCAATCACACAGTACTTCAGAGTACCAGAACAGCTCGAGCGCATACAGTTAAGGTTGGCCAGGGCTGGCCTGAACCCTTCTGGCACCCAAGGCAGCACAGCTCCGCCCCCGGGCCTGCTGCCTTCTTGTGAGTAGACTCGCAAATCAGTGTGGAAGAGGCAGGACAGGTGAGCGGAGGACAGGGAGGAGGTGGGATGGGCAGGAGGATGAAGGGAATCAGCGGGGAGGAGGCAGGGCAGGCAAGCGGAGGACGAGAAGGGACGGGGACGAGGCAGGGCGGGTGGGAAGGTGAAGGGAATACGTGGGAAGGAGGCAGGGCAGGCAAGCAGAGGACGAGAAGGGACAGGGAGGGGGCGGGGCGGGTGGGAGGACGAAGGGAATTGTCAGGGAGGAGGCGGGGCGGGCAAGCAGAGGACAAGAGAGATGATGAGGGGGATTGGTGAGGAGGAGGCAGGGCAGGTGAGCAGAGGATGAGAAGCAAGGAGGGGAATGGGTGGAGGAAGAGGCAAACTAGTGTTTTGTCTACGGCATGGGGGGGGGGGGAAGAGCCAAATTTGCCGCACCCACCCTGCCTAGTTTGCCTAGTGGAAGGGCCGGCTGTGAGGGTGGCAAATGTACAGGTTTGTTTGAACAGCATTTGGAAAACCAAGACCTGTGCACAAGGACCCAGAAGTGAATACGGCCACTCAGCATCTCTCCGATTAACAACAGAAACTTTATGAGCTGTAACAATCTAGAAATCTATTAATGTTTGGAAGACTTGCTAATTTGAGTTGAAGTTGGTGGGAATGATCTGACCCCAAAGAATGTTCTCTGGAGGACATCTTTTTTAGAAATTAAAAAAGAAAAGAAAAGAATTAAGCTACTTTTATTTTTTGTGTATCCCTACTAAACATAAAAGTTGAGGCTGCTGCAAGAAAGATTCATCTTAGGCACTTAATTAATGTCAGGGTATAGTGGGAATCCTCATTAGGAATTGGGCACTGGGAGTATATGAAATCTGGACCTAAACAGGAACCAGTCTTCATTCATAAGTAAGTAAACGCTACTGCAGCTGGTTTCTTCTAAACCCAGACTGTATGCAATTAGTGAACTGACATCTGGGGATGAACACAGTAAGAACAGTCTTGAAAGTTATGCTGCCACCGAAGAAGGACCCTAGCACTTCCTCGAGCTACATTTAAGTGGAGTAAAAACTAGTATTTGACTGGCACATTTGTATTCCTAAAGCCTGAATTACAGCAGCATAAAAGCCATCTCTCTTATGCAGCTGACAGAGACAAACGTGAAGGTACGCATAATGAAGACATTTACAAAACACTTCTAATACTAACTGCCTTGCTTAAATAGGATGTCCTTTGTCATGGACAGAAACACTCTCCTAAGCATTGCTCAGTGAAGAAAAAGTTCCTTCATTTCCCTTTAAGATACACAATTGCTAAAAGCATACTTCATTACTCCTACACTGAGAATTTAGGATCATACAGGTACGGTTCTGCCATCAAGGATTTCCGTATATTACATAATATAGAACTTGATTAATACAATATGAGGGAAAAACTTCACAAAAGTTACTCTATACCATCAGGAGTGGGAAAGATTAGTCAAAATATTCAGTGTTAGACAAGACCCTAAAGACTGGGCAGGAGGAAAACCCGAGTTAATCTCCAGGACTGCATTCTTAAGGGCATTTCAAATATTTATTCTCTGAAAGGGTGCTGTCCTTTCACTCAGTTTTTGGAACACCTCAGATTCAAGGGGGAGGGCTGCTCACTTAATAAGCTCCCCTACGTCAAAGCCACACGCTTAGATTACCGTTTCCCCCCCCGCCATCTCTAAAAGCCACGCTTGGCTACTTCCCCCGTAAGTTGACCGACCACAATTCACAGAAGGGGCCCACGTCCCAAGCAGCAACTGCACAATTCATTTCCTTGGGTAAGCACATTCCCCCTCCTTACAAGATCTGAGGTGGAGCAATGGTGTGGGAAGCCACAGAACACATCAGAACCAGCCCTTAGATCAGGATAGACGTCACTGAATCAGTCCTTCACCACTGCTAACAAAGGTATTAACACGCCACAGCTGAATTAACGATGGTCCAGAGTCGATTTAAAGGAGGCCACTTGAGTTCTGCTCCTTCAAAAGGCTCATTTCTAAGGCAACAATCTGCTTATTAGTTCAAAGCACAGGGGGTGGGGGTAGGAACGCAGTCTTCTTCATTCGCACTTTTGCATAACCTCATTTTCTAGTGCTATACAGTTATTTCCTTCTTTCACCACAGGGGACCCACTCCTCCTGTCATGTACACTGTCTATTCAGATGAGCCTTTTTCAGGCCAGAAAGGGAGTCCCAGTTTAGCAGCAAATCAACTTTTTAAAGCAACGCTCACATTCAGTCCATTTTTTCAGATTTCTCCTTTTGTATCATGCAGCGGCGAACTATGCTGTCAAAGCTGGCTGTATAGTACTGGCCAATGATGCGGAAAATACCTGTACAAATGACCTAGAAGTCGAGAGAGGGAGGGAAAAAAATAGCTATCTTATTCAACATGCGTTTGCCAGCGAGGTACTTAAAATGTTGTTCTTAATGTACTCAGCTATGTGATCCATCAGTTACTTTTTCAAAAGCAGATGTAAATCTACTACAGACAGAACTTAAAGAGTTGCTTTTCTATTGTTTCTAACACAGACCGAACTTGAGTTCCTTTCCTTTCTAACACTAAAATGGATAGATTTTAAGTTGCTACAATCTCATCTACCTGTTTCACTATAACTTTTTCCCACTGGTTATCAATCTGCAACAGTTTTGCAAGTGGACAATATCCATGCTCAGCTGCAAAGGTTATGGCCCAACATATTCAAGCTGGGAAGTCAGTTTCAGAGGGGCAGCCCCATCTCTATGCTCTTAAAACTAGGGGGAACAGAGGATTGCCTGTTCTTAGTTGAGCAAGTGCAACATTTTCAATTTTAACACAGTCTGAGTCCAGTGGCACCTTTCAGAACAATGAAAAACAGGTTTCCTACCTGTAACTGATGATCTTCGAGTGGTCATCTGTGCAGTCACACTGATGGGATATAGGCGCCCGCGCCGATCTCGATCGGTATTCTTGAAAGCTGCGGATTTCCACGCCCAGGGCCCAGTGCGCATGCGCAGAAGCCCCACCGCGCATGCTCACAGGGACCGTAGCGGACATCCCGCCAGTTCCTTCTGACCGCTGCATAAGCCCTAGAGATGGACCGGCAGCAGAGGGGAAGGAGGGCGGGTAGTGTGACTGCACAGATGACCACTCGAAGATCATCAGTTTCAGGTAGGAAACCTGTTTATCTTCTTCGTGGTCTCTGTGCATCACACTGATGGGAGATTAGCAAGCCAGAGTCCTACCTGGAGGAGGGTGCAACGGTCCATCAGCGAGAAGCCTCCTGAAGAACAGCACGGCCCACCGATGAACACCGACACCAGTTCAGGTCCAATGCATAGTGCTTGACAAACGTATGCGAGGAGGACCACGTAGCCGTGTCGCAAATGTCTCTTAACGGAACCCCTCTCATAAAGGCTGCCGACGCCGCTAGGGCTCTAGTAAAATGAGCTCTGATCTGCCTCGGCAGGGGTTTCTTATTCAGCAAGTAGCATAGTCTTATAGTCTCCGTTATCCATTTAGAGATCCGCTGTGATGAAACTCTAGCACCTTGCGATGCTGGGGAATACGAGACAAAGAGCCTAGAGTCCTTACGTCCTGATCTTACTCTGTGTAAGTAGAACGAGAGTGCCCTCTTCACGTCCAGGGTATGGAGTTTTCACTCCAGGTCCGTACTTGGATTTGGAAAATATATGGGTAGGCATATTTCCGAGTTTAGGTGGAAGGCAGACGTCACTTTCGGGAGAAAGGTCACATCAGGGCGCAACCACACTCCTTCAGCACTGAACTTCAAATACGGGTCATCACAACGTAACGCTGCCAACTCGCCTACCCTACGAGCGGAAGTAATAGCCACCAGAAAGGCTGTCTTCCAAGACAATAGTTGCAGGGAACACGTTGCCATGGGTTCGAAGGGTTTCCCTGTTAGGGCCTGTAACACACCCGGAAGGTCCCAGGCTGGGGCTGGGTCCCGTACCGCTGGGTACAACCTCAGAAGACCCTTGAGGAACCATTTGGTGTCAGGGTGTGAGAACACCGAGTGGCCTTCCAGCTGTTCGTGATTAGCTGATATAGCTGCTAAATACACCCTCACTGAGGATACAGCCAGACCTTTATCTAGCAATGAGAGTAGAAAGTCCATGATTAACGGGAGACCTGCTGTTCTCGGTTCTCTGCCCGTCCCAGCCACGAATTGGGCAAACCTCGTCCACTTGTACTCATAAGACTTCCTGGTGGAAGACTTTCTACTGTTCAGCATGACGTGTAGGGCTCTGACAACCTCGTCACCCCAGCTTCCAAGCGGTCAATTTCAAGTGAGGCACGTCGTGGTGAATCACTCGGCCTTCGTGGGACAGCAGAAGATCCGGGCTCATCAGGAACTGATGAAACGTTCCGCAAGACAGCGTCAACACCGGGGCAAACCATTGTTGTCTGGGCCACCACGGTGTGATGAGGATTCCTCTGGGGCGTTTGCGGTAAATTTTGTGAACTACCCTCGTTATTAGAGGGATTGGTGGAAATAGGTACACATGTCTGTGAGTCCAGGAGATCAGTAGTCCATCTCCCAGGGACAGTGTGCTGGAAGGAATGCCCTGCAGGCCTGTGAGTCCAAGATGGCTCCTATGAACTGCACCCTTTGGGAGGGTTGCAGTGCCAATTTCTTTAAGTTGACCTGTAGGCCTAAGTTCTGTAGGAGGGCTAGGGTGACCTCTATTTGACGTAATAGTAGAGGTTTGGAACTTGCCACTAGCAGCCAGTCGTCTATATAGGGAAATATGGTAATCCCTTGTAGTCGTAAATGTGCTGCTACCACCACCATAGTCTTTGTAAAAACTCTCAGTGCCGAGGAGAGGCCAAAAGGTAAGGCCTTGTACTGGTAGTGGGCGTTTCCTATGGAGAACCTGAGAAACTTCCTGTGGGACTGGTGTATGGTTATATGAAAATAGGCGTCCTGCAGGTCCAAGGTGGCCATCCAATCCTCTCGGTTGAGTAGAGGCAGGATGTTTGGTAGGGAGATCATTCTGAATTCAGGCCTCGGAGGTCCATGATGGGTCGGAGGCCCCCATCCCTTTTGGGGATGGTAAAGTATCGGGAGTAGAAGCCTTGGCCCACCTGGCTGGTTGGGACTACTTCGATTGCATCTTTTTGAAGGAGAGATTGGACCTCTGCTTGTAGAGTGGGGGATGCTGGTCCTCTTGACTAAGTCCCCATAGGATTTCAGGTCCTCAGAGGGAGATATAGGTTGTTCTTCATCCACTTTGTTTGATGGAGCTGGCTCCTCTGGGGAGGAGGTGTCCTGATCCTCCTGAAGCGAACCCTCCTCTGATCCAGGGGAACCTTCCCTCGACTCTGAGCGCTCAGAGGAATGTTTAGGAGTCTCCGGGGCTTTCGGTGACTCTGGGGTCTTACGCCGTTCCGAGCTCCGTGAGCGTGGCGAGATCTTTTGTCTCTTGGGAGATGTAGTGGTCGGCGGTTTTGACATCGACGCCGAGGGCGCGTGTCGTGGGCTCCAAGAAAGGATTCTACCGACCGTGGCGAAGATCGACTGATCCGAACGGCGGTCAGAAGAGAACTGGCGGGATGTCCGCTACGGTCCCTGTGAGCATGCGCGGTGGGGCTTCTGCGCATGTGCACTGGGCCCTGGGCGCGGAAATCCGCAGCTTTCAAGAATACCGATCGAGATCGGCACGGGCCCCTATATCCCATCAGTGTGATGCACAGAGACCACGAAGAAGATGTTTTATTCTGGCTATAAGCTTTTGTGTGTGTGCACGCTTTCATCCAGGCATTCTAAAGCTTATACACCCAGAATTAAACCTTGCTGGTCCTAAAGGGGCCACTGGCCTAAAAACGTTCCGCTTCTTTGGACCGACACGGCTACCCGCCTGTTTTCATTTTGATTACTTCACTTATACCCACCTTCTCCTCAAGGGGAGAAAGTGGCTTATGTTGTTCTCTCCTCCATTTTATCCTCACAAAGGGCCCTATGAGTAAAGTTAGGCTGAAAGTGTTTGAGAGTGCGTGACTGGCTCAAGGACACCCCAGCAATCTTCCACAGCAGAGTCCAGATTCAAACCAGGGTCACTTGGATCCTAGGTTGACAGTCTAACCACTACACCACAAATTTTAGCCATATGTAATGGCCTCTATTCCATTTGCTCTGGTGTATGGGGAACTCTATATGTGTGTGGTAAAGGTAGTCCCCTGTGCAAGCACCAGTTGTTTCCAACTCTGGTGATGTTGCTTTCATGACGTTTTCACGGCAGACTTTTTACAGGGTGGTTTGCCATTGCCTAGCAGCCTCGTGGAACAGAGTGGTAAAGCTGCAGCACTGCAGTCTGAATTCTCTGCTCACAACCTGAGTTCGATCCCCACGGAAGCTGGCTCCAGGTTGACTCAGCCTTCCATCCTCCCGAGGTGGGTAAAATGAGTCCCCAGCCTGCTGGGGGGAAAGTGTAGATGACTGGGGAAGGCAATGGCAAACCACCTCGTAAAAAGTCTGCTGTGAAAACATCATGATGCGACATCACCTCAGAGTCGGAAACGACTGGTGCTTGCACAGGTGACTACCTTTACTTTTTTTAATGACCTCTATTCCCTTTGCTCTGGTGTATGGGGAACTCTATATGACTGTGTAGAAGCAAGTAAACATAAATGCATGGATTCACCCTTCACTAAAACACACCACTGTCTACAAATAGAAGCCTGAAAGAGGGTAGGCTACTTGCCGTGCCCCACTCTCAAAGTGAGTTATTTGCATGGCTTGCTGAAAACATTGGGGGCAGGGGGGAATCAAAGAGGTAGTCAATCTTTCGGTTAAATGACTGACTGCCTCCACAAAAAAGGAAAGCACATTTGGAAGACTTTGGTTTATCCAGTAAACTTACAGGAAATAACGGCCTATATTCCTTACACCTGCATTTCACTGGACTTTCTCACCAACACAACTCTTAATGACATTGCCGCAAAGAGCTGAATATTACATTTGTATTAGAAAAATCTGATGTTTGCCTTACCGCTTCTAGGGCTTCACCAAGAGAATTCATTGGCGACATTCCGCTAGTTATGACGTTCAACATGTGGCCATCAGCACCAACAGTACTGCCAAATTTTCCTTGCTGGGTGGGGTAAAATAAATCAATTGGTTACTGACTAATTCTCCCCAAAACAGGATGTATGCAGATGCCAACAAAACCTTGACCAACATAAAACAGTGTTGCACTTACCTTTAACTGATGTTCATCGGGGTGTCTTCTGTGCAGACACACAGTGGAATTGCAGTGGTTCAGGCCAGCCACTGGAGGCTCTCTTACAGCTATTCTCGCATATTTTTAACACTCAAAGGGAGCCCCTCCTCTGCAGAGCTCTCTAGAGCAGGGATGTCAAACATGCGACTCAGGGGCCGAATCAGGCCCCCAGAGCGCTCCTATCAGCCCCCTGAGCAACTGGCTGTCATCTACTTCCTTCTCCCTATATCTTGCTTCCTTCTGAATAACAGCTTGCTTTGCAAAGCTTGCTCAATCGCACAGCAGAGCTACTGAGCCAAGCCTCTCTTCCTTCTATTGGCTGAGGCTCCTCCCCTCCCCCCAGTCCCTTTGCCCAGTTCCCTGGATCCCATGGGAGAAATATAGAGAAAGTATCTTTAAGACCAATGAGTGCTAATGTTTTAAGCATGTTTTGAAGGGTTTAAAAAAATCTTTAATTGTGTTTTGCCTGTGTCCTTTAAAAAGTTTATACCTCTGCTACCTTATCTTAAATAGATACGCACATGGCCCGGCCCAACAAGGTCTCACTTATGTCAGATCTGGCCCACATAACAAGTGAGTTCAACACCCCTGCTCTAGAGGCTGTCTTCTCACCTAACAGTCATGTGCTCTAAAGGGAGGAGCCCCTTTCCTCCTCAGTCCTCCTGAGCCGCTGCAAACACCATGAATCTTGCTACATCCGATGAACTCAAATGGGGGGGGGGGGGATGAGTGTCTGCACAGAAGACACCTCAATGAACAACAGTTACAGCGAAGTGCAACACCGTTTTCATCTTCAGTCTTCTGTGCAGTCCCACACTGGGAGACTACAGAGCCCCTTACCGTGAAAGCGGGATGAGTTTCAGTGGAACAAAGAGTGCAGCACAGCTCTGCCATCCATTGAATCTCTTCTCACATTCACGCCCACCTAATATTGCTTACTTAATGAAGGTGTTTGATAATGACCATGTTGTTGCATGGTGGATGTCCTCCAAGGGAGTGCCCATGTAGAACGTGTCTGAAGCTCCAGAGGACATAGTAGATCGGCCTGCTCATACCCTAACCAAAATAGCCAAGACTCTCCATCTGGAAATGAGCTATCAGAGTAGCAGACAAAAGGCACAAGAACTGCTTGAAACCTTTTGCTCTGTCTAGGTAAAACAATAAAGACCTTTTTTACATCTATGGTAATTTTTTTTTTTTTAAATCTCTGAAGTATAATGTCAATGGAAATTAGAAACCACCTTAGGTAAAAATGTAAACTAGGCCTCAGAACTGTACGACTAGCCTGGAACTTAATAAACAGAGCTGCCAACTCCCACTCTTCTGGCTCATGTGATTGCCACCAAAAATGCAGCCTTGAAAGACAGGAGTCACAAGCTACAGATCTGAATCAGGTTAACCTGAGTTGAGAGAAAATGACTGACAAGGACTTCTGTGGCACTACAGCTGGCTGTGGGGGAAACAGATGAGACAACCCCTTCAGAAAACTCTTGGACGCTGGGTGAGAAAACAGCATCCTGCCCTGGATCTTAGTATGATAGGCAGATATAAAGGCTAAATGTACCTAAAGGGAAGAACCTGCCAGACCAGATTCTTTGAGATACAACAGATATTCAAATACTAAGGCAATAGGGCAATTTTCTGCATGAATTCCCTGTGCCCTGGCCCAGTTAGAAAAACAGACTCATGTATCCTAGTAGAGCAGAGGTGTCAAACTCATTTGTTATGAGGGCCAAATCTGACATAAATAAGACCTTGTCAGGCAGGGCCATATTGAGCCAGGTCGGGTCATGTCGGACTGCGTCATGTGTGTACCTATTTAAGATTAGGTAGCAGAGACGTAAACTTTATAAAGAACACAGACAAAATCAATTAAAGTTTTTTTTTTAAACCCCCCCCCCCAAACCTTAAAACATGCTTAAAATATCAGCACTCACTGGTCTTAAAGGTGCTTTCTTTGTAGCTCTCCCATGGGATTCAAGGAACTGGCTCTTTCCTTCCTTCCTTCGGGGATGAGGGGGAGGAGCCTCAGCCAATAGAAGGAAAAGAGGCTTGGCTCAGTAGCTCTGCTGTGCAATTGAGAGAGCCTGGTAAAGCATGCTATCCCTCCTCCCCAAGGAAGGAGCCTCAGCCAACTGAGAAAATAGAGGATTTGCTCTGCAGTTCCTATGCGATTGAGCAAATCTTGCGAAGCAAGCTGTGATGCAGAAGGAAGCAAGAGAGAGGGAGAAGGAAGCAGATGACAGCCAGTTGCTCGAGGGCCTGATAGGAGCCCTCCGGGGGTCTGTTAAAGGAAGGTGTATGTAGACTCCCTCGGATGACTCTAGGAGGACCTGAAACCGGACTTGACTGCACCAAAAAGGAGTGATCAGGATACGCCACATGCGCTCCTCTCGGATCTTGGTCAATGCCTTGTGAATGTAATCATATATTTGATGTTCTAAGCATGTTTAGGAGGAAGGTGGTGGACAGAGACCTTGTTGTATATATCATTGGTACAGCAAACTTGCTTATCTAGTTGTTATAGCAACGGGTCCATCTCGCCTAAGAGTGTACCGTGACCTTGGGGCCTAAGAAGATGCCTCGCACCTTCCAGTACCAACTTTCATGGGAACCAACGGACCATGACGATGGGGGTAATATTAACCTGTGCTTTTTGTTGTCTATAATTGTAATCACTTTGGCTACTGGGTCATTCCTGGCAATGACTTTCTAGGAGAAGGTTTACTCTTGTATCTGACTTTTAATAAATCCTAACCATATTCACATGAGCATCGATTTGTTGGGTCAATAACTGGCAGAACCTTACAGTGACATATCTCACGCAAGGAGAGAGCCCAGAAGAAGAGAAACTTTGAGAAAAAGCTCATGATGGAAGAGAACAGGTATTCAGAACACGGTGGCAAAGAAAGGACTGAGGGAAAGGGGGGTTCTTCCCTGCAGAACATCTGACTGTTAGGTGGGAAGATGACCTCTAACAAGTTCTGCAGAGGAGCGGCTCCCCTTAGAATGTTAAAAATATACCAGAATAGGTGTGAGAGAGCCCCCGGTGGCTGGCCTCTGCAAGTGCAGTCCCAAAATGTGCCTGCACAGAAGATTGAACATGAAGCACAGCTGCCCTTGCACAATAGTGTCAAGGTTACCACTATTACTCTTCTTCTAGGAAAAACAAAGATGGCTGCTATCCACAGGGAAAAATAGTTTTAATGAAATATGACCTAATATTAGCTGGTTAAAATGACCTCCGCTTAAGATCAGTAGGATTTAGAAAATAATTGTATTAGATGTATATCCAACCCTTCACTGAGTCTCAGAGCAGCTCACAATCTCCTTTATCTTCCTCCCCCACAACAAACACTCTGTGAAGTAGGTGGGGCTGAGAGAGCTCTCTCAGAAGCTGTCCTTTTCAAGGACAAGCTCTGAGAGAACTTGTGGCTGACCCAAGACCATTCCAGCAGGTGCAAGTGGAGGAGTTGGAGAATCAAACCCTGTTCTTCCAGATAAGAGTCCACACACATAACCACTACACCAAACTGGCTCTCAGATCTGGCAAGTTAAATTATTATTTAGCAACACTCAGCCTATACCATTTTCTTGAAAGCCAGTATGGTTAAGGACAGAACTGGATTCAAATAATGCTCAGTGGGGGCATTCTCTCCCTTCTCCAGCAGCCCTGTGGGGTAAGTGAAGACAGGTGATCCACACTGACTGCCCTCAGCTCTTCAGAGGACAGGTGAGGAGGAGGGAACCTTCCCAGAGTGACTAACTCAGAGCTCTATTCCTGTTCATGAAATCTGCTCTGTAGATTTCTCTTGCTTCGGTTAAAAGTGAAAGGACTGGATCCAAAGTCTTTGTTTTGCATGTCTTTCTTTCCATCTGTCGCTGAGGCAGTTCTCCACCCCGCTCCCCCCCCCCCCCCCAAAAAAGAAAGAAAAGCAAATTGCAAATTTGCTAATTCCACTAAAAATGGAAGTACCAAATGATATGTAGTCCAGCATATTTAATTCCTGGGCCAACTGGTCCACTACGGAGATAGACTGAATTCTAACTGCCAACCCATGGCAAGAATTACACAATTCGGCTGTGAACCAATAAAGCAATTCTGGTCTAGTAACCAGTGGTTAAAAGCTGTCACTTAAAGTCAGGTTGTGAACCACTGAAATAATTGTGGTCTAGCAGTGAGTGTTAAAAGCTGTCATTAAACCTGTATAATCTCAAAACAGTAAAGAGATCCCTAGATTTTCTGGCAGAGAGAAACAGGTTTGTGAGTTAAGCACAAATTGAGACATTTCTATTATTCCACAGGCACTCTGCAATTAAGCTCCCAAACAGCTTAACTTTTGCCAGATTTTTGAGCCGGCGCACCCGTACTGCACCAGGATCCTCCCTCACTTTCTCCTTGCTGTCAGCCCCACTGATTAATTGTGGGACTTCATCAAAGAGCTAGTATCACATCAAGCCCATCCTCTAAAAAAGGTGTCATACTGTATGCAGAGATAGTTCTTCAAATGTAGATTACACTGCACATATAGAGGATACCTAAGACGTATTCTCTAGAAGACCAGGCACCATTCACGAAACAGTAAGGCCAAAAGAATACAAAGCCTAGTTCTCCCCCTGCCCTACCCCCAACACCTTCCCCCACAAGCCTCCTGTCAAAGAAGGGAAGGATAATTATGACTGCCATGGACTCTGCTTATCCAAAGAAAGAAAATAAAAAATGGATTGTTTGTTAGAAATCAAGTGAAGCAGAGAGAGTGGAGAAAGAACAATTAATTATACATACCGCTGCAATTGGACCAGTTAGAATATTTACTGCATTTCTCCACATCCAACCCTTCCCACATGTCCCTCTTGATTAATCTGCCCGTTGACTCTTAGATTGCAAGCTCATAGGAAGAAAGGACATATTTGTTACCTAGGACGTCCTGCAGGGCATTTTTGACACGAATGCTGCAACTAAAAATCAACTAAAGCTACAGTAGAAAGCGTCCAGTGTTTAATAACAGAAATAAACACAGGGTTTTATACAGGCAAAGTTTATTGCTACAAACTAGCAGAACACATTGATCGCTGTAAGAAGTATTTTACTTACTATGGCATCTTTAACAATGATTCTAGCAACATAATCAGGCTTGCAGACAGGTGATGCTTCTGAAATAAGTCTGGTCTCTAAAAGCTTGAATAAAAGCAAGTATAAATACATGGTTACATAAACATAAGAAAAACAGAATTCTATGAATTCACATAGTCTAGGATTGCCAGTATCATGCAACTGTTGCCCATTCTTTTCTATTTATTTATTTTTGTTCATTTCTAGTCCACCCTATCCCACGAGTGGGCTCAGGGTGGATCACAACAGACTTAAAAAATAACAATTGGCAATAAAATTAGAAATAAACAATTAAAACAATAAAGCAATAAAATTACTCCATGGTCTATAAAGCAAGATCTGTATTTCAAGAGCAATTCAGCATCTTACAGTTGTGATCAAATGTGAAGAAGAAGATGAAGATATTGGATTTATATCCCTCCCTCCACTCCGAAGAGTCTCAGAGTGGCTCACAATCTCCTTTACCTTCCTCCCCCACAACAGACACCCTGTGAGGTGGGTGGGGCTGCAGAGGGCTCTCACAGCAGCTGCCCTTTCAAGGACAACCTCTGCCAGAGCTATGGCTGACCCAAGGCCATGCCAGCAGGTGCAAGTGGAGGAGTGGGGAATCAAACCCGGTTCTCCCAGATAAGAGACCGCACACTTAACCACTACACCAAACCGGCTCTCCATGTGAATTCAGAGAAGGGCAGTATATAAATCTAAATTATAAATAAATAAATTATACAGTCACTCGGCATTACAGACGATTCCATGAGGACATTTTGCCTATAATTAAGGATAGGATGCCTTTGTCTTGTGGTTAAACAGTATTTATTATTCTATAAAGTTCACTTGCCTTTATGATCATGTGAGGATTTTCTGGATATGGTAGTTTACAAAACTAATGATGACACTAGAGACAGACAGGAATCCCTATTTACATTTTCATTCTTATGCTAGTCATCTCTAAAATAATTTGCCTGTGGTTGAAAAGGAACTCCACCTTCTCTATGGATTTTGTTAGTGAAAGCAATAGACTGGCTAAACAACAACAATAATAATAATAAAAAGATGTTATCCTCCACTTATCATTAGCAGTGCTGTAGAGACAGTGAGAGCAGTGGATCACAGCCATTCATTTAAACTGAAAGACACGGTCCACAGGGGATGTATTACTTGTGCATTTGTTACACTCTCTTAGTCAAAAGGAGTATTCACAAACACTGGGATATTCCAGGTTGCCAAGAAAGACTTCTTATCAGATTTAGGAAAAAGACAGGTTGCTTACCTGTAACTGTAGATCTTCGAGTGGTCATCTGTGCATTCACACTCATGGGATAGTGCGCCTGCGCCGATCCCCGAATCGGTATCTGAAAAAGCCCGGGATTTTTCCGCGCTCGGCGCCAACGAGCATGCGCAGGCGACCCACTGCGCATGCCCACCAGCGCCCGCGCGGCAATCCCGCCAGTTCCTCCCTGACCGCTGAAAGCCCCTTACTGAAGAGAGACCGTCAGCAGCGGGGAAGGAGGGCGGGTAGTGTGAATGCACAGATGACCACTCGAAGATCTACAGTTACAGGTAAGCAACCTGTCTATCTTCTTCGTGGTCTCTGTGCCTCACACTCATGGGAGATTAGCAAGCAAAGCATACCTGGAGGCGGGAAGACGGTCAGCCTGAAGAAACAGCTTGCAACACCGCAGCTCCCAACCGAGTCCTCTGCTGAGCATGCACGTCCAGCGCGTAGTGCTTCATGAAGGCATGCGGAGAAGACCAGGTAGCCGCCTTGCAGACATCGGAAAGGGACACCCCCTTCAGGAATGCCACCGACGTGGCCATCGCCCTTGTGGAGTGTCCACGAACAGGTCCAGGCAAAGGCTTCTTAGCCAACAAATAACAAAGTTTGATCGTCTCAGTAAGCCATTTGGACAGTCTCTGAGAGGAAATTTTGGACCCTAACTTTGGGGCAGAGTAGGAAACAAAAAGTTGATTGTCCTTACGAAAACCCCGTGAACGATTCAAATAAAACAGGAGGGCACGCTTAACATCTAACGCGTGCAGTCTGCGTTCCTCATCCGAGGAAGGACTAGGGTAAAAGGTGGGCAACCAAACTTCTAAGTTAAGGTGAAACTGGGAAACCACCTTCGGGAGAAAAGTAATGTCTGGAGCCAGAGAGACCCCAGCCTCCCTAAAGGCAAGGTATGGGTAGTCACAACGCATCGCTGTGAGCTCCCCCGCACGACGTGCCGAAGTTATGGCAACTAAAAATGCAGTCTTCCAAGACAAAAGTTGCAGGGAACATGTCGCCATAGGCTCAAAGGGACGACGAGTCAACTTGTCCAGAACCAGAGTCAAGTCCCACAGCTGTGGAGGGGATCTAGACGGGGGATGAAGGCGGAACAACCCCTTCATAAATCTCTTGGACTGCGGGTGAGCAAAGACGGAGTAACCCTCAACTGAACCATGAAAAGCAGAAATAGCTGCTAAATAGACCTTAATGGATGAGAATACCAGCCCCTCATCCACCAAGGACAAAAGAAACTCAAAAACTGTGGGCAGCCCCACAGTGTCAGGTGACATTGGAGAGTCAGCCACAAAGTCACTAAACCTTTTCCACTTCCTCTCGTAAGAGGCACGGGTGGAAGGTTTCCTGCTACTCTGGAGCACTTGCTGAACCCTGGTGGAAAAGTCTAGTGGTCGATGAACCACGCTGTCAGCTTCAGGTGCGGCACGTTGTGATGGAACACGTGCCCTCCCTGGGCCGACAACAGGTCCGGTTCTGCCGGGAACTGGTAAAAGGTCCCCTTCGACTGCTGGAGCAGGATCGAAAACCAGCTCTGACGGGGCCACCACGGGGTCACCAGGATGCAACGTGGCTTCTCCTGCACTAATTTGTGGACCACCCTCGTTAGCAGAGGTAAGGGCGGGAACATGTACAGGAACCAGCCCTCCCACTGAAGTAGAAGTCCGTCTCCCAAGGAAGCCGGATCCGCACCTCCCCTGGCACAGAACAATGGGCACTTCTTGTTCTGCGCTGTGGCGAAAGCGTCCAACTGTGGGTAGCCCCAAAGTTGGAACACCGGCTCTAGGAACCTCCAATGCAGTTCCCATTCGTGAGGGGAGGCTCCACCCCTGCTGAGCGAGTCCGCCTGTATGTTGAGGACCCCCGGCAGATGTGTAGCTTTTACAAAAATGTCCCACTGGAGGCACTCCTCCCAGAGGTCCATCGCCAGCGAGCATAGCCTGCGAGACACTGTCCCCCCCTGTCGGTTTATATAACACAGGGCAGTGGTGTTGTCCGTAAGCAATGCCACAGTCTGTCCCACCAGCAGCGGGCGGAACGATCGAAGGGCAAAGTGAACTGCTAGCAGTTCCAGATAGTTTATGTGGCACCGGCTCAGTTTCGGTGGCCACTTGCCCCCCACACATAGCTCTTCCAGGTGGGCTCCCCACCCCCACATGGAGGCATCGGTAGCGATGGTTACTGTAGGGGTCGGCAGATGAAAAGGGGCCCCTTGACGGATATTGCTCTCTGTTCCCCACCATTGCAGGGAGCGGAGAGTCCCGGGTGGAATGGTGAACCTCTTCCGAGGTGAGTCCCTGAGAGGTCGAAAATGGCGCAAGAACCATATCTGTAGGCCTCTCATGTGCAGTCTTGCGAAACGTAGCACGCTTGTCGTCGCGGCCATCAGCCCTAGCATCCGCTGAAGCTGCTGAGCCGTGCCCCACTGCCGCCTTTGAAGTAGCTGTACCAGAGTGATAATGTCCTTCGCTCTCTGCGAAGGGAGGAATGCTCGATGTTGTTGAGTGTCCAACAGAGCCCCTATGAATTGAACTGTCTTTGAAGGAGTGAGATGGGACTTTTCCAGGTTGACTTGCAGGCCCAGGGTGCCAAGAAGACGCAGAGTGATAGCGATGTGGGTTGCTAGACTCTCCCTCGACTTCGCCACAAGAAGCCAATCGTCGATGTATGGAAAGACAACGACTCCCTGCAGACGAAGATGGGCAGCCACCACACTCATCAGCTTCGTGAACACCCGAGGAGCAGTAGACAGTCCAAACGGCAGGGCCCTGAATTGGAAGTGACGAGCACCCACTGCAAACCGTAGAAAACGCCTGAACGCTGGATGGATGCTGACATGAAAATAAGCATCCTTGAGGTCCAGAGTCGCCATCCAGTCTCCCTGATTGATGAGGGGCAGGATTGTTTGCAGCGTAGCCATTCTGAACTTCTGGTACAGAATAAATTTGTTCAGACTCCGAAGGTCCATGATAGGCCTTAGGCCTCCGTCCCTTTTGGGGACCAGAAAATACCGGGAGTAGAAGCCTCCCGTCCTGGCCTCCGGTGGAACTACCTCTATGGCTTGTTTCTGTAGGAGGTTGTTCACCTCCGCCAGCAGAGGTGGGGAAGGGGGAGTGGTGACTACCACGGACTGGTTCGGGGTCTGAACAAACTCTATTTTGTAGCCCTCTTCTATGATGGACAGAGCCCACCTGTCTGTGGAGATCAACTCCCAGGCCGGTAGGAAAGGGCGTAGGCGGATGGATGAATTCCCAATGGGGGCGATGACGCGTGCTTGGAAGAAGTCAAACCCCCTGCTTCTGGGAGCGAGCCCCCTTCGACTTGCTGGGCGGTTGTGACCCGTAACGGTTCCTGCCGTTGCCTGAGTAGGGTGATCGTTCGGATTGGGCAGGGCGAGGACGCCACTGCTCTGGGGAGAACTTCTGGTAAGGCTTTTTGGTCCAGGGTTTGGACCATTGCTTGGATTTGGAAGCCTTAGCAGCAGATTGGACACCCAAGTTCTTAGATGTCTTAACGCTCTTGTCGAACTCCTGGAGGGCCGAGTCAGTCGTTGTACTGAAGAGCCCGTCACCCTCGAATGGCAGATCCTCAATGAAGGTCTTAGTGTCCTGGTGGAGCGTGGTAGACCTGAGCCAGGAGTGCCGTCGGATACAGACTGCAGACGTGATCTGTTTGGCTGAAGCTTCCACCATATGTTTTGCTGCGGCCAGTTGTTGTCTGGCCACAGCGAGACCTTCTTTCTGTAGCCTGGTTGCAGCAGCTCTCTTGTCCTCGGTTAACGAGGAAAGGAAGGGGGAAAGTTGTTCCCACATGGCATACTGATATCTAGCCATGCAGGCGGCATAGTTAGACACCTTTATGCCGAGTGCCCCCGCGGAGTAGACCTTGCGGCCCATTCCATCGATCTTCCGCCCTTCTTTGTCCGGTGGGGAGGAGTGGACCTTCCTTGCCTTTGAAGAGGAGGAAACTACCACCGAGTTCGGGCGCGGATGGGTGAACAAAAATTCAGCCCCGGGCTCCTGGACCCTATACATATGGTCCAGTCGTTTGGATGAGACTGGCGTCGAGGAGGGTCGTGCCCAAGGCTCCTTGACCACTTGAAGGATCACCTTGGTCACTGGCAGAGCCACCGCAGTGGATGTGTTCCGTTGCATTATATCGAACACGTTGTCGTCCACTACAGGCTCTGGTTGCGTTACAGGCAGCTTGAGGGTGGCAGCAATCCGCTTCACAAGGTCCCCATAGGACTTCAGATCCTCCGACGGTGAGATCGGAAGATCCTCGGCCGTCTGGGAACCCGGTGAAGGCTCCAGTCCCTGGACTTCACTCTCCGATTCCGACGACGAGGAGTCTCTGTGTGAAGAGTGCTCCGAGAGCATCGGGGTCGACTCTCGCGGTGGAAGGATTGGTGTTCTTCGATCCGCATCTACCGGAACCAGCTGTCGATCCGGGGGAACCGATGCCGACGCAGAAGCCTTTCGGGACCGATGGGAAACCCTCGAGACCGATGAAAATTGGGATGCCTGCTCCCAATCGGGGTAGTCGTCCGGGTACCAACGACAGGTCTCGAACCGGGAGTAGGGAGGCTGCCACCTGCGTTGCTCCCACGATGGTATCGGGAAGCGTTGAGGAGGGTAGAAAGTTTCTCGCCTGACTCGGGGCTTGAATGGTGGATCGATCACCGGTGCCGACGCGTCAACCTCCGAGGTCGATCCGCTTTCGGAGCGACGACGGGAGCCCGAAGACGAAGACCGCTGGGTCAAGTCGATTTCCGGCTCTTGTTCCGACGCCGACAGGCGCTGCTGGTCAGCTGGGCTACGGCGCGGAGGCGTCCGAGGTTTTTTCGGGGGTTTTGTCGACGTCGATGCCGACGTACCGCCCGATGGGGAAGGAGTGCGGGGTCGCTTTCGCTTCTCCTTCGACTTCGCCTTTTTCGGAGGTCGGGTCCCCGAATCCTCCTGGCGCTTTTTAGCAGGCATATCCACCGTGCCCTCGAGGGGACGTTTAGTGGAGCCCCGCTCTTCCGGCAAGTCCAGAGTCAGTATCGGAGCCGCATCGACCGATGCGAGCTCCAGTGCCGGGGTTTCGGACGACTTCGGTGCCGATGCCTCCATCGGTCGATGGGGTCTAAGCGCCGATTCGATCAGTGCCGCCGATAAACGAGCCGCCCGGTTCTTTCTCGTCTGCTTCGAAAAGCGGAGACAATGCGGGCACGCGTCTACTCGGTGGGCCTCTCCCAGGCACAGTAGGCAGAGGGAATGACCGTCTGGAGGGGCGATCTTCTTCCCACACGCACGGCAGCGTTTGAAAAACCCCCAGCGACTTTCCATAGAAAGTAGCCGCAAAAAAAAAACTCCCCAGAACAATCTGAGCGAGAAAAAGAAGAGCGGGGGAAAAGCGCGGGCGAAGCGCCCCGAAGGGCCGTAGCCTGACGAACACAAAACGCTTTTTTTTTTTTTTTTTTAACTAACTAACTAACAACTATAAACTACAACTAACTACTAAACAACAATATTAAACGGGCTAACAAGAAGAAAAGGCGAAGCCAAAAACTTCTCACCGACCGGGGAAAACGGAAAGGTAAACCTCTCAGCGCAGCGGTCAGAAAGGAACTGGCGGGATTGCCGCGCGGGCGCTGGTGGGCATGCGCAGTGGGTCGCCTGCGCATGCTCGTTGGCGCCGAGCGCGGAAAAATCCCGGGCTTTTTCAGATACCGATTCGGGGATCGGCGCAGGCGCACTATCCCATGAGTGTGAGGCACAGAGACCACGAAGAAGATCAAACAGTATTAGAAACATTATGATCAAATTTGATGTTAAGACATTGCCGATGCCAGGGTCATCTTCAATAGGACATCGTTGTTGAGGGGGCTGTACAGTATGCCCACAAGTGTGGGTCACAAACTAATTAAGTATCCCAGAAATAGGATTTGAAAAAAGGACTGTCTGCTTTTACTAACTGTGCAACAAAAAGAAGTCTATATCTTATACAACGTGAATGTAAACTGCAGCATGTTGGTCTTTCAACATGTTCTATGCATGTTAGCATAGGGGAACATCAATCACATATCAAACATCAGATTACAAAAGCCTCCCTCAGCCAGCATTGTATTGATCTTAAACATAAATTTGATTTTAGATTTTTAGTTCTTGAGAAATTTGTCGCACATCCATATGACAAACAGGATATTCATAAGTTGTTGCTTCTTAAAAAAGCATTCTAGATTCATTTTTAAAAAACATTTCTCAAAAAACTGGCGTGAACCAGTCTACAGAGCACTTATTTCCTGTGAAATGGTCTCTTTAAGGTTAAATGGGGTGATGGACATTGCAAAACTGCTTTAAATTTCACCTAAACTATTTAATACAGAAAACGGGATGTTTACACACAAGGCTGTATCATCAATAGAAGGGTTTGATTAATTCTCAGCTTCAAAATTTGGAATGGCACCCATACATGAGCATATAAGAACAGAAGCAGAATTATTTACGGTAAGAAATTTTTTGCATAATAGTTCATAAATAAGTTTCGATATTGTTTAGTGGATCATACATCATTCTTATGATTCTTTTATCAGAAAGACTATCACTCTTAATTCAGTTGGAATTTAGCTTAAATTAGTAATAATTTAAATTGGGTAAGCGGAATAGTTTTGTGGCCCTGCTAGTCCATGTTGCATTGTATATTTGCAAGGCAATAAAGTAGTTGTATATCTTTTTAGTCTCACTTGAAGAAGCTTAAATATGATAAACATGGCACATTCTGATAGATTTTGGTGTTGGTCTGATGCAGCGGAACAAATTTGATTTTACTGGTGCCTTTAAGACCAACCAAGTTTTATTCAAGGTATAAACTCCTGTGTGCATCCACCAGGAAGGAGGGAAGGAGGAAGACTGCAATTTATACCCCGCCCTTCTCTCTGAATCAGAGACTCAGAGCAGCTTACAGTCTCCTGTATCTTCTCCCCCGCCACAACAGGCACCCTGTGAGGTGGGTGGGGCTGAGAGGGCTCTCACAGCAGCTGCCCTTTTAAGGACAGCTACCAGAGCTATGGCTGACCCAAGGCCATTCCAGCAGCTGCAAGTGGAGGAGTGGGGAATCAAACCTGGTTTTCTCAGATAAGAGTCCGCGCACTTCACCACCACACCAAACTGGATTGGTGAGGAAGTGAGGAAGACAAAGTCCCCTCCCACAGCATGCCTTTCAGCCTAGAAGCCCTTTGTGGCCAGGCTTTGGTGGTAAAGCGCGGTCAAACTGAATAAGCTCCAATGTTGTGGGCCTCTCCTAAGCATAGAAGGCAAAAATTAATGCTCATCACTGTGCATCGTTTTTGTTCCATATTTCGAACATTTTTAAAACAGTGCCTTGGACCCCAAGACATGGGACCAGAAGCACAACACAACGGGGGTGGGGGTGTCCCCAGTGAAGGGGCTGGCCCCCCACAAACAATGTTCCCTCTAAGCTGCAGAGTCTTGTGAGCGAAAGCTCTACTTTGTGAGCTACTGGCATTAAAGTTGTGAGCTACTGCATAAATTAGGGTGCTCTGGGGTCATCCTTCCTGAGCAAAGAGAAAAATGTGTGAGCTGGAAGCTAAAAATCTATGAGCTAGCTCACGCTATCTCAGCTTAGAGGGAACACTGCCCACAAAGTAGTTTTTCTCATCCACAAAGATGAAGAAGTAGAAAAATCAATGGAGCGCACTAAAAAACTTTGTATCCTTGCAAAGGCGAGAAAGGAACTGAGGGAAGAGGACACTTGCTCATGGAGCATAAGGATGGGAATCCTGTGCATGAACCAGCTCTACAGTTCTTTACCAAGAAACAAAATGTCCCCAGCTGGCCTGAGCAGGTGCAGTTCCAATATGGGCTGCATGAGAAGATGGAAGATGACGCTGGTGAGAAGATGGAAGATGAAGCTGTTTGCTGCATGAAACCATCTGCTGTAAGGCATAAGCCAGGGGTGTTGGAAGTCATTTGTTATGAGGGCCAGATCTGACACAAATGAGACCTTGTTGCCTGGGCCATGAGTGCCATAAAACATAATGCCGGGTAGCAGAGATATAAATTTTATAAAGGACACTGACAAACACAATGTGTGTGTCTGTAAGCTGCAAACCAACTTTTGATTTATTGACATTCATTACAGAAATCTCATGGTCAATGCTTTGAGCCTAAGACCCAGGGGAAAACATGAAATGGCTGGGCATTGCGAGCTTTTATACATAAGTTGCTTCATGTGCTTGTCAGCCAGTGGAGAAAATAAAGGCTTTGCTCTGTAGCTCCTGTGTGAGCAAGCCTAGCAAAGCAAACTGTGATGCAGAAGGAAGCAAGAGAGAGAGAGAGAAGGAAGCAGATGACAGTGTGTTGATCGTGGGCCTAATAGGAGCCCCCTGGGGGCCTGATCTGGCCCTCAGGCCGCACGTTTGACACCCCTGGCATTAAGCAATTGTGTTGCACCTGCACGGAAGACCTCTTTATGGATAACTTTGTGCAAAACTATCAAAGTGTGAGCCAAGGAGTCTCTTAAATAAAAAAAAAATCAGCAGCTTCCCTAATTCAATACTTCAGCATGACATAGAAAAAATCAGGATGCAGTTTAGTTAAGTCAATGACAGAACTTTTGTTGATTATGATGAAGCTGAATTGTACTGCGGGTATTTTTTTAAAGGAGTCTAGTTCAAGACTGAACCACAACTATGTGAAAATCAGGTATTTACCTGTCCCATCACAAAAGAAATGAGCAAGATCTTCGCATACAAGAGTGGGACGAAGAAGCATAGTTCAACGGCAGAGCTTTCTGTGAAAAAAAAAAGACCCACAATCTCCAGCACAAAAACTAAAAGGAATCTTTTCCATTTTTTATTTCTGTACCTTTAAAATAAAATAAAAATCTTTGAAAAGAAAAAAAAAAATTAAAAGGGATCCTTGGCTGAGAAGCATAGGTTAACCTGCCTGCTCATTTGGATTATATATTCCAGGTATAATGTAAAGACCTACAGTTTGTATGGTGAATGTTGAATTTACACTCTGGGAATGTTCAGAGGCTCATCCAGTCAAAGGGTTTCCCTTCTAAATTCTGGTGTAAATGGTGTTAGATAGAATAAAGGACCCTTCCCATGGGACTCCCAGGTGCTGCGGACAGGCAATGAAGACTGGCAGAATCTCTAGGAGTAAAATTCCATTAGACACTGGGAAGAGTCTATAGGGTTATATAGAAGAATCTCTGTCCTTAAACAGAAAGGGAGATTTTGGACAGAGGCTCACAAGATAGAGGGGAAAAGATAAAGGGACATGAGCCAAATATGAAAAAAGCCTAAAACGAAGATTATTCTCCCTAACTTGAAGTTTCCAATCATAAGGGATAATTTTTAGAACCAATGCATGAAGATACTTGTATCATACATTGGGTCGGATCCCAACAGAGATCTGAAAGGTGTGAGTGCATGTTTTGTTGTTGTTCAGTCGCACAGTCAAGTCAGACTCTTTGCGACCCCATGGACAAAGTCACACCAGGCCTTCCTGTCTTCTACCGTCCTCCGAAGTTTGCTCAAATTTGTGTTAGTTACATCAGTAACGCTGTCCAGCCATCTCATCTTTTGCCGTCCCCTTCTTCCTTTGCCTTCTGTCTTTCCCAGCATCAGGGTCTTCTCCAGTGAGTGCTCCCTTCTCATTGGGTGGCCAAAGTATTTGAGCTTCAGCTTTAGCATCTGACCTTCCAGGGAACAGTCTGGGTTGATTTCCCTTAGGACTGACTGATTTGATCTTCTTGCAGTCCAAGGGACTCTCAAGAGTCTTCTCCAGCACCACAGCTCAAAAGCATCTATTCTTCTGCACTCGGCCTTCCTTATGGTCCAGCTCTCACAGCCATACATGACTATTGGGAATACCATCGCTTTGACTATACGGACTTTTGTTGGCAGTGTGATGTCTCTACTTTTTATTATCCTTGCGTGCATGTAGACGCATGCATGTGTAAAGTCTTTGCTGATTCACTGCTTCCATGGTGCCCCCAACCCCTCCTTCATGCTGCTCCAGTCCCTCAGGAGTACTTCAGGGACATGTCGGGCTGCTACGAGAAGAGCAAGGCAGAGATTATGTGCTTCTGTATTTGGAAATTGTAGACTGGTTCCAACCCATTCTATTTTTCTTTCATTAGATGTTATTAGGCAATCGCTACTCAACTAAGATGCCTTCCCTTTGCGTAACCAATGACTGCCTACGTAAGTTAAAATGACCTTGTTGAAATTAGTGTTATGGGATTGGTCTCTGTATTAAACAAAACTGTGGCTTGGAACACAATTACAAAGACACAATGGGAGGACAGGGAGATGCCTGCCAGGGGAAGGAATTGCTGTAATAAGCAAGATTTCCAAAGCTCTCCCTACATCCACAGTGTAGGCAGGGGAAATCCTTAATGGGAACAAAAGGATCTCATAGAACACACACACACAGAGGATCTGGGTTGCAGGTTACTAGACAAATGTCTCTTTAATTCATAGCTGGTGGCTATGAAAAGGAATCCTGTATGTGATACGAGTGGGAAGGGGCAGAATAAAACGGAAAGGGTGAACTTCTCACTGAGGTCTTGCAACCGTGACCAGGGCCAGGTGGGTAAATTCTGCAAGGCCTGTTTTGCTTTGGTATGCAGTGGGCAAAATAAAACCTGACATTATGAGAAGCTGCTTTTTGAGTTTGAGCCCGGCGGAAGCTGGGTTCAGGTAGCCGGCTCAAGGTTGACTCAGCCTTTCATCCTTCCGAGGTCAGTCAAATGAGTACCTAGCTTGCTGGGGGGAAAGCGTAGATGACTGGGGAAGGCAATGGCAAACCACCTCGTAAAAAGTCTGCCGTGAAAACGTCGTGATGCGACGTCACACCCCAGAGTCAGAAACGACTGGTGCTTGCACAGGGGACTACCTTTACCTTTTTACAGTTTGAGACACCAGATGCCAAAATGCTAATGCGGAAGAAGGCCGTTAGTGAAATCACTTCAGGTATGAAGGGTAATACAAGAAAGAAAGGGATGAATGGGAGATGGCTCAAGAAAAATATACAGGCTACCCCTAATCAAAGTTAAGCAAATTGCACATTTAGATCAAAGAAATGAACAAGACGAATGTGTTAACAGCAGTCTGAAGATTCTGTAAGAAGATTTTATTGGTGTTTCAGTTTTCCCTACTCAGAGCAGTGAAATGTGGAACAGAATAAACTTTAAGAATGCTCAAGGTAATACAGGGGTGTCAAACATACAGTTCGGGAGCTGAATCAGGCCCCCAGAGGGCTCCTATCAGGCCCCCGAGCAACTGGCTGTCATCTGCTTCCTTCTCCCTCTCTCTTGCTTCCTTCTGCATCACAGCTTGCTTTGCAAGGCTTGCTCAATTGCACAGGAGCTACAAAGCAAAACCTCTAATTTCTCCATTGGCTGAGGCTCCTCCTCGGGGAGGAAGGTGGGGAGGGAGAGCTTGCTTTGCCAGGCTCTCTCAATTGCACTGCAGAGCACTGAGCCAAGCCTCTCTTCCTTTATTGGCTGAGGCTCCCCCCACCCAGTCCCCTGGGGAAAAAAGGAAAGAGTCAGTGCTTCCTTTGCCCAGTTCCCTGGATGCTATGGGAGAAATACAAAGAAAGCATCTTTAAAACCAATGAGTGCTAACGTTTTAAGCATGTTTTAAGTTTTTTAAAAAAAATATTTGTGTTTGTCTGTGTTCTTTATAAAATTTATATCTCTGCTACCTGATCTTAAACAGGAACACACATGGCCCAGCCCGGCATGGCTCAGCCCAACGCAACATGGCCCGGCCCAACAAGGTCTCATTTATGTGAAATCCAGCCCTCATAACAAATCAGTTCAACACCCCTGCAGTAAGAGATTAACTGAAGAAAGACTGCACAACGCAGACACACAAACTATGAAGTAGGACCGCATACCAGTTCGAAACACGGCTTTAAAATTAAGGAGCCTGTAATTCTGCTTTAAACATGCCCTGCACCCCAACTGAGATATTCTGAAAGCCTCTCCCATAACAGCTGGGAAATTCAGGCTCAAATTTTTACTCATCCATAAAACAGCTATGGAAGTTTTTGGTGACTTTATTCTGACATTAGAGGGAAGATACTGTACACCTCACGGTTTTATGTTGCCCCTTGATCTGATCCGATAAGTCAGGAGAAAAATGTGCCAAAATGACAAAAAGGGGATTTTCCCCCTGAACTTGGGGGAACCACCTCAGGGTTACAGAAAAAAACAACATTTTAAAAATACATTTGGGGGGAGTAGTTTAACCCCCCCCCCAAAAAACCACAACCAATTAATGAACAGGCACAGAGTACTTCAAGAAGAAGATATTGGATTTATATCCCACCCTATACTCAGAGCGGTCACAATCTCCTTTATCTTCCTCCCCCACAACAGACACCCTGTGAGGTGGGTGGGGCTGAGAGAGCTCTCACAGCAGCTAACATTTCAAGGACAACTCTTATGAAAGCTATGGCTGACCCAAGGCCATTCCAGCAGCTGCAGGTGGAGGAGTGGGGAATCAAATCCGGTTCTCCCAGATAAGAGTTTGTGCACTTAGCCACTGCACCACTACCCTGCAGTCAGTGCAGGGCAAAGAGCGGTGAGAGAGAGAGGCAGACTGAGAAGGGATGGGGGGAAGAGAAGGGAGAGACACTGAAAGGGGATTGGAGTTTGAGGGGGGCCCCTTGTGAAGAAAGGAAGGATATGAAAGAAGCAAATAAATAAGGATGTGGGCAGGTAAAGGTAAATTGGTGGGTGTGAAGGAGAGAGGAAAGCAGGGAAAGGTGAGGATGTGGGAGTTACTAGAAGAAGCAATGCACGACTAAGTGAGGTGCCTCACAAGTCCTTGCAGATCACACCCAGCGCAAACGGGTCCAGCTCAGAGGGCACAGGGGCCAATGCCAATGGTTTCAGAGAGTCAGGAATACTAGTCCTTCACCATCACATCTAATGACCTGCCAATGGGGCACCAGATCCTGCAGAGCTTCCTGAAGCCAATCAGGGTCCATTTGGCTCTGCAGGCAGCCATGAATCGCTTGCTGCCTACACAGGAGGATTTGGCGTGCCCACCAGACCTTAGGCAGTCGGTACAGCAGCCAGATAGCCAAAGATGTGCTTGTGGGTCCCCCTCTAGTAAGTACAGAATGTTTGAAAGGAATTAACGTGTTACCTTCGTCTTACTTTCTTCTGTGAAGCCAGGTGTGTCTGTATCTGGAGGATAGGCAACTGTTATATAGACATTATAGGGCTTTACCTAGTTTAACAAAAAAAAATAATAAAATTGGTTCACGGACACCTAATATGAAGGTATAACATGAAAAAAATGTGTATATTAGCTATCTAGCTGTCAAGATGGATATTAACATAACACAGTTTAAAAGGTACAATACTCCAGAGTATGCATTTAACTATACACAAATCCACATTTTTGTTACTTTGTTTATATCTAATGTGCAAAGATCTTAGAGCATGTGCAGAGAGTACCTCTCCTTGGGATTCGAGTGTCACCTCTCAGCTCTAGAATTTTTTTGAAGCTATTTGGGCACCGCACATGTGGAACTACACAAAGAATGGAAACTGTTTCAGCCGCAGCTGCATCACTAACATACATTACAGCTAAGGAGAACTACTGCCACATTACCCGGAGCTGCTAATTTGAAAAAGGTCAAAATCAGTAGTAACTGATAGCTCAGCTGCTGACATTCAAACAGTGTGAAGCAGAAAACTGAACGTCAGTGCGTTGGAAAGAATGGTCGTTACATCTGATTAAACATAAGGGAGCAAACTACAAGAACAGTGGCAAATTCAAAGGTTTCCCAGCCATAAGGATGAGAAAAGGGCAGCCCAACATGGATGTATAAGACTATTTTATCTATCAGTTCAGTATTACCTTCCCTCAAGAGCACTGAATCACTTGCGTGTGTGTCATTTAAAGGTATTCTCGGTAAGAACATAAGAGAAGCCATGTAGGATCAGGCCAATGGCTCATCCAGTCCACACAGTGGTCAAAAAATCCAAGTGCCTTCAGGAGGTCCACCAGTGGGGCTAGAAGCCCTCCCACTGTGCCCCCCCCCCCCCGCAAGCACCAAGAATACAGAGTATCACTGCCCCAGAGAGTTCCAACAATACCCTGTGGCTAATAGCCATTGATGGACCTCTGCTCCATATGTCTATGCTTGCAGCCGCCCCACCTCCTGTGGCAGTGAATTCCACGTGTTAATTACCCTTTGGGTGAAGAAGTACTTCCTTTTACTTCCTGGCAGCAGAGAAGTTGAAAGCTGACAATTCTGCCTTTTGTACAAAGTTCCTAACCTATATTGCAGGCGGTGCCTCTGCTTCCAACCCAGTTCTAAAACAGCTGGCTTTTTGTTACAGTGGGGCCCCCGCTGTGAGAGAAACTTCTGAACTAAAGGCACACCAAATCTCTTCCCCCGCCCCAAAGACACAACACAAGCAGATTAACAGGTAATCGTACCTCCATTTGCAAAGCTTCCGCTAATCCTCGAAGCGCAAACTTTGTTGCAGAATATGCCGTGTAACCAAACAGCCCGACTTGCCCAGCCTGGGATGACACAAACACAATCCTTCCCATTCTTCGCTCCTTCATGGTGTTAATCACCGCACGAGCTGGGTAAACACTTCCCAGGTAGTTAACAGACATCAGTCCCTGAAGGAACAGACACATGTCTGAGACAGAGTCAACAGATTTCAGAGTAGCAAGTGATGATGACATCCAATAATCCATGCGCAGTTCGTGCAATCATCAGTTTAGATGGGTGCAACCTATACATTTTGACTAGCCCAGCTTCTGCAATTTTAATCCACTTCACCATTAAGCCTAATGGAGTGCAAAAAGTCCTGCTTGCACATAAAAACAGACGAACTGCCGATGCAATGCCTAGACAACTGGCAAGTGCTATAATGCAAGCTTCTTCCGTGAACATGTTGGAGCACATCCCCCTTGGCTGTAACTGTTAATACAAGCAGTGGAATGCTGTTGAGTAAAAGATGTCACCACTTTGTGGGATCCGTGTTAATTAGACACACCAGTCAAGGACCATGGTGATTTGAAGGAAGGTTCAGCTACCTTCTCCCCTGCCATGAGAACCTCAAGAGGGAGAGGCAGGAGAAAGAGAGGGGTCAGAAGCTAATAAGGGACGTTTCCAATCAAAACGCTACAATATGTTTCGAATGATTTCTCACACTGCACCGCTATCCCTGAACTACAGGACAGGGGAACAGAGGACAGAAAATGATCCAATTTCTCCTTTTATTATTATTATTATTGTATTTATGAACTACTTTTCTGCTTTTAAAAATTCCTCAGGAGTCCTGCAATAAGAACATGAAAAGTATATATTGGGTTTAAAACGACTGTTTGCAGTAGGTGCCTTCTGTGCTTATCACTGACTTGGGCGAAGCACATGAAAAAGCAAGTGGCAACGTTTGCTTAAGCTGTCAGGGTTTCCAGCAAATTGTGCTGCCTTCTCTCCAATGTTCCCTCGAAGCTGCCGTCTTGTGAGGAAAAAAATCTGCTTTGTGAGCTACTGGCATTAAAGTTGTGAGCTACTGCATAAATTAGTACGCTCTGGGGCCATTTTCCCTGAGCTAAGACAAAAAATGTGTGAGCTGGAAGCTAAAAATCCATGAGCTGGGTCATGCTAACTCAGCTTAGAGGGAACACTGCTTCTCTCTTGTCAGGGCAATGCATTTCTCAACTATCCGTGTGTGTGGGGAGAACAGAAGAAAGAAATTGCAAAGAGCTGAATGCTGGACAAGTTTCTCTCCCCTTCCATCAGGACAAAAATGTTTGTTTAATGGCCTTGCTTTCCAGGGCTTCTAACATTTCCCCCTGTGGGCAATCCTCGGACCCTCGCTGAGAGCCAAAACAGACACGATGGTGCCCATATGGGGGTAACTAGGCCTACAGCTCAGCAGGCTGAGGTATTCTTTCTCCCCATCCCATCTCCATAATCTTATCAAGTGCTGAAATAGCTCTTTTCCCCCCTGGTTATTTCAGCACTTGCTATTAGGATTGGGCCCTCACAACATTTTTAAATGGCTTTAAAATGGGATTTGCTGCAAGGTTGGAGCGCCACAGAGCTTGGTTGTGGGCCTGGTACTTTCCAATATTTTTATCGGTGATCTGCTCATTACATTCAGAGACGACACCAAATTGGAAGGAGCAGGGAACACACCAGAAAATACAGAATTCAACAAGATCGGAACACGCTGGGAAAGTGGATGGAAGTGAACAAGATGCAATTTAACGAGGGTAAGTGCCGAGTTCTACATCTGGGTAACAAAAATGAGGAACGTGCATACTGGATGGAGAGGGCTACACTTCTGGGTGGCAGCGTGCGTGAACAAGATCTTGGGGTACAGGTGTGCTGTAAGTTAAATATGAGCAGCCAGTGGGATGCAGTGACAAAAAAGGCTAACACAATCTTGGGGTGAAGCAACAGAAGTATAATACTCAAATTGCAAGATGCCACAGTCAGGCCACACCTGGAGTATTGTGTGCAGTTCTGAAGGCCCCACTTCCAAGAAGAATGTGGGCAGAACGAGGGTGGGTACAGAGGAGGCCAATGAGGCTGATCGGGGGTCTGGAGACCAAGCCCTGTGAGGAAAGACTGGGGGACTTGGGAATGTTCAGTTTGGAGAAGAAGAGGTTGATCGGGAACATTCCCACTTACCTCAAAATTCTTGATATCGAGATCTTCAAATTTTCCAGTAACTGATGTTCCAGCACAATTTACAAGCATATCGACTGGACCCAACTTCTCTTGAGCCTAGAAAGGGTAATCTAATAAATCCAAGGCAGATACACTTCGGCAACAATGTCGCTCATGCAAAAACAAACAAAACATAATAAAGGTCCCAAGTTTCCTTACTTGCTTCAGGACCCGTTCCACATTTGCACAGTCTTTGGAAACATCTACAGAGATGCAGTGTACAACCTAGGCAAAAGAGCCAGGGGAAGAGAAGAACAGAAAAATTAGTAATAGTGCAGTATTGCTGAAGCTACGTGGATTTGGATCTGATATTAAGGAGACCACAGGAAGCTTTTGCAAGTTTCTCAAAGTTCCATAAAGAAAAAACAGGGTACAAATAGATGGTGTTCCCTTTAAGCTGAGTTAGTGTGAGCTAGCTCACGGTTTTTTAGCCTCCAACTCACACATTTTTGTCTCAGCTCAGGAAGGGTGGCCCCAGAGCAAAGTAATTTATGCAGCAGCTCACAATTTTAACACCAGTAGCTCATGAAGCAGAATTTTTGCTCGCAAGACTCCACAGCTTAGAGTTGAGTAGGCAGACTAAGTGTATAGGAAAACAGGTCCAATTTATATTTAACTTCTGCTAACTATAACAGCACTGAACTATTACAAGCAACCTGGTTGACCATTTCTCTTTTAAATTACTGGGAGTCATTTCTGCAGCCATAAAGCCTGTGCTCAACTGCACTACTTTGTCTTACTAGGAATCCTTGCTGTTAAGACTCAAATATCGTACTACATACCACCAGGGGTGGAATTCTAGCAGGAGCTCCTTTGCGTATTAGGCCGCACCCCCTGATGTAGCCCATCCTCCAAGAGCTTACAAGGCTCTTTTTTTGTAAGCGCTTGGAGGATTGGCTACATCAGGGGGCTGTGGCCTAATACAAAGGTGCTCTTGCTAGAATTCCACCCCTGCATACCATCATCATACTTGTAATCTTCTTTTGGTCCCAATGAGAAAGATGGACTATAAAATAAATAAATATTCAGAATATTTTTTTAAAAAAGAACCATTTCTCTACTTTAGATTGTGACTTCCTGGTCAGATAAGAGAGCTCTGCTGCGGTGAAATCTTTCATCATGTTGCTGACCACCTGTGGGCCACCTATGCGACAGTTATGCATAACTGAAGCCTAGCACGATTTACAATACTGTATAACTTTCTTAAGGTATCTCTGAATTAAGTTTATAGAAACATAGAATGGAATCACAGAGTTGGAAGGGACCTCCAGGGTCATCTAGTCCAACCCCCATGCACTGGCCCATTTAGCAACTGGCCTCCGTGTTGTTATAAGGCAACAGAATATTTTCTCTTATCTGCACATACTACCTCACACCTAGGGCAGATCAACTATTACAGTTCCAGATGGTAAGCTTACCTGCTTATCGTTAACTGCGCATTTTTCAATTTCTTTCTTTGCCTCCAGCAGCCTAGCCTGAAATGAAAGACGCACAGTTGGGACATTCTAACAAAGTAATTTACCACCACAATTAAACTCCTTTTGAAGTAATATAGCAAGTCATGCCTTCGTTGCAGATCCACAGAGAAGTATTTAAAAATATAATTCAGCACTTAGTATTGCACTTGAGAAATGTTTTATTTATAACCCACCCTCCCCAAGAATGGGCTCAGGGAGGGTAACAACATATAAAACTTAACAGACAAGACATTTCAAGTTAAAACATCAGATAAAATTAATTACAATACCAGGTTGGCGACAGAGGGGGAAAAAACCCATAACTGGGCCAGGACACAGACGTCAGTAATCCTATGGACCAACAGCTAAGGACATCTGAAGCAGGGAGGCAATGTGAAATTTCATCCATGCCTCAGCCAAAAGCTTGTATAAAAACAAAAACAAAAAAAACCTGTGGAAAATTAACGAATAAATATTAAAGATGAATTTATAAATATAAATTGATTATTCAAAAATATTTCGCAAAATACATATCACTTCACAATATACAAGTCATACGTTCAAAATTCCAATGTGCGAAGAATGTGTCAATTTCCGACTTAAAGCGCTTGTAGATCATTCGCCCGCCTCCGCATAAAGCAGCATAAAGCAGGGGTGGCCAAGGGTAGCTCTCCAGATGTTTTTGCCTACAACTCCCATCAGCCCCAGCCATTGGCCATGCTGGCTGGGGCTGATGGGAGTTGTAGGCAAAAAAAACATCTGGAGAGTTACCCTTGGCCACCCCCGGCATAGAGCTTTTACCCGCGGAGGAGGGAAAAGGATCTACAAGTGCTTTAAGTTGGAATTTGACATGGTGAATGGGAAACAGCTTGGAACTTTATTCTTCGCACGTTGGAATTTTGAACTTATGACTTGTATATTGTGAAGTGATATGTATTTTGTTAAATGTATTTTTGAATAATCCATTTATATTAATCCATTTACCTTTAATATTTATTTGTTAATTTTCCAGGGGTTTTTTTACACAATCAGCCAAAAGTTTGGCAGAACAGCTTCATTTTACAGGCCCTGCAGAATTGCATCAGGCTACGCAGGGCCCTGATCTCTCTTGGGAGCTTGTTCCTCCAAACGGGGGCCAGGACAGAAAAGGCTTGGCCCTGGTCAAGGCTAAGTGGACCTTTTTTGGGCCAGGGAAAACCAGTAAATGATGACCACTGGAGCGCAAAGGGGGTATATGAAAAGAGTAATGTGTTCCTTTTTCTTCCCAACAGGGCTCTAAAACAACTTACATCATTCTCTCTTGTTTTACCCTCACAACAACCCTATGAGGTGGGCGACCCAGGGTCACCCAACAAGTTTTTATGGCAGAGTATGGATTCGAACCTGAGCTTCCCAGATTCTTATTCAGCACTTTAACCACTACACCATTATGGCTCCATTAATATACTTTTACAAATACTGGGTTGGATCTAACCATCCTCCAGTGGAAAGAAGAGTCATGTTGCAGGAAGACATCATTTCTCAATACCTACCCTCAGCTTTCTGAGGAAAAGGCTCAGTAGAAAAGACAGGACCAAAAATAATGAGAAATGATACACTGAAGCTGGAGGAAGACATTACAGAAAGGCAGCAAGATACATACATAGATTCAGGGGTGGAATTCTAACAGGAGCTCCTTTGCATATTAGGCCACACACCCCTGATGTAGCCAATCCTCCAAGAGCTTACAAAAAAAGAGTCTTGTAAGCTCTTGGCGGATTAACTACATCAGGGGTGTGTGGCCTAATATGCAAAGGAGCTCCTGCTAGAATTCCAGCCCTGCATAGATTATATTGCAGGCAACAAGATACATACATATATACACCTTGAGCAATCAGGGTTCGTCTCTAGTAACGTCCAAGAAGTGCTTGATTTAACTGATCATGTTAAAAAACATAAAACAAAAGCAGCTTTTATATTCCGTGATGTTTCAAAGTCATTTGATGGGCTTGAGACTACATTTTTGATAGAATGCATAAAAACATTTGATTTTAGCATTTACTTCACTCAATGGGCAGGAATTGCATATGCACATTCTGAAGCAAGATTAAATACACTGGGTATGCTTTCTCCCAAAATGCCCATTACTAGTTTTACTTTTTTGCTTTTGCTTTAGAACCATTAGCTAGTCTCACCAAGAACTCTCTTGAGATTGAGGGCATTGGATCATGTCAATTTAAAACAGAACTTTATGCAGCTAGTTCTTCGTTGACATGATTTTAGCTCAGCAACCAAGTGCAGCATTTAAAAAAGATGGAGCCATCCATATGCTAGGTTGGGAAAAGGGATGAGGGGGGGGGGATCGGCTTCCGATCGGCTTTCGCTGAAGAAGAAGGAAATTGTTAAGAAAACCGCCATCATAAAAGCAAACACAGCACTAGCACTCTTATTAATTAATTTTAAAAACTTAATCAGGATTTTAACTAAACTGCTGAAATGTAGTTTTATCTAATTTTGTATAATTAATGTATGAACTATGTTGTTAGCCGCCCTGAGCCTGCTCCGGCGGGGAGGGAGGGATACAAATAAAATTTGTTGTTGTTGGGATGTAAAGGAAAAATAATTTTTAAAAATCAAAAAGCTTACTCCCCCCTCCCCTTTGAAAGACAACATTGAAATTCTAACAAGAATGCAAGGTGGAATGATGGAAAACGAAAGTGAAAGGAGCTTTGCGGAGGGAAGTTCAACAAGGAATCCTAACAACATGGTGGAAAAACTGAGCGGGTGGCGCCTTCCCTCAGCTTCAGGCATGTGCACTGCCTGCCTGCTCCCCAGGGGAGAGAAAAGTGCACCAAAATATACGATGTGGAGTTTTTTTAAACTCCAAGGTTGGCTTCTGTGTGGCACAGTGCCCCAAGTGTGGGACTGCACAGAGACCACGGTAAAGATCTTCATATTCAGAACAACTAAACCTTGTTTATTTTTAGTTGAGTCATCGTAGTTTAATTCTTGCACTTTCCTACAATCCCAAATAAAGTTATTTCATTCTGCCAATCTTTCAGAATGCTGTTAGAATCATAACAGGCACATTGCATAATAAGTAATTCGTTTTTCTATCACTTTGTCACACTCACAGCACTTGTACAGCTGAGTAATAAAAATTTATGATTTTCACAGGTTAAAGTTATTTTTCACTTCAATGAAAGCCTCTTTAAAGTTGTTTCAATAAAGCTCTACATAGTTTGTACCAAGCTTAACTCCCAGGGAGGTTATAAACTGCCGCTTGATCTCCTTTTAAACGACTAGGGATGGGCACAGACCAAAAACCCTGAGGTTCATATGGGTCCACCATGCATGGGTTTCCCAGACCATGAACATTCATGAGGAAGTGAGAGATTGTATGATAAAATGGGCTCGAAATTTGGTTTACAATATTGAAATGCGGGTTTGGGAAACGTTATGGAAATCACATATAAAACTTACTAGAGCTGTTACTTCTAAAGTAAATATTTATAATGTTTTATAGATGGTAAACTGTCTAAAATGTATACTGCTGTCTCTAATAAGTGTTGGAAATGTATTTCTCAAGTGGGTATGTCTTTCCATATGTGGTAGACTTGAGGAGTTATGAAAAAAAAAGGATTATGGTGCATGAAATGCGACAAAAGATACTGAAAACACATGTCCACTTTAAACCAGAACTATTTTTATTGAATATATTACCAACGGACCTCCCAAGGCAGAGCAAACATTTGATGATACATATCATAACTGCAGCAAGACTTTTGATAGCACAACGCTGGAAACACCACGAAGCTCCAAAGAAACAAGATCTGATTGACAAAATATTAAAGACAGCAGAAATGGATATACTTGCACTACTGAAAGATGGACAAAATCTTTGGAAACCTTTTTACGAATGGCTTAATGCATGAACTTGATTTTGTATATCACTTGTTGCACTTTCCAATCTATTCCTCATTTTGATACGGTTGAATTTATAGCAGCAAATTATTTAGCATAACCTATAATAATAATAAGCTTTTATTTATATCCCGCCTATAGGCTATAGACTTGTTAAGACTAAGATTATGTAATCTAATGATTAATGTATAAATGTATGGATTATGGTGATTAATGTATGATTGATTAATGTATGATGAATGTATGGATAATATTATGTAATCTAATGATGCAGGAAAAATGATGTTGACTCTATTTAACTTTTACCCCTTTTCCCTTCCCACTTCTGTATTCCTTTATCCCTCCCCTTTCTCAAAATTTCAATTAAAATATACATATATAACAACATTCATGGGTTTTGGCCATTAAATGGACCTGTCTGGGGTCCACAGATCTGTGACTTTTGTACATGACAGAATGCCCCCCCCCCGAAGGGCTAAAGATGCCAAACTTGCGAGTCTCCAGCTGACTCTCCTCTACCTACCCTCTAAGTTGCATGCAGACTGGCTTGGGGCAGGGGGAAGATCCTAGTGTCCAATGTGCAAAAGGGAAGGTCTATCGAACACTGCCCCCCAGAACCTGGAGGCATGGAAGTCGCAGACCTCCCTGGGATGCCCCTCTACCTGGCATCCTAGTGGCATGCAAACTGGCATTGGAGGAGGGGGAAAAGATCCTAGGATTCAATGTACAAAAAGGGGAAGGAGTTTGTCAAACAGCCTCACCAAATGCTAGAGCCATGAAAGTCGCAGCAGACCTCCCTGGGATGCCCCTCTACCTGCCATCCAAGTGGCACACAGTGTGGGATTGGAGATGGGGGGAGATCTTATGGTCCAATGTGCAAAAGGGGAAGGAGTCTGTCAAATGCCCCCCCGCCCCCGCCCTTCTCCGGTTGCCTGACAGTGCCTCAGCTCCAGGTTGTCTGGCCCACAGACTGCTCCCATGGACCAAATGGATTACTTGGAAAAATTCATAGTGTGTGAGTGTTCTGTTGAAAAACGTGATTGCATGGATTAGGCAAACAATCCACAACACCCCCCATCCCCCCACCATCATGGATTGTGGTTGACATTTTGGTTCCCGCCCATCTCTATTCAAGATACATTAACAGGGATTGTCAACTCTACTGAATACCTTTTCTGCATCCAAGAAGAGAAATGACACTCTACACTTACTGCACTGGACATTATTCTCTTAGGTTTAAAACTTTTCTTATATTTGTGGGTGCAGATCATTCTGGAATGAAGCCTGTCCCTTTCAGAGATACAAATTTACTAATAACCCCTCTGTGTCTAGATGCTAGGAAAGAAGTTATAATCTTATAATTATAATTGATGAGAATAATAAGGTGATATCATCTCACATCAGAGGGATCTTTCCCTGGTTTGGGTATTATGTAGGAAATTCACAAATACCTCCCCCTCCCCAACACTCCAGTGACATCTGCTCCGAGCTCAGAAGACGGCAAAACAAATGAACAAACCCTCCAGAATCCCTGGCTAAACATTCCCCCCCAGATACCCTAGCTCAATACTCCATTATAGCCTGTGGGGACCATTGATTATAATTATAGCTTAAGGAGACCATTACACGCACAGGATATAATGGAGAACTCACTGCTTGGAGCCCACGTGCAGACTGGCTTGCAAAAAGCTGCACCAAGTGAACTCCAAAACAGCGGGAAGGCGTTTAAAAGGAAAGGCAATCCTTTTAAACCCCAGCTATCCAGAGGAATTTTTCAGGGCAGCCATTTTCAGATAGCTGAATCAGCAGCCTACTTGGTAACCAGCTGAGAAAATACCCGATAAATAATTGTTAAATAAGAATGGCAGAAATTTACCTCGTTTCTTGCAAGTAGTGTTATGAAAGCACCTTGCTTAAAGCATTCCACGGCAATACTTTTTCCAATGCCACTGGAGCCACCAGTTACCTTTAAAAGAGAAGAACTAGAGTTAATTATTATGACTAAACTGTGATTCCAAGCCTACCTTGGAGGTCAGACTAGTCAAATGCAGGAGACTTCAGTTAGCTCATATGTAGCAACCCATCATTTTTCCTCCAATGAGAACTTTGTGTTCATCATACCGTCCACGGCAGCCACAACCAGACATTCCAATAATGACAGTGGGTGCTGCAGCCAAAACCACAGTGGTTGCTGCCACCACAGAGTGACTGCAAGCAGGTTCTGTGATTGGTCTGGTCCTTTAAAGAATCGTTATGCTATAAGGGCTACAAAGAGTGGTGTGAGGATTGACTGAGGAGGGTTACTAGTGCATGGCTCATGACCTTCAAATTCTGGCTACGCTTGCACTATAACTCTGAACCGGAGAGCTATATCTATCAAATGCTCTTTGAGCTTAGCTTGTCAAATTGGTCAGTGCATATTTAGAAAAAAAAATCAAACAATGGGCTTATCTCTAGAAGCTCAGAAAGTGGAGAGGTGGGGTAACTAATAGAGATCTACAGGAAGGAAAGACCCCCCAAAGAAATGACTGTGGCACGATTTGGGAAGGAACCCCAGGAGGAAGGGGGGTGTTGGAGGGGAGTAAAAAGGAGTCCCAGGCAGTGACTATGGAACAGTGTAGGCAGCAGAACCCCAGATGGTGGTAGGGTGGGTGACAGAGATGCAGAGGAAGGAGGTAACTCTAATGCAACAACTGTGTAACAATTGAAGGAGGAAACCCAGGAAAAAGTGGGGTGTATTGAAGAAGTGTAGAACGGGAATGTCAGGCAGAAGAACACCAGAAACTGGTGGTGGGGTGGGTGTTAGAGAGGCAGAAGGAGGAGGAAACCCCAATGCAATTATGTTGGAAGTATTCAGGAGAAAGTGGGGTGCATGGGAGCACAGCAGAAAGGAAACTCCAGGCAAAACCCCAGAAAGTGGTGGGGTGAAGTGGGTGATGTAGAGGAAGGAAGGAACCCCAAGGCAATGACTGTGGAACAATGCAGGCAGGAATCTCAGGGGAGCAGAAAGGAAGCCCCAGCCAGTGATTTCCAGGAATGCCAATTGACTTGCATGGGCTCCACTGAAATACATTACAGCACAAAAAGAGTTGCAAAGAAAATGAAGAATGGATTTTCCATTAATGTCTCTGAGCCCACAAAGACTACTCTGGGAATGGACTGACAGGCCCCAGAGTGGAATGACAGCCCCTGGGAGCAGCAGAAGTGTTATGGGAATGACATTCCCCTAGAGTGGAATAACAGGTCCTTGGAGTACAGACGGTGCTTTGCAACTGGAATCACAAACTTGTACAGCAGAATTAAAATACTGTACATTTTAATTAATATTTCTGTAAGACGTGTAGCTATTGTCAAATCTGCTCCACCTCAATAATTATCTTGCCTGCCAGCTCCTCAGTTTCCTTACAAATTCATGAGGTTGAGGTGAGCCACCTCCTCTGTTCTCAGTTATAAATCTTGCCCTTGTCCCTCTTCTAGTTTCAGTGAACAGTTCTATTGCCTTCCTAACCTCCATGTCCCCATTATGTCATACTTTGCCAGAATTCCTTGCACACTTTTGCCCAGTCTGTTGACTACTGACCCACAGCAGCCCCTGCATAGTCTCTCTGTGAAAAATCCCATCCCACACTCAAGCTCAGGAGTCCCCAACATTTTTGAACCTGTGCCCCCTGTGTAATTCTGACACAGAGTGGTGGGTACAGACACAAAAGGACTGCTGCAGGAGATGCAGCCTGTAATTCCAGCCCCAGAACACTTCTGCTACTTTCAGGGGCTGTCATCCCACTCTGGGGGGCTGTCACCCCTGTCCCGGAGCATTTCTGTTACTTCCAGGAGCTGCCATTCCATTCTGGCAGCTGTCATTCCAGTCCCAGAGCGCATGTGCTACCCACAGGGAGTCATTCCGCTCTGGGGCCTGTCATTCCAATCCCACAGTAGTCTATTTGGGCCCAGGGACCTTAATGAAAAATCCATTCCACAATTTCTTTGTTAACTCTTCTTGTGCTGTAATGTATTTCAATGGAGCCCATGAAAGTCAATTGGCATTCCTGGCTCCCATTATTTCCATTGGGCCTTTAAGCCTCTCCTATTATTTCCAATGGACAATCCAGTCATTCTTTTTAGTACATCTCCCTGGAAGGTGGTGGGGTGATGGCTGCTATTCGCATAGTAAGATTCAAAAGATTCTTCTCAAAAGCACAGTTTAAACACAAAAATAACATAGCTTAACAGACTGGTTGAGTAAATGTCGGATATCTTATAGCTGCAAAGAAAACTTCCAAGAATAATTATAATTGGTTGAAGGCTATTCTCAAATAATTAGGGATTATAACGAGCCTAAATGGGCTACAGTTCAAAGCAATGGAGAAAGAAAATTTAAGAGGGAAAAGGAAGGAAAAACTGACCCCCTACAAAAATGAGGAGAGAAAAAAGGTGCAGTTATTTTACTTAAACTAGGATTGTTTCATGGAGAAGATCCCCTCCCCTTGAAAAATCAAATATTGACTTCCGAGAAGCAAAAGAGATAGTAAAAGACAACATACAAGTTGATATAGTTGACAGAATACAAGTTACATTACATTTTATGACACACATGGCCCAGCCCGACAAGGTCTCATTTACATCAGATCTGGCCCTCATAACGAATGAGTTCGACACCACTGCTTTAGAGATTGTCCAGGGTGTGTGAGCAACAGATACAAGTTGATAAGCTGCAAGGAAGGCAGGAAGGAAGACAAACAGCTGGGGAAGGAGGGGAGGGAGAGGTGAAAAGAAAGCAACTTTAACTTGAAATGCATTCTCCAAGCCACTGGCTGGCTTGGCGAAGCGATTTAAAGAGACAAAATACCTTCTTCAACCTGGCCAATGGGGACGGTGGGGGCTTCGAGAGCCACATAATATGTGTGAAAGAGCCACATGTGGCTCCCGAGCCACAGTTTGGCCACCCCTGGCCTAGGTCAAGAAGGGAGAACCCGATTCACAAAGGGTGGAACCCATAGGAAATTTGCCAGCTCCAACTGATTCTTGAAAACAGTCCTGGGGATGTTAATTTTCTCTTGGGAGTTAATTTTCTCCTGGGATTTACTGAGAAAACCCCTGAATTCATCTGACCTTTCCCATCAAATATTTTGTTCTTTTTGAATTTTAAAAACATCTCAAGTGCCATTATTAGTGGTTTCAGTTAAAGAAAGCGCCTGATCTTTCCCTTAAGTTCCTGGGCTATGCCAAAAAGCCAAAATACTGAACTGTCAACGGGTGGGACAACCAGGCTTCTTAGCTAAAGAAGATGACACATTATGTGGGCAGTTCAAGTCACAGAGAGCCAGTTTGGTATAGTGGTTAAGTGTGCGGACTCTTATCTGGGAGAACCGGGTTTGATTCCCCACTCTTCCACTTGTAGCTGCTGGAATGGCCTTGGGTTAGCCATAGCTCTCACAGGAGTTGTCCTTGAAAGGGCAGCTTCTGGGAGAGCCCTCTCAGCCCCACCAACCTCACAGGGTGTCTGTTGTGGAGGGAAAAGATATAGGAGACTGTAAGCTACTCTGAGTCTCTGATTCAGAGAGAACGGCAGGGTATAAACCTGCAGTCATCTTCTTCTTCTTTTTCTTCACAGAGGGAAACAGAAAAACAAAGTGAAAATTTTGCCTCTGAGGGAGGGAAGAGGAAGGAGTCCTTCATGCCATCCTTTATGGGGTCTTCTGAAGAAGAATCACAAGTGGGAACGGGTCCCAGAACAGTCAGATGCAATTGCACAATTAAAGCGAGATCTGGCTCAGGCTCCAGCTTTGGCATACGCTCAAACGGGGGAGCCATTTGTACTCCAACTGGCACCAACAGATCTAGCCGCTTTATAGGGGCCACTTTAATTCAGAATGAGGATGGGAAACAAAGAATGATAGCCTACGCATCCAGAGCTCTCAGCAGAGTTGAGCAAAAATTCACTCCACGTGAAAGGGAATGCCTGGCACTCTTCTGGTGTCTGCAGTAAGGGAGAATGTAGAGGGAGAAAGTGAAGTGATAGCTCAAACTATCCACTACAGTATGTGGTTAGCAGAAAAATTCAGGATGGTCATGTTGGTAATCCTAGGACAGCACAGTGGACCCTAGCCTTAGCAATCAGAGGAATTCAGATAGACAAAGGGAAAATGTTATCACCAGCTCCTCATGGAAAAATCATTTAGCGAGAGGAACATGAATGTCCATTGCCTATATGTACACATAAATCGGGCATTGACATCAGGACTGACACCGGAGGAGTCTCTGATGAAAAACTATAAAATCTAGTTTGCAGACAGGCTTTCTTATAAAGAGAAAGGGAAAGCTAAAACAGGTTACGGGATCATTAGGATTAACGATAGCCTTCAACTCAGGACAAGCTGCAGAGGTTTCAGTTATGAAAGAAATGTTTGCAGCTGAATTTAAAAGAAAATGCTGCAGTATTTACAGATGCTGATTGGACTAGGCAAACCCTGTTTGGCTTCCAATCCAGAAATCTGACGGTATATGCACATCAAACAGCAAGTCAGTAATACATTCAGATTTGTAGGCTGGGACTGCTGATCTCACATGGAAATGACAAGTAGTTATAAAGTGATGCGTGTAAAAGCTCATAAGAAAATTAAAACTAGGGAGTCACACTGGAATGTCGAGGCTGACCTATTAGCAAAAAATGTCAGCAAAAGCAGCTGAAACCCCAGAGGAAAAAGAGAAGGCAACAACAGTAGCCATGAGATCGAATAAGAAACCAAACAAAAGGATGACATGGAAATTCAGAAATTGCTTGAAAAGAGACATAACCCCTGTGGAAAATACGCAGTTCATAAAATTTGAGAGGTAGTATGGGCTGAAGGAAAAGATTCCAAACTATGGGTGGTACCTGAAATAGTCAGAAGTGACCAAAGTTCCCTCTAAGCTGCAGAGTCTTGTGAGCAAAAATTCTACTTTGTGAGCTACTGGCATTAAAGTTGTGAGCTACTGCATAAATTATTGTGCTCTGGGATTATCCTTCCTGAGCTAAGACAAAAACGAGTGAGCTGGAGGCTGAAAATCTGTGAGCTAGCTCACGCTAACACTGGAACACTGGAAGCAACTGCATTCAATTTGTCCATGAACAGGGGCATTTTGGTGGAGAAAGAATTCTAGAACAAGTCAAGAGTGTAGGATGGTAGCCTCTTATAAAACAGGATGTGAAACAGCGGTGCTATAATTGTCTGCGATGTGCTACGGTGAGCACAAATGCCAGGATTAATAAAGGAGCCACGAGGCACCAGAGATCAAATGGAATGGGTCAGATGTCTAGATAAGACTCCATAGGCCCACTGCCAAAAACTAAGAACCGACTGTTTAGTTTCGGTAGACAGCTTTTCAAAATGGGCTGAGGCCCTGCCCAACAGGATAATACAGCAAGAACCACTACCAAACCATGGTTTAACTGCATATTTTCAAGATTCAAATTGCAAAGAGTTTATCATCAGATATGGGAATGCAGTTTGCTGGTCATGTGATGCAAGAATTATCACATCAGCTAGAAATGAAGCAGACATTTCACAATACATATCAGCCAGAGTGCTCAGGATTGGTAGAGAGAAATAATAGGGTTATTAAAGAAGCCTTGAAGAAAGTGGTGAAGGCAGATGGGAAAGATTGGGATCAGAAGCTACATAACTCCGATGTCCCATCAAGCTTCCACTGCTTTTATGGGTAGTCACTATTTGAAAGGAATTAAAAATTAATCCCAAAAAACTGGATCAAGTACCAAAAAGATAAGTTAGAAGAAAAGAAGAGATTGGATTTATACCCCACCCTTCACTACCCGAAGAAGTCTCAGAGTGGCTTATAATCTCCTTTCCCTTCCCTCCCCAGAACAGACACCATGTGAGGTAGATGGGGCTGAGAGTGCTCTTTCAAGAACTGCTCTCTCCAGATAGCGTACTAGTTTTTAACTTGATAAATGTTTTATGGTTTTATATGTTTTATGGAATTGATTGTTTTTATGATACTGTAAGCCGCCCTGAGTCCGCTTGCGGAGAGGGCGGGATATAAATGTAAAGTAATAAATAAATAAATAATAAATAGAACAGCTTCTGACAGAGTTATGAGTGACCCAAAGTCACTCCAGCAGCTGCATGTGGAAGAGTGGGGAATCAAACCCGATTCTCCCAGATAAGAGTCTGCGCACTTAACTACTATATTAAGTTGGCTCTCCGAAACCAAGTAAAGGGCCAATTGCTAAAAACAATTGTACTAAATGTAATCAAAATGTAATCAAAACACATGTATTTATCAGGTGGTTAAAAACATTTATGAGCCCAACTGTAGCCTTACAGAATAAAAATACTATACATACACACATGTGGGAACTATTGCGACCTGACGCATTTCAGCCCAGATAGGCCTTCTTCAGTGGTCAGCAATATTGGTACACATAGACACGACACAATAATAAAACAATGTACAAGTTGATGTAGGACAAAAAAAAGGTTTTCTAATAAAGACTCTTCAGCATTTATGGTACAATGGCTCTGATGGTTTGTCTACACTTGTATTTTCTGGACCAAAATTGGAAGGCATACAACAGCAACATCATTCAGCATGTACGCATGTGAATATGGCACAAGGCTAGACTCTAGGAGGCCTCATAAAAGCTTTCATGCCTTGTGCAAATTGATCTTTAATAGAAAACACCTTTTTTGGCCTTACATCAATCACATTATTTCATCATGTGCCTGTATGTACAAATATTGCTGACCACTGAAGAAGACCTATCTGGGCCAAAATGCGGCTGGTTGCAATAGTTCCCACTTGCATATATGGTATTTTTTGTTCTGTAATGAGACATAAGAACATAAGAGAAGCCATGTTGGATCAGGCCAATGGCCTATCCAGTCCAACACTCTGTATCGCACAGTGGCCAAATATATATAATAGCCACTGATGGACCTCTGCTCCATATTTTTATCTAACCCCCTCTTGAAGCTGGCTATGCTTGAAGCCGCCACCACCTCCTGTGGCAGTGAATTCCACATGTTAATCACCCTTTGGCTGAAGAAGTACCTCCTTCTATCCGTTCTAACCCGACTGCTCAGCAATTTCATTGAATGCTCACGAGTTCTTGTATTGTGAGAAAGGGAGAAAAGTACTTCTTTCTCTACCTTCTCCATCCCATGCATAATCCTGTAAACCTATATCATGTCACCCACAGTCAACTATATAGAGACTATAGTTGGGTCCACAAATGTTTTTAACTATATGATAAATACATGTATTTTTAATTACATTTAGGATACAGGCCTAGGACCTATCTATCTGCGGGACCATCTTGCCCCACATGTTCCCCAGAGAGCACTTTGATCAAGTTCTCAAAATCTTTTGGGCTAAAAGAGGCTAGGCTTAAATCCACCAGAGCAAGAGCCTTCTCGGTTGCAGCCCCAATATTCTGGAACACCCTCCCAGAAGCCATCAGGGCCCCGTGGGATCGTAGTTCCACAGGGCCTGCAAGACTGAACTGTTTCGGATGGCATATAACATCTAACGGGAGAGGGCTGCCACCGCATCTAGATCTATTGCGCTCCAGTACTAACTGCCTAGGATCTGTAAACATTGAGAAAGGAAAATATTACATGATCCGCCTGAATAGATGAAGTATCACCATTGCAATTTTATCTGATTGTTTTATTGTTTTAATATTGCTTATTGTTTATTGACCAACACTGAAGTCCTCAAGAGGGCGGAGGTTACAAGCATCGAGGCACTGCTGTTGAAGACGCAGCTGCGCTGGGCAGGGCATATTTCTAGGATGGAAAACCACCGCCTTCCCAAGATTGCTCTGTATGGCGAACTTTCCACCGGCCATCGAAATAGAGGGGCACCAAAGAAGAGGTACAAGGACTCCTTGAAGAAATCCCTTGGCACCTGTCGCATCAACCATCACCAGTGGTCTGACCTAGCCTCAGATCGCAACGCATGGAGGCACACCATCCACCAGGCTGTCTCTTCCTTTGAGAACGCACGCACAGCTGGTCTTGAGGACAAAAGGAGATTGAGGAAGAATCGCACTGCTACAGCACCAACCCCAAATCAGACTTTTCCCTGCAGCCACTGTGGCCAGATCTGCCTGTCCCGCATTGGTCTTGTCAGCCACCAGCGAGCCTGCAGCAGACGTGGACTACTGCACCCCTCTTAAATCTTTGTTCGCGAAGTCAAGCCGAGAGAGAGAGAGATTTTACGTTGTTAGCTGCCTTGAGTCCGCATAGAATGGGCGGGATATAAATATAACATAAGTACATAAATAAATAAATATGTTTTACCAATTGGCCCTTTATTCACCATTCAAAGCCATGACAGGAAGGTTAATGAATATCCCCTAACAATGGTGGCTAGATACTGATAGCCCTGATGAGCGGCAACCCAAGGCGTTAACTGATCAATGGATACAGCGGCTAAGTGAAAGACTGAAGGAAATACACAGAGAGACAGCCAATCAATTGGGTGTGAACATTAAAAGGATGGACAAATACTTGGGGTGGGTGAGGAATCCCACAGAGCAGCAGATGGGAATCAGGGTGATGCACTGGGATTTTTTCTAAAAAGAAACAAACATTCTTTAACTCCAAAAGGATAAAGACCATGCTACATAGTAGATAGGCCTTCACCCACAGTGTATCTGATAGAGATAGAGAAGGGATCAGAATGAGACACACACAAAAAGTGGTTCCATTCATCCCCACCAAAAGTCTGGAAAGGGGATCAGAATGGAAACCAAAGTGTACAAAAAGAGAGAGACATATATGATACAGATAGATGGAATACTGACTGAGAACTTTATACATAGTAGTGTATGTGTAATTTGATTTTAGGAACATATTGGTAATCCTGGTAAACTGTGAGATGAATGAAGAGGAGTTTGGACCTAAGGACCTAAATTTCAAGCCATCATATTCTCCCACCCAGCCTGCTGATCTAGGGAATTCCCAAGCTCAAGATGCACACCCAACCGGAGAACCTTCTAGGGGTTCTGGATTTCTCAATGAGTACAACGTGAGACTTCAGAATGAGAGTTCCATCAATAGTGCTGGGAGCAGCCCACCCACTGGTTTGGTGATAAAATGGGTTTGGGTTTGATTAAAATTAAAGATAGAGGTTGTTCAGAAAAGATTTATAAGAAAATAGGCCCAAGAAAAAGGTGGAGAGTGCAAATGTTCACCTGAAACAGCGGCAAGCAAGTTAAACGACATGGAAAGGAACTGGCAGAAAGACAAATCATACTTTCATCTATATAATTCAAATTACTACTGTTTATCATAATTGCCTGCATTAAAGGTAAGTGATTTATTTCCACAAATACTTATATGAATATATGTGTAAGTATATATGCAAGCATATCTATAAACATGAATAAATGCATATATAGAGAGTATCACACATAATCGGCACCAAGTAATCTCTGTAATTTGTTTCCAGGAAAAATTGAACACGGTGACGGATGAGTGGCAATATGTCTGAAATGTGGGCACTGTTCTGGTTTTGTTCTGCTGTTTGTCCTGTTGTTCCTCTTCTGGGTCATTCACCCCCCCCCCCCCCGCCACCAAGACATTCCAGAAGCAACACAAGTTTCTCACTATATTTCCCATCTATCAGAATGACAACCAACAAATAATGATCTTATTGAGCCCTACCAAGTCAGATGGCCTGAAATGGTACTTGATATTGTCTGGAATTTAGGAAATATAGGACAGATTACCCCTGCAGTTCAAGTAAGAAGAATAAATTGTGGAACCCAAGAAATCATGAGGATTTCTAGAAGGTAGAGATAACTTTTGAATACCATAAAGGAATATGTTCAGCTGGTATAAGACAAAAATCAAAAAGCTGTTATTTATCCCAGTGGGTGAATCAGAATGTGTGTAGGAATCAAGGACCAAGATCCAGTTTTAATGGATGCGGTGCTTCGGGAGGATGCGGATGGGAAACATATATTGCAGTGTGCCCTAGATGGAGAAGATGAATTAAATCACTGAAGCAGGCAGGTAGAATTAGAAGGAGATCACAATTCCAGTTCTCCCAGATAAGAGCAACCCCATAGCAGCCATAAAAGTTTCAGTGGATCCACCAAATCCACATGAAAGGGAACCACCCATGAGATCTGAAACTGTGTCCATGGAGCAGGGTTGGAGAGGGAAAGTGAATCAAAGTAATTTACCTACAGGATGGGTGTGCACGTGAGATTCACTTACGGTGGTAGTAAAAGTTGATGGGTTTAACTGTACAGGAACTCGGTCTCGCCTTCCTCAGGATATGAGAGTTATTCTTTCTCAAAATGAAGTTTGCTCACTGACACTGTTGTATGGAAATGCAGAATGATAAATTATCATGCCAAAATTTGGAGCAATTTACATCTTCATAGAAAGAAGAGTGAATGGGCCTTATCTGTTGGGAATACAAACAGAGAGAGAATATTCCAGTTGGGAAACAAATCTGTCGAAATGTGAGGCTGAGATCCAAACGAGGAATTAAGGTAGAAGTGGATGGATGGGTGGGTTGAAAGAATACACGCCTCAGAAGGAGGTATGTGTTCACTCAGTGGCAAGTTACAGACACAGAGGAACTGTCCCCCACTACAGAAGTTCCAAAAGAACTGCCAATTCGACAATCAATGCAAGAATGTTCATGATCTAATGACCAAGGTATCTGTAATAGAACAAAAGGACAGGACCAGATTTACATGTTTTTTGAGGGGGGGGGGGCAAAATTAAAAAATGACACCCCCTTTTGGGCCATTCTACCTTATGGTCCCATAGAGCACAATGGACTCCATACCCAATTTGGTGCCCCCCCCCTGCATGTTGGGTCGGGCCAGCCGGAGCCCTGGCCAGCCCAGGGAAACTCTGCTCCTGTGGGCTCTGGCAGAAAAAAAAAACCCTGTGTTTTGTTCTGAAATGTGACGTTCGTTTTTACTTCTAAAGAAAGGTGAACAATACTGTTGCGTACTGCATTTTGGTCCCTGAATTTCCAACACAGTGCTGCCTAGTGCACACAGGGGAACCGTGGGCAACCACGGGTCACCTGACTAGGGAAGGACTTAACTGACCACCTATTAAGAACTGTAGTGCGAACTTTAACCGCCCACGATTGGACTGTACTTAAGAGGGGATTGTTCTGGCTGCATGCATATAAGTGGGGACCCAGCCCCACCATGTGGTGTGGATGTGAATAAAATATGTTAGCTGTTGAACGTCTCCAAACCCAGTACTTTACAAATACCTTTGAATGTAAACAGAAAAAACTAAAAAGGAATTTGTTTTAGAAAACATACAGTTTCTTCTAGAGAACTTGAAATTAATTCTCTTTATCAAGAAAAGCTTCAGTCAATGGGAAAGACAGGCATTTTCACATCCTAAATGGGCCCCCAAATCACACATGCGGGTCATTATACTTCAGTCATCAAAAGAAGACCTCTGAAGACTATTTAAACCAGAGGTGTCAAACTCATTTGTTAGGAGGGATGGATCTGACATAAATGTCACTTTGTCGGGCTGGGCCACATCTGCATAAAATGTAACACGAGGTACTGGAGATATAAACTTTATAAAGATGATTTCAGATGCCAAATGGCAATAGGCTTGATTGGATTTGGAGTGATGCAGATGGGTAGTAGGCATGGAGATACCACCATTGGTAATGAGACAGGAAACCTAGGTCTCAGTTTGGTCCAGGAGGATGCAAAGAATAAATGGACATAAATCTGAAGTGAGCAGTGACTCACAAAAACTCATACCCTGTCACAAATTTTGTTAAGTTTTCAAGGTGCTACTGGAATCTTACTCCTTCTACAGCTATAAGAAACCGCAACATTCAAAAACCTGTGGAGTTTTAACCATCCAGGATGTTCAGTTGCTGACCTAAAAGTAGCAGTGCAAAGGAATTTCCAAGGGAGATTAAAAAGAGAGACTGCTGAATTGCAACTGATAATGAAGCTCAACGCATCCTCCTGGGCTGAATTGAGACCGAGGTTTCTGCTCACGTTACCAATGGCTGCTAGTGTTGTTTGGCGTCTGAAATAATTTTGCTCTTCAAGATATAAGGACAGGTGGGCTCGCATTCTAACTGTATCTGAGGAAGTGAGCACGACACCCGAAAGCTCCTGCCCAGCCACAAATGTTGTTTGGCATTAAGGTGCTACTTGCTCCCTTCCACTAATAAAGATTGCAAGCTGTGCTGTTAGGTTTCTTTTATTATCATTTTTACCTGTTAGAACTGGAGCGCCAAGTAAAATAATGTGTTGCTTTCAACCTGGACAAACTCCACTCACTGCTAGTGATGATAATAAAAAGTTTAAAAAGCAAGGGGGGGGGAGGTTAATGTGAAGAAAGGCAGCCAGCGAGGTGGGAGAGGAGAGAGGGAGACCACCTGTTGAACTGGAATATATGGAACCAGACATGTATTTTTAAGTACTTAGCCATCATCCACTTCCAGCCATTAAACCACAGAATCCAATCAATGTTCCCTCTAAGCTACAGAGTCTCGTGAGCAAAAATTCTACTTTGTGCGCTCCTGGCATTAAAGTTGTGAGCTACTGCAGAAATCATTGTGCTCTGGGGTCACCATTCCTGAGTTAAGACAAAAATGTGCGAGTCAGAGGCTAAAAATCTGTGAGCTAGCTCATGCTAACTCAGCTTAGAGGGAACACTGAATCCAATCCAAGTGTTGTAATTCCTAAAGAGTCTTTTTGAAAGAAAATAAAATCCCAGCGATGCACATAGAAATCTATCTTTTATTTTTTTTTTTCAAAATAAGCCAAATTAACTTCCCTTTAATTCCCCTTATCCCAGATGCATCTGTTTCTTGCACTCCCCCCTTCCTTTTTTTAACAAGGGTGCATGAGCAATCAGGACTCAAAGAAAACAGCAGAGCAGGGCTTGACAGAAGAATCTCCTGCGCATGCACAGGAAAGTTTATACCTGGAATAAAACTCTGCTGTTCTTGACAGTGACTTGTATCCTTCCTTCCACTTTCCTCCCTCCCTCTCCAAACTAGGGAAGACATGCCTGGCGACACAGGAGCAGCCCCAGTGGAGGAAGAAAGAAGAGAGCAAGGGGAGCTTTTCTCTGGTGCACGTGCGTACGCTCTTTTTCCTTCCCCCTCAGAGAGGCTTTTCCACCCAGCAGCAGTAGCGGCCGGGAGGATGCAGGAGATAGCCAGTTGCTCCTGGGCTGGGTAGCAGCCCCGCAGGGGATGGTGTGGCTCATGGGCCGCACATTTGACACCCCTGATTTAAACACATAGAATCACAGCGTTGGAAGGGACCTCGACAGCCATCTAGTCCAACCCCCCGCACTATGCCGGAAATGCACAAACATCTCTCCACACCCAGAACTTGTCACAAGCAAGTATACCTTAAATACAATTATTGTTCATTGCCTTTAAAGTACAAGCAAACCCAACGATCAAAGACAGAAGGGCTGGTGCAGTTTATACCCTTTTGGCTCAGTTTGGAGAGAGACGAGCTTCCCAGAAGTCAAATTCTTTTCTACCTTGGGTAGTAAATCTAAAGAAGATGGACATCTCAGCCCCTCCTCCTTCATTCCACCCATATTATCTGCTCCGCCAAGAAGAGAGAGTTCTTGCAGTCTTGATCGCTGTCTTTCTTTATTCCTCCACTTTTTTGGGAGGGGGGATTTCTGTGCTGCTTTTCCCTCCCAAAGAGACTTTAGAAAAACATTTTAGACATACAACTTCAAACAAACAAAACAAAGAAGACACATATATGTCCTGGGCTGGTCTTGGTTGAACAAGCTGCCTAATGCAGGCCTCGGAATAAGAACTACTTTTAGAGCTTCACTTTCTGCTTGCAAGCAGAAGAGAACAACTCTTACCTGTATAAAAATTCAACTACTTCTAAAAAAACCTAGCAGATCTCTCCTCCATTCCTCTCACCCCCACTATGCATTTTTGGAACTATGCTTTTCAGAATTCCGGAGTATCTGGGGCCCCTAGAATTTACCCCTAACAAGGAAGAAAGAAAAGACGGACAATGCAAGAATTCCTTCTCTTCTGAATTTTATTCCCCTGTTGTGAGGAAAAACCCCTTACAGAACATCGTGATTACCAACTTGGTTGCCAGAGCACCCGGAGAAGTAGCTCACACACGTCTGGCCAGAGAGTGTGAGCAAACCTATCCAGGGGTGAAAGGGACTTATGCAGTACTAACAGCCACAACGCTACAAAGGCACTTAAGACCGGTACAAGAGTGCCTGCCAGGAGAACGGAGGGCCTTCCGCCGCTCTGTATGACGTCCATCTCAGCCGTGAAGCGGAGGAGACTGAGCCACCAGGAGCTATGCAGGCAAACGGTTTGAAGCACTGACCATGGAAACCACCGTGGAGGGCTAACACCACACGCAGCTATTTTCCTACCAGGCCAGACTCCATTCCAGCGAAGCGAACGGCTCATGTACTCGCCAGATGTCACTTGTGACTGTAGGCCATCAACCCACCCCAGGCGTGACTAATTGCCCAACCGTCACTGTCTTTGTCCAGCGGAATCCAAGACAAAGACTAGTACCAAGAAGAAGACAGAAGAAGAGGAAGACCATCTTCAGCCAGAGCCAAGTTCCTTTGTTTAAACCGGGTGTTACCTTAGATAACAATTTGGCTCTCTATTGTCACCTTTTTAGATAAGTGTGATAAACTCAAGCACACCTCCACCCAGTGATTTCCCCCATTCTTCTATAGACTATCCCCTTGGAGCATCCCCACCCTGGTCCATTTCAACCTGAAAGTTCACTCAGGTAACCAGGATCCAAGTCTGTTCATTGGTCAGGAATGGGCAACCAATTAGGTGCTACCAATGGACTTTCTAATGGCTCTAGCAGTAGTCCAGTCCTTATGGTCACTGCGAAGACTCCCCTTTTTGTGAGGTCATGCATCAGCTGACCACCTTCCTCCTCCCTCGTACCTCCCATCCCCTAAGGGCCTAAGATAGTCCTTATAACCTGTGGACTAGCTACCCACAGGTGTGCCTCTAGCAGTATCCCAATTCCGCTGTCTAGATCCATCCCCGATTCTAAGGCCAAGTTTCAGGTCCCCTCTCCCACTTCCTCGCTTGTCGCCATTGGAGCCTTCCTCGAAGACTACGATCGGTAAATATCACCCTGTTCACCCATGTGTTTCCCTATCTCTCTCTCTATTTTCCTTAGGACCGTATGAATGATTTTATGAGCATTTTATCTTGTCTGTAAGTCTATATTTTTCTGGAATAAATTTTAATTGTTTTACTTAATTAGAGTCCCTAATATTTTTAAGCATTAATTTCTGGACGTGGAATCCTGTATACACAGGTAAAAGATCCTGATTAAGCCAGGTGCCCACCTGACAATTCCCCAACCTCGTTTTGAGGGCATTTCGGCTTACACTGTAGTATGGCAGATAAACGGGGGTGAAAAAAATGTGAGCATCTATGATCATAAGAAGAGCCCTGCAGGATCAGATGAATAGTCCATCTAGTCCAGCACCCTGTCTCACACAATGGCCAACCAGTTCCTCTAGATGGCCAACAACAGGGCATGAGGCCTTCCCCTAGAACCCCATGGGACTCTGGATGACATCAACAGGTATGTCACGGTATTCTGAGCTCTCCAAGAGCTCTAACAAAACAAGTTTTTTCATGATTCATCCCAAGTCATTGCATTTGTTTGAGGTAGAATCAAAGGCAGGCTGGGAACAGACTGACCTGCCTCTCGTTAGAGGCCCGTATCTCCTCTTGGCATAAAGGCAGGGAAGTTACTATATATTCATGCAATGATTCAGCACCTAACAAAATATCCTCAGGAACTACATTTGCCTGGAACCATTCTCAGTCTCACTGAATTCTGTTTGTCAAACACCCCAGATGCAGGAGGAGACGACACGACTAACATTATTATTAAAAACAAAAGCATCTTTAGAAGTCTCAAGCAACTCTTGGTACTTCCAAGACCATATACTTTTATGATATCTTATGCTAAACATCCCTAGAAGAAGAGCATTCGTTTTACTACTCGAATAAAGGGGATATAATATATCCTGTTTCTATACATGAAACACGCAGTCACTTTTAACACAATTTAAAAATATGAATCCTTCATATAATCTCCCCAGCCTAGCATGGATTAGTTTGATATTCAGAAAACAAGCAAAAATCTCACTGAACAGAGAAAAAAAAATCCAAAAAGCAGAAACAAAGCTCAGAAAATGGAGAAAAGAGTGGGTTTGTTAGATATCTACCACTGTGGTACTGATAACAATGATTTGAGCCCTACAGGACAATTAGATTCTTACTGTCCCCCTTGGTAAGGTAACTTTTAAGATCTCAGCACCAATTGCTGAAATATTAACTTATCTCTGCTTTCAAAGGTTTCTGTCCCTCACTTCTGGTACTTACAGAAAACACCATTTCCTCCAGTGCAATCAGTTTGAGAAGAAACGTGCAACTAAGCTCAGTGCTGACATACAAAGACAAATCGCTGTGCATGCCTTTCACCTTACACCAAAGGTCTGCAAGGTTTTCAGATGTGAGTGGTGAACAATGTGAAGGGGGCAGGTCCTGATATCAACTAATCCACATGACATCATTTAAATCGAATTGTCATTGAAAAGTCTGTGAACTTTCTTATTCACATAAGGTCCATCTGAACCAATCATTTCACCTTACATCATGGTTGCATCCAGCCAGCTCTTCCAAGTTCAACCTGCAACTCTACCCCACTTAGGCAGATGCCATGCTGGGGAAAGCTCAGTCCAGGTGGGTGACCAAGGGAGACAGACCTAGGCAGCACAGCTGGGCTGCCAGGAGGTGCCCCACAGGTGAGTCAAGTAGCCCCACAACTGCACAAACTCTCCTTGACATTTCCCTTTGCCCCTTCCAAAGTGAGGGGGCATTCTCTCACCAGTGTTGGCCAAGAGCCTGCTTCAGACCTCCATGGGAGGGGGATTACTGGGACTCTTGCTAACTGTCAGTTGCCCAAGGATTCGTGACAGGACTTGGCCCCTTTAAGGAAGTGGACAGAGTGCCGCAGGCATGAAGCAAGCATCCCTGGCCATGCCCTTTCCTGGGCTGTCAAGTAAGAACCATGGTTTGAAATTGTTGGTAAACAATGGAAAACGGTGTTGCACAATAATACTATGTCTTCCTGGTTGAAGCAATTCCAGCTACAAAGTGTTTGCACTGTGTCTGCTTGAATGAATATAAACTGGAGCTTCCATAGCCAACAGATATTCATGATTGTAACGGCTGCAGGTGGAGCCTAAAAGTTGAAGGTGTTTTTACCAAAACCAATCCCGAGGTTCTTGATTTGGCTGCAGCGTCCATTCCTTTGTTATTCTTCAATGATCCACTTCAGGATAATTTTGGAATAGTACTTGGACCGTGCACTGATATTGTTCATGGACATTATTTGTTTAATCTTACGGACAGTGCCTACTTGTCGGCTGCATTTATTTCCTTTATTACAGTATACTAGAGGTTCCCTGGAAGGCCAGATGCTGAAGCTGAAGCTCAAACACTTTGGCCACCAAATGAGAAGGGCCTGGAGTGACTTTGTCCATGAGGTCGCAAAGAGTTGGACTCGACTGTGTGACTGAACAACAAGAGGTTGGATACAGAAATGGTTGTCATAATTGTTCCTTATTGACATAGTATTATTGTGCTACAACAGTTTTCCATTGTTTACCTTCTTGGGCTGTGACAAATGCTGAGCCAGGCCCCTCGGTCTGCCAGGTCCTGATTGACTCGCCTGTCCATCACGCTCCCGCTGTCACACCGCAATGCCCAGTTGGGACAATACGACACAGTTGCTGGGGACTCTGGCACAGTTGTGGCCCCAAAAACCAAGCTACAAACTTTCTCCTGTCGGCCGGCCCGTCACTAACAAAACCCTTCAGTAAGCAGACCAGCAACGTCAGTTAGACTGGCAGCCAACTGCTGCAGCACAAGAAACTCTTGGGATTATGCTGCCTGTAGCTTTACGTACAAGGGTTAACAGCTTTTCTTTCTTCCAAGAGATACATTGGTATATAGTAGTGTCACCGCTAAATAGTTCTCTCCTCTCAGGCATTGGCATAGAACAGTTTTAGTCAGTCATCCCATCCTAACCCATCCTGAAGTCACTATGTCTGCCAGTTTGGTGTAGTGGTTACGTGCGTGGACTCCTATCTGGGAGAACCGGGTTTGATTCCCCACTCCTCCATTTGCTGCTGCTGGAATGGCCTTGGGTCAGCCATAGCTTTCTCAAGAGTTGTCCCTCTCAGCCCTACCTACCTCACAGGGTGTCTGTTGTGGGGGGGGGGAGGTAAAGGAGATTGTGACTGCTCTGAGATTCTGAGATTCAGAGCATTGGGCAGGATATAAATCCAATATCTTATTCTAGCAGAAAACTGGTTGGCATCCACAGACAACAAAGGAGGACTGCCTAGGAGAGCCAACAAGATTTTCAGAATATAAGCTTTAGAAAGAGTCAAAGCTCCTTTCTGGGTATTCTGGCACAAGCTCTGATTCCCTAAAAGTTATATCCCAGAAATCTTGTTCGTCTGCAAGGTGCTACTGGACTCAAATCTAGCTCTTTTACTGCACACCAAAATGGCTATCCTACTGAAACTATCTACTCAGGAGTCTCGAGGTACAGAGGGAAAAAAAGAACCCTTTTTTAAAAAAACTGGTTTGATGGGAACTAAATATGCTTCAGCAGTACAGGATATGTCAACAGCATAAAGAGTGGGAGCAGCAATATGCCTGCTCAAGCCTTTGAAAGCACAGGGAATCCTGGAAGTCCTGGATCTTCAAGTTATTCTTCATCTCCCACAATTCCACACAAGCTTGTTTGCATATAACAGGGACCTCTCTTACACTGATGAGGCTGTTCCAAGAGATTATGATATGAAATGTTTTGAACGCAGCACCTAAATACAGCACAAATGTCATTACCTCCTTGAACGGGTCAGACAAGTTCCCTTTAAGAGATGCAGAGAGCTGTAGGGGTAGCACAAGCAAAATCTGCTCTCCACCAAGCTAAGGACCAGGTCTTCTGGCAGCAGCAGGATTCCTTCTAGAAATGGCACCTTTTGATCCAACCCCATATTGGGGACAGAGCACATGCAGAACCTCAAATAGTTCCCCCTAAAAAAGCTAGTACCCAACTTCTGGTTATTAGGGCAACAAACACTCCCAAGACACTGTTTCTTTGGAGACCAGCTTTCAAGCCTAAGGCCATACCGCAAGTGAAGGGCAATTTCTTACCTACCATCCTGCAGGAATTTTAAGTTATACACTAAACTTATCGTCTGCTTTGATCTGTTCAGCCTGGTCTGAAGGCTTGAAAGCTGGTCCCCAAAGGAACCCAGGGAAATAAGCTTCCTCCCTTCCACCTTGTGGTCTTTCTTTTTCATTTTTTTCTGTTGGAAATATAGATATATATATATAAAAATGAAGGAACAATGAAAAGGAATTCCTGTGAAATATTTTCTCTTTTAGAATGACTAAAATGCATCTTAAGACAAGGTGCTTCACATTAAAAATGTACAGCTTGAAAGAATCTGAGATGCCTGCAGGGATGGCACCTGGGTCCTCCTGGAAGAAAGTCTCAACTTGTCCCTTTCCTCTGAGGCTTTCCCAGTCGAGCTGAAGGAGGCAGTGGTTGGTCTGCAGTTAAAGAAACCAACACCGACTCCTGTGGTCCTGGCCAACTACCACCCAGCTTCTAATCTTCCATTTTTGGGTCAGGTAGTTGAGAGGCTGGTGGCTGAACAGTTCCTGGCCTTCCTGGATAATGCCTCCATCCATGATCCATTCCAACCCAGTTTCCACCCTGGCCATGCCCTGGAGACAGCACTGCTTGCCCTAACAAATGACCTCCAGGAATGAAGTGGGTAGGTGCTGCTGTTGCTTTTAGACCTAACGGCAGCATTCAACACGGTTGATTGTGACTTTATGACCCACCGCCTTGCCAACGTAAGAGTTCAGCAGACCACCTTACAATGGTTTTCCTCCTTTCTCCATTATTGGGGACAGAGGGTGGTGCTCAGGTCTCTCCCTGATACCCACTTGAATGTGGAGTGCCACACAGGGTGATCCTCTCGCCAAAGCTGTTTAACATCTGTATGTGACTCCTTGCCCAGTTGGTCCAGGGGGTTGGCCTGGGTTGTCGGCACTATGTTGCTGGACAGCTGCCTGGACTCTGACCCGGAGGATTTGGGCAGGGTACTGGATGCTGTGGTTGGGTGGTTGCAGCAGAGCCAGTTGAAACTTAATCCAGCAAAGATGGAGGTCCTGTACCTCCTGTACCTCATTTGGAGTACTGTGTGCAGTTCTGGTCGCCGCACCTCAAAAAGGATATTATAGCATTGGAGAAAGTCCAGAGAAGGGCAACTAGAATGATTAAAGGGCTGGAGCACTTTCCCTATGAAGAAAGGTTGAAACGCTTGGGACTCTTTAGCTTGGAGAAACGTCGACTGCGGGGTGACATGATAGAGGTTTACAAGATAATGCATGGGATGGAGAAAGTAGAGAAAGAAGTACTTTTCTCCCTTTCTCACAATACAAGAACTCGTGGGCATTCGATGAAATTGCTGAGCAGACAGGTTAAAACGGATAAAAGGAAGTACTTCTTCACCCAAAGGGTGATTAACAGGAGGTGGTGGCGGCCACAAGTATAGCCACCTTCAAGAGGGGTTTAGATAAAAATATGGAGCACAGGTCCATCACTGGCTATTAGCCACAGTGTATGTGTGTATATAAAATTTTTGCCACTGTGTGACACAGAGTGTTGGACTTGATGGGCCGTTGCCCTGATCCAACATGGCTTCTCTTATGTTCTTATGTTCTTACCTGAGACGGGAGTCGGGAACTGATTACCAACCTTGGACTGGCCCAAAAGGTGAAGCACCGAGAGGTGACCCTGGATGCCTCACTTTCCACAGACCCAGGTCACCAGTTCCCAGGTCAGCCTTTTATCATCTTCAGCAGATCAGGCAATCTCTCCCCTCAGGTCTTGACTGCAGTGACCCATGCAATGGTCACTGCCAGGCTTGAGTGCCATAGCTCGTTTTACACAGGCTTGCCCTTGAGGCTGATCCAGAAACTCCAGCTAGTGCAAAATACAGCGGTGCACCTACTGCCTGCATCACCTGCATAGGCATACATTCGGACGGCGCTACGTCGATTGGATACCAATTGTGTACCAGATCGATTTCAAGGTGTTGGTACTAACCTTTAAAGCCTTGCATGGCTTGGGATTGACAATATCTGAGGGACCGCTTCTCCCCATATATGCCCCACAGAGCCTTGCACTCAGCTGACCAACATCTGCTGGCTGTCCCTGACATAAGGGACATTTCCTTATCTTCGACTAGCGTCAGGGCTTTTTCTGCCCGGGCCCTGATGTAGTGGAACATGCTCCACCTTGAGATAAGGGCCCTGCAGGACCTCTTGCCATTTTGGAGGGCTTGTAAACCAGAGCTGTTCTGCCAGGCCTCTGGATGAGGTGGTGGCCTCCCTTGATGAAGCTGCCCATCTTTATGCAGCCCAGAGGAAGTCGATTTTCTAAGGCCCACCGGCTTCAGTTCCTGCAGTTAGACAGTGCTACCTGTTTTAACCTACACTTGTTTTTAACTGTTTTAACCACTGAATTGTTTCATCTACTTGAGGGGCGGGTGTATGTAGTTGCTGTGATCTGCCCTGAGCCTGCTTGAGGGGCGGGTGGAATAGAAATCAAAAACAAACAAACAGACTTTTCCAGTTTTTCAAATGGAAAAAATCAGACAATTCTGGGGAGCACTGAAAAATGCAGAAACCGCCTATAATGTAGACATATGATACTTTCAAGACCTTTTTTTTTGTTTATATGTACATAATTTTAGTAATAATCAATAGGTTACGTGTTAAAAATGAAAGTACTGTATTAAAGGGGCTAGTGTTTTCAATGCTTTAAAGTTTAGCTGAACATTCAAATATCCTGACAGTCCTACTTATTGGGACTTTATTAAAGAGGTTCTGCCTAAATATAATATTTTTTCATTTCCTGAATAATTTGTTTTATACCTTCAACTTTTACTTTTCCCTACTTCTCAAACTGCAAAAATTAAGGATTCATTAACGCTGGTAGCATAGGGTGCAGCAGTTTGCAACTCTTTCTAAAATATTGGATATATTTGCTATTTCTCTTAAGATATTTATACTTACAGTCCAATTTTATATACTAACTGTGTTATAAATAATTCATTTCAAAGCGTTACACCAGCTTTTCAATTTGATAGGAAAGTATCATATATTTCAATTTCCCCCAAATATTCCTTTGTTCTCCCCTCATGGTTTCCAAATTTTCAGAAATTATACATCTCAAACAATCCCCGTCGCAGGAATGAGATATATGCAAATCACACAAAAATAGGTCCCAAGATGATCATGAAAGCTACTGTAGTCTTTCGATTTTAACTTTCTCCCTAAAACTCACTTCTCACACATGCCAGGCACTTTCTTAATGATTATTATTATTATTATTATTATTATTAGTTTATTTATATTCCGGCCATTCCCCCATGGGAGCTCAGAGCAGAGTACATCAAATATATGATAATAAAACAAACAATTAAAAAGATAAAATCAGTTACAGCATTATGCTCATTACCGGGGGGGGGGGTGTTTTCCAAATAAGATATAGCACATGTCATATTTATATAGACATCTGAAACTTACAACTAGGGAGAAAAATCTTGTGTTTGATTTGGAAGAGTACTCAAACATGTTTAGCAATGCTAGAACAATGGCAAAACAGAACCATTTTAGCATGACTCAATCACCTGCTATAACAATGGCAAAACAGAACCATTTTAGCATGACTCAATCACCTGCTCCTACCAAAACAGAGATTAGCAACAATTACCTAGAAACTAATGTGGCAGAATTTCCTCCAGCACTAATATTGTTACAATCAAAGTTCAGTTAGTATGGTCAAAGTATGACTGTGGCAAAGTTTTCAGTTGATGTTCAATCTTCGCAAGGCTAAGACTAGAAAACTATTTCAGCATCTAAAGCATGAGGCTACTTTTTGCAGTTGCCTGTCCTCTACAGGGCAATAGGAAAGAGCCAAATTTACAAGGCTCCACCATCTAATTGCCCTGTTAAAACTTCTTCTGTTGTTGGGCTCAAAAGATATAGCCTTAACAATGTCACTCGTTTTTACAGGGGGCAAAAATCACTTGAGAAATTTTTAAAATATCATGAACTTGTCATGAAGTGATTCTTTCCATGACATTCCTACACACAACAGACTTTTGCCATAAAGGGTACTACTTCTGGGCTGGCCATGTAGAAGATACAGTGGGTATTCTGACCTTCAGGGTCATCTAGTCCAACCTCCTGCACAATGCAGGAGACTCACAAATACCTCCCCCTAAATTCACAAGATCTTCATTGCTGTCAGATGGCCATCTAGCCTCAGATGGCCATTCAGCCTAGTGTTTAAAAACCTCCAAGGAAGGAGACCCAACCATCTCCCAAGGAAGCCTGTTCCACTGAGGAACCGCTCTAACGGTCAGGAAGTTCTTCCTAATGTTGAGCCGGAAACTCTTTTGATTTAATTTCAACCCGTTGGTTCTGGTCCTACCTTCTGGGACCACAGAAAACAATTCCACACCATCCTCTCTATAACAGCCCTTCAAGTACTTGAAGATGGTGATATCACCTCTCAGCTGCCTCCTCTCCAAGCTAAACATGCCCAGCTCCTTCAGACTTTCCTTGTAGGATTTGGTCTCCAGAACCCTTACCGTCTTCATCTCCCTCCTCTGGACCTGTTCCAGCTTGTCTATTTACTTCTTAAAATGTGGTGCCCAAAACTGAACACAATACTCCAGGTGAAGCGATACCATCACTTCATGTGATCTGGACACTGTACTTCTGTTGATACAGATATCAGGCTAATGGATAAAACACTGTTTAGGAGCAGCCATGTGGCAACATTTCAAGACCTGAAAGCAGTGTTAAGGAATCAGCAGAAAGCTAAGAGTCTTACTTACTTGGAAAATTTATGCCACCTTCCAGAAAAACTGCTTGAGGTGACATACCACATCAAACACATAAAATAATGTCAGTTCAAAACAGCCAACTCAATAAAGCTAACTAAAAAAAACCTCAAGCCAGCAGCCATAAAAACCAATTGTTCATCAGTAATGTGAGCATTATAAAACGACTGAGGACTTGAGGCAATTGCTGAAAGTAGGTTGCTTTCACTTTCTTTGCTCCATTCCTTCCCACACAGGGATGAGAAACTGCTGCTTGTGTCTGAGGTTGACCAAGGGTGCGTTACACGCATTCTTTGGGGTGAAGGTTTATGAATTTTGTTATGAAGGATCATTTTTATAGTTATTAGTTATGTAACAGATGGGTGGGAAGCCACTAGTGATCCTGTACTAGTTCAGACTGAGAGAGATGAATAGTGAACTAGCCACAAAAGACAATGGACTGGTTGTAAGCGCAAAAACAACACAGAAGCCAGCCAAAACAAACATGAAAACAAGACAGACTGCAGCCCCTAAGGTTCACAACGTATTAAAACTACCAACTAAAGTATGTGATAAAAGGGAAGAACCATTTTTGTTTAACCCAAGGGTGGCCAAACTGTGGCTCTTTCACACATATTGTGTGGCTCTTGAAGCCCCCACAACCCCATCAGCTGGCTTGGAAAGTGTCATGAGCCCTGACGAGGAGCTGGAAGGGTTAACAGACCTGGAAGAGTTGCCAGCCAGTTCCTCAGCTGAACAAACAGCAGCTGGCCCATCAATCACTCTCCAGGCACCAGTGTCAGCTGTTGTCAATCTCCTCCAAGCTCTCCTCCTCCCATCTCAAGAGTTTGAAGCAGGCTCCGGAAAGAACTTTCAGAGCAAAGACCTGAGGCATGCTGATGCTTCAGATCTCTCAACCCTGAGTTCTAGCAGAGTCACTGCCACCCAAGGAGCAGGCTGACTGAGACTCTCATATAGCTCCCACCCAGGACCTGGTAACCTTGTGGAAGCAACAGCTCTATTCTCTGGCTTGCATCCACGCTCCTTCCTGATTCCTTTGTTACACCTCAAACAACTTTTTATTGGGGAATATTAATATTTCTTAGCTCAAAATGGTAGGCCTACGAGAGGTGAGGTGTATGGGATCTATGTCTTTGTCTACGGAGATAGACCACTGAAAATCCTTTGGTTAATGATGGATTTTATTATAGCATAGGTTTTCAAATAGTTACATCCCAATCCAACAATTTCAAGCATACAAGAGGAATACAAAGAGGTTAGCTGAATAAGCAGGATGGGGGAGGGTGATACAATACCTAGATCTTTGCAGGGTAGACTCAGTCAGAGGAAATGCAAGGATTCTGGAGGGAGATTTCTCTTGAGAGGAGGGGGGTGAGGGTAGGAAGGGGGTGGAGGGAGGAGAGGATGAAGGGATTCCCTTTTTCCTTCCTTTTTCTTCTTCTGCAACCAGCATCCACGAACCCTAAACCTGACAGGTTGGGTTGTCTGTTTTCTAGGGTAAATTACGTCACATCACTCAATTCCACTACCCAATGAGGGGGCAGAGTGTCACACCAATGGAAAGTCGGGGTGTCATATGTGTAATATCCAATCAGAGACCATTCGTATCATAGATCCATACCCCAACATAGGCATTTTAATTACACTGGCCAAATGACTTTATGGCCTTGTTTTTCCCAAAACTGGTTCCTTTGAAGCTCCCCAAAAGTGATAGATTTCTCTCTTAGTGTCAAACATGGATGGGCATCCATCAAGTGGTCAGGGGACTGAATGACTTTGATGGCCTTAGCAATTGATTAAAGAAAAATAGAAACTTTGTTAAAAGTCAGAATTGTGAGATCAGTTTACAGGTTATAACACACATTCACACCAAAAGGAGTGCTTGGCCTCTAACCTCGTGTTTCTGCCATCTTGTCCTGAGGATTACCAGATACAAGCCATTTATTTTTGTTGGAGGTTTCCTGGGTCATTCTTATTTCCTTATGCTTTGATAACAGGACTTTTAAAGGTTGCCAAAAGTGAAGGAATTTTTATGGCACTGCCCACACCACCTCTCCGAGCCCGAAACTTTTTCACTCCCAGGAGCAGAAAGATGGACGCTTCTCAACCTTTCAGCTGGCCACATGTTGTTCTGGCTTGTGTACCAGAATCACATTACAGACCTGCTTTGGGGTCAAGAAGGAACTGGATTTGTCTCCCTTATGTGCAAGAAAGACCATTCCAATTCAAATGGGCATTGCTGTATCCAATTAATATTCTAGGGTTACATTGCAATATCACATTCCAGGGGTGCATGGCTTGGGAATAAGTACAGGGGTGTCTTCCTGGGTATCACCTTATCCTGACCTGCTTGATTTCCTTGGCACCCTGACTTTTTGGCCTTTGGACATTGACTTCTGATTCCGGTTTGTGATTCTGCATTGGTGACTTGGTTCCTGCTTGGCTTCCTGGACTTTGACCTTGGACTGGCTTTGGACTCCTGCCTGCCTGCACCCTGAGAACGTGACGGAAAAAGCATTTTCTTCTTTAAATCACTTCGCCAAGCCACTGGAGAATGCATTTCAAGTTGCTTTCCCACCCCTCCCTCCATCAATCTTGTAGCTCTCAAACATTTGACATTCATGTACTGTGGCTCTTCAACACCTGACGTTTATTCTTCATGGCTCTTATATTAAGCAAGTTTGGTCACCCCCAAAGACACTTTTAAGGTGAATGGCACACGATGGCGATACAAGTTCTCGAGATTGCCAAGAAGGAGCTTCTATAGTCTTTCTATGTTCCATGAGCTCCTGGAAGCCATGCTAGATGTGGGGAAAAATCAGATGGGACTGAGGAATTTTCACAACTGAGTAGTTTTCCCCTTACATCTTGTTAGAAGTTGTAAGTCCCAGTTAGTTAATTCCGAGAAAGAAGTCAGGACATCACGTATCTTGCTCGATGGAAGAACATTCTTGACTTCCTGTGGTGAGAGTAGGGTCTTGCACCCCCTCTCCCCTAACAGAAGAGCAACCATAACCAAATATGCCCTTCTAGAAATCCCAGAACATTAATTCTCAGAGTGTTATGGTAATCTTCTCCTTTTTCTCCCACAGCAGAAAAAAATGTAACAGCAAGCATAACTGAGGTCTCATATGTGCAGTCAAGATGCAGATACCATCTTGGATTTCTTATAATGAGATTGTAACACCAATCTCTATAAACAAGAAATTCTGGGTTGTTTCAGTCACACACCTCTTACTAGTAGCAATGATATTGTGGGTGTTACTGGAAAGAGCAAAGCGTTGGAATATACCCAAACAGAAAGACAACCAACAGTGCAATCCTGAGCAGAGTTATTCCAGATGTTAACAGGCTTCAACCAGGTCAACTCTACACAGAACTGCACAGTTAGTAACAAGGATAGCTTTACCATTTTACAGAACATAGAAGCAGTTTGTTTATTACGTATGAGTTATATATAATGGAGACTAACAGCAAAGGAATGGAAAACAATTTAAGTATGTGACCTAGTTGGATTCTCCTTGGTGGTGGAAAGTGCCGCCAAGTCACAGTTGACTTCCAGTAACCCAGTAGAGTTTCCAAGGCAAGAGATGTTTAGAGGCTGTTTGCTACTGCCTGCCTCTGCATCCCAACCCTCATATACCTTGGAGGTCTTCCATCCAAATACCAGCCAGGACCGACCCTGCTTAGCTTCCAAGATCTGACAAGATTAGGCTAGATTGGGCTATCCAGGTCTTCGGAGACAGACCTGTATCTTAAGTGGAAGTCTATCTCCAAGCAGGATAGGACAAGTCATATATTGGTATTCTTTTTGGCGACTGTATCATGTATACTGTGTCAAAAGATTTCAAGGCAATTCATGTGACCAGAAATATTCAAAAGATATTGTAGGATGGATAGAATATGACCTTTGAGCAACTCAAATCTTCATACACTATTCAGACCAACAAAGAGAACTGAGGACGCCTACTTAAGTTTCTATAGACATAAAAAAGCTTTACTATCATATATCCTCCCAGAAAGCCTCGCCATTGATATAGAAAATAATCCAAACAACTTCCTCCTTGAGGCATCAGTTCTTCTACTGCAGTCTTACATAAATAAAAATCTACACTGAAAAAGAAATACGCATATGATACCTTCTACTTCTTAAGGAAAACTGAACTTACAGGTGAGAGAATTTCAAAGTGTTTAGGCCTTGGAGATATTATTTGCATTTTTAATATCTGCATAGGATAGAAAGTATAAAAATACCTCCCATCTTCTCCCAACTACCCTGGGGTATTGCAGGCACTACATATTACAGCTATGAAACTGGAGCTAAAGAGGCACAGCATAGTTCAAACACCTGTTTCAGTAGCAAAAATCTACACGGAAAAGCAAACACAGGAACACCCTCTTTATCACACAGATGTGCGACAGTTTCCATTCCACTCCCCCCCCTAAGGTGTGTGAGGGAACCAGCCCCCATTACTTTTGGCAGACACAAAGGAAATCATGAGATGGTAAATATTGCAAACTTACTCCACCACCACACATTGGATTAAAGATGGAAGGGGCGGGACTATGAAAATAAAAGTCCTGGTTAGGCTAGGACTAAGTTAAAACCAGCACAATGGGGACCTTTGGTCTAAGCCAGGTAGAACTTTAACCTAGTCGCCAGAATTCCTCTTCACCCTTCCTGGAGATAAAGTTTGTCTACATACCGGGCTGGTGTTAGATGCCAGCACCTTAGTATGCATCAAAGCACCGACATAAATAAATCTGCATCCTTTGCACATAGTACAAACCCTCACATGCCCCATTCAGATTAGCTGGTTGTACTCGCACACAATGCTTCCAGCAACATTGCAGGCCAGACTTGGTTCTTCTTCTAATCACAACTTTCTAGAAGCTCACACAAGATGCTATTTAAACCTACAGGCAATATAACATGCACCTTAATTACTTTAACACATATACTTTATAGCTACCTCAAAGAATCAAAATGATTGTTTTAATTAGAGATTTGGCCCAAAGTAAACACAATTGAGGGAGGGGGGGAGTTTTAAAGCACAAAAGAATATAACCTTTTCTATTCTCACCCGCTTCCTTCTTCCTCAAAAAGGGGGGGGGGGGAGAAATAAAGTGAATTCATTTACTTTTAGGCTAAACATAACTCTTGTTCTTTACATCTCTTATAAATTCCTGGTTAACTTTATTTGGGGGGAGAGGAAGGAAAAAAGGGGACAGTTTCCTTCTCCCAATTTAACGCGTAGTCCTTGACAGTCACAAAATGAGTTTTCTTATTTTAAAAGGATTAAAACAAACCAACAAGCAACCGGAACCAAGTAATTTGAAAGATGAAGCCAGCGAGGAAATGAAGTGGAGTTTGTTAAAAATGCTAATGACCTTTTAGCCGCTTGAAAATATAATAAGACGTTCCAAGATCATTACTGTAATGCAACTAAAATTTATGTTGTATTTAGGTTGGCAGCCTCCATTTGGGGCCTGGGGATCTCCCGCTTTTACAACTGATCTCCAGCTGGCAGAGATCAACTCCCCTGGAGCAAATGCAAACTGTGTTTACATCTCATATCTACTTTATACTGCCAATATGTGCAATATATGTACACTGTAAATGCTAAAACACACACACACACACATATATACACATTTATTTTGCAAAAGTTTTAATTGTACCTTTTCCCCACGTACGTATTTTTGAAAGTTTTAATATATTTCTTATAAAAATTAAATGATAGCTTTATAGTTGTGGGTGGGCGGGCCCCCTATGTCTCCTGGCAACCAATATTTTTAGACCCAGTCCGCCACTGCATATTGTCTAAAGTTTAAGAGGGGGGGGGGCACTTCATCAGGGGCCCACTTGTCATTGGGCAAGCTGACACCCCGCTCCCTTGCTGGACTTTTTATACAAGAAAAAGCAGTGATGTCTGCTGGGCACTCCATTACTCCCTATGGAGATCGATTCCCATGGAGTATAATGGAGTTTTGATCCATGGGTATCAGAGGGGCTGTTTTTTTTGAGGTAGGAGCACCAAAATGTCAGCAGAGCATCCTCAAAAATGCTCTCCAAGTTTCAAAAAGACTGGACCAGGAGGTTCCAATTCTATGAGTCCCCAAAGAAAGTGCCCCTATCCTCCATTATTCCCTATGGAGGGAAGGCATTTAAAGGAGCACAGTCCCTTTAAATGTGACCCCCCCCCCCGCCAGCTACACCTGGGTTGCGGTCGTCCCCCCCTCCCTTCCCCAAATCGCCCCCCCGTCCTCCTCCTCACCACGACGTGCGCGCCAGATAACGACAGAGGCTTAGGGCTCGTCACCAGCGACGCGATGTAGAGCAACATGAGGAAGGCCGAGATGAGGGCGATCCCGCCGGCAGCCAGCAGGAGAACGAGCCAGGGCATCTCTCCTGCAGCTGCCGCAGCTTCCTCCGACCAGACGCAGCGACAACGGACGGGACGGAACCGCCGCCTCTCCCGCCCTGACTGACCAGGTCAACCGACAGACAACTAACCACCACCACCACCACCACCACCCCGCAGCCGAGAAGGGGAAGAGGGCGGGGTCAGACCGGCTGCGCCCGCCATTGGCCGGCGTTCGACGAGGGGAAGACCCCATTGGCTGCCCGCGCGGGGAGGGAGAAAATAGGAATCGAGAAAAGTGACGTCTTCGCGCGTGGATTGGCCGCCCGCGGCGCCGAGGAGAGAGGCGGGTTCCGGCGGGACGGAGGGATCGTGAGGAGAATTCGCGCGCTGTCTGCCGTTGGGCCTCGCGCCGGGGGCGGTTAAAACAGCCGTTAAAACGGGGAAGGGCGGAGGGGGCTGTGGCAGGCGGCTTCCGGCCCAGCTGGCCTTCTATGGTCTCCCCCTTAAAACGAGTGTTGCGCAGTGGTTGAAGGTGTGGGGCTGCCGCTTGAGGGAACTCAAATGATGACATTTGGAACAAACACCTCCCCAAGACTGGACGGGGATATTGGTTTTTTATATCGTAACTTACCAGGACTTTTTTTTTTGTAGAAAAAGCCCAGCAGGAACTTATTTGCATATTAGGCCACACCTTCTGACAGTTCACAAGGCTTTTTGCAGGGAAACAGCCCAGCAGGAACTCATTTGCATATTAGGCCACACTCGCTGTCGTCATTATTGCACACAGGGCTTTTGTGGGGGAGAGGCCCAGCAGTAACTCATTTGCATATTAGGCCACACCCTCCGACGGCATTATTGCACACAGGGCTTTTTGTATAAAGAACCCAGCAGGAACTCATTTGCATATTAGGCCACACCTCCTGCCAACAAGCCTGTGCATTCCTGCTCAAAAAAAGCCTTATTACATATGATAAACCAACTCTCACTGAGTATAGCTGTACATCCACAGTATTCCAATGTATTTCTCTTTTAAAACTGTGTATCAGAATATTGGAGGGTTTTTTTGTATTGACATACTCAAATAAGGGGTATTGGCTGTTTATCTTATTACATATTACCCATCTTCCACTATATTATAATATATTCTTTTTTTTTCTAATGGCAAACTATAATGATGTTACAACCTCTTGGGAAACTAATGCCCTCTATTTAAACCCAGAACTAACAAAGCCAGAATGATACCGAGATTTATGACATTTCACACCTATGACATCAATTTGCTTTTTATCACCCTCCACTGTTGTTTCAGCCCAGTTAACAACACAAACACAGACCCCAATTTGTGATTCTTTTAATCTGCTAAAAACATTTCTGTGACTGCATTCCAACTCACTGCCCACTTTCTCTATATTTAGGACTGCTTGCCATTCCATTTTTGTCTGATGAACTCTGCTTAGACTTAGAGCATACGAAAGCTTACATTCTGAATAAAACTTAGTTGGTCTTAAATGTGCGCTTGTCTACTGCTTTGTTAAAATGCCCATCAATCGCGAAACAGATGGGCAACCTTGGGCATTCTCTCTGGTTCACGGACTTCAAACAGGCGTTGTAGGATTGCCAATCCCCAGGTGGGGGCAGGGGATCCCCCGGTTTGGAGGCCTTCCCCCCGCTTCAGGGTCATCAGAAAGTGGGGGCAGATGTCTGCTGGGCATCCATTACTCCCTATGGAGATTGATTTCCATAGAGTATAATGGAATATTGGTATCCGAGGCGCCACAGGGGCTGTTTTTTTAGGTAGAAGCACCAAAATGTCAGCATAGCATCCGATGCCTCTCCTCAAAATGCTCTCCAAGTTTCAAAAAGATTGAACCGGGGGTTCCAGTTCTATGAGCCCCCAAAGAAGATGCATCTATCCTCCACTATTTCCTACGGAAGGAAGGCATTTAAAGGAGCACAGTTCCTTTAAATGTGACACCCGGAACTCCTATTGGAGTTCTATCATGCTCCTGGCTCCACCCCCCAAAGTCTCCTGGTTCCACCCTCAAAGTCCGGAGATATTTCTTGAGTCAGACTTGGCAACCCTGGGATGCTGTGAGGAGAAAATGGGAGAGGGGAAGAACAACATATGCAGCCCTGAGCTCTTTGAGGAAAAGGAAGGTGAAAATTGTTCATCCGCTACTTATTTCAAAGATTAATCCAGGTGGACAGCTGTGTTGGTCTGAAGCCGTAGAACAAAGCAAGAGTCAAGGGCACCTTTAAGACCAACAAAGTTTTATTCAGAATGTCAGCTTTCATGTGCTAGAAGCACACGTCATCAGACAATAGTATGTCTGATGGAAGTGTGCTTCTAGCACATGAAAACTTACATTCTGAATAAAACTTTGTTGGTCTTAAAGGTGAACTTGACTCTTGCTTTATTTCAAAGGTTGATTCAGGTGGGTAGCCCGGTTGCAGCTTTTAAGACCAATGGAGTTCAATTCTTGGTATAAGCAGACTTCTTGAAATGGAAGTTGCCAGTCCATACATATAGGTAGAGCAGCAAATTAGCTTACAGGTTAATAAAAAAGCTTTTTTTTTTTTTTTTAGCAGGAATGCAGTTCTGGCTGGCTTGGCATCAGGGGGTGTGGCCTAATATGTAAATTAATTCCTGCTGGGCATTTTCTATAAGAAAAGCCCGTGTGAAACAATGGTGATGCCAGGGAGTGCAACCTGATATGCAAATAAGCTCCTGCTGGGCTTTTTCTACAAAAAAAGCCCTGGATGGATGCAAGGACCAAACTGAAGTAACAAGCTTAATTTATATGGTAACCATTTGTGTTTAATTGTGGGGAGAGGGGGAGACACAAGGCTGTTACCAGCAGGCTGGGAGACAACGTGAAGGAAATAAATATATCAAAGGTTGTAAACGCTTCCTTTCTACTGTACAAAAAAAATTGTTCTTCATGGTGGATAGGTCTATCACAGGGGTGAGGAACAGTGGCTCTCCAGATGTTTTTCGCCTACAACTCCCATGAGCCCCAGCCAGCATGGCCAATGGCTGGGGCTGGTGGGAGTTGTAGGCAAAAAAAACATCTGGAGAGCCACTGTTCCCCACCCCTGGGCTATCAGTACCTACTAGCCATGGCAAGTAAAGTAAGTAAAGTAAAATTTTATTTGTATCCCGCCCTCCCCGCCAAGGCAGGCTCAGGGCGGCTAACAACATCTTATACAATACAGAAGGAAAAATCAACTATGCTCAATTGTTGCACCTCCAGAAGAACTGGTTGGCCACTGTGAGAGACAGGGTGCTGGACTAGCACTGCAGTGATCCAGCAGAGCTCTTGCATTCTTATAAGGCCTTCAATTATATTGAACACAGGGCCGACCCTGCCATTAGGCAAAATAGGTGATTGCCTAGGTCACTGGCCTTCTAAAGGGCACCAAATTGGACATCCCCATGTGACTCAGTGATGTTATCAGTGCAGGGGGGCGCCAGAAGTTAGCCTTGCCGAGGGCGCCAGGCAATCTAGGGCTAGCCCTGATTGAATAAAACTACTAAAGCTGCAGATTCGAGCAGAACAGCACAAAACAAAAAGGTATAATTCAATTTAATTCTCAGTCAACAACCCGCACAAATCTCATATGCAAATCTCGATTTATAAAAGTTAGAATGACATTGAAAATATTCGAATAAGTATACAGATGATCAGTATGAGATCAATGTAAATTATTAGGGATAAAAAAAAATTAAAATTGTGATAGTTAAGATAATTTAAAATCCAATAACTTATTAATGTTTTGCTTTAGTACATATCTGTGGATTTTACAAATGGCTGAAAAAAAATTGCACATGAAGCTATAATCTGTGGATTGGGTCCCATGAGAAACTTCCTAGTGATCTCAAAATCAGAGTGACCTGGGAATCTACTGATCTACTGGGAATCTACTGGCCTGGGCCGATTTTTGGCCTACCACAGCCTCATGCTTATGATGGGCATTCGTTGTGTCTCGCCCATATACATAGGCAGAACAGGTTCCTCAAACTCGCATCTTTTATAGTCGCAAACATTTGCCATAAGTTAATGTTTCCATTCATGACCTCATTTTGAAGACAGGCATGAGAGGTGGGTTGTCAATACAAACACCTTCATCGTATTCAATCTAGACCTATTTGTAAACTTCATCACAGAATTATGGAGGGGGGAGCGGGGGAAAAGGATATAATGCAAATTAGCAACAAAAGTTATGTAGGGAAGGTATCAGTCAGTTAACGCCTGATTCCTATATGCAGTTCCTGCAGTATTATTCCAAGTTCCTTTAATACGGGATAAAACAAGCACATAAACATGCATGCTGCTTAAAATAAAAGGAAACTTTTATTTTATATAAATATGTGATATTTATATTTTATATAAATAAAAGGAAACGTGGCGCAGAGATTAAAGCTGCAGTACTGCAGTCCTAAGCTCTGCTCATGACCTGAGTTCGATCCCCGGATTTTCAGGTAGCCGGCTCAGGTTGACTCAGCCTTCCATCCTTCCGAGGTCGGTGAAAGGAGTACCCAGCTTGCTGGCGGGCGGGGGGGAGTGTAAATGACTGGGGAAGGCAATGGCAAACCACCCTGTAAAAAAAGTCTGCTGTGAAAATGTTGTGAAAGTGACGTTATCCCAGAGTTGGAAATGACTGGTGCTTGCACAGGGGACCTTTCCTTTCCTGCTTAAAATAAAAGCAAACTTGCCTGAAACACAGCAAAAAAGGCCAGATGAATGGCTAACATTTAGCTTAATATATGTGACCTTGTTCTATGAAGGTTATCTTCATACTGTAGTATTTTTAACCTGCAATTTGTCTTTACATACTACACATTTTGCCCTCAAGCAGTATGAATTAATAAACTGTTTATCTGAAATCCAGCAGCCTAATCTTAAACTACACATCTTGCTAACATCTTTCAGATTACATTTAAACAAAACCTGCAAATTCTCAATGTACTATTGAAAGCCCGTCTCACAGTAGTATAATTTCTAGGTTTGCACATGTGGGATATTTTCAACCATCTTTAAGCTGACATGATGGGAACACAACGTTCTATCACATAGTCACTTATGGAAATTGTTTTAATGGATGTAAGTTAAGAACTCAAGGACAACCTGCAGGGGCATATCTGAGCAATGAATTCATGTTCACTTTATATTACTCATACTGTAATGGCTCTTCCTTCCCCAAATCCTATGAACTATTGTTCAGTATGTTACTGAAACACATCATAAGATCCTCACAAAAGTACAGCTCCCAGGAGCCCCTGCAGACAATGAAAACGAAACCAAGTTTTGGAACTATATAGCTCCAAACTACAGCTGAAGGGCCTGGATGCAGCAAGTTTACACTGTGAACTAATAAGTATGCTTATTAGTTAACCTGGGGTCAGGTCAAATTACTCGCCTCCGTCATTGGTGTTATGCAATGCCAGGTCCATCAATAATAAGACCTCAGTCCTTCGGGACTTCCTGTGTGAACAGGAAATGGACCTGGCTTGTGTGACTGAGACCAGGAGAGAGACAGGGAGACAATAGCTGTCTTCCAGGTGGCTCCCACAGGATACTCAGTCTTTCACCAATTGTGGACTAGCGGGCATGGGGGAGAGTGGCCCTATTCATACAGGAGGCTTACTCCTTCCAGGCCCTCCCATCTCCAAAGATCAATGGCATTGAATGTGCTGGTCTGGCGTGGGATGTTGGGGAGGGTTTGGCGATCTGGCTGGTGTACCGACCGCCTAATGCCCCAGCCAGCGCCTTACCATCCCTGATGAAGGCCATAACAGGCTGGGCATTGGAACACCCAAGGCTTTTGATCCTGGATGATTTCAATGTCCATGCCGATGATACAAACTCTAGTCAGGCAGTGGATCTGGTGTCATCCATGGCGACACTAGGACTCTCCCAATTTGTTACAACACCCACGCATCAGGCCGGACACATGCTGGATTTGATCTTTGTGACGGGAATCTCAGTGGACCGGATCACTGTGGAAGCAGTGCCATGGTCAGACCACTACATCCTGAAGACTCGTATGGATGTGCCACCCCAAATCTGTTTAGGCGGCGAGCATATTTTAGCTCACCCACGGAGCCTGATGGACCCAGTGTGGTTTCAAATGGCCCTGTGGGACCCCTGGCGATTCTCTAGATGACCTGGTTGAGACCTGGCAAGGCCAGCTCACCAGGCCATTGATGAGATCGCTCCACGGCGCCCTCTGCACCCTCGTTCTAAGCTGGCGCCATGATACAACCCGGAGCTGCGGCTGAAGAAACGAATGCTCAGACAGCTAGAGTGGTGGTGACGGCATACTTGAGACGAAGCGACCAAAACATCTTATACAGAGTTTATGAGATGGCAGTCAAAGCCACAAAGAAAGCTTACTTCGCAGCTAAGATTGCATCTGCAAATTTGCGCACAATTATTTAGTATCATTCGGAATCTTACAACTCTGCTAGAAGGCAGACCAAACTGTAGGGAATTGGATATTGGCTGTGAGGCTTTTGCGACTTTTTTCAAATATAAGATCTTGACACTCCATAACGACCTCCCTGCCACTGTTGAAACAGTAAAGGAATGCGAGGCTCTGTGCCTTTTTTCCGAAACAGCTTTGGATCGTATTACAACACTCAGCCTGGAATTAGTTGACAGAATCCTCTCTACTGTGCGCCCAACTACATGTGATCTGGACCCTTGCCCATGCTGGCTGATTAAAGCTTGCCGGTTGAAGCTACGATATCCTGTACGGGATATTGTAAATAGATCCCTCTCTGAGGGGCTCTTCCCAGGGCCCCTCAAGGAGGCAGTGGTCCGCCCTCTCCTGAAAAAAACAACACTAGACCCAGCTGAATTGGCACACTATCGGCTGGTCTCGAATTTGCCCTTTCTGTGCAAAATTATTGAGAAGGTAGTAGCACTATAGTTACAGAGTTTTCTGGAGGACGTTTCTGTCTTGAACCCCCATCCGGTTTTTACCCAGGTCAGGGTGTGGAGACAGTACTGGTCGTCCTGGTGGATGATCTCCAGTGGCATCTGAATCGAGGTGGTTCAGCAATACTGATGTTGTGGGACCTGTCGGCTGCGTTCAACACAATCGACCTTCAGTCGCTGATCCTCCACCTCGCCAACGCAGGGATTCAGAGATTGGCCTTACAATGGCTCTCCTCTTTTCTCCATGGTCGGGACAAAGGGTGGCGATCGGGGGACAGTCATTCCAGAGGCACCCACTTAATTGTGGTGTGCCTCAGGGGGCGGTGCTCTCCCCGATGTTGTTCAACCCCCTTGCCCAGATTGCCAGGAGGTATGGGTTGCCAACAGTATTTATTTATTTTATTTATTTATTTATTTAGGATTTATATCCCGCCCTTCCCACGAATGGCTCAGGGCGGCTTCCAACAATTAATCAACTTAAAATTAAACAATTTCAAATATAAAACAGTTAAATAGTTAAACAGTTAAAACATTAAAACGGAGTAATTCAGTTTCCTGTAAAAAGATGGCTGGCCAGTTTCCTCAGTTGTTATACTAGCTAAATGTAGGCTAGGTATAGGCCAGCCGGAAGAGGGTCGTCTTACAGGCCCTGCGGAACTGCGCCAAGTCCCGCAGGGCCCTCACCTCTTCCGGCAGCTGATTCCACCATACGGGGGCCATAACGGAGAAAGCCCTTTCCCTGGTGGCTTTCAGACGGGCTTCTTTTGGCCCGGGGATAGTGAGGAGATTTTGTGTTCCTGACCTCAGTGCTCTCTGGGGAACATGTGGGGAGAGACGGTCCTTCAGGTAGGCAGGTCCCAGGCCATATAGGGCTTTAAAGGTAATAACCAGCACCTTGTACCGGACTCGGCATATCACTGGAAGCCAGTGCAGAGTCTGGAGACCCGGCTGGATGTGTTCCCACTTTGGGAGACCCAATAACAGCCAGGCCGCGGCATTCTACACCAGCTGCAGTTTCCGGGTCCGAGACAAGGGCAGCCCCATGTAGAGGGCGTTGCAGTAGTCCAACCTTGAGGTGACCGTAGCATGGATCACTGTTGCTAGGTCGTCGCGCTCCAGAAAGGGGGCCAGCTGCCTTGCCCGTCTAAGATGAAAAAATGCGGACTTGGCAGTGGCTGCTATCTGAGCCTCCATCTTTAAAGAAGGCTCCAATAACACCCCCAAGCTCCTGACCCTGTCCGCCGCCATAAGCGGCGCACCATCAAAAGCCGGCAGGGGGATCCCCCTCCCCGGGCCGCGGCGGCCCAAGCAAAGGACCTCTGTCTTCCTAGGATTTAACTTCAGCCCACTCAGTCTGAGCCACTCAGCCACGGCCCGTAGTGCCTGGTCAAGATTTTCCGGGGCGCAGACAGGCTGGCCATCCATCAGTAGATAGAGCTGGGTGTCATCAGCATACTGGTGACACCCCAACCCATACCTTCGGGCAATCTGGGCAAGAGGCCGCATGTAGATGTTAAATAACATCGGGGAGAGAACCGCCCCTTGGGGCACGCCACAATCAAGTGAGCGCCTCCGAGACAGCTCCCCCCCAATTGCGACCCTTTGTCCCCGACCTTCCAGGAAAGAGGAAAGCCACTGTAAGGCCAACCCCTGAATCCCTGCGTCGGCGAGGCGGCACGTCAGTAGCTGATGGTCGACCGTGTCGAACGCCGCCGACAGGTCTAACAACATCAGCACCGCCGAGCCACCCCGATCCAGATGCCGTTGAAGGTCATCCACTAAGGCAACCAGCACTGTCTCCGTCCCGTGTCCCAGGCGAAAGCCGGACTGAAATGGGTCGAGGACGGAAGTGTCATCCAGGAAGGTCTGTAACTGCTTCGCCACTGCCCTCTCAATAAGTTTACCCAGAAAGGGCAAATTTGAAACCGGCCGATAGTGTGTCAATTGGGCCGGATCTAAAGATGGCTTTTTTAAGAGGGGTCGGACCACAGCCTCTTTAAGTGGCGTTGGAAAGTGCCCTTCCGTTAGGGATCTATTTATGATATCCCGCAGTACACTGATGACACCCAGCTCTATCTACTGATGGATGGTCGGTCTGCTTGTGTTGAAGGCCGTGGCAGGGTGTATTAAGCTGAGTTGACTGAAGCTGAATCCAACAAAGAAAGAGGTCCTTTGCCTGAGCCGTGGCAGCCCGGGAAGGGAAATCCCCCTGCCAGCTTTTGATGGTGCGCCACTTGCAATGGCGCCCAAGGTCAGAAGCTTAGGGGTGCTACTGGAACCTTTATTGACAATGGAGGCCCAGATAGCAGCCACTGCCAAATCTGCCTTTTCCCATATTAGGTGGGCAAGGCAGTTGGTCCCTTTCCTTGACCGTGGCGACTTGGCAACTGTGATCCATGCTACGGTCACCATGCTACAGTCACCTTGAGATTGGACTACTGTAATGCCCTCTACATGTGGTTGCCCTTGTCTCAAATCTGGAGGCTATAGCTGGTGCAGAATGCAGTGGCTAGGCTGTTATTGGGACTCCCCATGCAGGAGCATATACAGTCTGGGCTGCGAGAGCTTCACTGGCTGCCAATAGTGTACCGGATTCACTACAAGGTGCTGGTTATTACCTTTAAAGCCCTATATGGCCAAGGACCCATCTAACCTTAGGGACCGTTTCTCCCCATATGTTCCCCAGAGGGTACTCAGATCTGGGACACAGAATCCGTTATTGATCCCTGAGCCGAGGGAGGCAAGTTTGAAGACCACCCATGAGAGAGCCTTCTCTATAGCGGCCCCCTGTTGGTGGAACCAACTTCCGGAAGAAGTAAGAGCCTTGCAGGAGATATTGGAATTCAACATTAGCACCAAACTATTTTAAAATGTTTTAATTGTTTATGCTGTTCAATGTTTTAATGGTTAATGTTCAGTATTGTAAATGTTTTTATTGATGTAAGCCACCCTGAGCCTGCTTCAGCGGGGAGGGTGGGATATAAATCCAATAAAATAAATAAACTATACAACTTCCACCCAAATGGCAAATTACACACCCTCATTTTTCCAAAGAACTGCAGGACAGGCATGTGGAAATGCCCTTACCTCATGATTGGAGGCTACAGATCTATCCATATAATTAGAGCCACTGGTCTGTGGAAAGCATTGCTCAAATCAAACCAGTATGTCACCCCTCTCGGACACAATTGTTGAAGTTTACACCCCCAACTGCGAATGCCAATGAGGAAGTAATTAAAAGTTTTTAATGTAAGTATACAGGAAGAAACTGATCACACACCTAATGAAGATGTGCTGATAATCATAGGTGACTGGAATGCAAAAGCTGGAAACAAAGCAGAATCACATATTGTTGAAAGATTTGGGCTAGGAACACAACATGAAGCAGGAGAGCAACTCATAGAATTGAGTGAAGACAACAGTTGGTTCATTGTGAACACATGCTTCAGGCAAGCAAACAGATGATTATATACATGGACATCACCAGGTGGCCAAAATAGAAATCAAATAGATTACATAATCAGAAGAAGAAGATGGAGAAGTTCTATTCTCTCTCTAAAACAAGACCAGGAGCTGGCTGGGGTACAGACTGTGAATTGTTAATTTCAAAAATTACAATAAATCTGAAGAAAAACACCAAAACATTCATAGTGCCAAAATACAATCTAAGCAACATTTCTGAATAGTTTAAGGACTATATAAAGAACAGATTTGCATTACTAAGTTCAAGTGAATGGAAACTAGAAGAACAAACTATGGGGTGAAACCAGAGGTATTATCAAGGAAGAATGAGCAAATACTATTCTTGTAGCCAAAAGAACTGAAAAACCTCGATGGATGACTAATGAAACTCTTAAAATTGCTAAAGAGAGAAGAAGCAAATGTAAAAGGTGACAGAAATAGAATCAGAAGGCTAAATCTAAATACAGCATTCCAGCAATCTGCAAGCAGAGACAAAGAGAACTACTATAATAACCAGTGTAAAAACAAAAAAAAATGAAGAACAAGCTGTTTCACAAAATCCAAGAAATCAAGGGGAAATTGAAGGCATGGTTAGGTTAGGTAAACTGAAAGATCAAATACATTAACTGAGAACAGGACAAAATAAAGAAAAGATGAGTACAGTACACTGGATAACTATACTAAAGAGATGAAAGGATGACAGATTCCTTCCAAGGAGATTCTTGAAGAAAAACCTACAGTTTTAGAAACTGAAGTGAAAGCTGCACTAAGAGCAATGGGGAGAAACAAATCATCATGAGTAGATTGGATATCAATAGCGCTATTTCAAGCCACAGAAACAGACTCCATCAAAACCTTAACAAGAATATGCCAACAAATATGGCAAACAAAACAATGGCCATAGACTGGAAATGCTGGATCTACATTCAAATCTAAAAAAATGAGACTGTAGCAACTATTGAACCATTGCATTAATTGCATGAGTAAAGTGATCCTCGAAATCGTACAAAGACCGAATGAGAAGTGCCAGATATTCAAGCTGGATTCAGAAAAGGAAGAGGCGCTAGAGATCATATTGCAAATTTATGTTAGTTCCTGGAGCATACAAGAAAATTTCTGTAATTCATGAAATATAATCGTCTTATATTTCATGAATTACTGCAAAGGTTTTGACTGTGTTGGTCATGAAAGGATAGTTGTTTTTAAAAGAAATGGGTCACCAAGCATCTGATTGTTTTGATGTGCAACCTGTTGTTGTTGTTGTTAATTATTCAGTCATGTTCAACCCTTGGTGATTCCAGTGCAACATGTACTGTTGCTACTGAATATAGAGAAACAGAATGGTTTCCAGTTGGCAAAGATGTCAGAAATCTTTGATGTCTTTAATTTGTATGCAAAACATATTGTAAAGAAGGCTGGATTAGATTTAGATGAAGGTGGAATGAACATTGGTGAAAAGAGCATTAATAATTTTATATGATGACAGCTCATTACTGGCAGAAAATTAGGGAGGACTCGAAACAACTCTTGATTAAGTTTAAAAGAGAAAGTGGCAAAATGAGATCACAACTGAACATCAAGAAGACAAAAATAGGGACTTCTGGGAAATAAAACAACCCTAAATTTGAGAATGAAGAGATTGAAATCGTTAAATGTTTTCTATTCCTTGGCTCAGTCATCAACCAAAAAGAAGACTGCAAGCAAGAGATCAGAAGGAGATTGAGACTGGGAAGGGCAGCCATGAAAGAGCTAGAAAAGCGTCTTATGTGTAAGCATATGTTGCTGGTGACCCAGATCAAGATAATTTATACTGTGGTATTCCACATGACTATCTATGGGTGTGAAAGTTGGACAGTGAAGGATGCTGACAGAAAAAAGTTGATTGTGTGGTGTTTGAGCAGACTTTTACAGATACCGTGGATAAACAGAAAGACAAATAAGTGGGTTCAAATCAAGCCCGAACCCTCCCTATAAGCCAAAATGACTAAACTGAGACAACTGTAAATGGGCCACATTATAAGACGAGTTGCTGGAGAAGACGATGCTCGGAGAAATTGAAAGAGGAAGCAGGAGGAAGCAGGAAGACCCAACTGTCAGTAATGGAATCTATCTGAACACAGTTTGACAGCTCTGTTATGACAGCAGGTGATCTAGCTGGCATGCTAGGTCACAGTGACCTTATCTACAGGCCGGTTTGAGCCGGCTGAAGACAGGTGGAAAGGACCTGCTGAGTCAGCATGACTGTGGACTGCCAGGATTGGCTGATAGAACTATAAATGGACTGTGCTTGAAATGCACAGGTCTCTCTTCGCGAGTATACTTGCTGGCGGAGCACTTTGGTCCTGTGATTAATGTATATCTATGCACTAGTGAGCACGAACTGTATATACTGTAAATACACTGTTTTAGCACTAGCTGCAGGTGTCTGGCTCACTTCTTTACTGGGGCTCACCGTTGAGCACATCACACAGCTCTCTCTGCTTACACCCGCACCGACACCAACATGAGATAGATTGCCTCAAAGAAGTCACGGCCCTCGTTTTGCAAGGACTGAGCAAGGTTGTTAACGATAGAGGACATTTTGCAGGTCATTAATTCATAGGAAGGAGCCCTGTGGCGCAGAATGGTAAAGCTGCAGCACTGCCGTCTGAGCTCATGACCTGAGTTCGAGCCCGGCGGAAGCTGGGTTCAGGTAGCCGGTTCAGGGTTGACTCAGCCTTCCATCCTTCCAAGGTCGGTAAAACGAGCGCCCAGCTTGACTGGGAAAGCCAATGGTGCACCACCCTGTAAAGACTTCCGTGAAAACGTCGTGATGTGATGTCACTCCAGAGTTGGAAACGACTGGTGCTTGCACAGGGCACTACCTTTACCTTTTTTTTAATTCATAGGATCAGCATGACTTGAAAGCAGTTTGATGGCACTTAACACACATGTGCCATCATCATCTGGATAGGCGCAGCTTCCATGGTTGGTCTGCAGACCTCTTTTTCAATCAGTTTTTCAAATATCAATTTGGTTCCATGTCTATAAGGTCAGTGAAGTGAAGCCACTCAGAGTCAAGGTAAGCAGCAGCTGCACGACAAGTGAATTTTCCAGGCGTGCAGAAGGGGGGGCAGAGTTTATAAATTGCAAGAAATTTGACCATTCCATGGTCTGAGCATGATTACTACCTCTGCAAGAAACGTAGAATGTTGTATGTTGTTGATTATCACTTAAAAGGGTAATGGGTGAAACTGGCTCTTTCTTTCCCAAATTCTTTACAGTTCTAATATCTAATTCTAATATCTAATTCCCACTGTGTGGATTAGACTGGGCCACCTAGAGACAGGGGACATATGAAGGAAACCTGCTCACAGAACAATCTGAAAATATATAGAGAGGGCATCCGCCCCTCCACTCACGTAACGTGACATCTTTTATTTATTAAATTCAATTTATTGGGCTCCCTTCCCTGCAAGCAGGGGCTCAGGGCGGCTTACATCAAAGAAATACGACAAATATTAAAAATGGAACAGCATTAGGGTTGCCAATCCCCAGGTGGGGGCAGGGGATCCCCCGGTTTGGAGGCCCTCCCCCCGCTTCAGGGTCGTCAGAAAGCAGGGGGGGGGGAGGAGGGGAGGGAAATGTCTGCTGCGAACTCCGTTATTCGCTATGGAGATTTAGTCCCATAGAAAATCATGGAGAATTGATCCATGGGTATCTGGGGCTCTGGGGGGGGCTGTTTTTTGGGGTAGAGGCACCAAATTTTCAGTATAGCATCTAGTGCCTCTCCCCAAAATACCCCCCAAGTTTCAAAAAGATTGGACCAGGGGGTCCAATTCTGTGAGCCCCAAAAGAAGGTGCCCCTATCCGTTATTTCCCTTTAAATGTGATGGCCTGAACTCCCTTTGGAGTTCAATTATGCTTGTCACAGCCTTGATTTTGGCTCCACCCCTAATGTCACCTGGCTCCACCCCAAAGTCTCCTGGCTCCACCCCCAAAGTCCCCAGATATTTATTGAATTGGATTTGGCAACCCTAAACAGCATTAAAACACCAGAATCAGTAGTTAAAAAAAAAAGAATACAATCCAAGATTGTGGTAAAATGTGTACTCTTGGTATAAAAAAGTACAGGGGAAAAAAAGTATGATTCAGCCATGGGAGAGGGAGAGGAAGGAATCACTGGAGGGGCGGTACAATGGGGGTCAATAGGGAGAGATGAGTCACCACTCATAGGTAGTTAAAGAAAGTTAGGATTCAGACCTCATAAGATACATTCCTCAGGGGTACTCCCTTAGGGTTGCCAAATCCAATTCAAGAAATAGCTGGGGACTTTGGGGGTGGAGCCAGGAGACATTAGGGGTGGAGCCAAGATCAAGGCTGTTACAAGCATAATTGAACTCCAAAGGGAGTTCTGGCCATCACATTTAAAGGGACGGCACACATTTTCAATGCCTTCCTTCCATAGGAAATAACGAAGGATAGGGGCACCTTCTTTTGGGGCTCATAGAATTGGTCCCCCTGGTCCAATCTTTTTGAAACTTGGGGGGGATTTTTGGGAGAGACACTAGATGCTATACTGAAAATTTGGTGCCTCTACCCCAAAAAACAGCCCTCCCAGAGTCCCAGATACCTGCAGATCAATTCTTCATTATTTCCTATGGGAATAAGTCTCTATAGGGAATTATAGAGTTCCCAGCAGACATTTCCCTCCCCTCCCCCCGCTTTCTGATGACCATGAAGCGGGGGGAGGGTCTCCAAACCGGGGGATCCCCTGCCCCCATCTGGGGATTGGCAACCCTATACTCCTTCCCTTCCACCAACATTTCCAGTATCTCCAAGCCAGTATTGATAGAATTTCCACCTCCTACCACACAGGTTTGGGGCAGAAGCCACATCATGCTTATAGTGCTACAGTCCAAACTACAGTGCTAAACCTTTGAGGCCCTGCAAATGTAGAGGCTCTTCATACCTGCTTAGTTCTTGTAAAATGCTGGAAGAAAAATACTACTACTCCCGCAAATTCTAAGCAGTTCTTGACAGTGTAAAGATTATTTTTAAGCATTTAAGTATTTAACTGAAAGACTTGCACTGTCTGCCCATCTGTTTCCAGACACAATTCCAAGTGCTTGTTACATGGCTTGGGGCCAGGGTGCTTAAAGGCCTCCTCCATCAGCTTCCTCACAAGACTGGCACTCCAAGCCCCCAACCTTTTAGGGATTTGGTGGGTAATGACCAGAGTTGGGGCTTTTTCAGTGGAGGCTCCTTGAGACTCACCTGGAACCCATGCCGCTCTCTTTTAAGTACCAAACTTGAACGTTTATTTTTATTCAAGCTTTTCCTTAAGGGAGTGAACTTTTAAGGTTTTGGCATCTGCTTTTAGCCTGATAATTGTGTGAGACTCCTTTTTAGCTGCTCAATGCTTTATCTTCTGCTTGAGTTGAATTTGTGACCGTTTATGTTTTGAGTCATCTCAAGCAGGGTCCGCGCAGCAGCAGCATATAAATTGTCTAAAAGGGATGGGGTGGGGGGTTGTGTGTAGGAGACAGAAGTATATAAAGAAACTTGGTTCAGATGCCTGTATATTAAAAGGCAGTATGGTTTTGACCAGGAGAGAATGGACTTTATTAAAAATATTTTGGATAATCTTGGAAACAAATATGTTACAGATTTTTAAGTCACTAAAGCCAGGCTTTAATTGGACCTCTTGGGGAATATTTTGTATACCTGGATCCCAAATTGACTTGTCTCAAGACAGCCAGTTTGATGTAGCGGTTAAGTGTGCGGACTCTTATCTGGAAGAACCGGGTTTGATTCCCCATTCCTCCACTTGGAGCTGCTGGAATGGCCTTGGGTTAGCCATAGCTCTTGTAGGAGTTGTCCTTGAAAGGGCAGCTGCTGTGAGAGCCCTCTCAGCCCCACCCACCTCACATGGTGTCTGTTGTGGGGGGAGAAGATATAGGAGATTGTAAGCTACTCAGAGTCTCTGATTCAGAGAGAAGAGCAGGATATAAATCTGCAGTCGTCTTCTTCAATGCAATCACCAATTTAATTGTCAGGAACCTACAGATCTTTGCTCTCTCCAAGTCCCAAAGGGAAAGACTGCTATTAAGCTAAGCTAATATTTCTGTTATTTCTAATATTTCTATTAAGCTAAGATAATATTTCTGCATAAGCTAATATTTCTGTTATCAGATATTGACTCTATGGTTTCTTATAAGGTAGCACTTTTTGCTTTGGCTGTTAGTAAAATCAGGGCAAAGGCAGTATCCAGTAGACAGTAAAATGATGTTGTTAACTGGACTATCGCTTCTCAGCCTTTTGGCTAAGATCAAGTATAATATCTGGGGACAACACATGATCCTTATTATTCACTTTCTTCTTCTCTGAATCCTACATGCATGGTAACTGGGGGCCATGCACGATCCTTATTATTCACTTTCTCATTATCTTTGCCTTTAAAGCGACAAACATTCTCGAAATAAAGTCAATCTGTTCTCTAGCTGGACTATTAGAGCCTGATTACGGAATCACGGGGTTGCTGTAACAGAGATATTGAATAATCTAAATTTGAATGTGTTAATCTTAGAGTCCTTGACTGCTTTTAACTTGTAAGTTGCTGTAATTGCAATGGCCGATGGCTTTACGCAATAGATTTTTGTACTGAACTGAATGACTATTAGTTCGAGTGTGAAAATAAATACAAGTTCCCTCTAAATTAGATACCCATCCACAGTAGAGTAGCAGCAAGCTGACCTCCCTACAAGATTGCAGTTTGTGTACTTGTCCAAAATTTGCTTGAAAAAAAGGAATACAATGAAGCAATGTAATAATAAGTCCATTTAATATGACAATTTGATTGTTACGATGAAAGCAGGAAAACCTTACCCATAAACAGTGTAAAGGTTAGGGATTTCCCAGATATGCAGAAAAATATGACATAGCAATTACCAAAAAAGAAAAAGAAAAAGGCCTTCAGAATGGTCTAACAAGGATATAATGCAGTTGTTAGGGCTGACAGCACAGCTGAGAATCACTTAAAGGAGGGAATAGGAGGCAGATAAGAAAAGTGGCTCATAAACCTAGAATTCTGGAGAAGATGGGGTAGGATTTTCAGAGTTTGTCTCTGATTTGTAGTCTATACAAAGGACTGATCTGTAGTCCATACAACATGTGCCAACTGATTCTTAGGCTGTGCAACATGTGACAACTGAGCCGCCATTCACGTTTTCTTATTTCATGTTGTTTTTATAATGTTGTTATCCGCTCTGAGCCCTCCTTGGGATAGGGCGGACTATAAATGACCTCAGATAAATAATTTTCCCCTCCCCGTTTCCTTGCAGGCTCCCCCACCCTTGTATAATCAAGGATACAGTAGGCATAAGAACTTGGAAGACTGGGTGCTTTTCCTTCCTGAACTCTAAATTTATGCTTGCTAAATGCTTGACTGAAGAGGCTGCTTTACACCAGGCAGGATTAAGTTATACACTTTACCCTTCCAAGTGATGTAGACGTACAGGCTGCTTTCACACAGCTAATTTGGGCTCTCCTTCCTAGCCGCAGGAACAGCCAGGGGAGCAGCATTTGTGCTTGAACGGCGTGACAGCGCCTCTCAGGCACACACAGCCTGTCCCCATTCTGGGTGCCATCTGACCATCTCGGGGCGCTTTACTTTATGCCAGCTTACTTCTACAACGAGTGGCTGCTGCCCCAAGCCGCCAGTGTTGCAGCTGGAGACAGACAACTCACTAACTAGGAAGGACCTCACAATAAGAGAGACTTGATGTTCTCTCTCAGAATTTAGCCGAGTGGATGCACAAAACAACTGATATAGATTTCAGTCTCCACAGAGCTTTAAAATTATAGCTTTAGCCAGCCGCCTGGACTGACTCTGTGCTTTGCCTTCGAAAGAAGGTCGAGGAGGAAGAACTAGTACAGGGTTGAGAAAGCATTCATTCTTATGAAGAAGATCCTCTTTCTTTTTGTTGGGCAATTTAACCATTGTAAGGATCCATGGATGAAACGTGTGAAGTCTCCTGGGCAAAGATAAAACAGGTCAACATAGAGATAAGGATGGGTGAGGATCAACCCATGAGGTCAGCAGCTTGGTTTTATACGTTTAACTAAGATATTGTTGAGATAAGAGGGCAGTTTACAAACTTCAAACAAGGGAAGCTATAGATTTTATGTCATACTAGTAATAAGGCCCGCTGTGGGGAGAAATGCAATGGGCATGAGAAATTTGCTGTGGGTAAGTTTCATGGCCTTGGTAGGGGGATGGAGAGGGAAGGAAAAGACAGAGGGAGGCAAGGTATGTCAAGAAGGCAGTGGTTGGGAAGAGAAATGGAGAAAGTGGGGAAATATGGGGTAGGTTATCAGAGAAGGGAGTATCTTCAGAAAGAGGGAGGTGGGGCAAAAGAGATGGGGTAGATGGCTTTCCAATTCCTCCCCCCTCCCTGCAGCCTCTATCTAGGAAAAGCGCAGTCTTTCTTCAAATTGGGGACCAAAGCAACTTACATAATTCTCCTCTTCTCCCTTTTGATCTGCACAACAACCCTGTGAGGCAGGTTAGGCTGAAAGCCTTTGACTGGTCCAAAATCACCCAGTCAGCTTCCATAGCAAGAAGCTGGGTCTGCAGACCCTGCTCGGAAGTGCCAGCTGCGATGCCACACTGGCTGTTATAGGGGGCTGACTCAAAGTGTACCATTTTCTCCTGGGGAAGTCATATCTGCCCATTTGGAGAGCAGTTGTAGTTCTGGGTGATCTCCAGGCCTTCCGAGTACTCCAGGCCTTGCCTGGAGATTGGCAGCAATGGTTCCCTGGGAAGAAATGGCTGATTTAGGGGTGGAGTCCATGGCATTGTATCTGAGTTCCTACTCTTCCTCAAACCGCACCCTCTCTAGGCTCCAGCCCTCAAATTTACAAGAATTTCCCAACCTGGAGTTGGCAACCATCTCTCCTTCCTCTCTCTACCCCCCCCCCCTCATCAACCTACCTTTATCTGACCATCAACCATCAACCTACCTTTATCTGACCCCTGACTTCAGCTTTCCATCTCCTTGCCCTGTGCCAGTCTTTCTCCACAGTAAGGACCAAAGCACCTTACATAATTTTCCTTTCCCCTTTTTGATCCGCACAACCTTGTGAGGTAGGTTAGGCTGAAAGTCTGTGATTGGTTTGAAATCAGCCAATCAGCTTCCACAGTAGGAACCTGGGGCTGGCAGACCTCGCCCTGAAGCACTAACTGTCACATCACAGCGGTTGTCAAAGTGATTGTGGGCTGAAACCGTATGTCATACCTCCACTTCAATGTACTTTAAATATGATAATTTTAAGAGATGAACTGGACTCTGTTTCTTACATTTACTAAAGAATTGCAGCCCCATCCCCTTCAATGATACATGAATGAAGTACTTGAAACATTTTAAAATCATACCAGAAAGTTATTATTTCCCTGAGGATCTAATGGAACACCATTTATGAATCTTTACTATATCCAAGACACAGCTGCATGGAGTAACAGAGATTAGTTTTCAAGCTTTTTGGAGAGAGCATTTTTGCCAGTAGAATTCAGAAGGTTTTTGCATCTGGTTAGAAAGAGGTTCAGGGGACTACCTTTACCTTTAATATAAATGTGATGCAGAGAGCATTTGGCCACCGAATCCAGAAGGCTTTTTGCATGGGAAGAGGTTTAGGACTGGCTTGCTCCCAGTATAAACACTTAAGTGAGATTGAGGGGTAAATTTTTGATAAAAAAGAATATTTTTTTTTAATTATTCACTTAAAATTTTTTAAAAAGTTATCCACTTCCATCCAGCTTTGTGTTGTAGCTTGCTATAATCACTGTGGCTTATTCCAGGATGAGAAATTCTGAAGAAAATGTTTTACTAAATATAATGTTAGCCAGCGTATCACAGCGGTTTTTTTGTTTGTATTTTCTGAACAGGAGCAAGCATCCAGGTCTACTTAAGTCATACCAGTCAGGTGGCATCAAAATAGGCCTGGAAAGGGCCTCCTCCCCCTGCCTCTTATTGACAGAACCAAGCTGCGTCAAAATCTATATACCCCATGGGATGAACTAGTACAGGTTTGAGAAAGCATTCAATCTTATGAAGAAGATCCTCTTTCTTTTTGTTGGGCAATTAAAAAAAAATGAAAATACAACATAGCTGTTCCCCTGAATACTGTCTTCATTTCCTTGTCCACCAGCAGCTGACTGCACTTCCACTAATAAAAGTGAACACACACACACTCTCACACAAAGCAGCCAAATACACACAGTTTGCAAGAACACACTTTTGTGATCTCACTGGAGCAATTTACTCACCAGAACCATCTGCTGTATTTCAGCCAACTTCTCCAAACAAACAGAAGGGTTTTGCCCACATCTCTTCCTTTTAGACACTCACCAGGAAGATCTAGGGGCCCTCAGTCAATTGGGGGAAGGCTTTTTGTAGCTGTTTCCCTCCCCCCCCCCTCAAGCCAATGAAATACAACAGACCTTGACTGATGGTTTGATGCAGTACAGTCCCAACCAATCAGGGTGTTTGCCACCATGAAAGGGCTTTTATATATAACAATATACGATGCCTCATCTCTGTGGATGACTGACCAGACATTAACTTCAGAGGCCAGATGAAAAACTATTCAATTTATATCCAGTTATTTGAAAACACTGGAGAAATGCACTATGCAACACAAGAGATGTTACAGCCAAATGTTTTCTTAGCATTTTTCTCTGTACGCTGTTAAAATGATAGTATCGTACCTGAAAATCCTGCACTGTTCTGGAACTGTAATGAAAGAACAGTCAAACTACCTTGAACTACTGAAGATCCTGAATGTTTTCTGTTAGCATTAACAGAAAATGGGGAGGGACAGTGGCTCAGTGGTAGAGCATCTGCTTGGGAAGCAGAAGGTTCCAGGTTCAATCCCTGGCATCTCCAAAAAAGGGTCCAGGCAAATAGGTGTGAAAAACCTCAGCTTGAGACCCTGGAGAGCCGCTGCCAGTCTGAGAAGACAATACTGACTTTGATGGACCAAGGGTCTGGTTCAGTATAAGGCAGCTTCATATGTTCAATTAGGGTGAAGAGAGCACTTTCATTAGAATGGGGGGGGGGAATATAGGATCTAGCTCACACAATACACCCCTGGAATACAACGCTGCATAAACTGGTACTTTAGCACAAAATCTTCACAAGTAGCTGTTCAAGCCAATGGAATTGTAACACCAAATTTATTTTGTTTTGGAATTTAAGCCATTACAGAAGAGCTCTGATTGTGATCTACAGCCTACACGATCCAAGTGCCAAATGCTAACAATATTACAAGATGAAACTCAACTTGTGTTGCAATCAAGTATCAATCTTTAGCTCTTTTCAGTGTGTGTGTATATATATATATATTTGGAAAACAGGTACAAAACAGCAGGCACTAGAAATAGCTGTATGGAATTAGGTGGGATGAGTGCTAGGCGCACACAATGCATTAACAGGACAGACAGGATACTGTTCCGAAAAGTGTTTCAATGGTATAGATACTGAAATACTATGAAAATGACACAGTGCAGTGAAGAACTGTAAGTAAAGTGCACTTTAAGGAGATGTTCAAAAGTTCTTTCACCAAATTGGAGAATACCACGGTTGGCATCCCGCCTCGAACACCTGTGGGGTGAGGTGGAAATTCCTACCAATTCATTCTTCCTGAAGCAGCTCAAAATCCATTCTCCCAGGATGCTCCCTCGGAAGCTGGGGGAGACGGAATCAGAGAACTCATGGGAGGTGGAAATCAGCTAGAACGCCCTCCCTGCACTCGTGAAAATTCTAGGCAGGATCCAAGCCCGTAACAATGCATCATTTTGAGCAGAATAGTCTACATGTCTCAAACGACAGTAAGAAACAAAATATTTTGAGAATGTAGAAAACACACTTTCTATCTAAAAGGGGGGGGGGGGGGAAACTCTAGAAACAAAAGTGTGTGTTGTTATCGTAACATTTTACTTCATTCCAAAACAAATTTGCACCTGTCCTATTTTAGAAAGTACACAAAGTATGTACATAGGAAGGAAACCAAGCCCATGAGAAAGTAGCCATTGCGGTTCTTATTAAACATGGAAATTTATAATGCACAAATCATCTACAGAGTACAGATCGAAGCAATAATGCAAGGTGCTGCATTACTGATACTACAGTGGCTTCTTATCTACAACCGGGGCAAACTTGCAAGGCACAAACCCAGTGCCGACACCGTAGCATTGTAAGTTACATTCAGACACTTGCCTAAGATGTGTGAATCTTTTGCAAAAGGCCTCTGGAAAACAGTCTGCGCTACTATTATAGTGTGTTTAGACAAATGTCAACTGATTTCCAAAACAGCAAGCTCAGATATTTATAAAGCAACCTGGAGTAAGAGCAATTTCCCTTGGTAAATCAGAGGTATTGACGAGGCCCTTCCGTATTTGGTCCTAAAGTTCCTTTTTGAAGTTAGATTCCTTTCCTTTCTACCAGTGCCAGGCTACAACCTTGCCATATGTTTTTGTATGTTTGGTTCAAAACTCCTATAGATTAGAGCAAAGCTAGGTGAAAACCACAGAGAAAGAACTTTAATCTGTAGGATTTTCATGTCAAGTATCTTCACTGGTAGACTGCACAGTGATAGGTGTCTCTTCGTGAGTTGTTAAAAACGATGCTTGCAGCTGCTTAAGGCAATCTCCAACTACAACATAGTAAAGGGGGAAAGGAACTGCAGCTCCAAATCAGTGTTTTTGACGCAAGAATTGGCATCATTCAGTTTCTTTCTTTCCTGATCCCCACCCGACTCTTTTTCTGAACTTTATCATAAATTATCTTCTTTAACTACAAGTATACACTATCACCAAATTCTGCAGCATGATTAAAAATCAATTATTTTCTAGGCAAATGGATGTAAACTGAAAACATTTGGCAATCAAACAGATCTTATGCCACCTTTCCAAGTCATGTTCTTTTACACTTGAAGAAGTTTATAAATATTTATTATAATAACTAGGGCTAATAATATATTACCTAAAACCTGACATTATAAAAAACTCAAACCGGGAAGGGCTGCCAGTTTTTAAAACGTATTTATAATCTGTTTACCTTCTTTGCCATAAGATCATGCTTTCAGAAGACAATATTTAAGAGATATTTCTGGAAAGTGAGATACAAAAAGCTCAAGGGTCCTTGCAAACAGCTCTTCATTTCCATGAAGTGATTCATTTATTGGCAATAGAGAGGCAAGAAATCCAAAGAATCTTCTAAGGTCAAATCAGTCTTTAGATTAACCTTCCTGTCCAAAGTCTTCTGTGAACTTCTTTAACTTTTCCAGGTCTTGTTCATTCACGGTGGGTTTGTTGTTGGCTAATGACCTCAGCATATCAGCCTGTTATATAGAAAAAGAAAAATATGCAGCTCTTTACGATCCTTTAAGAACACACACAGGCATAAACCTCGATTCAGTGGCATAGCCGTGATGGTCCGAAGCAACAGAACAAAGTCTGAGTCTAGTGGCGCTTTTAAGACCAACGTACGTTTAATTCTGGGTATAAGCTTTCGTGTGCATACACACTTCTTCAGATACATTGAAACAGATTTTATCAACCATTACATGGAGAGGGGGGTGCTTAGTTGCCAGGAAGGGTTGCTAATTAGAGTCAATGTGCATAAGTAACTGAGCAGTAAGTATAGCTAAGATTGGATTTAAGCAATTGGGAAGAAGAAAGAAGAAGAGGAGGAGGAGGAGAAGAGGAGGAGGAGAAGAGGAGGAGAAGGATTTATACTCCGCCGTCTCTCTGCATCAGAGACTCAAAGCGGCTTACAATCTCCTATATCTTCTCCCCCCGCAACAGACACCCTGTGAGGTGGGTGGGGCTGAGAGGGCACTCCCAGCAGCTGCCCTTTCAAGGACAACTCCTGCAAGAGCTATGGTTAACCCAAGGCCCGTGAATAGCATCAAATGAACACACCGTTAAGAAACTAGTTAAGAACCTGATGCAAGTTGCACCTTTAAGACCAAAAAAAGTTTAATTCTGCGTATATATATCAGAAAGTGAGTTAGCCCATGAAACTGGAGCAACGACCTTTCAAACAGTGGTGGTAAAAAGAGCAGGGAGGCTGACCTTTAGGCCACAGGCGGCAGAAAAACGGAACACACATTAGTATCTCTCCACGTATTTCAGAAGACTGGGAACCAACACTGAACGGAAAGAAAACTGCACTTCCGATATAGCATGTTCAGCGGTCAAAGGGCTTCACATCCCACTATTTATTATTTGCTGAGAACGTTTTTATGCCACATTAAGAGGGACTAAAACACAGCATTTAAAAAGCCTCAGTCCAGCATAAAAACGGACCACAGAGAGCTTATAGCAACAGTTTCTAGGCTAAAATAGCGTGTGTGTGTTTTTTGTTTTTTTAAATCAACCCTTAATTAAAAGACTGGGTGAACAGAAACGTTTTGGCCTAGCATGTAGGAGGAGCAATATGGGAGCCAACCGAGCCTCAAGGGGAATGACATTCCACACGCAAGGTGCCACTACTGAAAAAAGACCTGTTTCTGGCTGCCACCCACCTCACCTCTGAAGACAGGGACAAAGAAAGAAGGACAGGACCTCGAAGACAGATCTTACCCAGAGGCCCATACGAAATGAAAGGAGACAGGCCCCTTCAAGTATCCTGGCCACAAAACCATTTAGGGCTTTAAAGGCAGGAACCATCATGGACCTTTGCAGTTTCTCTCTGCTGAAATTGATTCATAGATGGCATTCCACTCCTTTAAGGTTGGCTAAGATCTATAACACTGAAACTAGCCAATGCTGATTCCGTGAAGAAAACGAGGCAGACTTATTTCATATGTGGTGGAGATGTACGTGAATTGCCCTGGCTACCAACTGAGTACTGTACCTATTTCAAGGTGCCGGTACTGCCCTTTAAAGCCTTGCATGGCCTGGTACCAACATACTTAAGGGACTTCATCTCCCCATATGTGCCCCAGAGAGCTTTGGGTTCTGCTGAGCAAGACCTGCTGATTATTCCGGGCCCTAGGAATGTCTGTTTAGCTTCAAACTAGGTCCAGGGCCTTTTCTACCTTGGCCCCAGCCTGATGGAACATGCTCCCATGTGACATCAGGGCCCTGCGAGACCTTTTACCATTCTGCAGGGCCTGCAAAACGGAGCTGTTCCACCAGGCCTTTGGTTGAGGTGGTGGATGTCCAATGGCAAAGACGGTCTTCCCCTGCCGAATCCACCATCTGAAATTACTTCACCTAACGAATTCTGAAGTTCAACACCACAGTGTGATTGCTTTAATGTTTCGGCTAAATATTAGGAATAACTTCCTGACAGAGCAGTTCCTTGGTGGAAGAGACTTCCTCAGGAGTTGATGGGCGCTCCTTCCTCTGGAGGTTTTTAAACAGAAGCTAGATGGCCACCTGATAGCAATGCTGATCCAGTGAACTTAGGCAAATGATGAGAAGGAGGGCAGGAAGGGTTGCATCAGTGCTTCGTTCTCATGGCCCTTACTTACACGCCCAGGAAAAGGCTGATTGCCACTTTGGGGTCAGCTGGCAACTTTTCTCCAGACCAGTTTGGCCAGGGATAGTAGAGGGTTTTGCTTTGTTTTGCCAACCGGGCATGGAGCAGGTGACACTGGGGGTGCGTGGGGGAGGTATTTGTGACAACAACAACAACAACAAATTTTATTTGTATCCCGCCCTCCCCGCCGGAGCAGGCCCAGGGCGGCTAACAACATGGTTCAGAGTTAAATTATACAAGTAAATAAAACTACATTAAACATTATCAGCATTTAGTTAAAATCTGGTTAAGCTTTAAAATTAAATTAGTTAATTTTTAAAAGTGCTAGTGCTATGTTTACTTTTTCTGATGGCGGTTTCCTTCGCAATTTCCATTTTCATCAGGGAAGGCCAGTCTGAAGAGGAAGGTCTTGCAGGCCCTGCGGAACTGTTCTAGGTCCCGCAGGGCCCGCATTTCCTCTGGAAGTTGGTTCCATAGGCTCGGGGCTATAGAGGAGAAGGCCCGGTTACGGGTGCTTTGCAGCTTCACCTCTCTCGGTCCGGGGATAGTCAGCAGGTTTTTCCCGGCTGACCTCAGTGCTCTCTGGGGTTCATATGAGGAGAGACGGTCCCTAAGGTAGACAGGTCCTCGACCATATAGGGCTTTAAAGGTAATGACCAGCACTTTGTAACGAACCCGGTATGTAACTGGCAGCCAGTGCAGTTCGCGCAGCCCAGGCTGTATGTGCTCCCATTTAGGGAGTCCCAGCAACAGTCTAGCCGCTGCATTCTGCACCAGCTGCAGCTTCCGGGTTCGGCACAGAGGCAGCCCCATGTAGAGGGCATTACAGTAATCCAGTCTCGAGGTGACCGTTGCATGAAGCACCATTGCCAGATCTTGGCGCTCTAGGAAGGGAGCCAACTGCTTTGCCCGCCTTAGATGGAAAAAGGCTGACTTGGCAGTGGCTGCAATCTGGGCCTCCATTGATAATGCAGGCTCCAGTAAAACTCCCAGGCTCTTAACTCGGTGCGCCGCTTTCAACGGCGCCCCGTCGAAGACCGGGAGAGGTATTTGTGAGTTTCCTGCATTATGCAGGGGGCTGAACTAAATGACCCAGGAAGTACCTTCCAACTCCATGCTTCTATTACTTAAGACACACATTCCTTAGCCTTTCTAGTTAAATGCTCAGGATAACCTCTCGCATGAAAGTGACTAGCTAATTTATTACTGTCTTGCATACAGTCAGTATGCCACGACTGCCCCCACGACAGGCTGACTCCTCAGTACTCAAGCAAACTCTTGTCACTGCACAGCAGCAAATCAGTCTTGTCTGGATTGAGCTTCAGTTTATCCATCTATCCCAGGGGTCCTCAAACTTTTTAAATAGGGGGCCAGTTCACTGTCCCTCAGACTGTTGGAGGGCCGGACTGCCGTTACTGTACAAGGCCGCGGGCTGTCAGTTCTCCGTCTTCTGCATCTCTCTCCCTTCCCCACACCACACACCCTGGCCTGGGAACTCACCTCACTTCGGTATCACCTCACACTCTGTCTCCGCCGCCTCAGCCCAGTGCCGGAAGTGTGCGTTGCTAACGCGAGTTTAGGTCGAACGTCACTTCCGGTCTGATTTTGCCATAACCCGGCGGGCCGCATAAACGTCCTCAGCAGGCCGCATCTGGCCCGCGGGCCGTAGGTTGAGGACCCCTGATCTAGCCCATTCAGTTTACCTTCATCCCACTACCACTTTCAAGCATCAACTCAGGACTTCCACAGGTGATCCCTCTCCCACCCCCTTGCTGTTAAAGAGAACAGCTGGGCGGGATCTGTATATTGGTGGCCCTGCACTCCAAATCCCTTGGTGATCAGCGGTTTTGTGTAGATGTCAAATGGCATGGGGGACAAAAGGGAACTATATGGGATCTTATAGCAAGAGCACCACTGTAGAGAGATTTGAATGGGTGGCCTCCTGGATCCAGCTTCTCAACCTCTACATTAACTCCATTTGGCAGAATCTCTCTCGACACCTATCATTATGCATTTGCATGTAACAAACAAACACAAGCCTTTATTGGCATATATCAGATTATGACTAGGGCAAAAAAGAGATACAGAAACAACAAAATAAACCAGTCATATACAGCTACACGCAAGACAATCGATCATTGATTACCGCATTCAAGAATACAGCAACCTTTTCAGTTATTTCAGATGACATATCATTCAGAAGGTGGCAAACCTTTGCAGCATCTGAGCAACTTGTCATATTGAGCAGAACTGGGTCTAGAAACCTAAGGCGTATAGTATCATTTTGGGAGCAGTAAAAAAGAATATGGGACACGCATTTGCATATATGCATTACACTATATGCGTTCGCCTATTCACAGTTTAGCAGCCCCGTGGTGCAGAGTGGTAAAGCTGCAGTACTGCAGTCCGAGCTCTCTGCTCATGACCTGAGTTTGATCCCGGCAGAAGCTGCGTTTTTAGGTAGCTGGTTCAAAGTTGACTCAGCCTTCAATCCTTCCGAGGCTGGTCAAATGAGTACCCAGCTTGCTGGGGCGGGGGTAGGGGGGGGGAAGAAGCGTAGATGACTGAGGAAGGTAATGGCAAACCACCCCATAACAAAAATCTGCTGTGAAAATGTCATGATGCGACGTCATCCCAGAGTCGGAAATGACTGGTGCTTGCACAGACTACCTTTACCTTTTTTTATTCGCAGTTTGCTATTGCTAGGAAACATTTATTAACAGCGAAGGCAGGTTAATGATTTTTAATTCCCAGGTGATTTACAGTCTGCACCATCAGGGGCCAAAAAAAGCAAAAATAAACTTATATATGTTTGGCTTGCATTAAGTACCCAAAACACATGGCTTTCTAAACCATAAAAGGGATTTCTTTTCTAGTTACAAAAGCTGTATTCAAACCATGTCATTTTTTTAAAAAGCCATTGGTTTCAATACTCATTCCTTAGATTTATTATGACTCAGTTAAGTATAGAACCAGGCAGAATCGTAAGACGGCTTCTTTGCAAATTCATGTGCAAAACCCACATCTACCATGTGCTTTCCCATTCAGCAGGATGAGCATGAAGGTTTAGGAAACTGAGTGGGAGTACGAGCCTGCAACTGGTTGCAAGATGCTTGCTGACCTGAATTATATAAGCGGTGAAACTATTTAACCTCCGCAGAAGTAATCCTGACCAGTGGAGCAAGAATCAAGGGCAATTTTAAAAATTCCTAGGCCCCATCACTATCACTAATCCATTTGGTTTCTATGGCGTTATCTTGAGAGCTCAAAACACCTTCGCTATTTACAAGTTGTCTGGAGCCTCTGTTGTGTGCAGAAGTCTGAAAATTCAGGAGGTCACCTTCAAGACCTGCCAAGCAGGAAAATGGGTGGACAGAAACTCAAACTGCAGCAGTGCCGGGATATGTCCAAGGACTCCACTACCGTTGTCACTCAGCAGCTGAGGCAGCGGCCATGTTTTCAAGGCCTGGTTCGTATGAAAACTGGGTGGGATTTGATTTAAAAGCACTAGAGGAAGACTTGATTTAATCATGGGTTTCTAAGTACAAATGTCCTCTTGTTGGCATCTATAACTGTAATAGCACGCCAATTTGCAAAGGGACAATGGGGTTGAGATCCGGTATTTAGCTCTCACCGGTATATATATATCATTTATTTAAAACCATATATGCTGCTAAGGGGCGTGGAGACACAAATCCAGTCTGAGAAGTGCAAAACTAAGCATCTCTGAGGTCTCGTCTAGACCAAGCACAGCGTCCCCGTGGGAAACCTAAATATAACCTATAAAGAAGCTTCTGGAAAGCCCATAAGATTGGGGTTCTTGAATGCCTAGAACTCATTTGCAAAGTTTTCCTTCAAAATGCATTCAGAATATTTAGATTATTATGATGGATGAGTTCGGGTTTTTTTTTGGCACAATAATGCATGTGTTCAGCAAGTGTTTTTTGTGGGGTAAAGTCTTTTACTCAGCTCTTATACTCAGTATTGAGTGAAGAATGGAACACAGTTTGGTGTAGTGGCTAAGTGTGTGGACTCTTATCTGGGAGAACCAGGTTCGATTCCCCACTCTTCCTCCACTTGCATCTGCTGGAATGGCCTTGGGTCAGCCATAGCTCTCGCAGGAGTTGTCCTTGAAAGGGCAGCTGCTGGGAGAGCCCTCTCCAGCCCCACCCACCTCACAGGGTGTCTGTTGTGGGGGAGGAAGGTAAAGGAGATTGTGAGCAGCTCTGAGTCTCTGATTCAGAGAGAAGGGGGGGTATAAATCTGCAGTCATCTTCTTCTTCTAATGTATTTGAAAGGTAGCGGGGTGATAACTCTTTCCTTTCACCACCATCGTTCTGAAGAATAACCAAATCCTAATCAGTTGCTCCTTTAATGAGCAGTATTATGTGTTGGCACAACTGCCAGCAGGTTTCACTCGACTTCTTTAGGTGTGCTGGTGTGGCAAAGCTTGAGCTCTTTTTCCTTGCAAGAACATACACTGACGAGCCTGCATAAATGCTTCTACTGACTTATCGATCTGCCAATAATAAATTCGCCATGGGGCAGCTTGAGCAACAGATCTGGAGATATTTACAGGCAAGGAACTCTTCCTTAACCGTGGCAAGCGGAAGCGAGGTTAACAACCAAAGGCCCGTCAGATAAATCATTTGACCAGGGGTCCCCAACTACCAGGCCATGGACTGGTACCAGTCCGTGGCCTGCTAGCAACCGGGCCGCAGAGTGAGGCAGGGCAGCCCTGGATTAAAGAGGCAGCACGGCCTCACTCCAAGGCTGCTTCCCCTTGCAGGGTCCCGGACCAGAAGAAGGGGCAGCACTGCTGTGACCTTAGCCTACCCCTCATTTATAGACTCTTTAATTGGGTCTTTAAATGGGAGGGGGAGGCAGAAACAGCCCCAGTCTCCCCCCCCATTAAAAAAACCCCATGGGGGGCAGGGATGTGGCATGGGCAGGGGGGAACCTGGGGTGGCAAAACCCCGAGTGCTGGCCCCCCGCCCCGGTCCGTGGAAACTGTCTTCCACAAAGCCGGTCCCTGGTGCCAAAAAGGTTGGGGGCCGCTGCATTAGGCCACCGTCACCTGCATTTGTTTCAACTCGTATTAGCGGTTTTTAAATTAATTTTTGAAGTAAACAAGTAAATATCAATATTAATGTGTGTATACAATTAATCTTATCAAAAGCAAGAGATAACCTAGCACAAATACTTAAATACATATAATAAATATCGAGGAAGGATATTGAGTTACATAAATGTAACTAGACAGGCTAACCGTTCTCTACTCAAGAGGAGAGGTCAAGATGAGTATCAAGATACAATCAATCAAAGAAATACTTGGGATTGTATTATAAGTCATATATATTAATTCCTAACTGCCTAAATATATTCTATACGTACTATGCACGTTATTAAAAAAAAAATCACTATTCGGTAATTGTTTCAACTCATGGATCCTATTACGAAGCACAGAATTCTGCTGCGTGTTTCATCAGCAAGTGAGAAGGAGATTTCTGTGCTCCAACCCCCTCCCCCCGGAACGTATCCAGATGTCTTGAGTAACCTGGTAAGGAGCACGTGATCCAGCCAGATTTACTGCGTGGTTAATATGGAAATTGAGGCACCTTTTAATTAGCAACTTAAAAGACAGACAAAGCAAAACAAAGACTGACCATAGAAACAATAGGCTCCATGAGTTTATCCCCGGGTACATCCATCCATGTCATCTCAATGGCACCGGGATCTCCTGGAGAACACGGCGTGAGCAGATCTACTAACACGTTTGGATCAGACAATGATGGGCCTTTCACCTGCGAAAAAGAATACGACCTCAGTCACAGGGCTGAAAATATTTAGACGTTCAGAGAAGCAGGAAGTTTTATTTATCTCAGCATCGGAGAGGAAACAAATAAGCCAGCGTTGTGTAAACTGGGCTGGATGCAGATTGCTATGCACCATTAAAGGTGAAGCCTTCTTTTTTTCTAATTTAAATGTTATTAATCTTTACAAAACTACATAAACAAATGCATAATGTCAAAACAATTACCAAAAAAATGCTGTTTCACAAGAGGATATTTACGAGTTATTTATACTTTTTTAGCCGTAACACCGTTATTTAAAAATAAATCAGCTTACGATATGGGGAAAGGAAAGGTCCCCTGTGCAACCACCAGTCGTTTCCGACTCTGGGGTGACATCGCTTTTATGTTTTTACGGCAGACTTTTACGGGGCGGTTTGCTATTGCCTTCCCCAGTCATCTACGCTTTCCCCATATCATTTGACTGACCTCGGAAGGGTGGAAGGCTGAGTCAACCTCGAGCCGGCTACCTGAAAACCCAGCTTCCACCGGGGATCTTGATATAGAGGATCGCTTGGTAAAAGCGTAATCTGCAATAAATAACTAATAACCAGCTACCATGATCTTACTACTTTTTTATCATATTGCATAGGAGAATTATTTGATAAAGAAGAGGCTAATTTACTTAAAGTAGTCCCAAATTTTGCTTAACCGGAGATAAATGGTTGGTACTTCGTTATCTTTCCATTTCAGTGCGATTAACGATTGTAAGAAGGCGATGCCTTCTGTTGACGGAAGACGGTTCTGTTGGACAGAGGACTACTTTCACGCGGCCTCTTTCCAGAACACAGGAAACCCAATGGGGCTACAGGCAGCACACGGTACAGTTGAAAGCCAGCACGGTACAGTGGACGGAGTGTTGAACTAGCATCTCGGGAGACTCGGGTCTGATTCTCTCTCGACCAGGGAAGCGTCCTGGGTGCCCCCGGGCCAGGCACACACTCTCAGCCTGACCTGTCACTCTGGGCTGATAAGCTGGAGAAGAGGCGAATGTTGAAAGACGCTTTTCATCTCCGCTGGGGAGAAAAGCAGAGCACAAATGGTGCCGTGTGGTGAAACAGATGCCAAGACAGCCCATGGACCTTCCTTTATGCCACAGTCAAAACTTGCACTCCTGCCTGGTCCACAGCTCAGCAGACTACAGGCAAAGCCACTAGATTAAAAAAAACCCCATAAATGAAGAGGAAGACTGCAGATTTATACCCTGCCCTTCTCTCTGAATCAGAGTCTCAGAGCGGCTCACAATCTCCTTTATCTTCTTCCCCCACAACAGACACCCTGCGAGGTAGGTGGGCTTGAGAGAGCTCTCACAGCAGCTGCCCTTTCAAGGACAACCTCTGCCAGAGCTATGGCTGACCCAAGGCCATTCCAGCAGGTGCAAGTGGAGGAGTGGGGAATCAAACCTGGTTCTCCCAGATAAGAGTCTGCACACTTCACTACACCAAGTTGGCTCTCACACCAAACTGGCTCTGATGGTAAACAGGACTAGGCAGCATAGCATTTAAACTGCTCCACAAAAAACCCACCAAACTGGGTCTCTGTTGCAGCTTGTTGTTATTTTATTTGCTTCATTTATACCCCACCTTTCTCCACCATGGGGGCCCAAGACAGCTTACATCCTTCTCCTACCCTCCAGCTGACCTTCACAACAATCCTGTGAGGAGGTGCGTATGACTGGCTCAAGCTCACTTGGCAGTGCAGGGATCTGAACCCGGGTCTTCCGGTTCATATACCTACAGGTGAGAACTAAGATTCATTCTGCACCTGGAATTACATGATAGATTCAGGTGGGCAGCCGTGTTGGTCTGAAGCAGCAGAACAAAGTTTTGAGTCCAGAGGCACCTTTTAGGGGAGGGACGGTGGTAGAGAATCTGCTTGGTAAGCAGAAGGTCCCAGACCGAGGGTCTGATTCAGTATAAGGCAGCTTCATATGTTCATAGATTCAGGTGGTTAACTGTTTTATTTATTTGGGAGGGACTGTGGCTCAGTGGTAGAGCATCTGCTTGGCAAGCAGAAGGTCCCAGGTTCAATCCCCGGCATCTCCAACTAAAAAGGGTCCAGGCCAATAGGCGTGAAAAACCTCAGCTTGAGACCCTGAAGAACCGTTGCCAGTCTGAGTAGACAATACTGACTTTGATGGACCGAGGGTCTGATTCAGTAGAAGGCAGCTTCATATGTTCATAGATTCAGCTGATTAGATTCAGGTGGTCCCAAGTTCAATCCCCGGCATCTCCAAAAAAGGGTCCAGGTCAATAGGTGTGAAAAACCTCAGCTTGAGACCCTGGAGAGCTGCTGCCAGTCTGAGTAGACAAAACTGACTCTGATGGACCGAGGGTCTGATTCAGTATAAGGCAGTTTCATATATTCATATGTAAGGCCAACAACATTTTATTCTGAGTATCTAAGCTTTTCCGCAGGCGCACGCTCAGCCTTTTGTTCTGGAGCCAGGTGAGAGTCAGTGCATCTCACTCCACCTAAACTGTCCCGCGAGGGTGGTGAAACCCATTCTTTGGTGTTGTTGATGGTGTTGTTACGATGTGAAACCCAGCTTAACTTGTGGTTAAAAGTGATCCCCAAGTATTTAAAATTTTTTGTTTGCTCGATTGTTGAACACCATCAACTTGGCTAAGTGTTCAGCTGCTCAAATTAAACAGTTTTTCTTTGCAAGGGGCAACCAATTAGTTCCAGCAGCTATTAAAGTATTCAAAGCCAAAACGCTTGCCCAAATCCTCTATGGTATCCCTATATGGATCTCAGCTTTTACCAGGAAAGTGGAGGGCATTCAAGCCTCATTCTTTAGACAAATTCTTGGTTTGCCAAAATGTGTGTCCTACTTTGCTCTCTGCTCTGAAGTGGGTCAGTCTTTGGTGGAGACAAAAGCCTGGATTGCAGTGTTTAAATTCTGGCTCAAAATTCATTTTAGAACAGATCCCAACAGCCTTCTTGATTGTATGAAAAGAGACCCATATATTTCGTCCTGGACAGCAGTGCTTCTGTCTAAACTCAATCAATTGGGGTTAGAGGTAGATGATTTTTCTACCTCTGAAGAGTCATATATCTTCAGATGTATTAAACTGAGACTGTGGGAATTGGAGGAAACGAAATTACGGCCAACTCTCCCTTATACTTGCTCTCCAGCTTCCTTAGGTCTTTATGCTTTTTGTGGCAAAATGCCCAATTATCTATCAGACCTAACCACTCCAAGTCATCGCAGGGCATTTATGTTGGCCAGACTAAACGCGTTTCCCTCCAAAGTTTTACAAGGGAGATATCAGCGAGTCCCTTTAGCCGACAGACTTTGCTCCTGTGGAGCGAATACCCCTGACTCAATCCAGCATATATTGCTTGATTGTTCTTTTTACCATAACCTCCGTAAAGATTTATTTGGCAAGCTTTCTTTTTCTCCAGATTTGTCTATTCTGCCACCCTGTTATTATTTATTGAGTGATACTGAGGGGGTGGTTAGTGAGGCTGTGGCAAAATTTCTGGCTGACATCCTTAAATTTAATTCTGAGCATGTTTGAATGTATCTGTAAGCTCGGTTTTATTTTGATTTTATCTCCAATGTTTAAATTTTTATATTCTGTGTATTTTTATCTGAATCTATTATGCCATTAAAGGTTTGGTATGGTATGGTTTCTGTTTGCTTGGGGATGACGACGCAGGGAGCAGGACAAGCAGGGCTGCAGCCTCAGCGGCCTGTGCGGCAAAAAACACCCCCCCCCCCCAGCCAAATCACCAACTTGGCAGTTTTGAAACAGAAATCTCTATGCTCACTTTTGCACTGCCACCCCAACATCATCGTAGAGCTCTGATATTATGTGATCACCATCAGAAAAGAAGAACTCGCTTATATTGAAATGGTACAACTCTGCATAATGGTAACTGTACTTTATTGGTTTTTAAATTGTAAATGTAAACGTTGTTCACCGCCCCGGGTCCGCTCGCGGAGAGGGCGGGATAGAAATTTAAGGTAAGTAAAGAAATAAAAATAAATAAATTTTGTGGCAGAAGCGGAAGAGAAACGTGCACACGGAGCCAGTTAACCCCTTTATGACCACATTCAATTACATTCGGTCTGTCCCATAATCTCCCCCCCCCCCCCCGGGGAACTTTTGTTTCTTCTTGTTTTCTCCTCTAACCACAGTGTTAAAGGAGAATACTGGACAGAAAACTGGCATGAAATGATTATTCACTAATAATAACTTATTTATTTGTCTATTTAGTAGGCTTATATTCCGCCTTTTCCCATAAATGGGCTCAGGGCGGATCGCAACACACAACAACAACAACGAAAGCCTACAGATCAGAGTTAAAACGCTACATTAAAATCAAACAAGTCAAACAACAAAACAGTAGCTAAAGTGCACCAGCAGCAGGAAGGGCACATCATACAAGGTAAACAGTTATAGCCCATATTAAATGACGGCAGTAGTGGTGAAAAAGCACTGCCGTGGGGCACAATGTCACTATACTCTTTAGGACAGGGGTGTCGAACTCATTTGTTATGAAGGCTGGATCTGACATAAGTGAGACCCGGTCGGGCCGGGCCAAGTCGGGCCAGGGCATGTGTGTACCTTTTTAAGAATAGGTAGCAGAGATATAAACTTTATAAAGGACACAGACAAACACAATTAAAATGTGCTTAAAAGGTTAGCACTTGTTGGCCTTAAAAGTGTTCTTTGTATTTCTCCCATGGGATCCAGGGAACTGGGCAAAGGAAGCTCTGGCTCTTCCCCCCCCCCCCCAGGGACTGGGGGTGGGGGGAAGCCTCAATCAATAGAAGGAAGAGAGGTTTGGCTCAGTAGCTCTGCTGTGCGACTGAGAGAGCCTGGAAAACAAGCTCTGCCTCCCCCACCCTTCCATCTCAAGGGAGGAGCCTCAGCCAATGGAGAAAATAGAGGTTTTGCTCTGTAGCTCCTATTGAGCAAGCCTTGCAAAGCAAACTGTTACGCAGAAGGAAGCAAGATATAGGGAGGAAGAAGCAGATGACAGCCAGTTGCTCGGGGGCCTGACAGAAGCCCACCGGGGGCCTAATTCGGCCCCTGGACCACATGCTTGACACCCCTGGTTTAGGACAAAGTTTGAGTCTAGAGGCACCTTTAAGACCAAACAAGTTTAATTCTCAGTATAAGCTTTTGTGCGCTCCTGCCACTCCCCAAATGTGGGATTAGGTCTAAAGCACTGAAGAGGCGTAATGCCCAGGGTAATCCACAACAAGGACTTCTTTACTGCACAGGTCTAAAGGGCTGAAGGAGTGTAACGTTCAGTCTTATGCACCCCTCCCCCCATGCAGAAATACAAAGGTTCAAGGAGGATCTAAATCAGAATTCTGGGAGTCACCTATGGCTCTTCTGAGCTCTGTTTTCCCAATGTGGCACCCATCCCATATTTAGGGGTTGCCAAGAGGCCCTAAAAAAAAAGTCACCTTCTCCCTTTGATAGCAGAGCCAGTTTGGGGTAGTGGCTAAGTGTGCGGACTCTTCTCTGGGAGAACCGGGTTTGATTCCCCACTCCTCCACTTGCAGCTGCTGGAATGGCCTTGAGTCAGCCATAACTCTTGTGGAGTTGTCCTTGAAAGGGCAGCTGCTGTGAGAGCCCTCTCAGCCCCACCCACCTCCCAGGGTGTCTGTTGTGGGGGGAGAAGGCATAGGAGATTGTAAGCTGCTCTGAGCCTCTGATTCAGGGAGAAGGGTGGGGTATAAATCTGCAGTCTTCTTCTTCTTCATAGAGGCTTAATATGAGGAAATGGGCAGCCGATGCTTGTTGTGGCATGGAATGCCACCTTGAAAATAACACCCATTAAGCCTCTATTAAAAGGAAATTTGAAAATAACACCCATTAAGCCTCTATTAAAAGGACAGGGCATTTTTCTCCAGGTCGAACTGGCAATCCTCCTGGTGTTTTACAAAAACAGGCGAGGCCACTGCTCAGTGGACTAGCAGTTCACACCTTGAAACGGCCACCGTCAGAGGTGCTGGAGGATGCCTTCCTCAAGCGGTGGGCTTCGTGCTGGAGATGGAAGTAGAGCTACTGTGCCTCATGCTGAGCAGAGAGCAAGAAGGCCGAGAAGGAAGCCCATCCCAGCCCTCCAGGCAACACAGGGTCTGGCAAAAATGCAACGAGTCATAAAAACAATGGTAAATGTAGTCCCTTGTGAAAGCACCAGTCGTTTCCGACTCTGGGGTGACGTTGCTTTCACAACGTTTTCACGGCAGACTTTTTACCGTTTGCCATCGCCTTCCCTGGTCATCTACACTTTCCCCCCAGCAAGCTGGGTACTCATTTTGCCAACCTCAGAAGGATGGAAGGCTGAGTCAACCTCGAGCCAGCTACCGGAAACCCAGCTTCTGCTGGGATCGAACTCAGGTCATGAACAGAGAGTTTGAACTGCAGTACTGCAGCTTTACCACTCTGCGCTATGGGGTTCTTCTAACGAGTGGTAGGGAGAACCAACCCAACCTGCTCAGTAATCTGGCAATTTAAAAAGGTTATATGTTTAAATAGTAATAGTTATAGCTTCAGTTATTGCATGGGCGTGTTTGGTGGGGTGGTGCACGTGATGTACACAAGAGCCGCGTGGCTCTTTTTGGGTTACGGGAATGGCAAACGGGCCTCTCCAAAAGCTACAGAGTGAGTACCAATGGCCTACATAAATCTGAGCCATCCAGAATAAACTCTCCAGATATTGAGACTACTAACACTCTGCACGTGCTCCTTCATTACACAGTGACCACACCCTTACCTACCAACCTGGTAGGGGATAATTTCTAGGGTAGAAAAACAGTTTACTGGCAGCCGAGGAATCTTCCAATTCAGTTACCAAAGTGGTGATTAACTGCCACCGCCTCAATGCCCACTGTTCCCAACTGTTTTGAACCTTGCCTCTTCAGCCTAACAAATGTCATCTACTAAAAGGTTTTAATGTGGCACAAAACTGTAATATTGTTGCCAGTTTGGTGTAGTGGTTAAGTGTGTGGACTCTCATCTGGGAGAACCGGGTTTGATTCCCCACTCCTCCACTTGCAGCTGCTGGAATGGCCATGGGTCAGCCATAGTTCTGGCAGAGGTTGTCCTTGAAAGGGCAGCTGCTGTGAGAGCCCTCTCAGCCTCACCCACCTCACAAGGTGTCTGTTGTGGGGGAGGAAGGTAAAGGAGATTGTGGACGCTCTAAGACTCTTGAGATTCGGAGTGGAGGGCGGAATATAAATCCAATATCTTCTTCATCTTCTTCTATGCAACACGACGTCACCAGATTCCACTCGGTGACATTGCTGGATCCTCACCCATGACGTCACCAAGCTCCACGCAGCGATGGGAACCTGGCAGCCATACCTCTCCTTAGAGAGCACATGCCCCCAGACTGTAAGACTTCTGGTTATGGGCCTGTAATGAACGGGCTATATTCGGGCCCGTCGCAGTAGATACAGCTGAACTCCAGTTAGCATGAGACTGGTCCTTTATAATAAGTCTGAAGGCTTTTAATAAAACGGTTGCTGTCGTCAGTTATACCTCTGCTGTTAATCGTGTCATTTTTAATAGAAGGGGAGGTCATTTTGTAGAAAAAGAGGTGCCGGAGCTCATTAGCACAACTCATCTGCATATGCCACACCCCCTCCGGCATCACCAGAAGGTCGACTAAATTCTAACAGCTCAGCGTCTATCTTAAAATGCTTCTTGAATTATAACTGTCATAATAAAACCTTACTCCCCTCATACTTTTTAAATTACTTTCTACTGTGTGGCCAGAGTGGCATGATGAAGATTTCCGTCCGTCTGCTTTATATGTTTTGGGTATTTCCCCATTCTTTGTGGGGAAATATATTAGAAAGTCTGTCAAATTTTAAGAGTGCTGCAAAATTCTCACCAGGGATTTGAACAATGGAAACCAGAAGCAAGCATTTAGGGGGAGGGAAAAGAAAGAAAGAGCACAATAAAATTTAAATCAGGGGTGTCAAACTCATTTGTTATGAGGGCCGGATCAGACATAAATGAGACCTTGTGGGGCTGGACCATTTTGGGTTGGACCGAGCCATGTTGGGCCCGGCTGCGTGTGTACCTGTTTAAGATTAGGTAGCAGAGATATATATTTTATAAAGAACAGAAACACAAATATATATTTTTAAAAACTTTAAACATGCTTGAAAAGCTAACACTCATTGGTCTTAAAGATGCTTTCTTTGTATTTCTCCCATGGGATCCAGGGAACTGGGCAAAGGAAGCTGTGGCTCTTTCCTTCCTTCACCAGGGGATGGGGGGGGAGCCTCAGCCAATAGAAGGAAGAGAGGCTTGGCTCAGTAGCTCTGCTGGGCAACTGAGCAAGCCTTGCAAAGCAAGCTGCTATGTAGAAAGAAGCAGGAGAGAGGGAGAAAGAAGCAGATGACAGCCAGTTGCTTGGGGGCCTGATAGGAGCCCTCCAGGGGCCAAATTCAGCCCCAGAACTGCATGTTTGGCACCCCTGATTTAGAGGTTCCAGAGCTCTGCTCCTGTGAGCTCCTGCCCAGAATGAGGCCTGAATGGAAGGAATAGCTGATGTAACAGATTCCACAGAACAGCACAAAAATAATCAGGAGAATGTAGGGAAGAAAAAAAGAGAGGTTCATTTACTCACTTTTTTAAAGTGCGTGGCTGATTGAACTGTCCTAACAGGCTGCATCAGTGCGTCTCGTACGATTATGTTGATATCGGCACCCGAATAGCCATCCGTTCGTTTTCCAAGCTCTCGGTAATCTGATTCGCTCAAGCTGTTGGGCGTGGACCCCAGATGAAGCTTAAACATGGCCGCTCGGGCATGGTCCTCAGGCAAGGGGATGTAGATGCGTTTCTCAAACCTTATCGGGGAAGAGAGGCCAAAACATCAGACAACCGGCGACAGTGCTACGTCACCCATACAAACTCAGGTTTGCCTGCTGTCCAGCAGAATTAGAGAGAAAAAGGAAGCCTTCTGCAACTTAAATAAAAATATTTAAAAAGAAAAAAAAATCACAAAATGCTGACACTTCTAATTTAACAGACTGCATAGTCAAGCTTCGTAAGATTTTCATATTTCAAGCATAACGTTATTTTGGCTTGCTGAGAACGAGTATATTCTACACAACAACTAACATCTTAATTAACTGTCCTAATTGTTCCACCAATGAATGTAAAACATGCTATCAACATTGTCATGATCCTGGGTCTTGTGAGGCCTGTAGGCTCCAGAGAAGCCTGCCTAGGAGTTACAAAAGAGCCTACATTTCCCAGGATTCCTTCTGCCCCTCTGATTGGGTGGCAAGGTTTTGCAGGGAAACTGGTCCAGAGAGGGGTGGGTGGGGCCTGCGAGGAGAACATAAAAGGGCCAAGCTCAAGCAGGGGCTGTTCTTTTCCTGGAAGGCTGAGCTGGAGGCAGGCTGTAGCCTAGAGAGCTTGCAGCAGGGGAAAGATCCCTTACCCAAGAGGGTGAGTGTTGTTATTAGAGTAGGGACTGTATAGTTAAACGCGTCAGGGTTTCTTTGCACCAACTTTTACTGTTTTCATATTCACTTTAGCACTAAATCTTTATCACCCACATTATTTGAGCACTGTAAATAAACTGTTGTGATACTGCTTGGGTCCTCACGTCTCCTTGGTCACAATTAGGAGGTATTTATTAATGAGGACGACAAGGGTGGTTGAGTGCTCTGGGCCCTCCATACAGACCCTTACCAGAGTGGCGGCAGCTAGCAGAAGGCCCTGCTAGGCCCAGCTATGTGACAAACATGTAAATGGCAGGATACTGATAGGACGACAGCTTGTTCAATCAAGTAACATTCAATGTGCTTCTTACTAGTGTTCCCTTTCAGCTTGACTTTTCTCTCTTCTCTACTCTAAGGAGACTCAAAGCGGCTTAAAGTAATCTCTGTTTTTCTCTCCCCACAACAGTTGGCTAGTGAGGTAAGCGAGGCTGAGAGTTCTGAAAGAACTGTGAGTGGCCCGGGGTCACCCAGCAAGCTTCACGTGGAGGAATGCTGAATCATACCTAGCTCTCCAGGATTCAAATCCACCGCTCTTAATCACTATGCCAAACTGACTCCTGGTAAAAATTATGCAATACTCACATACCTTGCCATTATTTCTACCAGGGTAACACGTCATTTATAAAATACAGCTTTTCGCATTCCTATAGAGGCAGCAATGCAAGGAACTTGTCAAGAGCAGTATTTTATGCCTGCAAAGTTTAACAAAACGGTCCAAGTCCTAGTTATCTTTTGCTACCGATGCTCCTCTCCCGAAAGCTCTAAAAGCAAAGTGCCAATACGGGGAACTGAATTGAACTGAATTGTGTAAATGTTGACAAGGAAGCGATGCACATTTCAGACATTATAGAGTTAGCGGTTATTGTTTATCAGAAAAGACGGATACAATGTACTGTAGCTTAGATCCAATTAGGAACTCTCTTCTAAGCCAGGGAAAGATGTAACCACTGTATTGGTCAGTTGACACCTTGTGGGTGAGAAGCTTTGATGTTGTATGCAAGCTGAATTGCCTGTCTTCCTGTTCCAAATGCTCTCTGGGAACAAGAAGCCAGGAGACAAAGATGTAGCATGCAGAAAGCAATGTTTATTTCTTTTTGCTCCCAAGTATCTTTTCCTAATATTTTATGCCAGTAAACGTTATTTCTTTTGATAAGCAACGGTCTTTGACTCCTTTACACAAACTCCTCACCTCTCATTCAAACGGATATCCCAACAGTTATACATTACCTTCTTCTGATGGCAGAATCTAGAACCCAAGGTATATTTGTAGCTCCCAGAACTAAAATTCCATCATTTTCTACTCCGACTCCTAAATTGGAACGAGTAAATTTAAAATCAGTGTCCATGACTTTATGGCTTTTAAGTAAGGCACAGCATGGAACTCCATGCAAGATTATGGGTATTAAAATGATTTAAATCGGCAGGTAATACTGGGTTATCTGACATGCGCTGTTTCTTGCAGGCAAGCCTATTTTTTCACCCATGCCTGGAAAGCCATAGCCTTACCTTGCATCTGAACTAGAAACTCTGTTTTAATCCGCCTAGCAGCCTCACTTTCATTTTCACTTCGGGAACCACACAAAGAGTCAACTTCATCAATGAAGATAATGGAAGGCTTGTTTTCTCGGGCAAGTTGGAAGAGATTCTTCACTAACCTGTGAAAGAATTGCAGTTCTTACACGAGGAGAGAATTCACAGTAATACAGCACACACATTATGCCTTCCTCAATATCGGTCACCAGCTAGGAGTTTTTTGCTGGTGGTGGGGTAATCTCAGTTAAGAAGCGGTGGGAGAAAAAAAAAATGGCAGTGAAAGCCAGTTTCCCAACACACTGATATCACTTCCTGTGCAACCAGAAGCGACGGCGTGTCACCAGTGACCTTCCAACATTCAGGCAATGCTCTATGGTGAAATCATAGTTTGGCCAGATGCTACAGTTGTTGGTGAACTGCTGACATTTTCAACCACGCAGGAAGTTACATGGGTCAGTTGTTGGGGAGTTGTGCTCCCCCCAGTTGTAGCCTCATGATTTTTGCTTCATTCCACATAACAAATGCTCTTTGGCCAACCGTTTCATTTGTCAGAGCTTGTATAATGTAGTTCTTAGTCAAGCTTTTAGTTAAGAACATAACAGAAGCTATATTGGATCAGGCCAATGGCCCATCCAGTCCTACACGCTGTGTCACACAGTGGCCAAAAAACCCAAGTGCCATCAGGGGGTCCACCAGTGGGGCTAGAAGCCCTCCCACTGCACCCCCCAAGCACCAAGAATACAGAGCATCGCTGCCCCAGACAGAGAGTTCCAACAATACACTGTGGCTAACAGCCACTGATGGCCCTCTGCTCCATATCAATCCCCTCTTGAAGCGGTCTAGGTTTGTAGCTGCCGCCACCTCCTGTGGCAGTGAATCCCATGTGTTAATCACCCTTCAAGTTGCCAGTACTTGAAGAAGCACTTCCTTTTATCAGTTCTAACCTGACTGCTCAGCAATTTCATTGCTATTTCATTCATAGTTGATCACACGAATACAACTTGCTAACTAGAAATTCCAGGAAACTTTGCAATTCAAATATGTGGCTGAAGGGAAAAAAGGCTTGGTAGTTTCATTACAGAAGGATTTATATTCATGAGTGGCATTATTATAAAGCAGGTGGGGTACAGAACTCTCCACGTCCAGCTGCTGCTTGCTGCCATTTCTCTTAGCCCAGCCAACTCCTTTCAACTGTGCTCTTCCTTCTCCACCTTCCATTCCCACCATGGCCTTTGCTATTTCTGCTCTCCTGTCAAAATTCCACACACGGGGGCCACACCTGAACAGCAGTGCAATTTCTGAGCAGAGCTGGTCCAAAGAAACAATTGTGCCAACTAAAATCAGGTAATCATGAAAGATTACCAGCTCCCCATACGAGCCCCGAAGACTGCTGCGATCGGCCAACCAATATCTTCTGGCCATCCCCAGGGACGTCCAGCTTGCCTTGACCAGAGCCTGGGCTTTTTTGGCCCTGGCCCCGGCTTGGTGGAATCAGCTCCCTGTGGAGATCCGGGCCCTACAGGATTTACTTCTGTTTCGTAGGGCCTGCAAGACGGAGCTGTTTCGCCAGGCCTTCGGTTGAGGCAGGGGGACGTCCTTTCATTCTACTGCTTATACATCTATTGCCCTCCCCCACAATGGGCTATAAAACTACGAGCTAGAATATTTGTTTTATCTGAAATACGTGCCTGCCCGCCTGTGTATATTTTTGTAGCGTTGTTTATTGGTATTTTATTACGCCATTGTTGTATTTTAATTGTTTCATTACAAATGTGATCTGCCCTGAGCCCGTATGGGAAAGGGCGGAATGTAAACCAGCCAAATAAAATAAAATAAAGATAAATTCAGAGATGCATAATTTCATTTGATTGCAGAAAATCTGGTGGAACCAATTACCAGAAGACGTACGGCCTTGCGGAGCCTTAACCAGTTCCGCCGGGCCTGAAAGACCACCCTCTTTCTTGTTGGTTTTAAATTTGATAGTTTTAATTGATGGTTTTAATATAATAGTATATTTTAATTGAGAAATATAATTGTTACATAATTAGTGTATTTTATTATTGCACTATTGTAATGCCTGCATTTTATGCCAAGTAAGCCGCCCTGAGCCTGCTTCAGTGGGGAGGGCGAGATATAAAGTAAAAATTATTATTATTATTAAAATCTGTGCATTCAGCACCTGTTCAGTGAGCAGCCATATTAGTTTATTGTCAGGGTTCAAGCTAAGAGGCGTTTCCTGGGGCTTGAGGGTTGGCAATCAAGAGTCTGTTACTTCATCAGATACCAAAAGAACACCTTTTGACGGCCTCCAGACTACAGAAGCCTCACCTCTTTGCTCCAGATGCAACAGGGTTGCAGTTACCTGTAACTGTTGTTCATTGAAGCATCTGTTGTGGAGGCACAAACTGGGGGCTAGGAATCGCAGGCCAGCCAATCAGAATTTTCTTCTAGTTCTAGGATACTTAGAGGGGTGCCCCCTCCCCTTGGAGGGCAAGTGATTATTTTCCTGCCCAAACCATCACAGGTTCCAAGGGGGAGAGCATCCCCAGTCTCTCAGAGATTGAACCTGGGACCTTCTGCTTACCAAGCAGATGCTCACCACTGAGCCACCGTCCCTCCCTTTCTAATAAAAGTTGAAACCACAGAGAACTAGTATAGGTCTGAACCCTCTACTTTCTTTTTCCTCAAGGAAAAACCTGGAAAAAAAATCCAAAAGGGCAACTGGAGTTTCTAATTTGCTGGAATGCAACCTTGAGCATTAAGGAATGCAACTACTATAATTCAGACACAGTATTATCAACAACTGAAGTCGCCAACTGAGCGAGTGGAAGCTCATGAGACGTCAAGAAAATCCAGTAAAAGAGGAAACACTACGGTTCCAGGTGCATAAGAGTAGCCTGCTTAGAATTTTGTCTGTGCGCATCAGTTCAAAGGAAATCAGTCCTACATCCAAAGACCGGACCATGCAAAGCATTTGCTCTGAGAACCACCTCAACCACCCACCTCTGAGTATCACAGAGCTAGAAATATCTTCCATTGGCTGGCCTGCATAGTCCCCAGTGTGGGACTGCACAGAAGACTGAAGGTGCACAGCCTAGTGCTTTTTGTGTTGTGCCGATGTTGGCCATTACTCCCTTATGAACCACCCAACTTCCAAATGAACCACCCAACCTCTCTTCTCATCTTCAGAGGCCCTGTTTTGGGTGCCCCTGCCATGTGAGGCTAGAGAGGTGGCAATCCAAGAAATGGCCATCTCAGTTGTGGCACCAAAACATGGGAACTCCCTCCACAGGGAGATTTATCTGTCTCCCTCTACTGTTGTCTTCTGTCAGAGGGTGAAGACTTCTTTTGTTTCATTTCGCGCTTCCTCACTATTATTAGCCCTTCTCCTTGGTTGTGTGTTTACTTGTTGTAATTGTTTTAAACTCACACACACACTTCTAATGTGGCTTTTAGTGTTTAAAAGGTTCTAATGTTTTAATGTTCACTGCCTTAGAGAATGAGTCAGGTCAGAAAGCAACATAGAACTGCTTTAAACAAACAAGATAAATGAAGGTACAAATGTAGGCTCAGAGTCTAAAGCAGGGGGGTCGGATTCATTGTTATGAGGGCCGGATCTGACATAAATGAGACCTTGTCAGGCCAGGTCATAAAATGTAATGCCATGTAGTGGAAACATAAACTTTATAAAGGACACAGACAAACACAATTTTTTAAAAGCTTTAAATAAAACATGCTTAAAAGATTAGCACTCTTGCAATATTTTATTTAACAGTCTCTGATAACTGAAGGAAGCAAGAGAGAGGGAGAAAGAAGCAGACTTGCTCGTGGGCCTGATAGGAGCACTCAGGGGGCCTGATTTGGCCCTTGGGCTGCATGTTTGACACCCCTGTTCTAAAACCTCTGACATTTGAAAAATTAACAAAGTGAAATACTTACTTTTCACTCTCCCCCAACCATTTTGAGACAAGGTCGGAAGATTTCACGGAGAAAAAAGTAGAATTGTTAGCTTCTGTTGCAACAGCTTTTGCCAAGTATGACTTCCCTGTTCCCGGAGGTCCAAACAAAAGAATTCCCCTCCAAGGGGTTCTCTTCCCTGAAAGAGAAACACAAGAGAAAACAAATTGCTCACGAAATTGCCCTACTCAGTTTGGAACAGGACATGTTAACCAAAGTATGACCTGGAATCTTTTGACTGCCACAAAGATCATAGTTGCCAAAACCTGGTACTAAAATTTCCCTTGAGCCTATTTCTGAATGGAAAGCAGCTCAAATGGCTCAATTTACTAAATTTGTTCATCTGAAAAATGAGGCAGAATGCTTTAATCAAGGTTCATATATATTTGTTAATTTTAGGAATATGCATCGTAGCAAAAGTAAAAGATATGTGAACATATGAAGCTGCCTTATATTGAATCAGACCCTTAGTCCATCAAAGTCAGTACTGTCTATTCAGACTGGCAGAACTCCAGGGTCTCAAGCGGAGGTTTTTCACGTCTATTTGCCTGGACTCTTTTTAGTTGGAGATGTCGGGAATTGAACCTGGGACCTTCTGCTTACCAAGCAGATACTCTACCACTGAGCCACCGTCCCTCCCATGGAAAGTTACAGACATGTTCCATCAGTGTGATGGCAGTGGAAGACCGGTAACTGCATCACAGAGAAGCCCAGCAGCAAGAAAAATTTCAGCGTATCCCGGCTGAGTTGCCTGCTAAAACTGGTGGCTGCAAATCAGACGCTGGGACAAGCTGCAGTTACCTTGCACCAGCATTGCTCATGCAGCTTGAAGCGTTTGCCTTCCCTGCCTTGATCACAGAGCTTGATCTAGAACCCCCATTTTCATCAGATGGCTGCACTCAGGTGATGCAGCAGAGGGGACGCTGATCAAGCTACCAGCCTTAAAATCAAACCGCACAAGAACGGTGAGGAGGGAATGTGGAAACAATCTTGATTTTATACGCCAGCGCAATTTAACAGTGGCTTGTGGCAACAGCTAGAACTAGGTCATATCTGTGTCCCATTAGTGTATCATATGATCCAACTTATATACTCCCTTCAGATCTTCTCTCATCCTGTGATTGATATTAAGACTGCTTGTTGGCCATTGCTTATTTGAATAGAGGAAGAAGAATTGAAGATTTATACCCCGCCCTTCTCTATGAATGAGACTCAGCAGCTTACAATGCGTGGGCATTCGATGAAATTGCTGAGCAGACAGGTTAAAACGGATAAAAGGAAGTACTTCTTCACCCAAAGGGTGATTAACATGTGGAATTCACTGCCACAGGAGGTGGTGGCCACCTTCAAGAGGGGGTTAGATAAAAATATGGAGCAGAGGTCCATCAGTGGCTATTAGCCACAGTGTGTGTGTATATATAAAATTTTTTGCCACTGTGTGACACAGAGTGTTGGACTTGATGGGCCGTTGGCCTGATCCAACATGGCTTCTCTTATGTTCTTATGTACAATCTCCTGTCTCTTCTCCCCCCACAACAGACACCCTGTGAGGTGGGTGGAGCTGAGAGGGCTCCCCCAGCAGCTGCCCTTTCAAGGACAACCTCTGCCAGAGCTATGGCTGACCCAAGGCCATTCCAGCAGCTGCAAGTGGAGAAGTGGGGAATCAAACCGGGTTCTCCCAGATAAGAGTCCATGCACTTAACCACTACACCAAACTGGCTGGATCCAAACATCTTTTCCACTTAATCTCAACCAAGTTCCCTCCTTACTGCAGTCCCATCGCACATGACTTTGGGTCGTGCAGGCCCGCAATTCCAAACCAGAAACAACGCCGAGACTATGCGCTGCCGCTGAAAATAAATTATGTGGGCTGTCGCGTTATGTACACCATAAAACATCGATTTATTCCAAAGTAATGTTGTAAATCTTGTCTTTTTTTCAATATACAATGAAAGTTAATCACATATAGTTGTTATCTGTAAAACATTAGCCTGCGGCAATGGCTGGAACACCGATCGTGCTCATGGGCACTAGAAAGCAAGATACAAAGTCGAACTGATGGCACACAGGCACATAAATATACATAGCGTACTCCGTGCTCACGGGCACCTCTAACATAAATGTATTCCAGTCCAATCCACATTAATTCCTGAAGAATAACAAGAGCAATAATGAGTCATCATCAGCCTGAAGATGAAAGCTTTCTCCCATCCAGTAGCTCATGTCTTCTGGGACACACAAAATGTGTCAAGACGCGCACCCTAGGTATGAATCGCATTTTGAATCAGTGTACCTTCTTCACATCAAGTAAACCAGGGTTTTCCAAACTCCCCCCCCCCCCCGGTGGCCCAGATTTTCCCCCATGGTCCTGGTGAAGGACGCTCAGGGAGCGATACATAGACTGTGCGCTGGCCAGGAGTTTTCCCCGCCCTCTCTGATGTTTCCGAACATCAGAGCGGGATGCGGGTGGGCTTTGGCCAGTGTGCAGTCTCTGTAGCACTCTCTGAGCATCCCTCACCTGAAGGACGCTCAGAGTACTACAGTTGGCGGTGGCATGGGGGAAGGGGCTGAAGTGTGCTGCCGCATTGTTGCGCAGAAGATAAATAAAGAGGGAAGGGGGTGGGGGCAGTCAGGCCGCCCCTCGTGACCCGGCATTGAGGCTTGCGTGGCCCGGTACCAAATCGTGACCCTGCAAATGGGAAATGCTGACGTAAACAATTTGCATAGAACCAGACAAGACACAATTCGCAGATAGAACCCAGAATTTCAAATCAAATGAGAGAAATACTTATACATTTACCCCGGGGGGGGGGGGGGATTAATTTCTCATGTCTCACACAACAAGTCATGAATTTTAATCCTGGTTAAATTCTCACAATGATACCTTAACAACTGCAAATTAAAGGCTTCACCTCCAACTGAACTAAAGGTGGTAAAGAGAAGCCATTAAAGAGAGACACTCCAAATAATACAAAGACACTCCAAAACTCAAAAATAAACATAGGAATTACATGTAGAAATCTTATTAAATGTAGGAGGAGAAATCTAAACTTAGGCTTAATGCATGAGAGGGAAATGGTTTTAAATCATATATAAACCTTGTCTCTTTTTGCTATAAAATCCTGCATATCAGGGGTGGCCAACGGTAGCTCTCCAGAAGTTTTTTGCCTACAACTCCCAACAGCCCCAGCCATTGGCCATGTTGGCTGGGGCTGATGGGAGTTGTAGGCAAAAACATCTGGAGAGCTACCGTTGGCCACTCTTGCTGTATATAAAAGATTAGCATCCTGTGACTTATAAAGTGGAGGATTGTATTTGTGAATCACACAAAACCTGATATCTTCAGCTGTATGGCCATTTTGGATATAATGCCCAACCATGGGGGCCTCCCTGATTTGATTTCAAATTCTAGAATGGTGTTCAAGCCCCCATGTCATGATGGCTCTTTGTATTGGCTAGATGTGAAAACTGAAAGGCACATGCTATGTTCTTTCTTTCTTGTTTGTCCCAATATTTGAGTAAAGGTAAAGGTAGAGGTAGTCCCCTGTGCAAGCACCAGTCGTTTTCGACTCTGGGGTGACATTGCTTTCACAATGTTTTCACAGCAGACTTTTTTACGGGGTGGTTTGCCACTGCCTTCTCCAGTCATCTACACTTTGCCCCCAGCAAGCTGGGGACTCATTTGACCGACCTCGGAAGGATGGAAGGCTGAGTCAACCTCGAGCCGGCTACCTGAACCCAGCTTCCGCTGGGATCGAACTCAGGTCGTGAGCAGAGGGCTCCGGCTGCAGTACTGCAGCTTTACCACTCTGCGCCAAGGGGCACGCTGCATTGGACTCAAATAATAATAATAAATATATATATATATATATTTGAGTAGTTGTGTCCAATTCTGGCTGTCTGCCTTGCTCCCCAGCTCAGGGGTGTCAAAAACTCATTTGTTATGAGGGCTGCATCTGACATAAATGAGACCTTGTCGAGCCAGGCCACATTGGGCCGGGCTATATGTGTGCCTATTTAAGATTAGGTAGCAGAGATATAAACTTTATAAAGGACATAGACAAATACAATTAGATATATTTTTAAAAGACTTAAAATAAAGCATGCTTCAAACATGAGCACTTGATCTTAAAGGTGCTGTCTTTGTATTTTTCCCGTGGGATCCAGGGAACTTGGCAAAGAAAGTTGTGGCACTTTCCCTCCCCAGGGGAATGGGAGGGAGGGAGCCTCAGCCAATAGAAGGAAGAGAGATTTGGCTCCGTAGCTCTGCTGTGCAATTGAGAGAGTCTGGCAAAGTACGCTCTGCCTTCCCCCCTTCCTCCCCAAGAGAGGAGCCTCAGCCAATGGAGAACATAGAGGTTTTGCTCTGTAGCTCCTGTGAAACAGTGCAAGCCTGGGAAAGCAAGCTGTAATGCAGAAGGAAACAAGAGAGAGGGAGAAGGAAGCAGATGACAGCCAGCTGCTTGGGAACGAGATAGGAGCCCTCCGGGGGGGCCTGATTTGGCTCCTGGGCCACATGTTTGACAACCCTACCTCAGATGATATGCAGAGAACAGCCTCTATCCAGAAACTGCCTCTCTAACAATCTGGTTTCCTTAAAGTAATCAGCAGTCGAAGAGGAACTGCTTTTGGCCAGCAGGAACTACCCATAAGGAAAATTTATTCTTAAACGATAAGGGTGCTTGGAAGAAATGGCCGTACGGAGAACCTCTAAGTGGGGAATTAATTGCCTAGGTACCTGTCTAGAGCCCAGAGTGCTGAATTCCCTCTTTATGGAAACACAAGTATGCAGACAGGTAATTCAGAAAGTAGCGGTAACAGGTTGGATCCAAACCAGCCTTTCTGCTGGCAAGAAAGGGAGGACTCCCCAAAAAGACTTTATCAGAGCCAGTGTATACAAAAGCCATATGGAATCAGGGCTGTAGGAAAGAGGTGATGCAGATGAGATGGAGTGAAAGAGCTGGCTGGATCCAACCCAAATCTTCTGTCAACCACATTCAGAGGTGACTGTGAAGATGGCAACTTTCCTATGACATGCACCTTAAGTCCCTAAAGTACATTTAGGAGTCTGCTCAGGTAATATATAAAAATTACATAAGAACATAAGAGAAGCCATGTTGGATCAGGCCAATAGCCCATCCAGTCCAACATTCTGTGTCACACAGTGGCCAAAAAAACCAAGCGTCATCAGGAGGTCCACCAGTGGGGCCAGGACACTAGAAGCCCTCACACTGTTGTCCCTCCCAAGCACCAAGAATACAGAGCATCACTCTGCTCCATATGCTTATCCAATCTCCTCTTGAAGCTGTCTATGCTTGTAGCCACCGCCACCTCCTGTGGCAGTGAATTCCACGTGTTAATCACCCTTTGGGTGAAGAAGTACTTCCTTTTATCCGTTCTAACCTGACTGCAGTTGCACAAAACAACAAACTCACGAATAAAATGAGCAAATACTCTTTGAGGGGTTAAAATTAGGAATGGGCACGAACCAAAATATGAACTGCAGTTCGTCACAAACCGGGAGCTGCCCCCAGCAGAAAGGAGGGAAGAGCCATTAATCTGAACCAGGGGAGGTCGGTCCCTGTTTGTGTGATCTCACAAAATGGGATGAACCTCCATTTTTCCCAGTTTGTGCCTGCCCCTTGGTACTTCTGAAGCATCATGTGTGAACCTCCCATACTGATCAAGACACACAGCTCAAGCGCTAAAGAGAGCACCTTTCCCAATAGTTCCAATTCAGCCTACCTGTAGCAACTTTCAGTGTTCCCTACTTTCTCAGCCAGACGTTTCACCGTCTTCTATGTGGTTTACAAGAACAGCTATATAATCATTTCTCTTAGCCCCTTGATACAATTGCCAGCTTATGATAAGTTTAATTGCAACAGCATCTTTGGCAGAAAGCTTTCACCACCTCATATGCCCATCGCAAGAAAGATCAGAACATTCACAACATGGTCCTTCAGTACCAATATCATGACTACGCAGCAGAAGTGCTACAGAGCCAGACTGATACGCCTACACACTGCAGCAGGAACGAATCCAAAAGCACTCCTACACAGGTGCGTTTGAATATTGAACGAAGCCAAGAGTGAGGCAATATCTGCTGTAACCACAACCGTTGTGTTTACATTTAATTACAGTAATTCTGCATAATTACCCTTTTTTTGTGAAAACAAAACAGGCACATGTCGGGAAGCTAGCCATGTCCGCAACCGAATTACCACTCATTAGCTTTATTTTCGCCAGCCTCCCACTCAACTCGTTTTACGACTTTTGTCCCACATTCTGCGTTAACAGCAGCTCCGAGACAGCCTAATACAGATTCCCTCCAAGATAGCTGAGGGATAACTCAGACACCCTCAAAGCCGGACACTTGAGGATCGTACTCCAAAGGCAACGCACGAAAATAAGCCCATAAACAAACAAGCTAAATATACCTTAACTGGTTTTACCTGTGAAAAGGTGTGGAAATTTAATAGGCAATATGACTGCCTCTTTAAGCGCTTCCTTTGCTCCCTCTAAGCCGGCAACGTCACCCCAATTGACATTCGGCCGCTCCATGATGATGGCACCTGAGAAACAAGACGTTAAAGCTGAGAAAAACCCATTCCTCCTGAGAGGTTAAAATGAGAGAATGTCTGGGGGGAATAGGCTGCGCATTTCCAAGGCTCCTAGTGCTGTCCAGGGTCCATATCTGCTTACTGCCATTATAAACATTGGCTCTCTAAGAGAAAGCTTTCTAGCTGTGATTGGAAGGTCAAGGTAAAAGGTAAAGGTAGTCCCCTGTGCAAGCACCGAGTCATTACTGACCCATGGGGCGACGTCACATCATTACGCTTTCTTGGCAGACTTTTTACGGGGTGGTTTGCCATTGCCTTCCCCAGTCATCTACATTTTCCCCCCAGCAAGCTGGGGACTCCTTTTATCGACCTCAGAAGGATGGAAAGCTGAGTCAACCTGGAGCCGGCTACCTGAACCCTATAGAATACTAAATGGAAAAAGCCTCACCAGTTGAATTAACTCTCTCTCACAATAATGTGCGTAAATAAACTTTTAGTGCAAAATCGTATGAAAAGTGAATCCGTGCAGCAACCAAATAGAAAGAACGCACACTCTCTTCCAACACCCCCCCCCCCAAAAAAAACCCAGTCCTTTCAAAGTCCCAAGTTTTTGAGGCACCGAAACTTGGGACATTGAAAGAACTGTTCGGGGGGGGGGGGGTTGAAAGAGAGTGTGCGTTCTATCTATTTGGTTGCTGCACGGATTCACTTTTCATATGATTCTGCACTAAAAGTTTATTTACACACGCTATTGTGTGAGAGAGTTAATTCAACCGGTGAGGCTTTTTCCGTTTAGTATTCTACAGAATACACCGGGACCTGTGTACTGTTAAGAGGCTACCTGAGCCCAGCTTCCAGTGGGATGGGACTCAGTTCGCGAGCACAGCTTGGACTGCAGTACTGCAACTTTACCACTCTGCGCCTTGGGGCTCCTGTGACTGGAAGAGTACCACTCAAAATGCACCTAGGTGAACTAGCCTTGGTCCTATGTGGTATGAACGTGACATTCTGCTTGATTAGCACGATAATTAAGAGATTGATTCTATAATGAGCTTTCAGTCCAAAAACTGTTTCTTATATTTTCATACTGTGGCTGAGAAGAGCCCCGTGGCGCAGAGTGGTAAGGCTGCAGTATTGCAGTCCAAACTCTCTGCTAATGACCTGAGTTCGATCCCGGCAGAAGCTGGGTTCAGGCAGCCGGCTCAAGGCTGACTCAGCCTTCCATCCTTCTGAGGTCGGTCAAATGAGTCCCCAGCTTGCTGGGGGGGAAGTGTAGATGAGCGGGGAAGGCAATGGCAAAGCACCCTGTAAAAAAAGTCTGCCGTGAAAACGTTGTGATGCGACATCACCCCAGAGTCGGAAACGACTGATGCTAGCACAGGGGACTACCTTTACTATACTATGGCTAGGTTTTTCATCCAGGGTTTTAATGCTTTATGTGCGGGTTTTTTTTTTAACTGCCTCATGAAGAGTCCATGAAGAGACATAAAAATTCTCAAAAGAACAAGTAAGGAACAAACGAGAAAAGAGATCTCTACTGATTTCTAATTTAGTTCCAACTCACATAAGCCCTACAGTCTGGACAGTTGACCGTTCCTGTTTGCCAAGTAAAGGCCTCTACAAGCACTTGAATTTTGCAAAATGCAGGTTTCCACCTACAGTGATGAAATTACACAGCACTGCTAGCAGATATACTAATATGGACCAAATGCAGACCTTTACCACAGCACTTCATCTAATAAGCTATAATTATTTATTACTACTTTATAATGCCCTCATTGCTTGATGTTATCCTTTTTTTAAAAATTGACCAAGTTTTGGACTAGAGGTGAGCTTAAACTGGGGATGCTTTCTATGAAAGATCTTTCTGAGCCCAGCAAAAAAGTGATCTTTCATGACAGTGCATGAAAAGAGGTGGAAGAGCATGCATAACAATATCAACAAGCCCACTAGGTCAGGGGTGTCAAACATGTGGCCCGGGGGCAGAATCAGGCCCCCAAGCAACTGGCTGTCATCTGCTTCTTCTTCCCTATATCTTCCTTCCTTCTGGAGGAGCTCAGGGCACTCTGAAAACTACCTTTTCATCTCAAAGGTTTTACAAGACTAAACTCCTCCCGGACGTCATTTTGATAATGTGTTTGATAATGCTCTGTTCATAGGGTTTAGTATAATGAGCATTTTTAAAAGGTCCAGATAATGTTGCTTTCTGGATCCCCAGATGTGATCTTCAGCCTGATCATTTGAGAGGATGATTCTGGTAAAGACACAAAGAGCCTGGTGCGAAACTACCTTGTAGTTGGTTCTGCAACTTCTTTTTCTCAGGGTCATCTGACTCGCCTTCTCCGTCGCTGTCATTCCTAATTTGGAACCAACGTTTATGAAATTCAAAGAACAGCAACCAAAAAAAAAGCCTCAAAATCACAGATGTGGCCTATAAAAAGCAGGAAGGTCAGATATTTGTACCAAATGCACAGTAAAACAAAAGTCCATGTTGAGTAGGCAAGTCCTATAGACAATACTCACTTATGAGTAAGTATTCCGATGCTTACAAGCTAAAGCAAGCTGCTGCTACAGGAAGCACAATTTAATTTTGGACCATTCATGTGAACGTCTCCTGTAAAGACTACTGTAATGAGCTCTGTGTAGGGCTGCCCCTGAAGGCACTCCAGAAATTACAGGCCGTCCAGAATGCAGTGGTAAGATTGCTGACAGTTTTCCCTTGGAGGGATCATATTTTTCCTGTCTTGAAACAGTTGCACTGGGTACCGATTGAGTTCTGAGTCAAATTCAGAGTTGCTGGTGATTACCTTTTAAAGCCCTAAACGGCCTGGAATCTTAACAGCTGGCAGACCACCTCTTCTGACATGTTCTCCCTGCCACTGAAATATGTGTTTTTCAACCCAGAACCTGCTTGCGGAATGTTTGCCTGGCATCTACCAGAATGGGGGCCTTCTTATTGGTGGCCCCTTCCTGGTGGAACCAGCTGTCAGAAGATACATGGCCCCTGCGAGCCTTATCCAAGCTCCGCAGGACTTGCCAAGCAGAGCTATCCCATTTAGCTTTTTATTAGTCGGGTCTGTGTATCTGGGTTGCCTTTCAGTTTTATTCGCATTATGTTTTTAATTAACGTCTATTAATATTTTAGCTGCCATTAGCTGCCTTGAGACCACTTGGCAAACAAATACAGAACACTCCGTGAGGGTTTTTACTAATGCATGTACCAAAACAATTTTACGCTAAACAATATTCAGTAGTATTCCAATTTTTTTTTTTTTTACAGAAAACTGTACACTGTTCTCTCTTTGTTTGTGAAGCTACACGAGGTCCAAGAAATTCCAAAATAGATATGACTGCTTCCCAAAACAGGTGTGGCTACGAATGGACCGCCATTTCTGTCCTCTTTTTGTCCAGCAGTCCGTTTGCAGACACACCTGTTTTGGGAATCAGTCATATCTATTTTGGAATTTCTCGGACCTTGCGTGGCTTTACAAACTAAGAGAACATTGTACAATTTCCTGTAAAAATTTTTTTGGAATACTACTGAATATTGTTTAGCACAAAATTGTTCTGGTACATGCATTAGTAAAAACCCTCACGGAGTGTTCTATATTCATTTGCCTATCTATACCTGTGAGCTCTCTATCTTGACATGCTCGTGTTGAGACCACTTGGCGGCAAGAGGTGGCATATAAATTTGACAATAATAGTTTTTTGGAATCTTGAGGAAACATAGGAGGAGGAACGACCTCAAGAGCACCCCTTGTTCTCATTAAAAAAGCAACAGAGCAGGGCTGTATCCATTTTAAAATACAATCTCCCTGAAATCGAATATGTTCCCAGAATAAATGACAGCAATTATCTTCAAATAAGTGTGGTACGGCCAGTCAGTTTATTATTTCCTCTCCATGCTGGGCCTGCAAGTATTGTACCAGGTTGAGAACTGTTCCTGGAACATAATGTTTGAACAGACCCTTGAACAACGTAAAGAACAGTGATAATAAAGCAGCGGCGCATCCGGAAGTGCCAGGAAAACCGTAATCACCATCAGCGTTGGGAACACAAATACAGAATGTAAGTTAAAGCCAGAACACACAAAAAGTATGCCTTATCCTTGGTAGTGTTCCCTCTAAGCTGAGTTAGTGTGAGCTAGCTCACAGTTTTTTAGCCTCCAGCTCCCACATTTTTGTCTTTGTTCAGGGGAAATGGCCCCAGAGCAAACTAATTTATGCAGCAGCTCACAACTTTAATGCCAGCAAGCAGAGTTTTTGCTCACAAGACTCCACAGCTAAGAGGGAGAACAGATCCTAAGATGACGCTATCAAGCAATTTTCTACAGCCACTAAAGGTGCTGAAATAGGTAATCAAATTGGGAAAATGCTGGAACAAGTGAAATTAACATACCCCTTTTCAGCAGTTGAACCAGATTCTTTCACTGGCTTTGGAGGCGCTTTTTCTTTCTTTTTCAAATACTCCTTCAGCTTTTCTGCTCTGTCCAGATACTCAGTGCACTTTGCTCTGATGCTTTGTTTCGCTTTGTCACCCTGTGCCTCATCTGAGAATGAGAAAGTCACAAGTCGCACCCTGTTTTCAGACCATGTGCATGAAAGAAAATGAGGCTGTCTGATCTATCTTGACAGCCTGGAGCAAAGATGAGGAATCTATAGAGCTTTCTATTAAATGTAGTGCCAAGCAATGTAGTACAGTTTTAAGACAAGATCTCCCTCTAAGTACAATTTTAATTCAATCTAATTTTGACCCAACTCCACCCCCGCCCCTTTCCGGGAGCTCAGGGCACCATGCATGATACCCCTTCTATTTCCACCTTCACAGCTGCTCTGTGGAATAGGGCCAGGCTGAGAGCAACTGGCCCAAAACCACCCAAGGGAGCTTCATCGTTGAGTGGGAATCTAAACCTGGCTCTTCTTGGTCCCAGCCCTCCCACACTCTAACCATGGCACCAGTTCTTAAATTCTACAGGTTTGCTTCAATGAAGCATTCAGAGAATTTCGATGATCTGGAAGTCAGAACAGCAGAACTTTCCTGCTCCTAGCAGGAATCCTTTAGTCTTTCATTGTAGCACGACTTCAGGTTTTTTTCTACAGGATTTTTTTTCTACAAACCTACAGAACTTTGGAGTTGCATTTAAGCCCTGAATATATCAGTATGTCAATAAGACAAGTGTCTTATTTGAGCCCCAAGAGAGGGTTCAAGGGGCACAGGATGTGGGAGCCTCACTGAAGAGCCTGGCTGCTGCCTAACTGGGGGACCTCCTGAGAATTCAACACAGGCCGGCTCAAGCTCCACGAAGGAAGGCAGAGAGAAACAACCAACCGACATTTTATTCATTTATTTAAAACATTTCTATATTGCCTTACCTCCTTGGGCTTGAGGTGACATTAAGGACCAGGGATATTATCAACCAACCAAAGAAAGATTCTTATATTTAGTACAGGGATTCTTACATTTGACGACATGGAGGAAATACTGCACAGCGTGCTGATACAGCTGGAGGGCTTCTTCAAAGTTGCCCGCTTTGTCCTCCTGTGCTGCTTTGCTAGCGATGTCTATGGCTTTCTGTAAAAACACACACACAAAGCAAAATAAATAAATAAATAAAGGGGATGAGGCTCAACATGCTACTGGATAACAACTTCTAGTACATATCAATTCCAAAAAGCACCATCCCGTGGTAACCGAATTCATGCAGGTCCAACAGAGCTGAGAACGGATCCAAGACTCCCAGATTATTTATGGGTACTGGGATCTGACCTAAGCCAGCCTCCTAAGACTCGCTAGTGGATAATGCCACCAATCAGAAAATTACCAGTCCCTCCCACCAAGTGACTATTAACGACCCTGTAAGTAACTATTAACGACAAACAGTTGGCACCGTCCAAACTTGTTTTCTTTTGCAATAAAGTTTGGCAAAGCGGAATGAGAGAATAACTCATTCTAATGTAAACCACAGAAATCCAAGATCCCTGATGCTGCAGGGGGAAATCTTGGGCCACATTCTTCTGTAATAATTCCACCTCTGTTTGGAAAACACTGCCCGTGTTTACATGATGATGCATCCTGTGCTACTGTGGAGAGGATGCATCGAAGCTGCCAGTCATCTTTCTCAATAGCTTGTAAGCATTTGTGGTTGTTTCAGTTGCTTTATGTATATAAAACAAGTATGCCAGATATTCCTTTTAAAGAGGCCCTAAAATTTGGGGGGGGGGGGGGGGGGGAGAGGTTCAGGAAGCTTTAAAAGAGAATTGGTGACGCAGGAGAAGTGAGCACTAAGAGCACAAATCATGTAATAAAGAAGCCATATAAATGTCCATCTATGGTCTGAGACTGCGCAAGAAACCCTTTTATTCTTCCAAACAGTAAGAGAAACAACATCCATTCAGGGACTAGAAATGTAATAAAGTGATGCCCCCCACAAATTAAACCAAATGACTATAACAGCCAGTAAACATGAAAAGAAATCACTATAGCTGACAGACGGCAATTAAGAGGATAGAACAGTGCTAAGCAACTATTTTTTTTTCTAGTTCTCTGTCTTGTAAGGTAGCTAAAAAACGATGTAAACGGAACACGTGCAAGCCAAATTACATGTGATTCTCTATGACAGGGGTGGGGAACCTCAGTCCCAAGGGCTGTATGCAGCCCTCGAGGTCATTTGGTGTGGCCCTCGGGGATTGCTGGGCCGAACCGAGCCATATGGCAGCCTCTCTGGGGCCTGGCTGGCCAGTGAGGATCGTGGGGCCCAGCTGTGCTATGCAGCAGCCTCCCCAGGGCCAGACAGGGATCACAGGGCCCAGATGTACTGTGCGGCAGCCTCCCTGGGGCCTAGCCGGCCAGCCGGAATTGCTGCAGGGCCTGGAAAAGTTATCGTCATAGTTCAGTTTGCACTTGATTATCCCAGATGGTGTGACTAATATACTAATGAGTGTGTGACCTAATATGCTAATATTAGCGGATGTGGTCTAATATGCTACTGAGTTCCTGCTGGGCTTTTTCTACAAAAATGCCCTGGATCTATGCATTTGCCTAGGGCAGCAGGCTGGGTGCGTGCGTGTGTGTGTGCCAGATTAGGCTCTCCCCACATGACTTCAAATAGAAAAACAATTATTTGTATTAATCTTGCCAGCCTGAATCGTTCTCCCTTGGCGGAGCACTGTTTTTTAAGTTGATAATTTTTTATGGCCCGCGAATGATGTTATAAATATCCATATGGCCCTTGGCAGAAAAAGGGTTCGCCACCCCTGCTCTATGAGAATCTGCAGGCATAAGAGAATACTGCAAGACTGACTCCCACGGTATACAAACTATTCCGAGGGAGGTCTGAGAAACTAATGTTGTACAAAGGGTCGCAAATGGGGTAGGAGGCATGGGTTATACAGGCAGATATGAAATTTCTAGGTATTTCGAAGCCACAGAGAAAAAAACCTCACAGACATTCTGGGGGAAATGGAAATATATGCAGAATTTGCAGGCTTATCAAACCTATACTTCTTTTACTGATTTAACAACATATAACAGGGGTGGCAAACGGTAGCTCTCCAGATGTTTTTTGTCTACAACTCCCATCAGCCCCAGCCATTGACCGTGCTGGCTGGGGCTGATGGGAGTTGTAGGCAAAAAACATCTGGACAGCTACCATTGGCCACCCCTGACAAATAAGGCATTATTTATAACTTAGCTATCTGACATATTTAGGAGACTTAAATCTCACTGAAAACTGCTGAACTCTATGCTATCATAGCATGTCTATCTTAATTTTTGCCATCTAGAGGCAGGAAAAAATAAACATTGAATATAGGAAACAAACATAGGAAACAAAAAAGTATATTATTTGGACAGAACCTTTTTCATAGATTCACAATAGGTAAGAACTGCCAGAATAGTTGGATGTTCAGTGCAAAAAAGATGTATTATTTGGACAAAAACTCCCAGAGAGCAACAATGGGTAGGACTATCAGTGTATTTGGATCTTATATTGTTGCAGAAGAATAGATGCTTTCGAGCTGTGGTGCTGGAGAAGACTCTTGAGAGTCCCTTGGACTGCAAGAAGACCCAATCAGTCAGTCCTAAGGGAAATCAACCCAGACTGTTCCCTGGAAGGCCAGATGCTGAAGCTGAAGCTCAGATACTTTGGCCATCAAATGAGAAGGGAGCACTCACTGGAGAAGACCCTGATGCTGGGAAAGACAGCAGGCAAAAGAAGACGGAAACGGCAAAAGATGAGATGGCTGGACAGCGTTACTGAGGTAACTAACACGAATTTGAGCAGACTTCGGAGGATGGTGGAAGACAGGAGGGCCTGCTGTGACTTGGTCCATGGGATCTCAAAGAGACAGACTCGACTGTGCAACTGAACAACATTGTTTCAATGCAAATAAAAATATTCTTGAAAATGCTATATATGCCTACAGTGTTGGTAATTATAATCTAATACTGTAGAGTGTCTTACATTAAAAAAAATTCACACTGTACATTTTGAGCTAAGCCTCAGGCTTCATAACACAAACGAGGGGGGGATTATAGGAGTTATTTTCAGTATTCCCTAAAAATTCCATTTTCTTCTATTGGAAAAGTCTATGGGGGGGGGGGGGAGGGAAGCACCATAATCCCATTTTTTATTTCCCCCTAGCCTTCAATTACACATAGTATATTCCTTCCACCAAAGATATGTAGACTTGCATTGAATAGGTTCCCTGAATAAAATCTTGGTTGAGCTCTGGGCTGCCAAAGTGGAATGAGAGAAGAACAAGAGAATCAAATCCCTAGAGAATGCATGGAAGCTTTTGAAAACCATATCCATTGAAGCCCAAACAGAATGCATTCCACAGGTGAGGAAAGGCATCACCAAGTCTAAAGGAATGCCTGCATGGTAAACAATGCAAGTCAAGGAAGCTATAAACAGGGGTGTCAAACATATGGCCCAGGGGCCAAATCAGGCCCCTGGAGGGCTCCTATCAGGCCCCCAAGCAACTGGGTGTCGTCTGCTTTCTTCTCCCTCTTTCTTGCTTCCTTTTGCATAACAGCTTGCTTTGCCAGGCTTGCACAGTTGCAGAGGAACTACAGAGCAAAACCTCTATGTTCTCCATTGGCTGAGGCTCCTCTCTTGGGGAGGAAGAGTGTGCTTTGCCAGGCTCTCTCAATTGCACAGCAGAGCTACTGAGTTAAGCCTCTCTTCCTTCTATTGGCTGAGGCTCCTCTCCCTCCTGGCCCCCTGAGGATGGAAGGAAAGAGCCAGAGCTTCTTTTGCCCAGTATCCTGGATCCCATGGAAGAAATACAAAGAAAGCACTTTTAAGAGCAATGAGTGCTAAGGTGTTAAAACATTTTTCAATTGCATATGTCTGTGTCCTTTATAAAGCTTAGATCTCTGCTACTTAATCTTAAATAGGTACACACATGGCCCGGCCCGACAAGGTCTCGTTTATGTCAGATCCAGCCCTCATAACAAATGAGTTCGACACCCCTGCTATAAAACATAAAAGAGGCTTCTTTTAAAAAGTTCAATGTCTGCCCCAATGAATTGAACAGAACGGACCCCAGGCTCTGGAAAGTCAATAATTAGTCTCACAAAAGAGAATTTCAGGAGCCGATTGCTAAAAGCATCAAGACATTTCTTTCAATATATAAATATTTATGTAAATATATACAAAGCAGAAAACCAGCCAGAGAAGCAATTGGGCCTCTGGATGGAGTCTGAAGAACTGAGTCAAACTGAAGAGATATGAGGATGAGATGACCGTGGATGAGACAGGAAGATGGCAGAGAAGCTCAATGAATTTTTTGCTTGCTGCAGAAAGTGTGGGGCACGTACCCATGCCACAGTCACTATTTCCAGGGAGGGAATCTGAAGAACTGAGTCAAACTGAGGTGATGTGAGGCTACCCATCTTCTCTGAGCCTCAGCTTCTGCTGACAGAGCTGTAACAAGGGCAAGGCTGGTGAGGCGCTTGCCTTGGGGTGCACAAAGTCAGGGGTGGAATTCTAGCAGGAGCTCCTTTGCCTATTAGGCCACATGCCCCTGATGTAGCCAATCCTCCAAGAGCTTACAAGGTTCTTTTTGTAAGCTCTTGGAGGATAGGCTACATCAGGGGTGTGTGGTCTAATAGGCAAAGGAGCTCCTGCTAGAATTCCACCCCTGCACAAAGCTAAGGGGTGCATCAAAGTACATAATGACTAAAATAAACGTTATTAGAATTGAGATGACAAGTTTTATACCAGTTGGGAAAACGAAAGACTGAAAAGTCTCTAGGTCCAGATGGCATACACCTGAGAATTCTTATGGAACTCCAATGTGAGATAGTTGGTCTACTAACCCAGATATGCAACCTATCACTAAATTCAGCCACTGTACCAGAAGACCGATGAGTAACAAACGTTACATCTATTTTTAAAAGGGGTCCAGAAGAAAACCAGGAAATTACAGGCCAGCCACCCTAACGTCTCTCCCAGACAAGTTAGTAGAAAATGCAATAAAAGATAAAATTATTAGGCAAAGGGAAGTCTTGCCTTGCCAACTTTTTGGAGTTCTTTGAGAAAGCATATAGACAATGGTGACCCAACAGACTTTATATACCAGGATTTTAAAAGGCTTTTGACAAGGTATTGCAACAAAGACTCCTGAGTAAGCTTAGCACTCATGTCAGAAGAGGATGGGGTGGTCTTATGGATTAAAAATTGTTTAAATGACAGGAAGCAAAGGGTAGGAGTAAATGGACATTTCTCACACGGAGAGAAGTAAGCAGTGGGGTCCCACAAGGATCAGAGCTGGGATCGGTACTATTTGATGTGTTTATAAATTATCTGCAACTAGTGGTGAGCAACACAGTGGCCAGGTTTGTGGATGACAAAATTATTCAGGATGGTGAAAACCAAGGCTGTCTGTGAAAAGCTCAAGGAAGATCTCTACAAATTGGATGAGTGGGCAACAATATAGTAAATGGTTCAATATTAGTAAGTGTAAGGCGATGCACATTGGGACAAAAGAAACAGAACTTCAAATATAGGCCAGGGGTGTCAAACATGTTGGCCCAGGGCCCAAATCTGGCCTCCAGAGGGCTCCTATCAGGCCCCTGGGGCAACTGGCTGTCATCTGCTTCCTTCTTGCTCTCTCTTGCTTCCTTCTGCATTACAGCTTGCTTTGCTAGGCTTGCTCAATTGCACAGGAGCTACAAAGCAAAGCCTCTATTTTCTCCATTGGCTGAGGCTCCTCCTTTGGGGAGAGAGTGGGGGAGGGATAGCATGGTTTGCCAGGCTCTCTCAATCGCAATCGCTCAAGAGCTACTGAGTCAAGCCTCTCTTCCTTCAATTGGCTGATGCTCCTCCCCCTCCTGGTCCCCTGGGGAAAGAAGGAACAAGCCAGAGCTTCCTTTGCCCAGCTCTCTGCATCCCATGGGAGAGATGCAAAAAAAAGCACCTTTAAGACCAACAAGTGCTAATCTTTTAAGCTGCTTTAAAAAAAAAAAAAATCTTGAATCATGTTTGTCGTGTTCCTTTATAAAGTTTATATCTCTGCTACCTAATCTTAAATAGGTACACACATGGCTCAGCCTGACATAGCCCGGCCGACAGGGTCTCATTTATGTCAGATCCAGACCTCATAAATAAATGAGTTTGGCACCCCTGGGCTAATGGGTTTGGAACTTGCTGAAAGTGAGAAAAAATATATCTTGGGGTTCTAGTAGATAGCCCACTGAAAGCATCAGCCTGATGCAGTGCTGTGGGGAAAAAGGTAAACTATGTTAGAGATTACAAGATGGGAGACCCACAAGAAACTTGTGGCCAGTGGAGCATTCGCCCCCCTTTCCTTCCCTCCCGCTGCCCGGTGGCCTTCTTTGTATCTCCCTCCCACTCCCTCCACCCAGCCCGGACTGGCCTACCAGCAGCTGCTCCCCGCTGAGTCAATCCAGCAGGGCTCTTCTAATTATCATATTGTTGGCTTCATCCGAAAGCCACACTCTTCTGCCCCTCTTAGGTCTGTGTGAGAATTTTTGTTCACCGTCCCTCAGTAGCTCTGGAGCCATCTGTTTTTGGCTGCCACTCCACTGTTATGACACTGCTGTCGTCATCAGGCCTCCATTTTCGGTTGCTAATTCTCCCAGGTCCTACCTTGACGCGCAACAAAGTTGTTTTCTTACATTCGTAGAAAGTCAGGAAACAGGATTTTGGTCATTAGCGCAACAAAAGGCAGAGAGTTAATAGCAGAAGTAGTACAGCACTTAATATGGCTAATGGGGAAAACAGCCTTTCCTGAGAGAAGGTGAGCTCCACATTAGCCCAAAGATCTTGGGGGAAATATACCCAATTCTTTCCGGTCTCTAACCTGAATTACACCTGCACAAGGGTCATCCCAACTGAAACTGGGCGGAACAGGAGAGTAACCGTTTCACTAATAAAACAGACACCCGCACACCCGTGACTCGCAGCACAGTCCTAACTTTTTAAAGGGAAAAAATGTGAATACCCCATTATCTTTAAAACCTAGCAAGAATCGCAGGGGTGGTTCCGATACATGATATCATGAACAGATTACAGGATTAAAGTCCATGCCCTCTCTCCGTATTGCCTTGATCCAAGTTCAGCCCCATGCTAGAGATATAAACCTTTTACAAGGAATGCTAGGAAAATGAAACCTTTCCAGAATAAAGTACTTCCTTCCACTATTAATTCTCAGTCACCAAACAACAGCTGAATGCTGATTCTCCAAAATTAGGAGGGGGAAGGGAGAGAAGAAGACTGCAGATTTATACCCTGCGCGTCTCTCTGAATCAGAGACTCAGAGCAATTTACAATCTCCTATATCTTCTCCCCCCACAACAGACACCCTGCTTGCTCCCAGAAGTTGCCCTTTCAAGGACAACTCTTGCAATATCAATGGCTGCCCCAAGGCCATTCCAGCAGGTGCAAGTGGGGAAATCAAACCCGGTTCTCCCAGATAAGAGTCCACACGCTTAACCACTACACCAATCTGGCTCTCATGAGAAAGCTCCCATGAACCAGAAAGCTGCAGAAAACACTAACAGTGCAATCAAAAGAATTCCTCCAGCATTCATTTCAATGGGCTTAGACTGAAGTAGCTCTGCATAGGATTGCACTATAAGTGCAACAACGATCCTCCCACTTCCTTCTTCTAAGATAATCATATACCTACATGCCCATATCAGGCACCTCCAAAAGACATTCCTCGTTTTTGAAATGGAAGGACATAAGCTGGCACAGTGGTTCCACCCACTGAGATTGGAAGTAGTTCTTGGTAATTTAAATAGGGGACACATAATGATGACCTTTTTGCCAATAATGCATGCTGTCAGAACTCTTCAGAATGCACGCACTGATTGGCTGGATCAGACCAGGTGTCCACCTAGTTCAGTACTACACACAGGAAGCTGCTTTATCTTGAATAAGAAACACAGGTCTATGAAGGTCAGTATTGCCTACTGACTGGCAACAGCTCTCCAAGGTTGCAGGCAGAGCTCTCTCATAAAGACAGTTTGGCGTAGTGGTTAAGTGTGCAAACTCTTATCTGGGAGTACCGGGTTTGATTCCCTACTCCTCCACTTGCAGCTGCTGGAATGGCCTCGGGTCAGCCATAGCTCTCGCAGAGCTGTCCTTGGAAGGGCAGCTGCTGGGAGAGCCCTCTTAGCCCCACTCATCTCAGAGGGTGTTTGTTGTGGGGGAGGAAGATAAAGGCGATTGTGAGCTGCTCTGAGACTCTGAGGTTCAGAGCGGAGGGGTGGGAAATAAATCCAATATCATCACCATCACCTACAACCTGATTTATTTGACTTGGGGTGCCAGGGACTGAACCTGGGGCATTCTGCACACAAATCACTGAGCCACAGCCTCTCCTCTTTAGCGGCGGTCACCCGAGATGCCTCTAAGAATCCCACAGGGACAGCAAAGTATTACTTATCTCCCATCCACTAGCATTCAAAGGCAACAAACGTTTTTCCATCATGCCTTAAACCAGGGGTGTCTAACTCATTTGTTATGAGGGCCGGATCTGACATAGATGAGATTTTGTCAGGCCGGGCCATGTGTGTACCTGTTTAATATTAGGCAGCAGAGTTGTAAACTTTTTAACGAACACAGACAAACATGATTAAAGATTTTAACCCCCCCCCCCTAAAAAAACTAAAACTAAAATAAAACATGCTTAAAACATTAGCACTTGTTGGTCTTAAAAAGGTGCTTTCTTTGTATTTTCCCCATGGGATCCAGGAAACTGGGCAGAGGAAGCTCTGACTCTTTCCCTCCCTCCCCAGGGGACCATGAGGGGGAGGAGCCTCAACCAATGGAGAAAACTGAGGTTTAGCTCAGTAACTCCTGTGCCATTGAGCAAGCCTTGCAAAGCTAGTTGAGATGCAGAAGGAAACAAGAGAGAGGGAGAAGGAAGCAGACAAGAGCCAGTTGCTTGGGGGCCTGACAGAAGCCCTTCGGGGGCCTGATTCAGCCCCTGGGCTGCATGTTTGACACCCCTGCCTTAAACGTTTCCTCCCCGCCCTTCGTATAGTCTGTTGAAAAATGCCAGGGAACTCAAAATATCTGTTTGGGGTGTTTTTCAGAGCACAGGCAGGAATGGCTGAGGCCGAAGCAGACTTTCTGCCCCCCCTCAGCTGAGCCTATCTCACAGTGGGTGTGATCACACAAGAGATGTGGCTTGACTGAGCCACGCCTCCCATTTGGATTTAATGTGCACAATCACACACGTGCATCTGCCTCCCAAGTCCTGCCCATCCTTGACTCATTTTAGGACGGGCTGGGACAAGAATAAATAGCTACCAGGTACTTCCTGGTAGCAAGTCTCTAAAGTGTATGTAGGGCGAGTTTCTCGGCTGCCTGAACAGCATGGGCATGTGATGTGTGAGCAGTCTGAATGCTCCTCTTGCGCGTGTGCGGCCTGTGCCTCTCCTGGCAGGAGGGCGGGGGCTGTGTGAATGGCCCCACATGCATCAAAGAATACCGGCTTTTTCAAAGTCAGGATATTGCCACACCAGATTCCTTGTGCGATTGCGCCCACTGTTGCTAAGGTACATAACACAGGAGAACCTGATCTGAGCACCATGGAGTGAGGACAGGATACAAAGATATATGTTTTAGAACAGATAAAAGGAAGTACTTCTTCACCCAAAGGGTGATTAACACGTGGGATTCACTGCCACAGGAGGTGGTGGTGGCTACAAGCATAGCCAGCTTCAAGAGGGGATTGGATAAACATATGGAGCAGTCCATCAGTGGCTATTAGCCACAGCTTATTGTTGGAACTCTCTGTCTGGGGCAAGTGATGCTCTGTATTCTTGGTGCTTGGGAGGGGCAACAGTGTGAGGATTTCTAGTGTCCTGGCCCCACTGATGGACCTCCTGATGGCACCTGGGTTTTTCCCATGGGATCCAGGAAACTGGGCAAAGGAAGCTCTGACTCTTTCCCTCCCTCCCCAGAGGCAGATGCACATGTGTGATTGTGCACAAAGTGTTGGACTGTATGGGCCATTGGCCTGATCCAACATGGCTTCTTTTATGTTCTTATGCCCTGAACTCTTCTAAGAAAGAGCAGGATAAAAATTTATGTTATCTTTCTTAACATAAAAAAGCCAGCATGGTGGAAGGGTTAAAGTATTGGACTATGACCCGGGGGACCCCAGTTTAAGCCCCCACTTGTGCCTCGGAAGTAGTGATGTCAGCCTCCAGGCAGGACCTGAGGATACCCTGGAATGACAGCTCATTTGCAGACTACAGAGATCAGTCCCTCTGGAGAAAATGGATGCTTTGGAGGGTGGACTCTGTGGCACTGGACCCCACTGGGGTCCCCCCGGCTCTATCCCCAAATCTCCAGGGGTTTCCCAATCTAGAGCTGGCAACCCTACACAGAAGCTTGCTAGATGGACTTGAACTAGTCACACACTCTCAGCCTAGCCTACCCCACAGGGTTCTTGTCAGGATAAAATGGGAGAGAGAATAATGATGTAAGCTATTTTTGGGGCCTCGTTAGGGAAAAAGACAAGATATGAACAAGTAAAGGATATATTCTGACTTCTAACAGGCGTAAACGCCCCCCCCCCGACACCCGCTTCCTTTGTCCCAAAGTGGGTTCAGTCAGCTCTTTTTAACAAGAACACGTTTACTGAGACACAGATGACCTCGGAGACAGACTGGCCAACTTGTTGGATACACGTAAGGGGGACGCCCAACACCACGAACCAGTCTAAACCGTGCAGGCTTGTATGGCATCCTTCAACCTAACAGGATTGTTGTGAGGATAAAATGGGGGAGAAGATAATGATGTAAGCTGGTTTTCGGTCCCCGTTAGGGAGAAAGATGAGATATAAACAAGCTAAGGATATACTCCACGTTTTCCTGACTTCTAGCAGGCGTAACCCGCACACATACACACGCCTCCCTGGTCCCAGTGTTATTAAGTGGGCTTGGTCAGCTCTTTGTCACAAGAAGATGTTTACTGAGAAGCAGACGACCTTGGATTGGCCAATATGTTGGGCACACCTAATGGGATGCCCAACACCCTGAACCAGTCTAAATAGAGGAGGCTAAACAGAGGAGGTGTCCTTCAATCTCACAGGGTTGTTGTGAGGATAAAATGGGAGAGAGGACAACGATGTAAGCTGCTCTTGGGTCCCTGCTGGGAAGAACGACAAGATACAGCAGGTGTGGCCAAACCTGCTTAAAGTAAGAGCCACATGGAATAAACATGAGATGTTTGAGAGCTGCAAGACATGAACATCAGGTGTTAGAGAGCCACAAGACAGGAAGGCAGGCAGGAAATAGATGAGGGAGAGGGAGGTGGAAAGAAAGCAACTTTAACTGCATCCTCCAAGCGCCTGGCTGGCTTGGCAAAGTGATTTAAAGAGAGAAATGCCTTCCAATGTGGAAGGGGGTGTTGAGAGCCACACAATATGTTTGAAAGAGCCATGTGTGGCTCCTGAGCCCCAGTTTGGCCACCTCTAAGATACAGGATCTACTCAGAGTTGCCCTGGCTTCTAACAGGCATAACCCACACATTGTTCCAATGTTATACAGTGAGCTCAGTCAGCGCCTTGTAACAAGAACACACGCTTATTGAGACACAGACAACCTCAACCCAGTCTAAACCCAGCACGCTTGTACGGCAGCCTTCAAAACGGGAGAGAGGACAACGTCCTAAGCTGGGAGAGAGGACAACGTCCTAAGGACGCCGAAGCATAAAAACCAGGACATACTCCGAGCAGTGTTCCCTCTAAGCTGGGTTAGCGCACAGATTTTTAGCCTCCAGCTCACCCATTTTTGTCTTAGCTCAGGAAGGAGGACCCCAGAGCACCATAACGGATGCAGGAGCTCCCAACTTTAATGCCAGGAGCTCCCAAGGTAGGATTTTTGCTCACGGGACCCTGCAGCGCAGGAGGAACTCTGACTCCGGGTTCTGCCAGGCAGACAGCGGCCTCCTCCCCTAAGGCGGCTGAAGCCTCTCACACATCTCGGGGCAGCGGATTCCGGACCTAATTACAGGTTGGGAAGGCAGAGAAGTCAGGCTGGGCCAGCGCCTCCCCCTGCCGGCCTTCCCGCCGTCCTCCGCCCGCCTCCCCTCTCCCTCCTCCGCCCGGCCGGCCGGGCTGCCTACCTGCAGGTTTGACGAGGCCGCCATGATGGGCGGGGCACGAGGCGCTTCTGCCGCCGCCGGGGAAACAGAAACGGCGGTTTTCTTTCAAAGCAGAGCGCTCCCTCAATCCCGTCCGCGGTCCCACAGAGGTGGGGCGGGGGGGAGTCCCCAAGGTCCAGGGCCGGAGCTACTTCCGCAAAGGAGCCTCAGCCGCCGGCTGGCAGCGAAACCAAACTTCCCTTCCGCTTCCGCTAGGCCCTGGTGACGCCACGCGCCGCGCGGCCGAGCCCCTCGGGGGAGGAAAGCAGGAAGGAGGCGGAAGTGACGTCAAGAAAGCGCGCAGGACGAGAAGAGGGCGGGGGAGAAAAAGGGGCTTCGATCGGTGCGCATGCGTAGACGCTGCTCCGTGCTCCCTTTCCCCTTCATTCGCGCCCGTGAACCTTCGCGGGGTTGTGCTGCGGTCAGAGTCGTCTCTGGTCGTGAAAGGTGTCTCCCCCCCCCCCACCTACACCTGCGGGATTTCGTCAGCTAGGAGTGTGTAGGCGGCTTTGGGAGTTCCTTCCTTCCCTGTTTAATAAATAAACGAGTTACTGGGTTTTGTTGGTATTGGGCTGCTGCAGCCACACACACTAAACTAGGGGTGTCAAACATGCGGTCCGGGGGCCAAATCTGGCCCCCAGAGGGCTCCTATCAGGCCCCTGAGTAACTGGCTGTCATCTGCTGCTTCCCCCCTTTCTCATGCTTCCTTCTGCAAAACAGCTTGCTTTGCCAGGCTTGCTGAATCGCACAGGAGCTACATGGCAAAACCTCTATTTTCTCCATTGGCTGAGCCTCTTCCCTTGGGGCGGAAAGCGGTAGGGAGAGCTTGCTTTTCCAGGCTCTCTCAGTCGCACAGCAGAGCTACTGAGCCCAGCCTCTCTTCCTTCTATTGGCTGAGGCTCCTCCCCCCTCCTGGTTTCCTGGGGAAAGAAGGAAAGAGCCAGAGCTTCCTTTGCCCAGTTCCCTGGATCCCATGGGAGAAATACAAAGAAAGCACATTTAAGACCAATGAGTGCCAAGATTTTAAGCATTTTTAAAGCTTTTTAAAAATATATTTAATTGTGTTGGTGTGTGTCCTTTATAAAGTTTATATCTCTGCTACCTAATCTTTACCTCCCTGGTCCCGGTCTGCCGGTGCTAGGGTTTTTGGTGCCCTAGGTGAGTTGCCCACCAGCGCCCCGCCCCTGAAATTTAATAAACAGAGGATTGTAGGAGAAATGAAGAAACTTGAAACTATTTACATTTTTAGTTTACATTTTTTATTTTAAGTTTTATTTTTTTTAATTTGTGAGATTAAGCAATAAAAATTGTGAGAATACCACTTGATCCTTTTAGCTGGAGGTGCCAGGGACAAGACCTTGTGCGTCTGAGAAAGATGCTCTTCCACTGAGCTATGGCTCCCACCCCAGGGCTCTGTTAAAGTAGAGTAGGAAGGAGGAGTGGCAGCAGACAACTTCAACAGGAGCCAATGTTTAGAAACTGTAATTGGCTCTTCTTCAGCTTTTACAATTGGTTAATTTATCCCTGCTGGGCTCCAAGGAGCACACTGCACAGGTGCTGTCCACATTTACATTTCCAGGTCTGTAACAGACTCGGGGGGGGGGGGGGGATGTGAAACCAGCCGTGCAACATCTGTGCTTCATGGAGCCTGTTTTTCATTTGGGAAGACAGTCTCCAAGGAGCGTACATGCTGCATGTGGAGAGAGGGGGAACCTGGCGGTGCCCCCTAGGCCAGGTGGCATCCTAGGCAGCTGCCTACTTGGCCTACTCCCATGCACCGGCCATGCCGGTCTCTGCTGACGTTTTCTCCAGGGATGCTGATCTCTGCCAACTGGAGATCAGTTGTAAAAGCAGGAGCTCCCCAGGCCCCACCTGAAGACTGGCAACGCCACGTCTTTCCTCCTCCTGCACTTGGAAAAAGTGCAGAAAAGGGCAACTAGAATGATTAAAGGGTTGGAACACTTTCCCTATGAAGAAAGGTTAAAACGCTTGGGGCTCTTGAGCTTGGAGAAACGTGGACTGCGGGGTGACCTGATAGAGGTTTACAAGGTTATGCATGAGATGGAGAAGGTAGAGAAAGAAGTATTTTTCTCCCTTTCTCACAATACAAGAATTCATGGGCATTCGATGAAATTGCTGAGCAGTCAGGTTAAAACAGATAAAAGGAAGTACTTCACCCAAAGGGTGAATAACACATGGAATTCACTGCCACAGGAGGTGGTGGCGGCTACAAGCATAGACAGCTTCAAGAGGGGAATGGATAAGCATATGGAGCAGAGGTCCGTCAATGGCTCTTAGCCACAGCTTATCGTTGGAACTCTCTGTCCGGGGCAGTGATGCTCTGTATTCTTGTGCTTGGGGGGAGGGCACAGTGGAAGGCCTTCTAGCCTCATTAGTGGACCTCTAGATGGCACTTGGTGTTTTTTTTTTTTGCCACTGTGTGACAGAGTGGTGGACTGGATGTGCCATTGGCCTGATCCAACATGGCTTCTCTTATCTTCTTATGTACTCCTCACACTCTTGATCCAAACCCGTTTCTGAACATCAGTGCTGTTTCTCAGTATTAATAGCTCCTAGGCACTTCCTCCTTAGGAACTCTGGATTCCTGACCTTTGAGCCGCAACGCAATAGAAAGTCATCCGTCGTGCTTAAAGAGTCATCCTAATTTGCTCTCCAATAGCCATTATTTCGACTAATTAAAGATAATGCGTTCCTGTCTGCAAACGTTCAGAAGGAAATGAATCAGAACACATGTCAGATTATAAACAAGTGCAACGTGCACTCCAGTATGTATGCGCTGGGTATGATTAACTGTTCGATTGTGCTTGATTTCGAGCTAATTGCTTTAATTAGAGGTCCGAAGGATGGTTTCAGGGTCATCTCAGTTACTGCAGCTCCCTGTGGGTTTTAGGCTCTTACATCCTAGTAAACAACTGTTGCTGCAGGGCGTGAGCAAGAACGTATTATTGTCCTAGATGGAGCACGGGAGGAGAGGCATAGCTTACTGATTGCCAAAGAGGCAGCCCTTCTGCCATACCATCCCGTGAGCGTCAGCGAGCGGTTTGGACAGGGTTGTGCTGCCCTCTGCATCTCTGTTGGTTTGACACTGCAACTAGCATGCTTTGCGATGGCAGCTGGACCAGGGGTCCCCAACTCCCGGTCCGTGGCCTGTTAGCAATCGGGCTGCAGAGGGAGGCAGAGACCTTTGCCTACTCCTCGTTTAAAGACCCCCATTGGGAGGGCAGGGATGGGGGGGGTGGCCGTGGGGGCAGCCTGGAGCAGCAAAAACTGTAGCACCCCCACCCCCACTGGTCCATTGAAAAATGGACTTTTACAAAACCCGTGCCAAAAAGATTGGGGGCCACTGAGCTAGACCCCTTCGATTTCCCTTTTCTGAATTTCCATGGCACAATAGTAGCAGCGCCCATGATGGGTGCTGTGTAGGGATGGGCACGAACGGAAGTACGAGTCGTGATTCCTGCCTAAAATAGCCGATTTGTGGTTCGTTTCAAATCGGTTGGGGGTACTCATGGTATGCAAGTCTTGCAAAACTAAGTGACTTGTTTTTTTGGCAGTTTGCCTGTGTCATTATCAGCAGGGGGGGGACACTTGCCCAATGTGATGATGTCACCCAGAAGAGATGCCGGGGCCGGATCTGGGGGGGGGGGGCAGAGGGGGGGACTTGTCCCGGGCGCCACCGGAGGGGGGCCCTCAAATTGGGTATGGAATCCATTCTATTCAATGGGCCCATAAGGTAGAATGGGCCATAAGGGGGCACCATTTTTTAATTTTGACCCCCCTCAAAAAAAAATGTAGATCCGGTCTTGAGTGATGCTGTTGTACCAGGCATACCACCCTGGCAAACGTGCCTGGTGTGATACCACCCCTTCCGGGTGACAGCATCTCGCCGGGCGTGTTCGTGACACGCTGGTACTTTCTAGCCCTCCCAAACCAAACGAACCAATGAACCACAATTCATTCAGAAAATTAAAAAAAAAACCGAACCGAACCACCAAATCAGGCAAACCAACGCACCGCAAAATGAAATGAACCACCATTTTCCCGTTCCTTCTCATCCATAGTACTGTGCTATGTCAGGATAGGCTTGCCAATCTCCAGGTGGTGACTGGAGTGGAGATCTCTTACATCCCAGTTTTAATTACAAGTTTGGAATTACAAGTTGATCTCCAGGACAACAGAGACCACCTCACTTGGAAAAAATGCCCACTTTGAAAGGTGGATTCTATGGCATTAGACCCCACGGAGATCTCTCCCCTTTCCAAACCTCACCTTTCTGAGGCTCTTCCCCCACAATATCCAAGTATTTCCCAGCCTGGAGAATTTTCCAGCCTGGCAACCCTATGAAAGGGCCCTAACACATGATGCTCTGAATTGCTGTACTGGTATAGCAGTTCATTAAGTCATTCCCCCTAAGTAACTTATTCAAGCATTTCCAAAGACAGGTTTTGTTTTTTTAAAAAATCACATCTTTTGTGCTTAGTTAAATGCCACACATCCTTCTTATAATCAGTAGCCAGGATTAAAGCACTGTGTCCTTGAGACATTTCCATTTGTATAGAGCCAGTTTGGTGTAGGGGTTAAGTGCACGGACTCTTATCTGGGAGAATCGGGTTTGATTCCCCACTCCTCCACTTGCAGCTGTTGGAATGGCCTTGGGTCAGCCATAGCTCTGGCAGAGGTTGTCCTTGAAAGGGCAGCTTCTGTGAGACCTCTCTCAGTCCCACCTACCTCACAGGGTGTCTGTTGTGGGGGAGGAAGATAAAGGAGATTGTGAGCCGCTCTGAAACTCTGAGATTTGGAGTGGAGAGTGGGATATAAATCCAATATCATCATCATCATCATCATCATCATCATCATCATCATCATCATCATCATCATCATCACTGTCGCCTCTGAGCAGGTATAATGACACCATCTTGCTTCCTCATGTGCTCCCCCCTCAGGATGTGACAAACAGGACCCCGCTCAGTTGTGACACCCTCCTATTTCATTTCCCTCCTGTCTCTGTGTCAGTTAGAAACATGTATGACCCGCAGATTCAAGGCTTAGAGAGCATTTCGACACAGCTGTGTCAGGCCAATGCTGTCATCCCCGAAATAACATACGCTTCATGCCGTTTACTTCCTTAGTGTAGGAATGGGGAGCCCTTGCGAGTTTTCTGAGGCTAAAGGTTAATCACAGGCAACACAGTCATAGGTCTCCTGAGAATGACGCGTGACTATCCCCTGGGCCAACTGGAGAGAGGGTGCCAACTCCAGGCTGAGAAATACCTGGAGATGTGTGTGTGTGTGTGTGTGTGTGTAAGAGCCACATGTGGCTCCTGGAGAATTTTTATTTTCTATGGGAATAAATCTCCATAGGGAATAATAGTGTGTCCAGCAGACATTTCACTCCTCTCCCCCTGCTTTCTGATGATCCTGAAGCAGGGGGAGGGCCTCCAATCCAGGGGATCCCCTGCCCCCACCTGGGGATTGGCAACTCAGGTGAGTGAGGCCTACTTGGGCTGGCTAGAGATCCAGCCAGCCCAAGCAGGCCTTACTCGCGGGGGCTCTCCTGGCCCCCCCAGTCAAAAGGCCAGCAAGCCACCCACCGCCCAAAATCACATAAATGGAGAAAGGGTGGTGTGGGCTTTTCCAGGGGTTAATGAGGGCCGCTGGGGGTGTGGCAAAGCCCCTGCTGGCTGGCTGCCCGGCTGCCCGTTCTCCTCATCCAGGGATTGTTATGCAGCTGCACCCACTGTTCAATGGACAAGGTAGGTGGGGAGGGGGAGAACCCTCAGAAAAGTTCAGGAGCTGTGAGGCCTGGAAATGACATCACATTATTTGTAATGTAATTTTTGGCTACAAACCCAGATAAATGCATCAAGTGATGTTCCTGCCATCTCCAAACACTCCAGTTTTCTGGGATGGCCGGTGGGTGTGCCCAGGGCTTTTTTTGTAGCAGGAACTCCTTTGCATATTAGGCCACACACCCCACTGATGTAGCCAATCCTCCTGGAGCTTACAGTAGGTTCTTAGTACAGGGTCTACTGTAAGCTCCAAGAGGATTGGCTACATCGGGGGTGAGGCCTAATATGCACAGGAGTTCCTGCGACAAAAAAAGCCCTAAGTGTGCTTATGTCACAATAGGGTTTTCAGCTGGTTACGCTATCACACACTGTGAAGCATAGTTTCCACTGCTGGGTTGCCAAGTCGAATTCAAGAAATATCTTGGGACTTAGGGGGTGGAGCCAGGAGCAAGGTTGTGAAAAGCACAACTGAACTCCAAAGGCAGTTCTGGCCATCACACTTAAAGGGCCTGCACACCTTTTAAATGCCTTCCCTCCATTGGAAATAATGGATAGGGGCACCTTCTTTTGGGGCTCATAGAATTGGACCCCCTGGTCCAATCCTTTTGAAACTTGGAGGGTATTTTGTGGAGAGGCACTGGATGCTATGCTGAAAATTTGGTGCCTCTAGCTAAAAAAAAGCCCCCCCCCGAGCCCCAGATACCCGCGAATCAATTCTCCATGATACCCTTTGGGAATCGGTCTCCATAGGGGATAATGGAGTGGCCAGCAGACATTTCCCTCCCCCCCTGCTTTCTGATGACCCTGAAGCGGGGGGAGGGCCTCCAAACCGGGGGATCCCCTGCCCCCACCTGGGGATTGGCAACCCTAATCTTTCTCCTGCCAGCCTGGAGAATGAGGATTGGAGTCCCTTCCCCCAGAGACAAGCTGCCCTCCCCTCACACATTCACATGTGAAGAGGCCTTTTGTTGCCCTGGCAATACCCAGCCCTTTGCTTACCTGCACTCAGGAGCAATGCTCTGTCTAAGCTGTGGAGTCCTGTCAGCAAAAATTCTACTTTGTGGGCCACTGGCATGAAAGTTGTGAGCTGCTGCATGAATTAGTTTTTCCTGAGCTGAGACAAAAAGGTGTGAGCTGGAGGTTAAAAAACTGAGCTAGATTGCACTAACTCAGTTTAGAGGGAACACTGGTCTGGAGCCAACTTTTGACAACTTTGTCACATTCTGAGTCCAGGCAGTCTGTTTTGTGCTTCTAGTGATGTGATGGCGCCCTCTCGTGTTGAAAAACAGAATGACATTTCATTACATCCCGGGGTTTTTTGGAGCAGGAATGCACAGGAAAGCAGTTCTGCCAGTTTGACGTTAGGGGGTGTGGCCTAATATGCAAATAAGTTCATGCTGGGTTTTTCCTACCAAAAAGCCCTGTGCAAAACAACAATGGCATGGCCTGCCATGCAAATGAGTTCCTGCTGGGCTTTTTCTACAGAAAAAAAGCTCTGCTTAGGTTTATTTATCCTATTTTGTTTTCAAAGATAGATAAAAGATTAAATAAAGTACGTGATCTGGATGATTTATGTGGGCATCACATGCCTATGTATTAGGATTTTTTTTAAAAAAAGAGTTCTTTCTCAGGAGACACTTCTATACTCCTTTCCCCATTTTTTTTTTCGTAATTTGAGGTTTGAATGACATGAGACCGGTTCCAAAGAAAATGGCTGTTAAGTGGATGCTTTCTGAAGGCCAAATCTCTGTGCTATGAAGTATTTTTAAAAAATCGTATCTACCCTCTATAGCAGGGGTGTCAAACTCATTTGTTACGAGGGCCGGATCTGACATAAACGAGACCTTGTTGGGCCGGGCTATGCTGAGTTGGGCCAAGCCATGTCGGGCCAGGCCATGTGTGTACCTATTTAAGATTAGGTAGTAGAGATATAAACTTTATAAAGGACACAGACAAACACAATTAATTTTTTTTTTAAAGCCAGTTTTAAGAGCCAGTTTGGTGTAGTGGTTAAGTGTGCGGTCTCTTATCTGGGAGAACCGGGTTTGATTCCCCACTCCTCCACTTGCACCTGCTGGCATGACCTTGGGTCAGTCATAGCTCTGGCAGAGGTTGTCCTTGAAAGGGCAGCTGCTGTGAGAGCCCTCTTCAGCCCCACCTACCTCACAGGGTGTCTGTTGTGGGGGAGGAAGGTAAAGGAGATTGTGAGCCGCTCTGAGACTCTTCGGAGTGGAGGGCGGGATATAAATCCAATATCATCATCATCATCATCATCATCATCATCATCATCATCATCATCATCATCATCATCATCATCATCATCATCTTCTTCTTCTTCTTCTTCTTCTTCTTCTTCTTCTTCTTCTTCTAAAACATGCTTAAAACATTAGCACTCATTGGTCTTAAAGGTGCTTTCTTTCTATCTCTCTCATGGGATCCAGGGAACTGGGCAAAGGAAGCTCTGGCTCTTTCCTTCCTTCCCCTGGAGAGGGGAGGACCAGGAGGGGGAGGAGCCTCAGCCAACAGAAGGAAGAGAGGCTTGGCTCAGTGCTCCGCTGTGCAATTGGGAGAGCCTGGCAAAGCAAGCTCTCCCTCCCCACCTTCCTCCCCAAGGAGGAGCCTCAGCCAATGGAGAAAATAGAGGTTTTGCTCTATAGCTCCTGTGCGATTGAGCAAGCCTTGCAAAGCAAGCTGTCATGCAGAAGGAAGCAAGAGAGAGGGAGAAGGAAGCAGATGACAGCCAGTTGCTCGGGGGCCTGATAGGAGCCTTCCAGGATCCTGATTTGACCCCTGAACTGCATGTTTGACACACCTTCTCTAAAGTGTTTTTAAAGCAACATTTCAGTGCATTTGCATTGCCATCTGTCTATAAAGCACTCGATCCACTCTGATAAGATATATTTATCTAGCTCTTGCAAAGCAGAGACAGTGAATCTGTGAGATTTTTACTGTGCAAGAACGACAAAATCCATTTGCAAAGCACTGCACCAGCGACACATCACAAAATGGATGGGTATAATTTGTCTATAAATAACAGTTCTCAAAATGGGTTTCAGAGCGTGGTCGTGTTGATCTGCTGTGGAAGAGATAGATTTGAGTCTGGTAGCATCTTAGGGACCCAGAAGAGATTTAGGATGTCAGCTTTCGAGAGTCAGATCTAACAGTCTCAAAATGGGTTTCACAAATGTGGCAATGCGTAAACAGATCCAAGCCAGGGGTGGCCAAATGTGCTTAACATAAGAGCCACATAGTATAACCCGAGGATGTTTGAGAGCCACAAGACATAAACAAATATTACACACACACATATACACACATCTTTATTAAAACTCTTAATACTTTCTTTGCACAGAAAGATAAAATACATATGTATGCACTTTACAACATGACCATGCTAGAAGGAGACCTTTTAAAAACCTAAAGCTGGGAATAACAGTTCCCATAAGACCATCATAGGAAAAAGTTAGAGAATTTTTTTTTTGCACCAGTGGGAGAAAGAAACACACATGTACCATATCAATCATTGACCACGGTTTGCATCATTAAGCATCTCTCTTTGCCTTGATTCCGAGGTTAGTAAACATAGCTTCTATAAGAGCCATGAAACTAAGGGGGGACCCTGCACAGCCCTTTTTAATTCTGTCCCTCCTTTCAGTGACTCCCTCCATTCTTGCACTCTCTTTCCCCACTCCAGGTCTCTGGGTGACCTCTGTGGTGGAGGAGAAGAGCTTGCAAGCCTGCCTGTTTTCCCCTCCTTCCTTGCTTCACACACATGGCAGAAATAGTTGCCTACCTGTGGGTCAGCACTCAGTGGCTGACTGATGTCCCGATGCTAAGCTCCCTCGGTGGAACACATTCCCTCCCGCGGTGGGAGCACATTCAGCCAGTGCTGAAAGAGCTCGCTGGCTACCTATTGTGTTCCGAGTCTGTTTCAAGGTGTTGGCACCGACCTTTAAAGCCCTTTATGGTCAGGGGCCTGCCTATCTACGGGACCACCTTTCTCCATATGTCCCCCAAAGAGCACTGCTCTCAGGGACACAAAATCTACTGTCCATCCCTGGACCAAAGGAGGCCAGGTTATGCTCCACAAGGGCTAGGGCCTTCTCGGTGGCAGCACCACCAGAAACGTGGAATGCCGCCCCCCCCCCCCCCCCCGGAGGCCATAAGGACCCTGTGGGATCTCTCTACCTTCTGCAGGGCCTGCAAAACAGAACTGTTCTGACAGGCCTTTAACACCTGAGGAGAGGACTGCCACCCTACATCTCTAAAGAGCTATGATTACTATATGATCACCATTAGGAAAAAGAACTCTGCCTCTACTGAAGACAGCACCTTAGAATGTTTTAATTGTAATTGTATTTTATTGGATTTTAAACTGTAAATGTAAACGTCTGAACGGACTGTAGGGTTGCCAAGTCCAATTTAAGAAATATCTGGGGACTTTGGGGGTGGAGCCAGGAGACTTTGGGGGCGGAGCCAGGAGACATTGGGGCGGAGCCAAGATCAAGGCTGTGACAAGCATAACTGAACTTCAAAGGGAGTTCTGGCCATCACATTTAAAGGGACGGCACACCTTTTCAATGCCTTCCTTCCATAGGAAATAATGAAGGATAGGGGCACCTTCTTTTGGGGCTCATAGAATTGGACCCCCTGGTCCAATCTTTTTGAAACTTGGGGGGTATTTTGGGGAGAGGCACTAGATACTATACTGAAAATTTGGTGCCTCTACCTTAAGAAACAGCCCCCCCCCAGAGCCCCAGATAACCGCGGATCAATTTTGCATTATTTTTTATGGGAATAAATCTCTATAGGGAATAATAGAGTTCCCAGCAGACATTTCCCTCCCCTCCCCCCACTTTCTGACGACCCTGAAGCGGGGGGAGGGCCTCCAAACCAGGGGAACTCCTGCCCCCACCTGGGGATTGGCAACCCTAACGGACTGTCAGCCGCCCTGAGTCCGCTTGCGGAGAGAGCGGGATAGAAACGTAAGGTAAATAAAATTAATTAAATAAATAAGCACGCTTCCTTGAGAGTGGGCCTGCATTAAGTCCCTCTTTGACCTCTGGGAGCCACACGGTGAAACAGTCGCATGCGGCCCCTGAGCTGCAGTTTGGCCACCCGTGTTCCAAGCTAATCACCCATGATCCAAGTTGTTTTGGCAGAGTATCAGGGTGGTTTGTCCACTAGGTGGCCCTCCGTGAATGGCTATAGAATGAAAGAAAAGCCCCAGGGCGACAAAAGACTTGAGTACTTAACCACACTGAACCTAGGAGTAGAAGGATCATATTTCAATCCAAAGGAGGAAGAAGAAGAAGATATTGGATTTATATCCCACCCTCCACTCTGAAGAGTCTCAGAGCGGCTCACAATCTCCTTTCCCTTCCTCCCCCACAACAGACACCCTGTGAGGTGGGTGGGGCTGGAGAGGACTCTCACAGCAGCTGCCCTTTCAAGGACAACCTCTGCCAGAGCTATCTATGGCTGACCCAAGGCCATGCTAGCAGGTGCAAGTGGAGGAGTGGGGAATCAAACCCGGTTCTCCCAAGTAAGTGTCCTCCCCCACAACAGACACCCTGTGAGGTGGGTGGGGCTGGAGAGGGCTCTCACAGCAGCTGCCCTTTCAAGGACAACCTCTGCCAGAGCTATCTATGGCTGACCCAAGGCCATGCTAGCAGGTGCAAGTGGAGGAGTGGGGAATCAAACCCGGTTCTCTCAGGTAAGTGTCCTCCCCCACAACAGACACCCTGTGAAGTGGGTGGGGCTGGAGAGGGCTCTCACAGCAGCTGCCCTTTCAAGGACAACCTCTGCCAGAGCTATGGCTGACCCAAGGCCATGCCAGCAGGTGCAAGTGGAGGAGTGGGGAATCAAACCCGGTTCATCCAGGTGAGAGGCCGCACACTTAACGACTACACCAAACTGGCTCTATAGGAAGGCTATAGACGTCCTGACAGCTAGAATATTCCCCCCAGCCCTGGAATTTATTTCAGATATGGGGACACGGCTCTGAGATTTATGCGAGCTGAAGACTAAGGCTACCCGAAACTGGACATTATCACCGGTACAGCTCTGCTTCCTTAAGGAAGTCAAGTATGAAGTGGCCAGAGAGGAAATACTGTTGACTGAGCCACTCTTTTGGACTGGTTGGATATCTATTTGTTAAAGAGCAACCTGCTTGTGTACTGAGTTACTCCACTGTGTCACACTGCCTGTTGTATTTCTACTGTGTCACACTGCCTGTTGTACAAATTCTACTTTGTTGTTTGTAGAATTTTCCTTGTTAGAGTGAGTTTTGTTACTTTACATATTGTTCTGAATTACAGAAGAGCCCTGTGGCGCAGAGTGTTAAAGCTGCAGTACTGCAGCCCTAAGCTCTGCTCACGACCTGAGTTCGACCCCCTGCGGAAGCTGGGTTCAGATAGCTGGCTCGAGGTAAAATGAGTACCCAGCTTGCTGGGGGTAAGGTGTAAATGACTGGGGAAGGCAATGGCAAACCACCCCGTAAAAATTCTGCCGTGAAAACGTCGTGATGTGACGTCACCCCAGAGTCAGGAACGACTGGTGCTTGCACAGGGGACCTTTCCTTAATTACAGATGCCAAAAACTTTAGAGCAGGGGTCCCCAATCAACGGGCCGTGGACCAGTACTGGTCCGTGGCCTGCTAGCAACTGGGCCGCAGAGTGAGGCAGAACAGCCCCAGACTAAAGAAGCAGCACGGCCTTGCTCCAAGACTGCCTCCCCTTGCAGGGTCCTGGACCAGTAGAAGGGGCAGCGCTGCTGTGACCTTCGCCTACCCCTCATTTATAGACTCTTTAAATGGGAAGGGGAGGCAGAAACAGCTCCAGTCTCCCCCCTATTTAAAAACCCCCATGGGGGGCAGGGGTGTGGCGTGGGCAGGGGGGGGGGAGCCTGGGGTGTCAAAACCCCCAATGCCGCCCCCTCCCACCGGTCCTTGGAAAAATCGTCTTCCACAAAACTGGTTCCTGGTGCCAAAAAGGTCGGGGGGCACTGCTTTAGAGTGTTAAGTGCTCCAGGCTTTTGTCACCCTGGGGCTTTTCTTTCATTCTATAGCCATAGCTCGGGACTTTGGGGGTGGAGCCAGGAGACTTTGGGGGTGGAGCCAGAAAACATTGGGAGTGGAGCGAGGAGCAAGGGTGTGACAAGCATGATTGAACTCCAAAGGGAGTTCTGGCCATCGCATTTAAAGGGACTGCACAAATTTTTAAATGTCTTCCTTCCATAGGAAGTAATGAAGGATAGGGGCATCTTCTTTTGGGGCTCATAGAATTGGACCCCCTGGTCCAATCGTTTTGAAACAGGGAGGGTGTTTTGAGGAGAGTCATTGGACGCTGTGGTGCCTCTACCAGAGCCCCCCCAGAGCCCCAGTTACCTGCAAATCAATTCTCCATTATCCCTTATGGGAATCGGTCTCCATAGGGAATAATGGAATGCCTAGCAGCCATTTCCCTCCCTCCTCCTTCTTTTGGGGCTCCTAGAATTGGGCCCCCTTGTTCAAACATTTTGAAACTTGGAGGACGTTTTGAGGTTGCTTATTCTATGTGGCTCTTGTGCTAAGCAAGTTTGTCCACCCTTGGTATGCAGCAGCCTCGTTTCTGGATGTGGGCCAGTATTTTAGGCTGCCTTGGATTAAGCAAATGAAAATCCATTCCAAAGTGGAATGGAAGGGCAGAAAAGAAAGTTGCGGAAACAGGTTAAGTTTAGTTGCTGGCATAAGGTTGGGATGAGAAGGAACCTTTCGTTGAACGGTGGCCTCTGTCTGAAACCATGCTGCCTTCTCATTTGCGTGCCTGGTCTTCTGGATACAACAAATGGAAATAATTTAATACCTTTGCACAGGCCAGGAAAGCGGACCGGTGAAAAAAGAAGCAAAAGCTTAACGATGCTGTCATTTGTTATAGCGACCAAAGATATCAACAGAGAAAATTCTCAGTGGATTTTGACTGATCAGTTCTTCCTTAGGGACAGCACATGATCTTCTACTAGGGTTGCTACACCCCAGGTGGGAGAGGGGATCCCCTGATTTCATGAGCTCCTGTGATTTCGTGGGAAGCCCCACTCCCAACAGCCATGACCCAGCACAACAATCCCCAACATGGCAACTATAGAGTTTTGCCCAAAATGCCAGAGTGTCTCTGTGTGGCATCATGTTGGGGACGTCGCATATGGTGACATTGCCCCTCCCGCTCCCAGAAAGCTCCCTCTCAACAGTTCTTCTAGCGTTGAGTCCAGTTGCACTTTTTAAAAAATAAACAAAAGTGTATTGAAGGTATGAACTTTCAGGTGTAGGCACACTTCCTCAGAAATGGAAGTTAACAGTTCTCATATATAGAGATAGATAGATAGATAGATAGATAGATAGATAGATAGATAGATAGATAGATAGATAGATAGATAGATAGATAGATAGATAGATAGATACAGATACACACATACATACATTCACATACACACACAGAGGGCTTTTTTTTGAGCAGGAATGCACAAGAACGCAGTTCCAGCTGGCTTGGCACCAGGGGGTGTGGCCAGTGTTCCCTCTAAGCTAAGTTAGTGTGAGCTAACTCACAGATTTTTAGCCTCCAGCTCACACATTTTTTGTCTTTGCTCAGGAAGGATGACCTCAGAGCACTATGATTTCTGCAGTGGCTCACAACTTTAATGCCAGGAGCTCACGACTTTAATGCCAGCAGCTCACAAAGTAGAATTTTTGCTCACAAGACTCTGCAGCTTCGAGGGAACATTGGGTGTGGCCTAATATGCAAATGAGATCCTGCTGGGCTTTTTCTACAAAAAAGACCCTGTGAGAAACAATGGGTGACATCAGAGGGTGTGGCCTAATATGCAAATGAGTCCCTGCTGGGCTTTTTCTCCAAAAAAAGTCCGAGAGAGAGACGGAGGGAGGGGGGCAGATGTCTCTACATATAGGTGAACAGCAAATTACCATACAACAATGAAGATGTTTTGACAGAGCAGAAACTAAGTTTATAGGTCACAATATGTTAGGATTTAATAATGGGGAAAAACAGAGGAGCAATCAATATGTCCAAGTGAGAGACTAATGTGTAAAAGTATCCTTCTTGTTAAGAGTAGCCGAGACTCTATTATGCTCTGTTTGGCTGCCCATCTAGATTTATTCTTCTAGCGTGTTTGTCTTGACCCCTAAAGTAATAACCATTGTCATTTCTCGTGGGCTGTGCTTTTGGGCTTATTACTCAGTTTTCCTCTGGAAAGGAACAAAAGTTGTCATCACATAGAATTAAACAGATGGGTGCCTGACATGTAGGTGGAAAAGGGTGTGTTCTTTCAAAGAAAATGCTGAATATTACACTTGCAACCGTGTTGGCAATTTTCAGCACCTGAAACAAGAAGCAACATGAATGTGGCAAGCCTTGCCCAGATTTCCATAAAGCTACAGTGAATTAACTATTACACATTTTTAGTCGTTCATTTGACTGAAAATGTCAAGACAGTGTGCAATTGCAATAAAAAAGGCCAATGCCATGCTGGGTATTATTAGGAAGGGAACTGAAAACAAATCAGCCAGTATCATAATGCCCCTGTATAAATCGATGGTGCGGTCTCATTTGGAATACTGTGTGCAATTCTGGTCACGGCACCTCAAAAAGGATATTATAGCACTGGAAAAAGTGCAGAAAAGGGCAACTAGAATGATTACAGGTTTGGAACACTTTCCCTATGAAGAAAGGTTAAAACGCTTGGGGCTCTTTAGCTTGGAGAAACGTCGACTGCGGGGTGACATGACAGAGGTTTACAAGATTATGCATGGGATGGAGAAGGTAGAGAAAGAAGTACTATTTTCCCTTTCTCACAATACAAGAACTCGTGGGCATTCAATGAAATTGCTGAGCAGTCGGGTTAGAACGGATAAAAGGAGGTACTTCTTCACCCAAAGGGTGATTAACATGTGGAATTCACTGCCACAGGAGGTGGTGGCAGCTACAGGTATAGCCAGCTTCAAGATGGGGTTAGATAAAAATATGGAGCAAAGGTCCATCAGTGGCTATTAGCCACAGTGTGTATATATATGTATATATATAAATTTTTGGCCACTGTGTGATACAGAGTGTTGGACTGGATGGGCCGTTGGCCTGATCCAACATGGCTTCTCTTATGTCCTTATGACCTTTAGGAGTCTGTTTTCAGCATCCCATAGCACACAAACTGAAACCCCACGGAGTGCTCCAAAATAGTGTCAATGCTTTATCTGAACCCATTCCTATAGATTTCTCCTCCAGCACCTGACCTGTTGTGGTATACTGAGAGCTTCAAATGAAAAACCCTTTGTTGGAGAGGCTCCTTGCAGCTACACTCAGAGTGGCTGCCCTTGCTGAGCCAACCAATCAAGTAATATCCATTTGAATGAAGCCCATTGTTTGAGAGGCTCCTTGCAACTACACTCAGAGTGGCTGCCCTTACTGAGCCAACCAATCAAGTAATATCCATTTGAATGAAGCCCATTGTTTGAGAGGCTCCTTGCAACTACCCTCAGAGTGGCTGCCCTTACTGAGCCAACCAATCAAGTAATATCCATTTGAATGAAGCCCATTGTTTGAGAGGCTCCTTGCAGCTACACTCAGAGTGGCTGCCCTTACTGAGCCAACCAATCAAGTAATATCCATTTGAATGAAGCCCATTGTTTGAGAGGCTCCTTGCAACTACACTCAGAGTGGCTGCCCTTACTGAGCCAACCAATCAAGTAATATCCATTTGAATGAAGCCCATTGTTTGAGAGGCTCCTTGCAGCTACACTTGGAGCGGCCGCCCTTGCTGAGCCAGCCAGTCAGGTAATATCCATTTGAATGAAGTCCATGCAATTGAGGGTTCCGAGCACCTGTTTTTCTATAGGGTAGTTTATTGCTGGAGGTGTGTTTTGGGTGGAGTTTCTGTGTATATAGTTCAGCTAGCTGTGTGTGTTTTCAGTTGGGTTTTTGCTAATAAAAGAGCTATGCTGGAATCACTATGACTGACTACTTTTCACCTGGATAACCCAGGATAGCCCGGTCTCGTCAGATCTTGGAAGCTAAGCAGGGTCAGCCCTGACTAGTATTTGGATGGGAGACCACCACGGAATTCCAGGGGTGTAACACAGAGGCAGGCAATGGCAAACCAACTATGAAACGTCTCTTGCCTTGAAAGCTAGTTCCTGCCTTAAAAACACCTAGTGGTGCATAATGCTAAAAGAATTTCTGTCTGCGGGACAATCTTAGGATCTCTTGGTTATACGATACACGCTGCTTTACTCCTGCTGCCTACCTATACTTTCCTGAATCTCACAACACTAGAAGGGCCTTTACTTTAGCTAGGAGTATGTCCCTGCCATCTGCGGTAGTAGAGGGGAGGTATAAAGGAACTCCTTATGCACTTAGGCTCTGTTCCTGTTCCCAGCCTGAAACAGATTCTCTGGAGCATATAGTTTTTAATTGTTCTTTTCATACGGCGAGCCAAAGGGAAATTATCAGCCCGCTGTTAGAAAGGTTCCCTGGCAGATAAAATGAACTCAAATTAGGTTATCTTCTGTCAGATAGGAACCACCAAACAACAAGACTGGTGGCTAGATTCTGTTCTCAGGTTTATAAAGAACACTGCTGTACTCTTCTTCTTCTTCTTCTTCTTCTTCTTCTTCTTCTTCTTCTTCTTCTTCTTCTTCTTCTTCTTCTTCTTCTTCTTCTTCTTCTTCTTCTTCTTCTTCTTCTTCTTCTTCTTCTTCTTCTTCTTCTTCTTCTTCTTCTTCTTCTTCTTCTTCTTCTTCTCCTCCTCCTTCTTCTCCTCCTTCTTCTCCTCCTTCTTCTCCTCCTTCTTCTCCTTCTCGTCCAGCAGAATGGTGGGCACGATGAGTCTGGGATTGTAGCGTCTGTTTTGAAAATTACCCTTTTTGTATGTCACAAAAACATTGCATGTTGGCACAGGACATCCCCCGGTGTTATGTATGTGAGAACTGAACTGGCTGGCTTATTGGAGCCAGACGGCCAGAGCTTGGGGACTTGGGAACAATGGGCAGCGGGATCCTAATCCCTGCTGCCCTGCTCCAATCACGGGCCCCCTGCTGGTTTGAATGGACCAATAGAGTGTTTGCGCGGGAACCCTGACGTGTATATAAGTTGGCCCTGTGGGCTCAGTCTTCAGTCATGCTTAGCCTTGCTATATAGGGTTGCCAAGTCCAATTTAAGAAATATTTGGGGACTTTGGGGGTGGAGCCAGGAGACTTTGGGGGTGGAGCCAGGAGACATTAGGGGTGGAGCCAAGATCAAGGCTGTGACAAGCATAATTGAACTCCAAAGGGAGTTCTGGCCATCACATTTAAAGGGCCGGCACACCTTTTCAATGCCTTCCTTCCATAGGAAATAATGAAGGATAGGGGCACCTTCTTTTGGGGCTCATAGAATTGGACCCCCTGGTCCAATCTTTTTAAAACTTGGGGGGTATATTGGGGAGAGGCACTAGATGCTATACTGAAAATTTGGTGCCTCTACCCCAAAAAACAGCCCCCCAGAGCCCCAGATACTCACAGATCAGTTCTCCATGATTTTCTATGGGAATAAATCTCCATAGGGAATAACAGAGTTCCCAGCAGACATTTCCCTCCCCTCTCCCCCCTTTCTGATGACCCAGAAGCGAGGGGAGAGTCTCCAAACCGGGGGATCCCCTGCCCCCACCTGGGAATTGGCAACCCTATTACTATGTAATCAATATAGAGTGAATGTTTCACTACCACCTCGACTCATCGATCCATAGAACCCACTATATTATACACAGCCGCCACAGATTTGGTCGAGGATGCGCTGCGCAGGAATCTGCCACTGTTCCCAAATACAGCAGAGTGACAGGAGAAAACTGTGACCAGAGATGGTGCATGGTATGACTTTGCCTTGGGTGGGGCCACAGAGCAGTGGCGAGGGTCGTGTCGGACAGGAGTGGCCCAAACTGGCTCTTTCACATGCATTGTGTGGCTCTCAAAGCCCTCACCGCCCTGCTGGCTGGCTTGGAGAAGGTATTTCTCTCTTTAAAGTCACTTCTCCAAGCCAAGCCAGCCAGTGGCTTGGAGAATGCATTTCAAGCCTTCCTGGCTAGAAAAAATGAAATGGCCAGCTCACACCTCCAGCTGGTGGCTCACACTTAAAAGGGACAGAGAGATTTGGAGCTTGAAGAGCTGGGCTTTTTTTGTAGCAGTAACTCCTTTGCATATTAAGCCGCACACCCCTGATGTAGCCAATCCTCCTGGAGCTTACAGTAGGCCCTGTATGAAGAGCCCTGTAAGCTCTTGGAGCATTGGCTACATTAGTGGGGTGTGGCCTAATATGCAAAGGAGCTCCTGCTACAAAAAGAGCTCTGGTGAAGAGAGAATAGAATGTATCTTCCTGGAGATTTTGGGAAAGGATTCTTTGACCCACAGCAAGTGGGGAACCAGAAGAGACACAAGCCATTACAAGAGAGGGAGAGGGGGCGCTTTGCAGGGGCCTTTGGGCTGATTCCATCTTGGGGGGTGGGGGGGAGCTCTCACACTTGCACTAGGCACAGAAAGAAACTTTGTGTGTCTGTGTTTTTTAAATGGAGAAGAGATGATTATGCAAAGCGCACATCACAAACTAGGTGGAGTAAAAAGGAGTGAAAAATCCAGACAGAGCTGCACTCCCAAGAGGTGATGAACTAACAAACCAAGATGAATTCATGCATGTTTTTTTTTTTTTAAGGGCAATTACTCCCAGGGTCAGATCTGCCAATAAATTCCAACTCAGCAGCTTTATGCCGGAGTCTCCCTTTAAAACTTCTTTGGGTGTTAACAGAATGTCCAGGGAGATGGAACTGCTTCCACAAGGGTGTGTAAGTGTTGATTGCCTTGAACACTGAATGTATGTAGATGGCTGTTGGAGAAATGAGTGATGCAGGAACCCTTTTATGCAATCCCATTTCCACTGGGTTCATTTGGGGAGGGAGAGCAGCTGGTTTCCCAATTGCATCGAGAAAGAGAGACAGTTGTTCTAAAAAGGAAAGGAAAGGTCCCCTGTGCAAGCACCAGCCGTTTCCGACTCTGGGGTGACGTTGCTTTCACAATGTTTTCACGGCAGACTTTTTGCTGGGTGGTTTGCCATTGCTTTCCCCAGACATCTATACTTTCCCTCCAGCAAGCTGGTTACTCATTTTACCAACCCTGGAAGGATGGAAGGCTGAGTCTACCTGGAGCCGGCTACCTGAAAACCCAGCTTCCACCGGGGATCGAACTCAGGTTGTGAGAAGAGCTTAGGACTGCAGTACTGCAGCTTTAACACTCTGCGCCATGGGGCTCTTTGTTATAAAAAACCCCCACAAAAAAACAAAAAACACCCCTCTTATTTATTTAACTCCAAGCCCAAATGTAATTCGAACCTATAAGAATCTGGCATGCATACATCATTAATCCAGAATTCAAAACTTAAACATAGTGCACAGTAATTTTATAAAAGGATATATCTAAGACTTTTTTTTTGGAACAGGAACTCCTTTGCATATTAGGCCACACACCGCTGCTGTAGTCAATCCTCCAAGAACTTACAGTAGGCCCTGTATGAAGAGCCCTGTAAACTCTTGCGGATTACTGGCAATGTTTCCTTTTTGTTCTGTCGCCACATTGCTGAGTGCAGCCCAGTGTTAATTTATCTTAGGGTTTTTCCTGTGTAATAAGCAGGCGTCTGAAGTAGCATATCTGATGATACACAGCCATGTTAATAATAGCACGGATATACCAATAAGTCACCTGATTGTGTTTGCCATTGGGTACACAGGTGCCTTCAGTGTACAGCCGAATTTGCAGACAGTGGACAGAGAGGTATTTATTGGATTGCATCATTTGACCTTTGGTATGTGGGAATATGTTTAATTCTAGTCATTTGTGCATTTACTCTGCAAGCGCTTTGGCTCCACCACTTACAAATGTGGCGGCATAAAACCTGGAAGATTATTATTGCAATCAGCCTTCACATCTTACAGAGAGGTTGAAATATATACAGAGCTAGTGTGTTGCAGTGGTCAGAATGCCGGAGGAGCACCTGAGACCTAGTTCTGAATCCCCAAGCTGCCCTGGGAGCTCTCTGGGGGACATGGGTCAATCATTCGTTTTCTAGGTCTAGCCTACCTCACGGGGGGGGGGGGGGGTTGTGAGGATAAATGAGAAGAGGGGAAATTAATATTGTAAGCTGCTTTAGATCCTAGATGCGAAGGAAAGTGGCGTATAAAGATCTAAATGAAGAAACAAAGCACAATGTAAACAAATCATTCTGGAACAGTACTTCGGAAATCTATGAGATCTTGTATTTGGAACACCAGGTTCGAGTCGACGTGAGCAGGGAGGGGGCGCCTTCCCCCACCCCTGTGGCAAAGTGGTACCCCAGGCAACCGCCTACTTCCCCGACTCCCACGTGCCGGCCCTGGTTACACCCAGGGCTTTTCTTGTAGCAGGAGCTCCTTTGGATATTAGGCCACACACCCCTGATGTAGCCAATCCTCCTGGAGCTTACAGTAGGCCCTGTACTAAGTGCCCTGTAAGCTCTTGAAGGATTGGCTACATCAGGGGTGTGTGGCCTAATATGCAAAGGAGTTCCTGCTACAAAAAAGAAAAGCCCTAGCCATTGTCATTTATGCCAAATTGGCACTCCTTTGTGTGTGTGTGTGTGTGGGGGGGGGCTGGTACAACAGCTGTCCAAAGATTAGTTGCATACGGCAGACAGGCCATTTAGACAACGCTGTGCGTTTAGGCAGCTTGCATATTTGAGCAAACAGAGAGTGTCAAAAAGCCACCATCACAGTAAGGAAGAAGACTATAAATCTGCCAAGAGCAAATCTAAAGCAGCAGCGTAGCAAATGAAGATGAAACGAAAAACCAGCAGCAATCATAATTTAATTTCAAAAGCATGGGTCAGTAGCACCAAAAATCAATACGGAAGTCTGCCTCTTCCCATTTAATTAATACGCTCTGAGCAGATTTTAAAAACGCTGATGCCATGGCTCGAGGAAATATTGAGAAATGCACATGATTGGAACACGGCGTGTTTGAACAAATCTTCGTCAAATTCTTCTGAGGGAGTGGCGGGATATTACTTAGCCTCAAAGCTAAGAGAGCGAAGTGATTATAGAGCTTCGGTTTACATGCAACGCCAGATCTTCGATCTACCTTTTCATTATATGCATTTTTTTGGCCGAGCTCTGGGATAGTCGCTGTTAGGAAAAAACCATAATTTCATTTGCTTTGATACTGTTTCTCTGTAGTCCTGGGGATTTAGCAATGCTACCTTTTTCAGGAGTTGCTAAAGCAGACTGGGGTGGCCAAACAGCAACTCGGGAGCCACATGTGGGTCTTTCACACATATTGTGTGGCTCTTGAAGCCCCTACCGCCCTGCTAGCTAGTTTGGAGAAGGCATTTCTTCTTTTAAATCACTTCTCTAAGCCAAGCCAAGCCAGCCAGGAGCATGGAGGATGCATTTAAAGTTGCTTTCTTTCCATCTCTCTCTCCCTTCCCATCTATTTCCCTTCCTTCTTCCCTCCCTTCCTTCCTTGTCTTGAGGCTCTCAAACATCTGGCATGTATTCTATGTGGCTCTTATGTTAAGCAAGTTTGGCCACCCCTGGACTGGACCAAACCAATCCCTCTGCCCCTAACATAACTGCGACATCCATCTAGATTAAGGAGATTTCACATTTCAAGAAACTATTAATTCAAGATAATAAAACCCCTCCACATCAATGAGCTTCGGATTGCTTAAACAATCATGGCATTATTTCCAAGCAGAGTTGCCAAATTCCAGTTGAGGGCTGGAGATCTCCTGGAATTACAACTGAACTCCGTACTACAGAAAACAGTTTTCCTGGAGAAAATGGCTGCTTTGGAGAGTGGACCTAGGCTTGTCAATCCCCAGGTGGGGGCAAGGGATCCCTTGGTTCGGATGCCCTCTCCCCACTTCAGGGTCATCAAAAAGCAAGGGAGGGATGTCTGCTGGGCACTCCATTATTCCCTATGGAAACTGATTCCCATAGGGTATAGTGGAGAATTGATCCATGGGTATATGGGGCTCTGGGGCGGCTGTTTTTTGAGGTAGAGGCAGCAAATTTGCAGCATAGCATCCAATGCCTCTCCTCAAAACACCCTCCAAGTTTCACAAAGATTGGACCAAAGGGTCCAGTTCTATGAGCCCCCAAAGAAGGTGCCGCTATCCATTATTTCCAAAGGAGGGAAGGCATTTAGGAGGTGTGTAGTCCCTTTAAATGTGATGGCCGGAACTCCCTTTGGAGTTCAGTTATGCTTGTCACACCCTTGCTCCTGGCTCCACCCCCAATGTCTCTTGGCTCCACCTCCAAAGTACCCAGATATTTCTTCAATTGGACTTGGCAACCCTAGGTGGACCATGGTATTATATCCGGATGAAGTCTTGGGTTGCCATGTCTCCCCAAGGCTTGACAATCAAAAAGTTATTGAGCTCCTGTTTTTCCTTTCCTTTCTGGACAGTTTTTATTTTATCCAAAGAAAGGAAGCCATGAGACATTTTGTCCTTCATAAACTCATGCACTGAAATGATGTCTTCATTGATGTTATGAAATAAAATTATAATCCCGTGTCTGAGGAAATTTATGAAACAGGAAGTGGAATATGGCTGTCCTGTTGCACGCATGTTTTTCCTTGGGATTTGATGACACTGAAGCATGACTGCATACATTGACTCTACAGAAATCTACATGATTACGATGAACTGAGTGTTTTATTATTGGACTGAGTTTCTATAGCTATATATTGAGGATTATATATTTGCCTGTCTTTCTTGTAATAAACGCATATTTATTACTATAGTAATTTGGGTCAGACTTCACATTTCTGGGATCCAGGATCACTGCAGATGGTGACTGTAGCCATGAAATTAAAAGACGTTTGCTCCTTGGGAGGACAGCTATGGCGAACCTGGGCAGTATAATAAAAAGTAGAGACATCACCCTGCCAACAAAAGTCCTTATAGTCAAAGCGATGGTATTCCCAGTAGTAATGTATGACAGTGAGAGCTGGACCATAAGGAAGGCCGAGCACAGAAGAATAGATGCTTTTGAGCTATGGTGCTGGAGAAGACTCTTGAGAGTCCCTTGGATTGCAAGAAGATCAAATCAGTCAGTCCTAAGGGAAATCAACCCTGAATGTTCCCTGGAAGGTCAGATGCTGAAGCTGAAGCTCAAATCCTTTGGCCACCCAATGAGAAGGGAGCACTCACTGGAGAAGACCCTGATGCTGGGAAAGACAGAAAACAACAACCACTGTGTACAAAACCCACCATGCAAATATATACAAAATAATTCTTAAAGTCTATATTAATTTCAAATAATACCAAACACACAGTACATCAAAAAGTTTCACAAAAGGAAAGGATCCGCAGTCTATCAATGTCCAGAGAATGTCCAGTCCTTCTCCCTTCTTGTTTAATCCTGTGTGGTATCCAAATTCCTTATAAATCCTGGCTCCAAAGGAGATGTTCCCTTTAAGTGCCCATCCACTTAGATCACGTTTCGCGTACAATGCCTCCCCGAAGAGCCAATCTGCTCAATTTTGCTTTTTGACGTCAACTAAGACCACTTAATCAAATTTCCAATAGGCACTAGCTATTTGAAATTAATAGAGACCTTAAGAATTATTTTGTATAGATTTGTATGGCGGGTTTTGTACACAGTGGTTGCTGTTTTCTGCTACAGACTGCGTTGCCACTTTTGTATGGGGAAAGGCAGAAGGCAAAAGAGGAAGGGGACGGCAAAAAATGAGATGGCTGGACGGCGTTACTGATGTAAGTAACACGAATTTGAGCAGACTTTGGAGGATGGTGGAAGACAGGAGGGCCTGGCATGACTTGGTCCAGGGGGTCGCAAAGTGTTGGACTCAGCTGTGTGACTGAGCAACAATTTGGGTCGTGGGAACCCTTTGGGTTTATGTTGTTAGTCGTACAGAGCGACCTCTCTGATTGTACTTCTTGCTTTTGTTCAAGGCAACAACGACTTCTCAACGCGTTACGACAGCTTGGTGTGGACCTTCCAGTGGTTCCTGCCTGGCCTTCAAGGGCCAAATCCACCGGAGAGAGGAATTGCGGTAAGGTTCCTGCTACGGCACGTTAACACCTCCTTTGCAGCTTTTACAGCCAGCAAGTTCAGCCCAAATCGCTTTTTTCTATCACGTATAAATTGCCAGGAGGGATGACTAAGACGGAGAGAGTAGAACCAGAAGAGAGGGAGTGGCGCTTGGATTCGGATGAGCTAGTGCATTCTTCCTTCCTCCTGTGACACCAGCTCCCTTACCTGCGCCTTTTCATCTCTTTCTCCGTTCAGTCACCGGAGTTCCTGCATAAACAGGTAAACGCTTAATATATTATAGACAGATAACTATGTCTAAAGATATGTATCTGGTAATTTTAGAGCATTCCACGCGTACCACGTTCCAAGAAAGAAGGGAGAAGTCCAGGATTGTAGAGAAACTAAACGTGTGTTAAATATGGGAAGCATTTTCATTCGGTCCCACACAGAGCGAATGACTTTTCTTAAATTGCTGCCATTCCGGGCTCCTTTCTAAGGATATTCTGCTTAACCGTGACCAGTTGCCAGAGTAAGAAGCCTGGCTAAAATCTGGGACCCGTGCATTATAGTTGCTGCTTTCTTTCCTCTCTCCCCCCCACCCCGGGAGATTTCTAAAGAAATAATTTTAAAAGCTTGCCTCCATGGATCGCAACTTGACTTCGCAAACCGACAGCTTTGTGTGGACCCTCGCTTCATGAGGTTTTACCATGTAGACCACGAGGTTGTTTGGATAGACTCTGTCCCAGGTGAAATTTCCCGCATGGGTGTGTAGAGTCAACTTGGCATTCTGTATGCGCTTAATGAAATGACTAATGCTGGCTCTGCGGGAGGGAGGTGAATCTAACATTCACTTTCAACGTGGCTAAGAAGACAGCATTTAAGGTTCCCCCTCCCCCCAGATATGTCACTAAAGATTTGCAATTTAATGGGACTGGTGCTGGTCAGAACTGGCCAAATAGCTACTCCGGGGTTGTGGTTCGGCCCAAAGGGATGAGAGGAGAGGAGAGGAATTTTATTATAACAGTCATAGATATGGTTGCCAATCCCCAGGTGGGGACAGGGGACCCCCCCATCTGGAGGCCCTCCCCTTGCTTCAGGGTAATCAGAAAGCAGGGGGCGGGGTGGAGGGAAATGTCTGCTGGGCACTCCTATCAAGACCAATTCCCATAGGGTATAATAGAGAATTGATCTGTGGGTATCTGGGGCTCTGAGTGGGCTGATTTTTGAGGTAGAGGCACCAAAGTTGCAGCATAGCATCCAGTGCCTCTCCTCAAAACACCCTCCAAGTTTCAAAAAGATTGGGCCAGGGGGTCCAATTCTATAAGCCCCAAAAGAAGGTGCCTCTATCCTTCTTTGTTTCCAGTGGAGGGAAGGCATTTAAAAGGTGTGCAGTCCCTTAAATGTGATGGCTAGAACTCCCTTTGGAGTTCAATTGCGCTTGTCACAACCTTTCTCCTGGCTCCACCCCCAAAGTCCCCAGATGTTTCTTGAATTGGACCAGGCAACCCTAGTCAAGGACCAGATAAGAAGCAGAATCTATCAGAAATAGGGGGAAAAAAATAAAATGTCCAAATCTAACGGAGGTACACTACTAAAATACATGTCCATATATAATATAGCAGTGTTAAAATGTAGATGAAATTTTAGTACATAGCACTCATCATTTGTAACAGCTCCACAAAGTCTTCACCAAAAGAAAAAGCTCCTATTATGTAAAACTATTCTTCTATTGGATCACTTGGGCGCAAAACCTAGCTGTCACTCTAGTGATGGCTGGTATTTCATCAGTCAACAGTTCCCCAGAGATATCTTATCTGTTTGCACCTTAAAAAAATAAAGGTAAAGGTAGTCTCCTGTGCAAGCACCAACCGTTTCCGACTCTGGGGTGACGTCGCATCACGACGTTTTCAGGGCAGACTTTTTATGGGGTGGTTTGCCATTGCCTTTCCCAGTCATCTACACTCCCCCCCCCCCCCCGCTCAGCAAGCTGGGTATTCATTTTACTGACCTTGGAAGGATGGAAGGTTGAGTCAACCTTGAGCCGGCGACCTGAACCCAGCTTCCGTCAGGATTGAACTCCCTAACTTCCTTATAGAGGGGACAATGAATAAGAATAACTTCCAGTGTTTCCTAGGCAGGGAAAGATTCCAGGCCTGTGATCCCAATGGCATCACCACATGCCCACAATCTTCTTCCCTGCCCTGTTCTTGCTCTCCTAAAGAGAGTCTGACAGAGATAAGAAAGCAGTTCGAAGTTCCTGGGCTGATAATGTCCCTTGTGAAGAAATATCTTCAAACTTGAATGCGAAAGGCAGGAGGAAAACTAGAATTATTTTCCTCCAGCTTTTTAAACCGACTTTTCCAAACTCACATTCTTTCTAATGGGTTCTGTTCTAGGTTAAAGGGAGCCTGTCACAACAAATGCAAAGCCATTGCTAAAAACTCGACAAAGAAAAGGAAGTTTCTTCACCTTCCCCTCCCCCCCCATTACATGTTAATTTGCCAACAAGGATTGTCAGTCTAAAATCTTCATAAAAGTTCATAGAAGCGCAGAGGAGGGCTACCAAGATGATTTGGGGATAGAAGCTCCTTCCCTACAGGGAACGGCTGAAGAGTTTGGGATTTTTCAGTTTAGAAAAGAGACGATTGTAGGGGGACATGCTAGAAGCATAAGCTGGAGAGAGTTGACAAAAGAGAACTTTTTCTCCCTCTTCCAAAATATTAGAACTCAAGGGCATCCCATGAAGCTGATGGGCGGGAGGTTCAGGATGGACAAAAGGAAAGACTACTTTACGGACAGAGTGATTAAATGTGGAACTCACTGCCAGAGGGTGTACCAATGGCCACAGGAATAAACAACTTGAAAAGAGGATTAGATTGGTCTGTCAGTGGCTACTAGCCGTAGTGACTGTGGAGAGCCTCCACATTTAGAGGCAGTAAACCTCTAATCCCAGTGTCAGGAGGGAACATCAGAAGAAGGCCTCGGCCTCTATGCCCTGTTGTTGGCCATCCAGAGGAACGGTTCAGCCACTGTGTAGGGCTGCCAAGCCCCAGGTCCGGGCGGGGGTTCTCCCATCTAGGAGGTTCCCAACCCACTGGCCCACATTGGGCTGGCAGGGGGAACATCCCCCAATGTCACTGGCGTGATGACATCACCTGGAAGTGATGTCATAAAAATGGCAGTGCCCACGCAGGGCCGCTGTAGGAATTTCTGGGAAAACTCTGTGGTTTTCCTGGACGTTCTAGCTATTTGGGAGGTAAAAACTCTATGGTGCATAGGTACCATAGAGTTTTTACCTCCCAAATGGCTAGATCGTCCAGGAAAACCATAGAGTTTTCCCGGAAACGCCTAGAGCGGCCCCGCACGGGCACCACCATTTTGATGACGTCACTTCTGGGTGACGTCATCGCGTCGCGCACATGCCCCGTGCGTGAGAGAGAGTCCCACACTGCGGGAAGCTGGGGACTTAGCAACCCTACCACTTTGTGAGACAGGAGGCTGGACTAGATGGACCACTGGTCTGATCCAGCAGGGTTCTGCTTATGTTCTCGTGAAGGCCTTATCCTCTCTGCCCTGTTGTTGACCTTCCAGAGGAACTGGTTGACTCCTGTGTGAGACAGGATGCTGGACTAGATGGACCACTGGTCTGATTCAGCAGAGCTCTGCTTATGTTCTTACGTCTCAATATTTCGCCTCGAAGCAGTTCTCTTAAGAGAGGAAATAAGATGAAATAAGTAGAGTTCTTTTAAGAGATGAAATAAATATGAGCTAGTTTCAAACCCTGGGTTGGTTTCCGACATATCCGTATTTACTTTATCATTTGCGCTATGTCAGAACTAACCGGGGCCAATCAAACTATAACTTCATGCACTGTCTGAACGCAGCCTTTGAGATGTAAGCATTCTGTGGGGATTTACTATTATCTTCTGTCTCTAATCTCTTATACTGAAACCTTCTTCAGGACTTCATAGTGGCTCTGTAAAGAAACTCTGCCAGCTTTCAAGTCAGGATGTAGGCACAGGAGGGGCATCAAAGGTGCCCCGCACTGCTTTTGCGCAACTAAGTTTGTGTCGTCTGCACTCCATCCTGAGCAGCCCCGCCCACCATATTGTGACACTTTTTATTTATTTGTGTGTTTGTTTGCCATCTCCTCAGTGAGGGTGATCTCAGCAGCAGCTGTCATGGGGCTTCCAGCCTCAGCACGCAGGCATGCACACCAGCACTCCACCCCGTGCTTGGAAGCACAGACACAAGGGGTGGGGCGACGGCAAGCAAGTGGTGTGTGTGTGTGCGCACTGAGGCCAGAAGATCTGCGGCAGCAGCCACCAAGCTCACTTTCTCCCTCCCTGCAGAGGTGAGGGTGGGAGAGCCAAAACCAGCACCCTCTCCCCAGGGCTGTAATGGACGCACTGGCCCTGTGTGTTACTCTAGTCCAGGGGTGCGGAACCTCCGTCCCGACGGCTGTATAAGGTCCTCAAGTTCACTTGGTGTGGCCCTCGGGGATTGTTGGGGTGAACTGAGCCATGTGGCAGCCTCCCTGGGGCCTGGCTGGCCAGCGAGGATTGTGGGGCCCAGCCGCACTGTGCAGCAGCCTCCCCAGGGCCTGGCAGGGATCATGGGGCCCAGATGTACTGTGCAGCAGCCTCCCTGGGGCCTGGCTGGCTGGCCAGAATTTCTGCAGGGCCTGGAAAAGTTACTGCCACAGTTCAGTTTCCACTTGATTATCCCAGAGGGTGTGGCCTAATAGGCTAATGAGTGTGTGACCAAATATGTTACTATTAGGGGATGTGGTCTAATATGCTACTGAGTTCCTGCTGGACCTTTTCTACAAAAAAGTCCTGGACTTATGCATTTGCCTAGGGCGGCGGGCCGGGTGTATGTGTGTGTGTGCCGGATTAGGCTCTCCCCACATGATAGAAATAGAAAATAGAAAAACAATTATTTGCATTAATTTTGCTGGCCTGAATCCTTCTCCCTCGGCGGAGCACTGTTTTTTAAGCTGATAATTTTTTATGGCCCGCAAATGATGTTATAAATATCCATATGGCCCTTGGCAGAAAAAAGGTTCCCCACCCCTGCTCCAGTCTCTGTCCAGGGCTGGCATCAGCATCCCTTCAGGTGGGGCGGCTGCCAGGGCCCAGGGCTTCTGGCGGGGCCCACTGCAGCTGACTCCCACACCAGGCCCTTTCTCTGCTTACTCTCTTGCAAGTGTTTTGCCACCCGTGCATCCAGCTGCATGAACTGCCCTGTCTAGGGAAAAGGCTGTGGGCAGTGCAGATGTCAGCGAGCATGGGCAGCAGGAGGGCTCATGAACAGGGCAAGGAGGGATACACAGGCAGGAAGTAGGAAGCATGGGTGAGTGGATGGGGACTCTCCGCCCAGGACCCTCTCCCAAACGTGGAACTGGCCCTGTGTCTGCCTCTATACTCATTCCCACACTCTGCATCCAAACACTGCCCTGAGCCTCAAAGCCGCTTCTCATTGGTGGATAGGGTTGCCAAGTCCAATTCAAGAAATATCTGGGGACTTTGGGGGTGCAGCCAGGAGACTTTGGGGGTGGAGCCAGGAGACACTGGGGGCGGAGCCAGGAACAAGGTTGTGACAAGCGTAATTGAACTCCAAGGGAGTTCTGGCCATCACATTTAAAGGGACAGCTCACCTTTTTAAATGTCTTCCTTCCATAGGAAATATTGAAGGATAGGGGCACCTTCTTTTGGGGCTCATAGAATTGGACCCCCTAGTCCAATCGTTTTGAAACTTGGGGGGTACTTTGGGGAGAGGCACTAGATACTATATTGCAAATTTGGTGCCTCTACCTCAAAAAACAGCTCCCCCAGAGCCCCTGAAACCTCCAGAACAATTCCTCATTGTACCCTATGAGAATCTATCACATAGGGAATAATGAAGACGTTTCCCCCTCTCCCCCCCCCCTTCTGGCCAGTCTGAAGCAGCGGATCAGACTGGCCAGACTGGCCAGCGGATCAGCAGCGGATCTCTACTCACCATTTGCTGCCAGCTTCTTCACAGAAACAGAGACACCCCATCCTAAATAGAAGCCTTTCAAGTCAAGCCTCTGGAGGTGCAAAGGCACATGGTCCTTTGCGGGTGGGGCTCCCTCTCCCCCCCCCCACCAGCCAGCTGATTAGGGCGGGAAGCAGCCTGGGAAAACTGAAGAAAGGCTGCTGCGATCGGGGCTGGCTGGGAAGGGCAGGGCAGGGCAGGGCAAGGAGAAGCTGCTGCGATCGGGGCTGGGTGGGAAGGGCCGCCATTCCCCCCCGCTTTCCAGATTTTTGGCTAGCGGGGGGAGAAGGCTCCAAATCGGGGGTCCCCAGGCAAGGCGGGGGATTTGGGAAGCCTATTGGTGGAAGCCAGTAGGTGTGGACAGTGATACCTTCTTTTAAAGAACTACATGCCCTGTTTTTAGGGTTGCTGTGTTTGGGGGCCTCCAACCCATTGACACGGAGCTTGCCGATGGGGAGATCCTTGTTCCTGAAAAGCTCCATTGATGCCTGACATGCCCAGCATGATTATGTCACTCAGAAGTGATGTCATTATGCTGGGAACATCATGTGCTAGAGTGCGGGCACTCTAGCATTTGGGTAAAAAACACTACGGTGCCATAGAGTTTTTACTTGAATGCTAGAGCGTCCAGTGCGTGACGTGCCCAGTACAATTATTTCATTTTTGAATGATGTCATCGTGCTGGGCATGTTGGGCATCAATGGAGGTTTTTTGGGGGTGGGCATCCCCCTGCCGTCCAGCTCTGAGCTGCTGGGTTGGAGGCCCCCAAACTGGGGGAAGCCCCACCCCCAGCAGGAGGCTGGAAACGCAACCCATTTTTGGTTTTGGTTGTGTTTTTGATGCACAATGCAACAGAAAGCTTTCTGATGTCCCACCACTTTAAGCAATTGGCCTACACGCATGGATTTATTTTTTCCTACAGAAGGGATGGTCTAGGGATCCCACCATCAGTGGGATTCCTATAGCATAAGTGTGACTTGGTAAGATCATTTCTGGTTTTTGGCCACATATGATGTCATGGTACACATGGTGCCAGCCCAGCAGGAACTTGTTTGCATATTAAGCCACACCCCCTGATGCCAAGCTAGCCAGAACTGCTTTCCTGTGCATTCTGGCTCAAAAAAAGCCCTCGTGCTGCCCCCCCTGGGTTGCAGTGGTGGACAACTGCCCATTCCCCTCAAGCAACAGCAGCACTAACACTAGTCTGTATGCTGAACATGAGTCAGCAGTGTGATGCGGTGGCTAAAAAGGCAAATGCAATTTTGGGCTGTATCAACAGGAGTATAGTGTCCAGATCACGTGAAGTGATGGTTTCGCTTTACTCTGCTCTGGTAAGACCTCACCTGGAGTATTGGTCCAGATTTGGGCACCACATTTTAAGAAGGGTATAGAGAAAGCTGGAACAGGTCCAGAGGAGGGTGATGAAGATGGTGAGGGGTCTGGAGACCAAGTCCTATGAGGAAAGGTTGAAGGAGCTGGGGATGTTTAGCCCGGAGAGGAGGCGGCTGAGAGGTAATATGATCACCATTTTCAAGTACTTGAAGGGCTGTCATATAGAGGAGGGTGCAGAATTGTTCTCTGTGGCTCCAGAAGGTAGGATCAGAACCAGTGGGTTGAAATTAAATCAAAAGAGTTTCCGGCTCAACATTAGGAAGAACTACCTGACCGTTAGAGCGATTCCTCAGTGGAACAGGCTTCCTCGGGAGGTGGTGGGCTCTCCTTCCTTGGAGGTTTTTAAACAGAGGCCAGATCGCCATCTGACAGCAATGAAGATCCTGTGAATTTAGGGGGAGGTATTTGTGAGTTTCCTGCATTGTGCAAGGGGTTGGACTAGATGACCCTGGAGGTCCCTTCCAACTCTATGATTCTATGAAATGTATTTAATGAGGATTTCTCTAGAAAGATCCAAATAAGAAAGTTTAATGAGGATGACATCTTGATTTAGACATTTTAAAGGTATGTGTGTGGTGGTGGTGGGGACTAGCTGTGTTGTGTGATGGTTTTAATGCTGCCTAAGAAGCAGAAGGCGTGTGCCAAAGAAGAAAGGTTGTGCCGAAAGCCTGTGATGCAGTTTGCTTAGCTTATGTCTCAGTTTTCCCTTCACTCCACCCTGCTCAAGGTTTCCCAGTGACTAATGGCTTAGCAATTGTGATTCTGTGATGTTGCTTCATTGAACATCAATATTATAATCAGGCTTCTGCCTACTGCTGGGTGTTCCATTCCCACAGTAGAAACTCTGTCGCTCCAAGATGGTCGCTGCTGAGTTCCATTTTTGGAGAAGTATGGTATGGCTAAGTGTACCATAAGAACTAAGCAGATTTTTTTTTTCAAAAATTCAAGTGAAAATTCTAGGGAGCATTGTATGGTTGGCTGGGATAAATATTAGGAAAGTGGCTCTGGGAAACTGGAATAGCTTTGTAGAGCAAGCTGAAGAGGACAAAGATCCAGGAGATATGGAAATGATGAGGTCTAGAGTTCAGAGACAACGGGCATGATGGGAAACTGTAGATGGACAATGCACTGAGGAATAGGAGCCAGTGCCGTAATTTAGGGTTGCCAAGTCCAATTCAAGAAATATCTGGGGACTTTGGGGTGGAGCCAGGAGACTTTGGGGGTGGAGCCAAGATCAAGGCTGTGACAAGCATAATTGAACTCCAAAGGTAGTTCTGGCCATCACATTGAAAGGGACGGCACACCTTTTCAATTCCTTCCTTCCATAGGAAATAATGAAGGATAGGGGCACCTTCTTTTGGGGCTCATAGAATTGGACCCCCTGGTCCAATATTTTTGAAACTTGGGGGGTATTTTGAGGAGAGGCACTAGATGCTATACTGAAAATTTGGTGCATATGCCCCCCAAAATAGCCCCCCCAGAGCCCCAGATACCCACAGATCAATTCTCCATGATTTTCTATGGGAATAAATCTCCATAGGGAATAATAGAGTTCACAGCAGACATTTCCCTCCCCTTCCCCCGCTTTCTGACGACCCTGAAGCGGGGGGAGGGCCTCCAAACCGGGGGATCCCTTGCTTCCACCTGGGGATTGGCAACCCTAGCCGGATTAAACCCTGTGGAGGCCCCTAGGCAGTCAATTCTTGGGGGCCCCCTTGACAAAACTGCAAGGGAGTGGCAGAGAGAGGCAAACTTGGCAACGACGCAGGACTGGATCGACATGTTTTTTGAGGGGGGGGGCAAAATTAAAAAATTGATGCCCCCTTATGGGCCATTCTATCTTATGGTCTTATAGAATGCAATGGACTCCATACCCAATTTGGTGCCCCCCCTCCATCAGCGCCCAGGGCAAGCAACCCCCTCTGCCCCCCCCTTTAGATCCGGCCCTGCAACGACGCCAGCAGCAGCCACACCCGACAAGTTGGGCAAAGAGCGGCTCAGTTGCAGGCTGCACGTGCAGGCTGGGAGGGCTGCAAGCAGGGTCAGAAAGCAGCGGGGCAGCCAGCCCAGGGCCCCTAACAGCACGGGGGACCCATAGGTCAGTGCCTACTTGGCCTAATTGTTAATCTGGCCCTGGTAGGAACCTGAAAAAAAAGGATAAGTGGAAAAGAAGGGTACTTCAATAAATATGCAGAGGAAACAAAAAAACAAAGAGGGAATAAGTTCTAATGAGACTTTGAAATTATTGAAAAATAAACTGCAATGTTTAGGGTTAGGAGGAGCTGTGTACGATGGGAGATAAGACAGAAGTACCATGGAGACTGAGCTCTGTAAGACTGTTGTGCGAGTAAAGTAGAGGGGAGGTGGAATATAGACTTTTCCTGGAAGCGGAATTGATTTGCAGGTATTATAATCAGAATTCTGTCTGCTCCTGGGTGTTCCATTCCCCGAGTAGAATCTTTGTCTCTCCAACATGGTAGCCGGTGCTGTGAGTTTCTTTCCTGGGGAAGTATGTGTGGAACAGAAAGAGATGGCTACACAGAAAAGCGATATTGTAATAAAAGGAAAAAACTATAAAAGTCACAACTGTTGATACAAGTCTTGGCTTGCTACTCTATATTTTGAAAGAGCAATTTATGATCAGTATTATTGACAAAAACGCCACACACTGGATGCCAGATTTTAACAACATCGGCAAAATTACAATAGAGGGTTGATGTTACAGCAGCAGCAGCAGCGATGGATTGCCTACGCAGCTCTCCATTTCATTCGCCTTCTTCAGGCTGCAGTACACTAGGTAAAGCCTTGAATTCAATAATGGAATACCCAGTATTTCCTTCAGATTTCTATTTAGGCACTCTCCAGCTTTTACCATTGTTGTATAGACAGCTGCAGTTGGAGCCTCAGAGATCAACAGTCTTCCATTAGGAGTTACCCTTTGTCAGATTCAAAATGTCTCTGCGCTAAGCTTTTACTGATACTATAACATCAGTATCAGTGTTGTTAAAATCTGGCATCTAGTGTGTAGCGTTTTTTTGTCAATAATATTGATAATAAATTGTTTGTTTTAAAATATAGGGCGTTTTCGCACTGACCTTAATCGGCAGCGACGCCCCTCTTCACCGTGCAGGATCTGCGCGGATTTCGCACTAATTGCCGCGGAGCACCCGGAAGAGCCAGAAAGTCCCGCGGCTTTTGTGGCGCAAATGGAAACTGGTTTTTGGCGGTTTCCGTTTGCGCCGCAAAAGCCGCGGGACTTTCCGGCTCTTCCGGGTGCTCCGCGGCAATTAGTGCGAAATCCGCACAGATCCTGCGCAGTGAAGAGGGGCGTCGCTGCCGATTAAGGTCAGTGCGAAAACACCCATAGAGTAGCATGCCAAGACTCGTATCAACAGTTGTTACTTTTATACAGGCTTTTAGTGGAGGCAGCAGATGCTCAATTTTTCTGTCCTCCCCGGTTTAAGGCCCCTTCCCCGGTGTTCTGCTGAGTATGAATTGGACACTGAAACTTTGTGGGGTACCCGTCTTTGTCTGATAGAAGGCATGGGTTTTTGTTCCTGTTTTATTGCGTCATCTTTCGTGTCATTGTCTTTATTGCTGGTTTTTTTTTTTACTGTTTTTATTGCTTTGATGGATTCTGTTGTAAGCTGCCCTGAGCCCACTTGTGGGACAGGGGAGGGTATAAATCAAACCAATCAAATCAAAACTATTGAGATCAGTTCCCCTGGAGGAAATGGCAACTTCAGATGCTGGACTCTACGGCAGGGGTGACAAACATGCGGCTCAGGGGACGAGTCAGACCCCTGGAGGGCTCCTGTCAGGCCCCCGAGCAACTGGCTCTTGTCTGCTTCCTTCTCCCTCTCTCTTGCTTCCTTCTTCATTCCAGCTTGCTTTGCAAGGCTTGCTCAATCGCACAGGAGCTACAGAGCAAACCTCTATTTTCTCCATTGGTTGAGGCTCCCCTGAGGAGGGAAGGAAAGAGCCAGAGCTTCCTTTGCCCAGGTCCCTGGATCCCCTGGGAGAAATACAAAGAAAGCACCTTTGAGACCAAAGAGTGCTAACGTTTTGACCATGTTTATTTTTTTAAAAAACAGAATCTTTAATTATGTTTGTCTGTGTCCTTTATAAAGTTTATATCTCTGCTACCTAATCTTAAAGAGGTACACACATGGCCCCTCCTGACATGGCCTGGCCCGACAAGGTCTCATTTATGTCAAATTCGGCACTCATAACAAATGAGTTTGACACCCTGCTCTATGGTATCCTGATCTGATTGGGCTCCCTCCCTTCCCCAAACTCACCTCCCCTAGGTACTGCACCCATGAGTCTCCACGAATTTCCCAGTCTGGCGTTGGCATCCCAGGGGAGGGCCATGTATGCCACGCTGAGCTCTTTGGAGGACAAGTGGCATAAAATGCACACATGGACTTAGTGTTTGTCTTTCAAATTGCTTCATATAAGTCTTGAGTTGTAAGCTATTCCCATTGTATGAGGTAGGTGGCTATCGTTATCATCCCAGCAGAGCGGACGGTGAGTTATGACAGAGTGGGTTGCCTGAGGTAACTTGTCAGTTCACCCAAGAAGAATCAAATCAGGGCAGGGGCGTAGCCAGGATTTTAAAAGTCAGGGGGCACCCTTTCCCAACCACTTCTCAAAAAACCAAAACACAGTCTGCGCCCCTTGCCTGAAAGTCAGGGGGCAATGCCCCCACAGGCTCTCTTGTGGCTACAGGGCTGAATCAGGGAATTCTCGGTGTGAATCTCTGTCTTTTGCAGTGCCATCCTCAGAACAGTCGTTTCCTTTTGAAACCAAACCGAATTCAATGGGCTTAGGACAGGCTTGCCAGGTCGTCTGTTATGACATGAGATTTTCTGCCTTCCATTAGCTCTTCCCGCTGTTGCTCAGCTGGACAGCAGGAGGAAAATGGGGACAATGAGGTGATTGTCAGCATCCTGGTCTGACGACATCACTTCCACAAGCAGGGGTGGAGTTCTAGCAGGAGCTCCTTTGCATATTAGGCCACATACCCCTGATGCAGCCAATCCTCAAGGAGCTTACAAGGCTCTTTTTTGTAAGCTCCAGGAAGATTGGCTACATCAGGGGGTATGGCCTAATATGCAAAGGAGCTCCTGCTAGAATTCCACCCCTGACTGCAAGGAATGTCACCACGCAACCAGCAACACTGCAACTGTGCTTAAGGCATAGAGTTCTGGTCAAATATTAGACTGCTATTGGTGATGCAGTGACATCACTTCCTGTTATGGCAGAAGTGGTATCATCATATCGCCAGTGATGTCATTGAATCACTGCTGAGCCCCCTCCCTGTAGTCTTCTAGTGGAGGTTGTAACTCTGTTAATGCTTGCATTGTTGGTCCCTGTACTCTACCACTTCTCCAGGAACCTGTCAAGTTTGGACTCCCAGTTGGCCAGGAATAGAGAGGACACAGGGAGCAACAGGGGACTTTACCCTTCAGAATTCTATAGAAGAAGAAGTATTCTGGTTGTGTGTTTGTATAATTATTATAATTATTGTAGGGCCTTGAGTGTGTACAATAGCCAGGAGATCCCAAGATTGTCTGGCAGCTTGAAATTCTAGCTCTTTTAGTGTCATGTACCACTAGGTGGTGAGCTAGAGAGTTTTTGGGCTGAGAGGGCTCTGAAGGAGCTGTGATTGACCCAAGGCCACCCAGCTGGCTTCATGCAGATGAGTGTGGAATTGAGACTGGTTGTCCAGATTAGAGTCTGTCACTCTTAACCGGAAATAGGCAGGCTTGCAAGCTCTTCTCTTCCACCACAGAGGTCACTCAGAGACCTAGAGTGGAAAAGAGAGTGCAAGAGCCAAGAGAAGCGCTGGAAGGGGGGACGGAATTAACGAGGGTGGTGCAGGGTTCCCCCTTAGTTTCATAGCTCTTGTAGGAGCTGTATTTACTAACCTTGGTGTCAAGGAAAGAGAGATGCATAATGATGCAAATGGCTGTCAGTGATTTATATGGTACATGTGTGTTTCCTTCTCCCACTGGTGCCAAGAAATAATTCCCTAACCTTCCCCTATACTGGTCTTATGGGGATTGTTATTTCCAGTTTTTTTTGAAGTCTCCTTCTAGCACGGTCATGTTGTAAAGTGCATACATTTGTATTTTATCTTTCTGTGCAAAGGAAGTATTAAGGGTTTTAATAAAGACACGTGTGTAATATTTGTTCATGTCTTGCGGCTTTCAAAACCTGACATTTATTTTATGTGGCTTTTACGTCAAGCAGATTTGGCCACCAACCAACCAAGTGTCTGCAGCGGGGCTTTTTTTTTGGGGTAGAAAAGGCCCAGCAGGAACTCATTTGCATATTAGGCCACGCCTCCTGATGCCAAGCCAGCTGGAACTGTGTTCCTGTGCGTTCCTGCTAAATAACCCCAAAAGCCCTGGTAGGCTTCTAAAGTATGGGTTTACTCATTAAGGCCAGAATCCAGGGCAGATTGAAATGAACCTGTTGGGGTGCAGAGATCACACCCGTGACCAGCAAGTGCCGCAGGAGAATTGAAAGGAGATGTAGGTTATTCAGCTGGCCAACCTGGAAGCAGGCTCCTTCAAGGCTGCCCGATGCTTCGCCAAGCTGATTGATGGCTTAGAGGCTACACAGCTCGTCAACAGCATGGGGACAGTGGGGAAATATCATATATTTCAGGGGTGGCCAACGGTAGCTCTCCAGATGTCTTTTGCCTACAACTCCCATCAGCCCCAGCCAGCTGATGGGAGTTGTAGGCAAAAGACATCTGGAGAGCTACCATTGGCCATCCCTGATATATTTGATGTACTCCATGGGGGAATGGGCAGAATATAAATAAACTAATAATAATAATAATAATAATAATAATAATAATAATGGACTGTGGTATTTATTGATATGTAAGGCTGACTGGTTATTTGATTGACTGATATGCTTTTCTGTTCTGTGCCAGAACCGCCACAATGGAAACCATCCAGGTTGCCAACACTGCTTTTGCAGTTGACGTATTCAAAAAGCTGAGTGAGAACGATAAGCTGGCCAATATTATTTTCGCTCCCCTGTGCACTTCGACTTCTCTGGCTCTCGCGTACAAGGCTGCTAAGGGGGACACAGCGGACCAAATGAAGCAGGTAAATGTGTTTTGGTGTGAATTTGGGAGGTGCAACAATAAAAGCTCGGTTAACAATTCTTTTGTAGCTCCCTAAAATGAATTGTCCTTGTTACATAAATTAAATATATACTTCATCATGTATGTATTTAGATGTTAAGCAGGGGAAGTGACCAGGGGTGGAATTCTAGCAGGAGCTCCTTTGAATATTAGGCCACGCACCCCTGATGTAGCCAATCCTTATCTGGGAGGACCGGGTTTGATTCCCCACTCCTCTACAAGCAATTGCTGGAGTGATCTTGGGTCAGTCATAACTCTCTCAGAGCTAGGGTTGCCAAGTCCTATTCAAGAAATATCTGGGGACTTTGGGGGTGGAGCCAGGAGACTTTGGGGGCGGAGCCAGGAACAAGGGTGTGACAAACATAATTGAACTCCAAGAGAGTTCTGGCCATCACATTTAAAGGGACAGCACACCTTTTTAAATGTCCTCCTTCCATAGGAAATAATGAAAGATAGGGGCACCTTCTTTTGGGGCTCATAGAATTGGATCCCCTGGTTCAATCGTTTTGAAACTTGGGGGGTACTTTGGGGAGAGGCACTAGATACTATACTGAAAATTTGGTGCCTCTACCTCAAAAACAGCTCCCCTAGAGCCCCCAAAACCTCCAGATCAATTCCCCATTATACACTATGAGAATCGATCTTCACATAGGGAATAATTAAGTGCTCAGCAGACATTTCCCTCTCCCCCCCCTTTTCTGGCGACTGAAGCAAGGGATTGGCCTCTCTACTCACGAGTTGCTGCCAACTTCTTCAAAGTAACACAGATGCACCATCCCAGGAGGAAGCCTTTCAATTGGAGACTGAAGCCTCCGGAGGTTGAAAGGCACATGGTCCTCTGGGGGCGGGGCTTCCCCCTGCAGGCCAGCTGACTGGGGGCGAGAAGGCGTCTGGGAAAGCAGAAGAATTCCCGCTGGGACCTGGGGATTGGCAAGCCTACTCAGAGTTGTTCTCTCAAGAGCAGTTCTCAAAAGAGCTCTCTCAGCCCCACCCAGTGCACAGGGTGTCTGTTGTGGGAAGGGGAAGGGAAAGGAGATTAAGCTGCTCTGAGACTCAGTGTAAAGGGTGCAGTATAAATCCAGTCACCTCCTCCTCCTCTTCTTCCTCCTCCCAAGTTTGAAGAAAGATCTCTTTAGTTTCCATGTGGCCTCGATCTGCGAATTTAAGTATCTGCAGATGGTGGCCACACATGGCTAATGGTATATAGATGTCTTTCTGTGCCTAGATCCAAGTGGGCAGCCGTGTTGGTCTGAAGTAGTAGAACAAAGTAGGACTCAAGTGCACCCTTAAGACCAACAAAGTTTTATCCGGAAGGTAAACTTCAGTGTGCTCCAAGCACACTTCATCAGACAAGGAATCAGGTACAATAAGCAGAGCTACGTATAGCTGATAGGCAGTGGTTTAGAATGCACAATGGTACAAGTTTAAGATCCAATGACAGAATAGTAAGCTTAACAAATTGAGCTGTCTTTTTCCTTGGTTTCTGAGCACGTCTCGCTCTTCCCTCCTGCATTCCCTGCTGCTTTGTGCTGGGCCTTCTTCTTGGTTCTGCATTTATTTTAAGGGAATCAGCACTCAGACCGCTTCCAGCGTGCTCTTGCCCCGCACTCCCCCAAAGTGCTTTCGCTGCAAACCTTTGTTTTGCTCCGTTTTGAAATCCATGCGACGATTTAACATATATTTTTTCTGCAAATACTTCAGCATCACCCGCTGCCCTTCCCTGTTTCAGTTTCTTTTTCTTTGATCTACGTTAGGTGGCCAATTAACATGATAGCAGGTTTCCTCATTGGGCAATTGCTGAATATTTACATTTGTTTAGAGTCGGCAGCAGTTTAAGATGGGAGAGCGACTGGAAAAACCCGCTTTTCAAGAAGCGCTTCTAAGCCAAATGGACTTCAATCACGAACATTTCCCTCAAAACAAAAACAGGTGCAAGGATTGATGGCTTGCATTTGGATTAGATACTAACCATTACGAATTGTAGATTATCCCTGGGTTATTCCCATTATGTTATGTCAGCAAAACAGCCCTGTGGCGCAGAGTGTTAAAGCTGCACTATTGCTGTCCTAAGCTCTGCTCACAACCTGAGTTCGATCCCCGGCAGAAGCTGGGTTTTCAGGTAGCCGGCTCCAGGTCAACTCAGCCTTCCATTCTTCCGAAGTTGGTCAAATGAGTCCCCAGCTTCCTGGGGGGAAAGCGTAGATGACTGGGGAAGGCAATGGCAAACCACCCTGTAAAAAGTCTGCCGTGAAAACGCTGTGAAAGCAGCGTCACCCCAGAGTCGAAATCGACTGGCGCTTGCACAGGGGACCTTTCCTTTCCTATGTCGGCAAACATTGCTCTGTTAACAGTGAAAGGCCTCATCGACTCAAGTCCGGCCCTAGACTGTCTGCACCCGAGGCAAGGCTAACTTCTGCCCCCCCTCCCTGCACTGATAACATAGCAATTTGGCACCCCCAGAATGCCAGAGCCCTAGGAGATCACCTCGTTTGCCTCCATTCAATCTCATTCTGATTTTCCTGGAAGGATTCCTCCCACCAGCCCAGCGCCGGATTAAACCCTGTGGAGGCCCCTAGGCAGTCAAAATCTTGGGATCCCCCAAGCCAATTATCTTAGAGTCTGATTGCCCACCTCACCACCCATGGCCCCCGCTGCCGCTTGCAGGCCTCTTCTACCTTTAAAGCCCTATAGGGCCGAGGACCTGCTTACCTTAGGGACTGTCTCTCCCCACACGTTTCCCAGAGGGTACTTCGATCTGGGACGAAAAATCTATTAGCGATCCCCAGGCTGAGAGAGGCTAGACTGCAGTCCACCAGAGAGCAGGCCTTCTTGATTGCTGCCCCCTATTGGTGGAATTAGCTGCCAGAAGAAGCTAGGGTCTTGCGGGACCTCACCCAGCTCTGCAAGGCCTGTAAGACAACTCTGTTCCGGCAGGCCTTTAATTTGACATCGAAGGACTGATATGGGGTGACTGAGACACATCTCATATATACTGAACACCATCTGGAGCGAGAAAACGTCGAATATGATCCGAACCAGAGTTTTTGAAATTGTTCTTAACTGTTTTAATTGTTTAACTTGTTTTATTGTTTAATTGTTAAATTGTTCTTATCGTACTGGTTGTGAGCCGCCCTGAGCCTGCGGGGAGGCAGGATGTAAATCCAATAAATCTTAAAAGCCCCTTTTACTAAGCTGCAGGGGAGAGGCAGAGAGAGGCAAACTTGGCGACAACGCCAACAGCAGCTGCACCAGGCAAGTCGGGCAAAGAGCAGCTCAGTTTGCTGGCTGCGTGTGCAGGCTGGGAGGGCTGCAAGCAGGGGGAAACTGGGGGGGGGGGGAGTTGGCTCGGGGCTCCAAAGGCTGTAGGGGCCCATAGGCCAGTTCCTACTTGGCCTAATTGTTAATCCGGTTCTGCACCAATCGTGGCTCTATGAAAAGGAAGAGAGAACACGGGGCATTGAAAGGAAGGGAGAAGTATCAAGCTGGTGCCTCGGCCACTTCTTCTCCAAAAGATAAGAGCCATCAGGGCTCAAAACACACTTTCTTCTGTGAATATGCAGAAAGCACAATCCGCAGAGATGTGGGTTTCTGGCACAAAGTGCTGAAGTATAATTACATATGTGGAATGAAAGGGAATTATCCGAATCAAAGGTATACCATCTGAAGTTCAGGAAAAATAGTAATTTTTTTTTAGTTTTATTTTAGTAGATTTATAGTCCACCCTTCCCCTTAATGGGCTCAAGGTGGATCACAAACACAATAAAACAGTAAAAATCCAACAGTAAAACCATAAAACCATGACATAATAAACAATCAAAATAGTAAAGACTGAATGCAGGAAGACCCAACATGTTTCCTTTTATCTATGCTGAGAGCTGTGTTTTAATTTGAAATGTTATTGCTCAACAGGGCCTTCATCTAGAAGACGTTAAAGATGTTCCCTTTGGCTTCCAAACACTAACAGCGGATACCTCCAAGCTTAGTTCTTTTTATTCACTGAAAATGGTCAAACGGCTTTATGTGGAAAAGTCCCTAAACCCAACTACGGTAAGCCACTAAGAAAGAATGGCGAAAGTCGAGAAAGAAGTACTTTTTTCCCTTTCTCACAATACAAGAACTCGTGGACACTCAATGAAATTGTTGAGCAGTCGGGTTAGAACGGATAAAAGGAAGTACTTCTTCACCCAAAGGGTGATAAGCACGTGGAATTCATTGCCGCAGGAAGTGGTGGCAGCTACAAGCATAGCCAGCTTCAAGAGGGGATTGGATAAAAATATGAAGGAGAGCTCCATCAGTGGTTATTAGCCACAGCATATTATTGGAACTGTCTAGGGTAGTGATGCTCTGTATTTTTGGTGCTTGCCGGGCGGGGGGGTGGGGTGCAAAGTGGAAGGGCTTCTAGTCCCACTTGTGAACCTTCTGATGGCACTTGAGGTTTTTTTGGCCATTATGTGACACAGAGTGTTGGACTGGATGGGCCATTGACCCGATCCAACATGGCTTCTTTTATGTTCTTATGTTCTTAATCATGTTTTTTTTTTTTGAAACCCAAACTATTGACCATTGTGACCTTAAACTTCATTGTGAATATAATTTTCCTATTGATTATTGTTACATGATAGCTCATCTTCAGTAGGTATTAAATTACAACACAGGTCTCTTGTTTAGTGCAAAAGCTGCATCAAAAGATTACAGATTGTCTAGCAACATTCACTTCCTAGCCATATCTGAAAGTAGAATGTTATTACCTGGGCTTTTTTGGTAGAAAAAGCCCAACAGGAACTCATTTGCATATTAGGCCACACCCCTGATGGCACCGTTGTCTCACACAGGGCTTTTTAAAAGAAAAGGCCCAGCAGGAACTCATTTGCATATTAGGCCCCACCCCCTGACACCAAGCCAACCGTTCCTGCTAAAAAAAAAAGGCCTGGTTATTACCAATGTTCCCTCTAAGCTGCGGAGTCTTGCGAGCAAAAATTCTACTTTGTGAGCTGCTGGCATGAAAGTTGTGAGTTGCTGCATAAATTAGTGTGCCCAGGGGTCATCCTTCCTAAACTGAGATAAAAATTTGTGAGCTGGAGGCCAAAATCTGTGAGCTGGCTCGCAATAACTCAGCTTAGAGGGAACACTGGTTATTACTATTTGTTTCTTCCTTAATATGATTTAAGCATAATGGAGGCATATAAATCAGAGCAGGTACAGCACGGCAGCTAAGGAAATGAGCTACGATCTAGGAGGTCTACAGTTCTCAGACCTTGTTTTTGTCATTGATTCATTAGATGACCTCAGGCAAGCTGATCTTTTTGGACTTCTGCCAAGAACTCCCCAGGTGGCTCCCAAAATGCTACTCAGCCCTGGCCTCTGCCATCAACTCACTAGGTGGCCTCGGACAAAATTCACAGCCTCTGCCATCAACTGATTAGGGCAGGGGTGTTGAACTCATTCGTTATGAGGGCCGGATCTATTATAAATGAGACCTTGTCGGGCTGGACCATGTTGTGCTGGACCGAGCCACGTTGGGCCAGGCCATGTGTACCTATTTAAGATTAGGTAGCAGAGATATGAATTTTAGAAAGAACACAAACACAAATATATTTTTAAAAAAACCGTAAAACATGCTTAAAACGTTAGCACTCGTTGGTCTTAAAGGTGCTTTCTTTGTATCTTTCCCATGGGATCCAGGGAACTGGGCAAAGGAAGCTCTGGCTCTTTCCTTCCTTCCCCAGGGGACTGGGGCGGGGAGGAGCCTCAGCCAATAGAAGGAAGAAAGGCTTGGCTCAGTAGCTCTGCTGTGCAATCGAGAGAGCCTGGCAAAGCAAACTATTCTTCCCCCCCTTCCTCCCCAAGGGAGGAGCCTCAGCCAATGGAGAAAATAGAGACCTCACTCTGTAGGAAGCAGATGACAGCCAGTTGCTCAGGGGCTTGATAGGAGCACTCTGGGGGCCTGATTTGGCCCCCAAACTGCATGTTTGATATCCCTGATATAGAGCTTGTTTGGCTGGAAAGCTCACACAGTAGCGCATCACACAGTAGCGCATTGCTATTCCATAAGTCTGTTTGCATCTTTTATAAAAATCTAAGTGGCATTCAAAGTGGCATTTTAAATTAAACAATACTGAACAAATCCAGCTCCGCCAAACATTCATCAGAGTACACCCTCTGTATTTTAGCACTCTATATTATATTTTATATTTTAATTGAACTATTTTAATTTAAATCCGACTTCAGATTGCCATAAAAAACAATACATGCAAATTGATAAATAAATATTTCGGCTGAAATTTTTTAGAACTGAAGAATATTTATCACGTCATATGTGCACGGAAGATGTATGAGGATATAATTTATATATGAAGTAGTGCAGTTCTGGTGTCATCCTTGTGAAGTTGATATAATGATGACCACAAGGCTCATACCAGGCCAGCATAATAGGTGGAAGAAGAAGAAGAACTGGTTTTTATACCCCATTTTCTCTACCCTAAGGAGTCTCAAAGGGGCTTACCATTGCCTTCCCTTCCTCTCCCCACAACAGTCACCTTGTGAGGTAGGTGGGTCTGAGAGAGTTCTGAGAGAACTGTGACTGGTCCAAGGTCAACCAGCAGGATTCATGTGGACTGGAGGTTTGTTTGTATGTGTGTGTGTGACCCATGACAAGTGAAGATGGATAACAATTAAGTTCAAAAGTGATGGTGTAATGACATACTTGCTTTTTTTGATAGCATACCCAGCATATTTGAGATATTGAGTTTCTTGATGGGATCTACTAAGCTGGCTGTAATTCAGCCACTCTTAGAGATGCTCGTTCATTCATTTATTGTAATTAGCCATTGGCTGTTTAAGAAAAGGTAGTCCCCTGTGCAAGCACCAGTCGTTTCCGACTCTGGGGTGCCATTGCTTTCACAACATTTTCACGGCAGACTTCTTACGGGGTGGTTTGCCCTTGCCTTCCCCAGTCATCTACACTCCCCCCCCCCCCCCCCCGCCAGCAAGCTGGGTACTTATTTTACTGACCTCGGAAGGATGGAAGGCTGAGTCAACCTGAGCCGGCTACCTGAAATCAGCTTCTACCGGGATCGAACTCAGGTTGTGAGCAGAGAGTTCAGACTGCAGTACTGCAGCTTTACCACTCTGCTCCACAGGACTCTATATTAGCTGTTACAAGTCTACAAAAGTCTCAAGGGAAAGCAAAGGAAACTAAACATTAGTGAACAGACAAAGTAAAGCAGAAGGGTATAACAACAGATGCAATACAATAGGAATAACAATGGCGATATACACATAAATCTACAAATCATCCCTTCGCATTGCTACCTTGGCATGTATTTTCTTTGCTGCAAGGGTGAAGGCTGAAACTTTCTGGGAGATATAAGCATCAGTATCAGATAAAAGAAATACTATTAGAGATGCTCTGTCTTTTTATAGCCCCTCTCAGGCCACAAACACATGAGATATATCAGGATGTGTCAAGCTTCAGATATGGCTGGTGGGCTGCAGTCATCTTGACGGTTGTAAGTTCTGCAGATATTTCAGCCACTAGCTCAGGGGCGTCAAACATGTGGCCCGGGAGCCAAATCAGGCCCTTGGAGGGCTCCTGTCAGGCCCCCAAGCTGTCTGGCTGTCATCTGTTTCCTTCTCCTCCTCTCTTGCTTCCTTCTGCATAACAGCTTGCTTTGCAAGGCTTGCTCAATTGCACAGGAGCTACAGAGCAAAACCTCTATTCTCTTCATTGGCTGAGGCTCCACCCTTGGGGAGGAAGGGGGGAGGGAGAGCTTGCTTTGCCAGGCTTTCTCAAATGCACAGCAGAGCTACTGAGCCAAGCCTCTCTTCCTTCTATTAGCTGAGGCTCTTCCCCCTCCTGGCTCCCGGGGATGGAAGGAAAGAGCCAGAGCTTCCTTTGCCCAGTTCCCTGGATCCTGTGGAAGAGATAAAAATAAAGCACCTTTAAGATCAAAGAGTGGTAATGTTTTAAGCATGCTTTATTTGTGTTTATCTGTGTTCTTTATAAAGTTTATATCTCTGCTACCTAATCTTAAATAGGGACACATACAGCCTGGCCCAATGTGGCTCGGCCCAGCAAGGTCTCATTTATGTCTGATCTGGCCCTCATAACAAATGAGTTCAACGTCCCTGCACTACCTGTTTCACAAGCGATCAATGAGGTTTGCCAGGCTGCCACTACAGATTAGGCCTATGAAATGGATGAATAGCTTTCTGCATGCGAAAACTGATAAGAACATCGACTCCTCATTGGATAAAAATATGGAGCAGGGGTCCATTAGTGCTATTAGCCACAGTGTGTGTGTGTGTGTGTGTGTGTATATATATATATATATATATATATATATATATATATATATATATATATGTATGTGTGTGTGTGTGTGTGTAATTTTTTTGGCCACTGTGTGACACAGAGTGTTGGACTGGATGGGCCATTGGCCTGATCCAACATGGCTTCTCTTATGTTCTTATGTTCTCATTATAAAGCGACCTTGATGAAGAATCTTTGATTTGAAATGGTCTTCTTAAGATCCAGATGTGTCCATCGTTGCACCACACAGCTGCATGACCTCTGAGAAGAGGTTTTTTTTGCTGTGAAATGAACAGAAAAAACCCCCTGTATGTTGATCTCTTTATTTTATGGACTATATGAATGTTCCTAAACAAATGGTGACTGTCCTATTGAAACTGTTCAATTAATTTTCACTTCGCAATAAGATGTTACAGTGGTTTTTTGGGGTTTTTTTTCACTACGGTAAAAGAAGCTGGCTGGGAAGACTTTTAGGGTCTCTTTTGCACTCTAATTTTCATCACGTGTGTCCCTATTGCTTCCCCCCTCCCTTTCCACATGTTTTATTTCCTGTAGTGGTCAGTTCAATACTACATTCTTGTGTGTCGGGCATACATCCTGCAGATTTAAAGTGTCAGATATACAACAATTGAACAAAGCAGGAGTCAAGTTTCACCTTTAAGACCAACCAATTTTCATTTAGAACGTAAGCTTTCGTGTGCTCTTAAGCACACTTCATCGGACAAGGAATCCAGCACAGTGAGCAAAGCCATACATAGCTGAGCAGTGGCCTACCAGCTATGTATGGCTCTGCTCAGCTATGTATGGCTTTGCTCACTGAGGTGGATTCCTTGTCTGATGAGGTGTGCTTAAGAGCACACGAAAGCTTACGTTCTAAATAAAAATTGGTTGGTCTTAAAGGTGCGACTTGACCCCTGCTTTGTTCAGCTGCTTCAGACCAACACGGCTGCCCGCTCAGATATACAACAATGTAATGTCTAATTGACCACTAGAGGGAGAAAAACGTGCAGAAAAGAAAAAGAAAACCAAAGCAATAGGAACACATTGGGGAGGGATGGTGGGGAGGGATGGTGCCTCAGTGGTAGAGCATCTGCTTGGGAAACAGAAGGTCCCAGGTTCAATCCCCAGCATCTCCAACTAAAAAGGGTCCAGGCAAATAGGCATGAAACACCTCGAAACTCCGGAGAGCCGCTGCCAGTCTGAGTAGACAAGACTGACTTTGATGGACCGAGGGTCTGATTCAGTATAAGGCAGCTTCATTATGTTCATATGTTCACATAAGCCGCACAAATGAGAGTGCAGATGTGCTTGAATAAATATTTATATTCTACTGTTGGCTCCTTAAGGATTAGACTCACATAACCATTTTGTTCCTGCCGTAAAAGCTTTTTTAAAACAAAAATCCAAGAGAGATCCATTAAAAAACCCAATATGCCCTTTATTATAAAAAGATCTTCACGGTTGAAAGAAGTTCAATTTATGGTGGGGAAAAAAATAGCTATATAAGTCTAGCTTCTTGAAATGAGATCCCATTAAAGGTTGCCTCTGTAAGCCTGAAGCCTAGAGGGCTGCAGTGTGTTTGGAATTTTATTTCCCTGGGATGCACGAGGACTTAATATTTCTCCTTCTATTTTTCAGGAATTTACCAGTGCCGTCAAAAGACCCTTCCCATCAGAATTGGAGCTGGTTGATTTTAAAGACAAAACAGAGGACACCAGGCTACAAATCAACAAATCTGTTTCCGACTTAACTGATGGCAAGTGCGGCTTAATCACTCAACCTGCTTAATGTTGTCTAAAAGTGGGACTGTTGTTGTAAAGTGAATCCTTCCATGATTGTACTTTAAATTTTTTTTTGAAAGGCTTGTATCTTGCATGCTTAGAAAGCTCAGAGTAGCTAATGACTTCACATTAAACTTCCTAATTAAAATAATCTATAAAATGCTTCCGCATAAATTGCCATAGCCCTCTAAGAAGAGCCCTGTAAGCTCTTGGAGGATTGGCTACATCAGGGGTGTATGGCCTAATATGCAAAGGAGTTCCTGCTACAAAAAAAGTCCTAGCCATAGCAAAAACTCATATCCATATCATACTGCAATATTACTTTGCCTGTACATTATCACAGCCTTGTGTAGTAGTTAGAGAGTGAGAGACTTGAACCTCGGTGTTCAAATCCCCATTCAGTCATTAAACAGGGTAGATGATCCTGAGCCAGTCACACTCACAGCCTACCTCACAAAATAATTCTGACGATAAAATGGGAAAGAAGAGAATGAAGGATACTGCCGTAAGTACCTTAAAAGAAGGGTGGGATAAAAATGGACTCAGAAAATCCGCAGTAAGCTGTCTGTGTATAATAATAGAAGAAGAAGAAGAAGGAAGAAGATATTGGATTTATATCCCTCCCTATACTCTGAATCTCAGAGTGGCTTACAATCTCCTTTACCTCCCCACCCCACAACAGGCACCCTGTGAGGTGGGTGGGGCTGAGAGAGCTCTTGCAGCAGCTGCCTTTTCAAGGACCACCTCTGCCAGAGCAATGGCTGACCCAAGGCCATGCTAGCAGGTGCAAGTGGAGGAGTGGGGAATCAAACCGGGTTCTCCCAGATAAGAGTCCGCGCACTTAACCACGACACTAAACTGGCTCTTTGGTTTTGAAGAAGAAGAAGGAGAAGGAGAAGGAGAAGAAGAAGAAGATGATGATGAAGATGAAGAAGTAATAGAAGAAGAAGAAGAAGCCTTTACTGAGTGCCTACAAGTTCTTGTCTTGTGAGAAAGGGAGAAAAGTACTAATTTCTCTACCTTCTCTATCCCATGAATAATTTTGCAATTTGTCATCTTGTCCTGAAGTCCTGATCTGAACTGTGATTGTGCAAGCTGCTATTTGTTTTTTAAATTCAGAGAGGATCTATGGATTTCCTCCCAGTGCCTTGTCTAGATAAAACTTCAGTATAACTTCAAAGTTGTAGTAGATGTGTCAGGACTTGTACGGAAGCTTCAGTTCACAAATGAGGTGGTGTTCAGTGCCCCCACAGTGTAAGAATACAAAAGACACAAAACATTCTTTCTGTGAAGGCAATGAGATGAGTCACCCCCTAGAGTCATACATATCAGCAGTCCCCAACCTTTCTGGCACCAGGAACCGGTTTTGTGGAAGACAATTTTTCCACAGACTGGAGGCAGGGGTCGATGATTTTGGGATGATACAATTGTGCACTTTATTTTGGTGTGGTGGTTAAGTGTGTGGACTCTTATCTGGGAGAACTGGGTTTGATTTCCCCACTCCTCCACTTGCAGCTGCTGGAATGGCCTTGGGTCAGCCATAACTCTCACAGACTTGTCCTTGAAGAGGCAGCTGCTGTGAGAGCCCTCTCAGCCCCACCTACCTCACAGGGTGTCTGTTGTGGGGGGAGAAGATAAAGCAGATTGTGAGCCACTCTGAGATTTTGAGTGGAGGGCAGGATATAAATCCAATGTTGTCGTCTTCTTATCATTATTACTGCATTGTAATATATAATGAAATAATTATACAACTCGCGACCCGGTTGCTAGCAGGCCACGGACCGGTACTGGTCCATGGACCGGGGGTTGGGGACCCCTGATATATATGTATGTGCTCACTTAGGCAAAGACCTGAAGTGGAAGCTGAAGTTTGTGTTTTTGAGATGATGACGAATTGTATGAATAACCCCAGAAACTAAAAATCCCCTTGGGCCAAGCAACATCCCAAACTAGATATTTATGTAGGTTTTGGGGCTGGGGTGTCATCAGTATGCACTGGTTTTCATTGGAGCACCAGATCAAGTTCTTGGTCTTGACCTTTAGTGGTCAGGGACCTACATACCTTCAGGATCACTTCTCCCAGTATACTACTGGAAGAGCACTGGGCTCAGGGAACAAGAACTTTCTTGTGGTCCCTGGCCCGTGAGAGATCCAGCTTTCTTCAGCTAGGGTCAGGGCTTCCTTGGCCCTGGCCCCCACCTGGTGGAACTCTCTGCCAGAGAACAACCATGTCCTGCAGGATCTCTCTCTCTCTCGGCTTGGCTTCGCGAACGAAGATTTAAGAAGGGTGCAATAGTCCACGTTTGCTGCAGACTCGCTGGTGGCTGACAAGACCAATGTGGGACAGGCAGGTCCGGCCACAGCGGCTGCAGGGAAAAGTCTGATTTAGGGTTGGTCCTGTAGCAGTGCGATTCTTCCTCAATCTCCTTTTGTCCTCAAGACCAGCTATGCGTGTGTTCTCAAAGGAAGAGACAGCCTGGTGGATGGTGTGCCTCCATGCTTTGCGATCTGAGGCTAGGTCAGACCACTGGTGATGGTTGATGTGACAGGTGCTAAGGGATTTCTTCAAGGAGTCCTTGTACCTCTTCTTTGGTGCCCCTCTATTTCGATGGCCGGTGGAGAGTTCGCCATACAGGCCTGCAGGATCTAATACCTTTCCTTAGGGAATGAAAGGCAGAGATGTTCCACCAGGCATTTGGCTGAGGACAGCGATGGGCAGGGCTTTTTTTTTTGTAGCAGGAACTCCTTCGCATATTAGGCACTAGATGCTGTACTGAAAATTTGGTGCCTCTACCTCAAAAAACAGCCCTCCCCCCCAGAGCCCCAGATACCTGCAGATCAATTCTCCATTATTTTCTATGGGAATAAATCTCCATAGGGAATAACAGAGTTCCCAGCAGACATTTCCCTCCCCTCCCCCCGCTTTCTGATGACCCTGAAGCGGGGGAAGGGCCTCCAACCCGGGGGATCCCCTGCCCCCACCTGGGGACTGAATTGACCCGGAAACATGCGCCAGACAAAACCTTTGGGAGAAATGCCTATCCATTGCATTTTCACTTTCACTCCAGAAGCGTTTTCACTCCCGCTCCGGGATGACTGGATATAAATTTGCTGTGACATACAAGCAAGGAAAGAAGAAATGAGCTTTCATTCTTCATGAGGAGTTTCCTGTATGGACTTTTAAATCTGTGGTCTTTCGGGTCTTCAAAAAGCATTTTAAGGTGGTTGTGTACAGCTTGTGTCTGGATGGTGTTGTAAGAAATAATTTGCACATTTTGTATTTACAGCGCTTTATTATATTTCTTTGACAACACATATATTTTTTGCAGCATTTGGCCGTGAGCGCTTGCCTATAGCCCTGCAAGGACTTGTGTCAAATAGTTTCTTGCTGCTTCTATGGAGGGTGGTTCAGTAAGAGTTCAGCTCTGGTTCAGCTTGGTTCAGCTGGTTCAGCTCTGCCCGCCTCTCAGACTTGTGCCTCAGATCTGTCATATCTGAAAGTTTTTTAATTAGTTTTTTCTTTTATTACACTGAGTTGTTGATTGGGGGTGACTTTTTGTAAGCCACCTTGGGTCCTGCTTCTTGGGGACACAGGTGAGATGGAAGCCTTTAGAAATATTACTAATAAATACCTGCCGAAACAGAAATACTCCAGAAGGTGACTCAGTGGTAGAGCATCTGCTTGGTAAACAGAAGGTCCCAGATTCAATCCCTGGCATCTCCAACTAAAAAGGGCTCAGGCAAATAGGCGTGAAAAACCTCAGCTTGAGACCCTGGAGAACCGCTGCCAGTCTGAGTAGACAATACTGACTTTGATGGACCCCTGAGGGTTCGGTTCAGTATAAGGCAGCTTCATATGTTCATATGTAAGAGTTTAACTTTGTCCTTCCTTTTCTTCTATGTATTATAATTGGGGTAATCTTTCAATGAACCTCTCTTTCCGTTGGGTCGACAGGTAAAATGGAGAATATTTTGGTCGAGGGGACTGTCAATGATGAGACAAAGATCATTCTGATAAATGCAGCCTATTTTACAACAAACTGGATGAAGAAATTCCCTGAGGAGCAAATCAAGGAATGTCCCTTTAGAATAAACAAGGTATGAAAGAATACAAGCCCTCCCACAAAAAACAATGGAATTTGCTGACATTTGCCGCCCGTGAATTGCCAGAATAGAATTTTAAAATATGGAGCTAAAGTTTCACCAAATTTTGATAGTCAAAGCATATATGCAGGGCTTTTTTTTCCGAGCAGGAATGCACAGGAACGCAGTTCCAGCTGACTTGGCCAGGGCTCCAGCTCAAAAAAAGGTCTCACTGCTTGAAGGGCACTTGGTGTAATTAGTCAACTGATCAAGGCCAGCAAGTATTACAACCGTCTTTCAGTTTGCAAAGATATAAGGATTGTGTACAACACATAATAGACAATACAATAATGATAGAGGCCAGCGGTGCTAGGGCCTTTTAAAGTAACGGAAAACCCCAAGGGTCCAAAAACCCCCATCTCCAATCGAAAAGATACAAGTCCAAACTTGGAAATAGTCCAACTGAAATTGACAAGGTGGGGGCTCCTGAGGAGTGTAGCTTCAATGCAGCCACTTTCTTAAAAAGACGTCTCTCTAGATTTTGATGACGTTTCAATTCTTTCTTCAGTTTGACGGCTCCATTATTTAGGAACCCCATTCTACATTCTCTAATCACAGCATTAAGCTTCTGATTTCAGTGCGAACATTGGGCTCTTTCCTTATAATATATTCTTGCAAACTGAAAGACGGCGTAATACTTGGTGGCTTTGATCAGTTGCAAAAAAAGGCCTCAGGCGGAGGGAAGGCACTAGGCAGCCACACGCTCCCGGACTACGTGCTCTGTCCTTTCTGCTGCCTCCAGCCTCCAATAGGCTTGCAAAGAGAGTAAGAGATACAGACCCACCCATGAGTGCCCCCTTCTGGGAAAAGCCGGGCCTGCAGCTGTCCACTGCACTGCATGTAGCTCTCTCTCTCTGGCCGTGTCTGGAGGGGCGAAACAAAGACCTTCTGAGAACACACCTTCATGAAATGCGACGGATGTCACTGTACTGTTCTGTGTCAATATGCGAGAAGTAACCCACTGAATGGGTGATGCCACTTCTGGTGATGTCAGGGGGTGTGGCCTGATATGCAAATGAGTTCCTGCTAGGCTTTTTCTACAACACAAGCCCTGCATATATGTAATATTATACTGAAAGCCTTCACCAGTTGTGACCTCCCACTGTATTTCTCAAAGCGCTATTTATATTTGTCTATTTAGTGATTTGATCCTCAGTGGGGATCTAAGGCATCTTACAACATCAGTTTCCACTCCTGGTTTGATCCTCACAACAAGCTTATGAGGTAGGTCACACTAAGAGAGAGTGGCTGTCTGAAGGTCAACGGACATCCAGACCTGAGTCGTGCAGATCTTAGTTCAGCCCTCTAACCATTGCATCGTGCTGGCTCGCTCTCTCTTTTTAAAAAAATAAATTTTATTTTATTGAATCTAATCCAATACAAAAGGGAGCGTAGTGGAAATAAATAATAAAAATATAAATCTAACATACAAGAATCCAATTTAGACCATTGGATGCATATAATAAATAATTCACAAAAACAATACATAGTATGCTAGGCATTAAGAATTGAGAAACAGCCCACAATTCATTCTATTAGGCAAAAAAGGAAATATTCCCAAAGATATTCCCCAAAATATTCAAAACCGGGGCCCAGAGCAAAACATAATCTATAGCCAAATCAGTATCATTTTCGAAGAAAGGGTTATCCATTGTCTTTCCCATTAAATATCTTTCCCATAACTTATCATACCACATTTCAATCGTGGGGGTATGTGGGGGTTTCCAATGTTTAGCAATTGTCATGCGAGCGATCACCAACATTGTCGAGATTAAAGAGTTCTGATCTTTACTTGCCAAATTATCAGGCCAGATATAAAATGAAAGAAGTTTGGGTCTTGCATTTCTTGCAACATACACATGCAAAGATACGTCAGTTATTTAGGTAGATTTCCCCAGGAAACTCTTACGCTTCCCTTACACATGTTCCTGAAGAATGAAGGTAAAAAATGCTGGATGGGGGGATCGTTAACAATGCCCAAGATTTGCAGAAAAATCTAAAATAAAAATTTGGGTGGGGTTTTAAAACCCAAAATGATAAAATGAGCTCCTGTAGCTTTAACAAACAGAGAGCTCCGTGGCACAGAGTGGTAAAACTGCAGTACTGCAGTCAAACTCTCTGCTCATGACCTGAATTCGATCCCAGCAGAAGCTGGGTTCAGGTAGCCAGCTCGAGGTTGACTCAGCCTTCCATCCTTCCAAGGTCGGTCAAATGAGTACCCAGCTTGCTGGGGGGAAAATGCAGACGACTAGGGAAGGCAATGGCAAACCACCCCATAAAAAGTCTGCCGTGAAAACGTCGTGATGCGACGTCACCTCAGAGTCAGAAACAACTTGTGCTTGCACAGGGGACTACCTTGACCTTTAACAAACAGATTCCTACAAGAGCTAAGAAACTAAGGGAGAAACCTGCACCACCCTCTTCAATTCCATCCCTCCTTCCCATGGTTCCCTTGGCTCTTGTGCACTATTTCTCTGTTCTAGGTCCCCAGGTGACCTCTGTGGTGGTGAAGAGCTTGCAAGCCTGCCTATTTCCCCCTCCTTCCCTGCTTCACACATGGTGGAAATAGTTGCCTATCTATGGGTCAGCGCTCAGAGGCTGACGGAGGTCCCAATGCTAAGCATGCTTACTTTAGAGTAAGCCTGCATTTAAGTTCCTCCCTGACCTCTGGAAGTCACACAAGCATGTGTGAAAGAACTGCATGTGGCTCTTGAGCCACAGTTTGGACCCCCCAGCTCTAGAGGATCCATGTTTAGAGCCTCGTCTTCCTGTGGTAGTTTACTGTACGATTTTAGATGAGATGCATACTTTCAGCCTAATCTACCTCACAGGGTTTTTTGTGAGGATAAAAAGGAGGAGAGGAAAACGACGTAAGTTGCTTGGGCACCGCTGTGGAGAAAGGCAGGCTATAAGAGAAGTAAAGAAATAATACAGCTGAAGATGGGAGACAAGTAAAAGGCAGTAGAACAAAGTAGGAGTCAAGTGGCATCTTTAAGTCCAACAAAGTTTTATTCAGAATGCAAGCTTTCGTGTGCTCCAAGCACACTTCATCAGACAAGGAATCAGGTACAGTGAGCAGAGCCACATATAGCTGGTAGGCAGTGGTTTAGAATGCAAAATGGTACAAATTTAAGATCCAGTGACTAAACCACTGCCTGCCAGCTATATGCAGCTCTGCTCACTGTACTTGATTCCTTGTCTGATGAAATATGCTTAGAGCACACAAAAGCTTACATTCTTTGTTGGTCTTAAAGGTGCAACTTGACTCCTACTTTGTTCTACTGCTTCAGACCAACACGGCTGCCCACTTGGATCTAAGTAAAAGGTTGGTTGGTGAATGGCTGAGAAAGAGAAAATGAAGCAGGGAAAAAGGGGAGGATACGGGTGTTGCCTAGAGGAGGAGAAGAAATACTGTGAGGCGAGGCGGGGGGAATACAGGGAAATGAGGTGTCTTCCAAGTCTTTGAGGGTTCCCTCCTATACAACTGGGCCTGGCCCAGTGGCCAGCACCGAACAGCTGGGCCACAGTTTTCCTAGGTAGAGGCTGATAACTGTAGACTGGCTGTTGAGTGGAAAGGAAGCAGGAAAAGGGGAGAGGTTATGGAGGTTTTCAGGAAAGGGAAAGAGGAAATAGTGATGGAGGAGGAGATGAGATGCCTGCCACAAAACTTTGCAGGTTCCCGCTTGTAATTAATAATAACCAAATTCTTTGTTCTTACCAGACTGAAACCAAACCAGTGGAGATGATGAACGTGGAAGCTACATTTTGCCTTGGGTACATAAATGATTTGAAAACCAAGATTCTGGAACTCCCCTGTCATAACAAGCACATTAGTATGCTCATCTTACTACCTAAAGATATTGAGGATGATACTACTGGCTTGGAACAGGTAGAAGACACCATTAATTGATTTAATTATCCATTGCTTTAACATTCAATGAAACACACACACAAATGAAAACAGCTATTTAAATTAGTGTGTGTGTGTGTGTGTGTGTGTGTGTATATATATATATATATATATAGTACAAATACAGCAGAGAGATGTTTAATAAGAAAATTTCAGCTAAAAGATAGCTAAAAATAGGTTTTATAAACTTCGCAGGGCCCCCCCCTTTTCTGGCAGCCAGGGCATTTTTGTAGCAGGAACTCCTTTGCATATTAGGCCACACCCCCCCGATGTAGCCAATCCTCCTGGAGCTTACAGTAGGCCCTGTACTAAGAGCCCTGTAAGCTTTTGGAAGATTGGCTACATCAGGGGTGTGTGGCCTAATTGCAAAGGAGTTCCTGTTAAAAAAAAACACAACCCTGCGGGTCGCTGATTCCAAAGAATAGGAGCCATAGATGAAGAGGCTGGGAAATGGAAGCCACCACCAATCATGCTTGTTGGTCAGAAATTAGTGAGAAAGTGGGTTGATGTGGTCAGATGTAAGCTTTCAGATGTCCCAGGGTGGCTTGAATTGAAATGATAAGCAAATTGGTAAACTGTACAGCCAAATCCAGCTAAATGGTCATCCTGCCCATTTAGAAGATGCTTTTGATACAATCGATGAAGAGCGAGTTCTGCATCCTGATACTTAATTATACTGTGCAGGGGTGGAATTCTAGCAGGAGCTCCTTTGCACATTAGGCCAAACACCCCTGATGTAGCCTTGTAAGCTCTTGGAGGATTGGCTACATCAGGGGGTGTGGCCTAATATGCAAAGGAGCTCCTGCTAGAATGCCACCCCTGATACTGTGTTTCAAAGTAAGCATGTTTATTCATATCTAGTGGGCTCTTTGCATCTGGTTGTTATGCTCCTAAAAATCCTAGGGGGTCGTATCCTTTTGAGGTTCTACACCAGCAAAATGCTACATTAGCGGCTCATGTCGTAACAAGTGGCTTTTCAACCAGGTGACAACAGATATCACAAAATGCAACTTAGTAGCAGCTCCCCACAACTTTAAATGGAATTGTATTGGTAGATGAGGAGAGATGGTGTAAGAGCACCCCAGCCAATCAGGACTGCCCTATTTGTGATCTACGTGACGAACTATCGGGACCATGGAGGACCTGATGGGTTGTTACTATTTGTGATCTGTGCAGTCATCAGTATGAATAACAGCTTGCCAGGTGCTTGCCAGCCTCACTGGGTATGCCACCCCAGTAGGCAGGAAAAACAGGGACTTACTGAGTCCCTGGTGGGCAACAAAAAATCTTTAAAATCCCCAAAATGCCCAGTCTCAGCATAGCTGTGGACTCCTGTTGTACACGGTCGTAGCCAGGGCTTTTTTTTTGTAGCAGGAACTCCTTTGCATATTAGGCTACACCCCCCTGTAGCCAATCCTCCAAGAGCTTACAGTAGACCCTGTAAGAAAAGCCCTGTAAGCCATTGGAGGATTGGCTACATCAGTGAGGTATAGCCTAATATACAAAGGAGTTCCTGCTACGAAAAAAGCCCTGGCCATAGCTAATATATAAACAAGGTTAGGGTGTTAGATAACTGCACTGCGCTTAATTGTCCAAACAACGAATAGGTCTTGCCTCGTTGAAGATCAGTTGTACTGGCTGATGTTCTTATCAATTTGTCTTACATTTTCAGCTCGAGAAAGAGCTCACTCCGGAAAAGCTGCAACAGTGGATCAATCCCAGCACAATGGCCAACGCAAAAGTGAATGTGTTTCTTCCCAAATGCAAAATTGAAGGGGAGTACGATTTCAAGCCTATTTTTGAAAGCCTTGGCATGACTCACATGTTTCAAGAGGATGAATCCGATTTCTCCGAAATGTCAGAGACCAAAGGGGTGGTTCTGTCACGGGTCATCCACAAAGTCTCGCTGCAAGTAGAAGAAGAAGGGGCAGATTCCCGAGACGTGCCCGGATACCGGATCCTACAACACAAAGACGAATTTAAAGCTGACCATCCATTTATCTTCCTCTTTAGGCACAACAAAACTCGTAGCATTGTGTTTTTTGGCAGATTCTGTTCTCCGTAAGCATGAGAAAATCCAGATTTATAAATATATATATATATAGTTTCCCTTTTTCTATAAACCTTAGAAACCCAAGTATTAAATTCTGAAAGATATCCTAAAGATGTTTCCTTGTTCAAGTAGGATGTATGATTTCATATGATGCTCTTGTTCACACTAGGCATTCGAAGCAGATATGTGTCGTTTTCTTAGGCAGCATGAAAAATGTGACCGATTCCCCACTAGCCTTACCCCACTCTCTCTCTCTCCTCTTCTCCGCGGGGCTTCCGTCGGATTTCGCACAAGCTGCCCCGAGGCTGCAACACGCTCTGCCTCTTTCATGCAGCAAGCAGGATCCTCTAAAAACCAGTTTCTGTTTGCCACGCAAAAGAGGCGAAGTGAGTTGCATCCCCGGGACAGCTTGTGCAAAATCCAACGGAAGCCCCACGGAGAATAGGAGAGTGAGAGTGGGGTAAGGCTAGTGAGGAATCGGTCTGTGTTTTGCACCTTGACTTTTAAAACACTGAAGCTAACTTCTCCCTCATCCAGGGTAATTTAATCTTGACTTTTAAAACACTGCAGCTAACTTCTCCCTCAGGGAGTTGTTTGAATTTGTGGGAGGGGGCAAAGTTCCAAAAGATTGCACTAGATCTTTAAAAATCTATGTAGCTGGAGCATCAGTATTGTTATATCATAAAAATTGCAAATTTGGTGATGTTCCCTTATTGAATGTAGTTCTTTCCCCCTGGTCCCTTAGGGCTAAAAAGCCTGTGCTGTAGTTGGGTTTTTACTTTCCTCTGCTGGGTCTTGGTTGTTGAAGCAGAGGCCAGGAGAGGCCCTGCTTTTGTCCCAATAAAACTTTCAATCCTTCTGGCCCAGTGTGCTTGTGGAATTCTTACATTGGCAACGTGGATAAAGCTACAGCGACCATGGGGATGGATGGTGTGATGCCGGAGTTTGATGGAATCAGTGTGGTCTGAGTATGTGGAGTAGGGTTGCCAAGTCCAACTCAAGAAATGTCTGGGGACTTTGGGGGTGGAGCCAGGAACAAGGCTGTGAAGAGCATGATTGAACTCTGAAGGGAGTTCTGGCCATCACATTTAAAGGGACTGCACACATTTTAAATGCTTTCCCTCCATTGGAAATAATGAGGGATAGGGGCATAGAATTGGGGGGGCTCATAGAATTGGACCCCCTGGTGCAATCTTTTTGCAGATTGAATGTCCTTCCTTTGCAAGCTCTCTAGAAAGCTCTCTTGGGTACGTACCACATGGCCTCTCTGTTTATGTCAACTAGCAGTCCAAATGCTGTGCCTTGCCTACTACGATCTCTAGATGAGCCTCTTTTCTTCTTCAGGGGGAAAAACGGAGGCAAAATAGGCATTAAGCCTTTCTGCTTTCTCTCTGTCCTCTGTCGGAATTTCTCCATTTCCACCCAACCTGATCTGGCAGCTTCAGTATGGAAATAGAAATAAACAGAACTATGCAAAAATACCACCAGGGAGTAGCTCATGGATGGATATTTCTACACCAATAACCTTTTTCATGCTGCCCATAACTAATCACAAAAAGCAAATGAACTTTTCAGAAAGGGAAATCTTCACCCATTCATCTATCCACCCACCCATCCATAGAACCATAGAGTTGGAAGGGACCTCCAGGGTTATCTAGTTCAACCCCTGCATAATGCAGGGAATTTACAAATACCTCCCCCCACATCCCCAGTGACATCTACTCCATGCCAAGAAGTTGGAAAAAAGAAAACAATCCCAAGATCCTTGGCAAAAAGTGGTCTGGAGCTGCCTGACCCCCAAGTGGTGATCAGCATTTCCCTGGACATATAAGAAAGGGCCGTGAGAACTAAGCACTGATGTGACCCATCCTGCCCTCCTTCTAATGATCTGCCTAAGTTCACAGAATCAGCATCAGATGCCATCTAGCCTCTGTTTAAAAACCTCCGAAGAAGGAGAACCCACCACATCCCCAGGAAGCCTGTTCCACTGAGGAACTACTCCGTCAGGAAGTTCTTCCTCATGTTTAACCAAAAACTCTTCTGATTTAATGTCAACCTATTAGTTCTGGTCTGATCATCTGGGGCACCAGAAAACAACTCCACGACTTCCTCTATATGACAGCCGTTCAAGTACTTGAAGATGGTGTTCATATCACTTCTCAGCCATCTCCTCTCCAGGCTAAACATATCATCCATCCGTCTATCTGTGTCTGTCTGTCTTAGGGAAGCCAGCCTCCAGGTGGAATTACACCTCATCTCCAGACTACAGAGATCAGTCCCGCCCCCCTGGAGAATATGGATGTCTTGGAGAGTGGGCTTTATGGCATTGAACCCCACTGAGGTCCGTGACTTCCCCAGGCTCCAAACCCAAATCTCTAGGAGTCCGTGCACTTAACCACTACACCAAACTGGTTCACAGCCTCATGGCAGCCAAGAAAAACTTACTTCTCTGAGAGAACATGGTGCCAAGGGAGAGGGGCTTCAGCTTCATCATTTTCCCAAGCTGAAATTGCTCCAGGAGGTATTGTTTACCTTGTTGCTGGAGTTTGGCCCTCATTGTCTGTGGGACCCTAGGCTAATCATTAGCTGTAAATCTTCATTCACCTCACAGGGCTGTTGAGAGCATAATGCCATCTGAAGGTCCTTGGAGAAAAAGATGGGATACAAAGGTGATCTATCAAGGAACAAAATTAGATTATTGTTACCAGGCCTTGTATTATTTCTCATATACAAACATTTCAATTCTGCTCTGGGTTAGCGGACAATTTTTCCAAGGATGTAATATTTCCTTTTTTTAAATGAAACCGTGTTGAGTTAAAACTTGTCCAAAGGAGCAGGGTTTCATTTGGGGGAAATCAGTCCTATGTTGAAAAATTCCAGTTGGGGTGCCACCTGGAGTACGTCATCAGTTCCACTGAAGTAGGAGTATTAATTAGCAGGTGTGGCAGCAGCATTTGAGTTCCAGTCTCCCCAGAAAGTTGCAGAGTGAACACCGAGCCAAGCTGATCGATTAAACCCCAGGGACGAGGAAGGTAAATCTGATTTGTTTAAATACAAGGTCATCCATCTAATGCTTAAATATTGAAAGAAAAATTGAGACTTTTATGTGGTTAAAAAGGTAAATTCAAGATACAATCCAAGTTTGAGTCCATAATATTAGCATAATATAATAGTAGTGTAAGAGTAGTGATTTATAGGAGGTGCTTGCCTGGAGCATCGTGGAAGTGTCTACTTTTAAAGAGAGAGAGAGAAGACGGATCTGTCTTGAAACGTGTGCAGAGCTTTTCCCAAGAAGAATTCCTGCATCAAAAGAAATCCTTATGAACAAAACCAAGCAGGAAAAATACACCGGCCATAACTCCCATAACTCGTATTTTTTAATCTCCATGTACTTAGAAAGAATAGAATGATATGAAAAATAGAATACAGCCAGATACAGATATCTAAAATAAAACGAGTTTAAGATAAAACGAGGATGGGAGAACTAGGTACACCACTCTAAGGTCCTTTGGAGGAACACAGCGGGATAAAAACACAGCGAGTTGATAGCCTGAGTTTGCTTTTCCTGAATACTGTAGCTCTTTGCTATACTGAATACTATAGCTCTTTTATAACTTGTTTGCAGCTGCACGTATCATTTCAATATGAAAAGGTATTACGCGGAAATATTTTGCTTCAGTGATCTGTTCTCATTAAAAGGAAGACTTGGAAGATCTCTTGAAGGAAGCAAAACTGCTTTCATTTGGGCATGTCCTTCCAAGTATATTTCCAGCAGCTGCATGCCTTTCTTCTTGGAGAAAGGCAGGAAGAACTTGCCAGTGCGCTGGGCTGGGTAATTCCTGAGCCATTGTGAAGTGTCCGTAATGATTCAAATGCTTGTTGCAAAATGTCAGTTGAAACGTATGACTTATAGCGCTGAAAGTATTGTGACACGAGCTGTCACACGTCAGCAGTAAGGGTTCACTGAGGCAACATGACAATGCCTGCTGGACGACTGCTGTCTGACTTCTGTGGTCTCAGTCCTGCCTCCTACTGTAGATGTCCCATCTGGTCATTGTGGAACTGTAATAGTAGTTCTCTGAGGTCCAAACTAAATGATATGGTGTCCCTGAATCCATCTCCACTGGCTCCATTTTGGGTTGGGAAAATGGTACTGGGAAGGAAGGCAGGAGCTCTTCCGATCCCATGCCACAAGACTCCCAATCAGAATTGCCCTCTAATAGTGCTGTTAATAGGACTGCCCTGGTGGGAACTCGCTCCTACAAAATAGTGATGTGTCCCCAGAATGGACTCAGGGACACTATATCATCTAGTTCAGCTCTCAGAGTTAGTACCAGAGGGTGCTTGTGTTCCTGTTGAGTATATTTCCTGAAGTATTTTTGGCCATGAGATTCTATCCAGCATAACTTTCAGTTTGTCAAAATTGTCCTTCCTGAAGTCCAACCTACATGTCTGACTATGTACAGCTTTCCCCTTCCCCAGGAAGGTAAATTCCAAAATTACATGGTCACTACTACCCAGGGTGCCCACAACTTTCACCTCATCAACCAATTCTTCCCCGTCGGCGAGAATCAAGTACAAGATAGCAGGTCCCCTTGTTTCCCTCATCACATTTTGGGAAATGAAGTTGTCAGCAAGACAAATTAGGAATTTATTTGACCTTTCATTTTTAGCAGAATTAGACTTCCAATAGATACCTGGGTAATTGAAATCTCCCATAACCACCATGTCCCATCTCTTTGAGAATCTTGTCATCTGTTCTAGGAGTGTCTTATCCAAGTCCTCTGGCTGGCTTGGTGGTTTATAGCAGGCCCCCATAATAATATTCCTATTATTTCTTATTCCTTTAAATTTTACTCAGATAACTCAACTGAACTTCCATGCCCAGATTAACGTATACCTCCTTTACATATAATGCACCTTCTCTGCCCTTTCTTGTCTGTCCCTTTTAAATAAATTGTATCTCTCAGTCCTAATATTCCAATTGTGTCATCCAAGTTTCAATAATGCCTATTAGGTCATAGCTCCCTTCTTGTATTAGGACTTCCAGTTCTTCCTGCTGGTTCCCTGTACTCTGGCCATTAGTGTAGAGACATGATAGAGGTGAACAGTTCAATTGCCAGTAATGCAAGTGCAAACTATAGGCAGATTTCTACCAGCATGCTAAAACAATCATATGGATTAAGTGCGTGTTCCTGTAGGTCTCCTATTATGGGTTTCCTGTTGTTTATTAGGAGCAGAGGACCATCAGTGGCTATTAGCCACAGCCTATTGTTGGAACTCTCAGTCTGGGGCAGTAATGCTCTGTATTCTTGTGCTTGGGGGGGGGCACAGTGGGAGGGCTTCTAGCCCCACTGGTGGACCTCCTGATAGCACCTGGTTTTTTTGGCCACTGTGTGACACAGAGTGTTTATTTTATTTTTATTTATTTATTTAGTAGGCTTATATTCTGCCTTTTCCCGTGAATGGGCTCAAGGCGGATTGCAACATATAATAATAACAATAAAAACCTACAGATCAAAGTTAAAACACCATATAAAAATTAAGCAGTAAAAACAATAAAATAAAATGCACCACTAGTGGAAAGCACAGCATATCAAGTAATTAGTTATAGGTCCACCTTAAAGAATGGTAATAGCAATAAGATATTAGTTATAGGTCCACCTTAAACAATGGTAATAGCAATAAGATAGCACTGCAGTAGGGCACAATGTCACCACAAGGGAGGCCAAATGATGGAATAATAGGCGCCCGCTGCCTCAACCATAGGCCCGGTGGAACAGCTCCATCTTGCAGGCCCTATAAAATGGCAGCAGTTCGGGTAGGGCCCGGATCTCCACAGGGAGCTGATTCCACCAGGCAGGGGCCAGGGCTGAAAAGGCCCTGGCTCTGGTTGAGGTGAATTGGATGTCTTTAGGGCCAGGGGTGGTCAGGAGGTGTTGCGTAGCTGATTGCAATGGGGCATATCTGGGGCGTATATGGGGAAAGGCGGTCCCTCAGTGTTGGACTGGATGGGCCATTGGCCTGATGCAACATGACTTCTCTTATGTTCTTAGGAGATCTTGCATGTACCACTTTTTAATAAACGACTCATAACCAGCAGTGTTTGGGCTACAGAAACTTTACAGATTGTTCACTAGCATCGCAATTATCAGTAATGCTTGTTTATTGATTTATTTAAAACATTTTTAATCTGCCTTTTCACCTTAAAGGAACTTAAGACAGTTTACAATATAAAGAATAATAAAGTACCTAAAAACCAGTAATTTAAATCAATGATTAAAAACCGAATGTAGGCAGAAGAACAAAGATGCTATCCTGAACGAAATTGTCTTCAGCTGCCTCTGAAAGAGTGAGAGCAAGAAGGGCAGGCACACATCCCATTTCCCAATTCCAATAACCTTTAATGGCAAAACAATAGTTTACAGAAAGGAATGAGCATACAGTTTGCCCATATGTCAAGATAAAACAATATAGATACATTGAATTGTAACACCAATTGATAATAATAATAATAGGGAGGCACACATCTTTTGGGTGGTGGTTCCTGTGGCTAACCACTGGAAAAACTCTATTTTTGATAATTTGATATTGGATTTATATCCCACCCACCACTCCGAAGAGTCTCAGAGCGGCTCACAATCTCCTTTACCTTCCTCCCCCACAACAGACACCCTGTGAGGTGGGTGGGGCTGGAGAGGGCTCTCATAGCAGCTGCCCTTTCAAGGACAATCTCTGCCAGAGCTATGGCTGACCCAAGGCCATTCCAGCAGGTGCAAGTGGAAGAGTGGGGAATCAAACCTGGTTCTCCCAGATAAGAGTCCGCACACTTAACCACTACACCAAACTGGCTCTCCAATTGCAATTCCTATCTAAAAATAGGTTCCAAAGATAATCCCAGTAATTATAGACCCATAAATCTGTTGCAATTATAGGAAAACTTTATGCATTACATTTACCAAGGCTTCTGTCAGGCTGCCCTGAAATCTTTATTGATAATAAACTGAGAGCAATCAGGATTCAGAAAGGACAATTCAGTTACTGATAATTGTTATGTTCTAAGCTTTCTTGTATATAAGCAGGGCTTTTTTGGTAGTAGGAACTCCTTTGCATATTAGGCTACATACCCCTTATGTAGCCAATCCTCCAAAAGTTTACAAGGCTCTTGGTACAGGGCCTACTGCAAGCTCCAGGAGGATTGGCTACATCAGAGGGGTGTGGCCTAATATGCAAAGGAGTGCCTGAAAAAAAAAGCCCTGTACATAAATGTATTAAATATCATGGTGGTGTTCTACAAATGGTCTTTATTGATTTCTAGACTGCATTTGACAAGCTATCAAATTGTATAATATAGGTACAATTATAGGTATAATATTGATTCTAGATTTCTATTTTTACTTGCAACATAATAATGCCAGAACATTGTATGCTTGTGTGTAAATTGTATTGTGTGTGTATCTATATTCTTTTTCAGTTCATAGCTATGGATTTTTCCCAGGATTCATTTTCTAAAGCAATCACGGCATTTGGTCTCGATCTTTACAATGAAATGATCAGAAGTGATACTCCCCAAAACATCTTCTGCTCTCCTTTGAGTATCTCGTGTGCCCTGAGCATGGTCTACTTGGGTGCTCAGGGAAACACTAAAATACAGATGGGACAGGTAAGCACCAAAGAAAATATACCATTGCATGTTTTCTAGTAGCTGCTTTCTCTGTCCAACAAATCATAACAAGTCTATCATCCAGGTTAACGCATTGTTAACATGAAGTGATGTAGAATTTATAAAGAAAAGCTAAATTCTTCTCACAGCTTCTGGATTCTTCACCTGTTTGAAAATATAGCAGCTTGTGAAAATGGAAAAAGATAAAGTTACAGACTGATCCAAACTAGATTTTTAATTACAGAAGGCCCCAACTAGACACGATGATGCGTCAGAGTCCCCTCGCCAATAATTGCAGGACTGAGAATGAAGACATTTAAACTTCTTCATGACTAGGATTTTTTTGAGCAGGAATGCACAGGTACACTGTTCTGGCTGGCCTAATAGGGGGTGTGGCCTAATATACAAAAGAAGAAGAAGAAGACGATTAGGAGGAGGAGATTGGATTTAAAAAAGAAAAACTGAACAGGAAAAAAAAGAAAAATTGAAAATTGAAACCGTACACCACACCAACACCAACACCACACCACCACCAACACCACACCACCACCACCACCACCACCACCACCAACACCACACCAACACCAACACCACACCAACGCCACCACCACCACCACCACCACCAACACCACACCAACACCAACACCACACCAACGCCAACGCCAACACCAACACCACACCAACACCACACCAACACCACACCAACACCAACACCACACCAACACCACACCAACACCAACACCACACCAACATCAACACCACCACCACCACCACCACCACCACCACCACCACCCCAACACCAACACCACACCAACACCACACCAACACCACACCAACACCAACACCACACCAACACCACACCAACACCAACACCACACCAACATCAACACCACCACCACCACCACCACCACCACCCCAACACCAACACCACACCAACGCCAACACCAACACCAACACCACACCACACCAACACCAACACCACACCAACATCAACACCACCACCACCACCACCACCACCACCACCCCAACACCAACACCACACCAACACCACACCAACACCACACCAACACCAACACCACACCAACACCAACACCACACCAACATCAACACCACCACCACCACCCCAACACCAACACCACACCAACGCCAACACCAACACCAACACCACACCACACCAACACCAACACCACACCAACATCAACACCACCACCACCACCAACACCACACCAACACCAACACCACACGAACACCACACCAACACCAACACCACACGAACACCACACCAACACCAACACCACACGAACACCAACACCACACCAACACCACACCAACACCAACACCACACCAACATCAACACCACCACCACCACCACCAACACAACACCAACACCAACAAACTACAACATGAAGACAAAAAAAAGGAAAAAAGAAAAAGAAAAGAAAAAAGGGGGGGCATAAACAGCATTCAGTTTTCTCGACAAATATACTTTTGATTACAACATTTTCCTTGCTTATATATAAAAACAGGAACTCTCTCTCTTTTTGTTTCCCCTTAAGAAAATATACATGCGCACTGTATATCTGTAATCTCCAGCCCCATGATCAGAAATGTAAAAAATAAATAAATCAGGGTACCCAATAACAGGAACAGAGTAAATGTGCATGCGATTTTTATATGGGTAGTTGGCCATGTTCATGCCCAGGGGCTATATGTAAATGGGACCAGGTCAGTATGCTTATTCCTTCCCTTCCTATGTTACTTTGACCCTAAATATGACATCTGAATATTGCTGAAGTCATGAGTAGCTGTGATTTTTCTTCCAAGCAGAGAGACTCAGACCAATTTTCCGCTCACCCTATGCCGCTCTCACGTTTGTCTTCTCAGCGTGGCTTCCTTCCGATTTCACACTATCTGCCCTGGGGCTGCAGCAAGCATCGATGTTTTCGCGCAGCAAACAGAAACTGGTTTTTAGCAGTTTCTGTTTGCTGTGCCAAAACGCTGATCTTACTTGCAGCGCCGGGGCAGATAGTGTGAAATCGGAAGGATGCCCCACTGAGAAGATGAACGTGAGAGCGGCGTAAGGAGAGTGGGAAATAGGTCTCAGATCCAAAGGAGCTTTGCAACAGCACTGCAAGCCCTGAAAGTCATTCATTGGAGTTTTTCCTACTTGAGCAGCTGATAAAATCTGCTGTTGAAGTTTCTAAAATAAGCCAAAAAGGACGAGGTATTTTATATTGTGTCAATAGAGATTCTAATACTGATTTTTTTAAACTTTTATGTGCTTTATGCAGAAATACCTGCTAAAGAACATTCTGATACCTTTGATATGATACCCTTAATGATGCTTTCAAATGATACTCTGGACTAATCTTTGATAGCCTTCTGTCCTTTTATCTGTGATCAATTTTATCTGTGTATCAATTTTATCTGTGTATCAATTTTATCTGTGTATCAATTTTATCTGTGTATCAATTTTAAAAATTGTCTTTTTATCTGTTTTTAACCTTGCTGGTCTTTTGACCGTAATAAACCTAATTGATTGATAGCCTTCTACTGAAAAGGGCCATTGGTATGACCCAGTAATTCATTTTTTTTTAAATTCATTTATTATATTTACATCCTGCCTATAAAAATCAAATCCCAGTGCTTATGACTAATGATAAAATATGGGTAACCTTGGCAGTAAGTATGATATTTTTATCTCTTGTATCTCTTGCCACATAGATGGGTTCCTCCCATTCTGGTGAAGTTTTATATTGCTTATGATTGCTGTCTGGTGCAGGTACTCCACTTTGATAAGGCACAAGAGGGCACAAGAACAGTCTCCTCTGAGAGAAGACTGCCTGCAGTTACATCAGGACACCAAAGGAAGCATGACCCTCACTGTCCAGTGGTATGTCCAAAATTAACAGGATTATGTTCCTTGTGCTATTTACTGTGTACAATTTGGTTAGAGTTGCTAACCTTATCCCCTCTTGTGTGTTAGCGTACCAAGTCAAGTCGCCTCCGATTTGTGGCGACCCTAACGATCTCCAAAATATGTCATTAACAGCCTTGCTCACTGAGGGTTTCCTTGATTGAGTCAATCCATCTCAGGCTGTGTCTTCCTCTTTTCCTTCTGCCTTCACCTTTTCCTAGCATTATGGTCTTCTTCAGCAATTGGATCTAGAATCCACAGACCAATAAAACCGGATGGAATATTGGTTGGAGAACAAACAGTTAGAACCGTTGTCATTTGGGAGAGAGCTCGAGTTGTGTAGAAGGGAGATGACATCCTGAGCCCATGAACGAGACAATAGTGACCTGAAAGGCTGAAAGTAGACTTGAAAGCACAAATGGAGTTAAGGATAAAAACTTTAAGTGATAAGAAGTGTTATATCTAAGATTTCAGGTTTTCACGGCTGGTAACATCATTAGGGTTTGTAGAATCTTTTGGGCTCAAGTGCCGTGTTCTACTGGAGAAAGTTTTCCTTCCAGACGTTTCGTTCTCAGCTGCGGAGAACATCCTCAGTGGCGTTGCAGCTGGAGCAGGATTTTAACAGAAAGGAAGAAGGCATTTTCATCCACCAATCTTGGTACCCAGCTCTGCAAAACACCCTACAGACTATAAATTGCAGAAAGTCACAGAACAACCAGCACATTTCACAGAACAATCAGCACAGTCAACAACCATCTTCCTTATTGTCACACCCCTTCCAACCCTCCCAGCAATTAACACAGAACAATGGTCACATTCAACAGCCAGTTTCCTTATCACTACCCTTCCAGGAAGCCCCACCAAACAATGGGCACATCCACAAACCAATTGCCCTTTCACCACACCCCCTCCAGCCTAGAAATAGCAGCTCTCCAGCAGCCCTGGCCTCACTCAACGCACAGCAGCCAAGAAGGTCAGAGCGCCTGCTCCGGCTGCAATGCCACTGAGGATGTTCTCCGCAGCTGAGAATGAAACGTCTGGAAGGAAAACTTTCTCCAGTAGAACACAGCACTTGAGCCCGAAAGATTCTACAAACCCTAATAGTGTTATATCTGTTTATCTGAAGCATTCCAATGCTGTTTTAGGTCTTCAATGAAAAAAAAAAATCTCTCTTTTCTGGTTAACCCTGCTGGCTGTCTCGGGGAAAGAAGTACACACAAACTTGTCAGGACTGGCATATCTATATACATATACAGTACATATGAATAAACTATTGAAGCAGTTTTGGGGTCCCAACTCCCATAGCTCTGCGAAGTGTCTGAGTGAGGGGTGGTTGACTGAGTAATTAGATCGCTAATTATATCACCACCGCTAATCCAATTAGCAGTGATATAATTAATGATCTTGCTACAGGAGAAGGTGAGCTAGCTTTTGCACCCTCAGAGAGTGCTTTCCGGCCAGCTGTTCTTCTCCAGGCACCAGCCAGGGCAGTGGATGGCTGAGCAACCTTCTCCTTTCTTCCCTACCAGCCTGAGCCCACTCTGAGAGGGAGAGAAGTGAGATTAAGCCTCCCCCTGTGGCGCAGAGTGTTAAAGCTGCAGTACTGCAGTCCTAAGCTCTGCTCATGACCTGAGTTTGATCCCCGGCGGAAGCTGGGTTCAGGTAGCCGGCTCGAGGTTGACTCAGCCTTCCATTATTCTGAGGTCAGTAAAATGAGTACCCAGCTTGCTGGGGGGAAAGTGTAGACGACTGGGGAAGGCAATGGCAAACCACCCCGTAAAAAGTCTGCTGTGAAAACGTTGTGAAAGCAATGTCACCCCAGAGTCGGAAACGACTGGTGCTTGCACAGGGGACCTTTCCTTTCCTCTCTGTGAAGGGAGGACAGGGCAGTGGGTAGGCAAGCCAACCAAGTGGGCAGGTGAGAAGTGGGCAGATCAGGCAGGCAGGGCTTTCTGGTACTGTGTGACCTGTGGCTGGGGAAACATCCATGTATGTTAAAAAAAAATTCTTTCCTATTGTGATTAGGATGGAGGAATCAACTTACAGTTCAAGAACCTCCTTTCTCAACTGAATAGCCTTGGAGATGGCTACCAGCTGAGTCTGGCGAACAATTTGTTTGCTCAAGCAGGATATGAATTTTTTCCGGTAAGCGCTCTCTCACTCCCTGGACATAACTGGTAATGCTGACTGCACAACTAGGAAGCTTCCTATATCTAGAGGTTGAGGTTTTTTTCCTTCTGATTTTGAGCCTGCACCTAAGAACCCACAACCAAATTCATACGCTAGAGAGCCATCTAGGAAATACCCCAGGAGCCTTTCCATCCATTATCTTACTCTTTTTATTTTTCTGCTGTGCAGCAATATTGTACGGATGCAAGAGAGATCTATGGAGCAACACTGCAAACTGTTGATTTCTATAACTCCTTGGAGGATGCCAGGCAGGCCATTAATGCTATGATTGATAAACAGACACAAGGTAAGCGAGCTCAGGGAAGGAAGACATTGGGACTTATTTATTTTTTTTATATATATTCAATACATTTATTAGCCACCTTTCCTCCTCGCAGGACTTGAGGCAGCTGACAATGCAAATAAGACATCATAAAACACAATTAAAACAACAATTAAAAACCCAATTAAGAGTTACAGTTTAAAAACTGGAAAGCCAGTTTGGTGTAGTGGTTGAGTGTGCGGACTCTTATCTGGGAGAACCGGGTTTGATTCCCCACTCCTCCACTTGCACCTGCTAGCATGGCCTTGGGTCAGCCATAGCCCTGGCAGAGGTTGTCCTTGAAAGGGCAGCTGCTGTGAGAGCCCCCTCCAGCCCCACCCACCTCACAGGGTGTCTGTTGTGGGGGAGGAAGGTAAAGGAGATTGTGAGCCGCTCTGAGACTCTTTGGAGTGGAGGGCGGGATATAAATCCAATATCTTCATCTACCTCACAGGGTGCCTGTTGTGGGGGAGGAAGGTAAAGGAGATTGTGAGCCGCTCTGAGACTCTTCAGAGTGGAGGGCGGGATATAAATCCAATATCTTCATCTACCTCACAGGGTGTCTGTTGTGGGGGAGGAAGGTAAAGGAGATTGTGAGCCGCTCTGAGACTCTTCGGAGTGGAGGGCGGGATATAAATCCAATATCTTCTTCTTCTTAAAAACGCCAGTTAGGATTGCCAGGTCCCGCCTGGATCTGGGCAGGGGACTCTTCTTGCACGCGCTGTGCGATGACATCACTCGAAGGTGACATTATCATGCCAGGCACATTACCAGGGGGCACTCTATCACACAGGGAAAAAAAACCCCCATGAGAATAATAGAGTTTTCCCCTAAGTGATAGAGTGTCCCCCTGGCAACATGCCCATGCAATAACATCCCTTCTGGGTGATGTCATTACACTGGGCACATTGCAGTGCACTGGTGCTCTTTGGGAGTGGGGCTCCCCCCAGTGGCCAGTTCTGTGGTGGCGGGTTGGGGCCTCTGAAATTAGAGGAACTTTCACCTAACTGGGAAGCCTAGTTAGGACTAATGAAATAGAGGTAAAGTTGGTCCCCTGTGCAATTAATTAAAAGCCGAGTCAGTCAAATGCAGTCCTAAATTAACTGCCTCCTGAAGACGAACAGTCAATCAATCAATCTTTATTGCATTAGCAACAAAATGCCATAGCAACTGACAACCAAACACAACAATAAAAAAAACCCCTCAATAAAACATTCAATACAACAACAGAATTATATTAATCATGATAAAATTGAGGCTGAATTATCAATAAAATTTATCCAACGACATCTGAAGAAATACAGCCCACGGTGGTAAAAAGGAGAGTCGTTAATATATCTCATTACTCATTTTTCAAAATCTATAATGGCAGCCACAAACTTTGCCACTTGGAAACTAATATATTTATCTCTATCTGACAACAGGAATACCATTTTCTCTTGGTCTGACCTTCCAAGAACGGGAGATAAAACGGTACACAAAAACCTATTTTGTTCTGCCTCATGTTTTCCACAATAAGATGTGACGTGAGATAGGTCTTCAATAGACATTTGATCACAGGGGCAAACTCTTTTCTCATAAGGTATCCGCTTAAAACGACCTTCATTGGCCAGTAATGGCAAGATATCAAAACGAGCCCCAGTAAAAGCTTTTCAATATCTGAAATTAATTAGATTAACAAAATATGGGGAAGATACCGGGGGGGGGGGTGAGGGAGATAACTGTTTATAAATCACAACAATTCTCAATTTGCCTATTAAATCCCATGTCAGCTTGAATTAATACACTGCTCCAACAAGAGATTTGGCATTGTAAAAACCAAGGGATCTCAGAGAACAGTGTATGTGTGGGTAGGCATACCTCCCTAGGGTAGGGTTGCCAAGCTCATGCCAGGGGTGGAGGATCCCCTGGTTTGAGGGATCCCAACCCACTGGCATGGAGCAGGCTGCAAGGGGGATCCCCACCCCCAAAGGGCCCCATCATCATGCAATGTGCCCTGTGTGATGACATCACCCAGAAGTGATATCATTGCCCCAGGCACGCTGCACCAGAGACGTTCTAAAGATTCTTAGCAAAACTTTATAGTACCATAGAGTTTTTATGGCGGATCCTAGTGTGCCTGGCACAACACGTCCCGTGCAATGACATCACTTCTGGGTGATGTCATTGACCTGCGTACGCAAAGCATGTGTGAGAGGTGTCTCCTGTGCCGGCAGCAGAGGGACTTGGCAATCCTACCCTAGGGAGGTTATTCCATTTTTTTTTTTTAAAGTGGCGTCCCCGGTAGCTTCCATATAGCATCTCTATTGTGTGATTGAAGGTAATTTGTGATTATGTAAGAAAATACTTTTAAACAATACGCACATTTTAAAACGCACCTTGTTAGACAAAGCTTATGCCTTAAAAGGCATCTTGTTAGACAAAGCTTGTGCGAGAGCCAGTTTGGTGTAGGGGTTAAGTGTGCGGACTCTTATCTGAGAGAACCGGGTTTGATTCCCCACTCCTTCACTTGCACCTGCTGGAATGGCCTTGGGTCAGCCATAGCTCTTGCAAGAGTTGTCCTTGAAAACGGAAGCTGCTGTAAGAGCTCTCTCAGCCCCACCTACCTCACAAGGTGTTTGTTGTGGGGGAAGAAGATAAAGGAGATTGTGAACAGCTCTGTGACTCTGAGATTCAGAGTGGAGAGCGGGATATAAATCCAATATCCTTCTTCTTCTTATGTGTTGAAGAGTTGTTATTAGATAGAGTTATGCATGACTATACTCCTTGACATTTTATGATTGGCTGTAGTGGCCATTTTGTGTTGGTTCAACCTCCTCTTGAGGCAGCCATTTTGGATTGACTCCACCTCCTGCAATAGCCATTTTGTAGTTGTGCACACCAACCTGCGTCAGCGTTTCAAAGGCGTTGGCGGACTTATCATGGTTAGTGACCCCTGGTATATGGGAACAACCTATATTGGAACTTTTAGTCGCAGGTCAAAGTCAGTCAAATTTTGTCAAGTCCCCCCCCCCCTCCCCATTTCACACCTTGCTACCATAATTGTGGTGACGCTGAAAGGAAGAGATGAACACATAGAATTTTTTCTGGCTGTGAAGTAGTTAAATGGAAAAATTGTTCTTTAAACTTAACAAATGGCCTACCTTACCAATTTTTTTCTGCTTGATGTCAAAAACATGTAGGCAGTTTGTTCACCGTTTTCACCATTTCTATTGCGGAGATACAACAGAGTTTTCTAAAAGCAACAATCAAAGTATATACAAAAATAATTCCATTTTCTTCTTTTCAAAGGAAAAATCAAGGAACTTTTTGCCCCGGGCGTCATTGAACGAGATGCTGTCTTGGTGTTGGCCAACGCCACCTATTTTAAAGCTACTTGGAAACGCCAGTTTGATCCAAAGCTTACAACAGAAAGAGAATTTATGCTGAGTGAGGTATTGCATACCTTTTTAGGAGCCTGGGACCTTTTAAGGCAGCTTTGGTATATTACGAAATGGCAAGACTTGATATTACCTTTTTCCGGACTAGAGTAGTCATAGGTAGCATATCAAGTTACACCTTAATAGGTCCTAAATTGCTGGACTTTGCCTTTGTAAGTAGAAACATCCAGGGCTTTGAGCAGGAACACACAGGAATGCAGTTCCAGCTGACTTGGCATCAGGAGGTGTGGCCTAATATACAAATGATTTCCTGCTGGGCTTTTTTTTTTTTTTAAACAAAGAAGCCCTATGTGAAACAATGGTGGCATCAGGGGGCGTGGCCTAATATGCAAATTAGATCCTGCTGGTTTTTTCCTACCAAAAAAAAGCCCTGGGTATAAGACACTCTAGTAATATCTGTATCACTGTATAAGCAGTGAATTGTCTATAACAGCAGTGAGCCAAAGTAAAAGCAAGAAAAAAAACCCCACCCTCTCAAAATATCTCTAGTGTTGTAAAAAGCAGTTCTGGATATATCTTTAAACATTGCTCTACCAATCCTAATCCAAACTCACTTGTAAATATAATTATCCATCCCTGCCTCTTTGTTCTGATAAATTTGATTTCTGTTTCAACGTTCAGTGGGTCCAGGAGCCTATTCTGAGGGAGAACATATCGGCAGCTAACAGACTGGCACTTTGGGCCGACTCAGAGATGCCTCTGAAATCGACCCAAAAAATCCTTCCACACACAAACATCTGCCGCCCGTCCTCACCCCCTCCTCTGGTCTCTGCAGTGCAACTCAAAAAGCTACCACTTCTGAAGTGGTAGCAAATTTTTGAGCCGAACGCCAATTACCCTCCTTGGTGCCTGGAAGCGGAAGGGTGCAAATGAGGTGCCTTGGTGGAGTGAAACCACCAAGCCGCCCCAAATCACATCCAGCTTTTTAAAATCAAAACTGTTCAGTGCACATGAGTACATGTGCATGACTACTGAATGACTACTGCATGACACATGTGGGTGCACATGCGCATGACTACTGAAAATGTACAGGGAAGCTGAGATATGGGAATGGTGCGCATGAACACGCCCATGTCAATCCCAGGTTCAATCCGTGGCATCTCCAAAAAAGGGTCCAGGCAAATGGCATGAAAAACCTCAGCTGGAAACCCCGGAGAGCCGCTGCCAGTCTAAGTAGACAATATTGACTTTGATGGACCGAGGGTCTGATTCAGTATAAGGCAGCTTCATATGTTCATATGTTCAGATGGGGAAAATTTATAAGGAATGCCTGTCTGTTATACAACAGTTCAGAATCTACACCTCTCATTATAAAAAAGAATGGATTTTGCTTGCTTGTGGAATCGCAGCCCAGTTGCAGGTGAACTTACTGCATTTCTTTCCATGTTGCCTTTGAAAACAGAACGAGAGGGCATCTGTGCCCATGATGCACCAGAAAGGCAAGTTTAAGTTGGGCTGCACGGCGGGTGTGAACGCACAGATTCTTTGCCTCCCATATTGCAGTGATGTCTTGTCTATGATGATCTTGCTGCCAAATACCATCGGTGGTCTGAAGCAGGTAATGGTAATCCATTGGGAGTTAAACCACAGAACTGTAACGTTTTCTAAAAATGAGACCAACCAATGGAGGGGCTGTGACTCAGCAGTAGAGCATCTGCTTGGCATGCAGAAGGTCCCAGTTTCTCCAGTTAAAAGGATCAGGTAGGAGGTGAGGTGTAAGACCTCAGCTGGTGATAGGGTTGCCAAGTCCTACTCAAGAAATCTCTGGGGACTTTGGGAGGGGAGCCAGGAGACTTTGGGGGTAGAGCCAGGATCAAGGGTGTGACGAGTGTGATTGAGCTCTGAGGGGAGTTCTGGCCATCACATATAAAGTGACTGCACAGCTTTTAAATGCCTTCCCTCCATTTGGAAATAATGAAGGATAGGGGCACTGTCTTTTGGGGCTCATAAAATTGGATCCCCTGGTCCAATCTTTTTGAAACTTGGGGGGTATTTTGAGGAGAGGCACTGGATGCTATGCTGAAAATTTGGTGCCTCTACCTCAAAAGAACAGACACCCCAGAGACTCAGGGATAAATTCTCCATTATATCTATGAGAATCAGTCTCCATAGAGTATAGTGGAGTGCCCAGCGGACATTTTCCTCCCCCCCACTTTCTGATGACCTTGAAGCGGGGGAGGGCCTCCAAACCGGGGGATCCCCTGCCCCCACCTGGGGATTGGCAACCCTAGCTGGAGACCTTGGAGAGCTGCTGCCAGTCTGAGTAGACAATACCGACTGTGACGGACCGAGGGTCTGATTCAGTATACGCTGTTTCATATGTTCATATATTCAAGCGTTACAATGCAGTATGTGAGCTTTTGAGTTACGCACTGTTCTTGCTGCAGTTGAATTTTTTTTTTAAATAACCTTTTGAAGAGGAAAAGATGTTACTGGTGAGGGGAGGCGATTAAATCCAACCTGCACTTGGTGACAGTCTCAATAAGGCAAGAAAGACTTCAGGATAGACTTGCACCTTGTAAGATGTATTTATCTAGGAGCAGGGCTTTTTTTTTGTAGAAAAAGCCCAGCGGGAACTCAATTGCATATTGGGCTACACCCCCTGACATCACCATTGTTTCACCCAGGGATTTTTTTTTTTTGTAGAAAGAGAGACAATAGAGGCAACGGCAGCTTAAGAGGGCAGACTGTATGGTAGTATCACATCCCTGCTGAGCTCCTTTCCCTCCCCAAATTTTGTCTTTTCCCAGGCACCACCCTCAAATCTCCAGGAATTTACCAAGCCAGACCCCCCCCCCCCGCCCATCTCCACTGGTGTCCAGGGAGGACCTGCAACCCTAAACTAAACTTCCATTTGCCACCTTTTCTATTTGGATTAAAATGTACTTTATCTCATCCAGGGCTTTTTATAGCCAGACCTCCTTTGCATATTTGGCCACACACCCCTGATGTAGCCAATCCTCCTGGAGCTTACAGTAGACCCTGTACTAAGAGCTCTGCAAGCTTTTGGAAAGAGCCCCGTGGCGCCGAGTGGTAAAGCTGCAGTACTGCAGTCTGAGCTCCCTGCTCACGACCTGAGTTCAATCCCGGCGGAAGCTGGTTTCAGGTAGCCGGCTCAGGTTGACTCAGCCGTCCATCCTTCTGAGGACCCAGCTTGCTGGGGGGAAAGTGTAGATGACTGGGGAAGGCAATGGCAAACCACTCCGGAAAAAGTCTGCTGTGAAAACGTGAAAGTAACGTCACCCCAGAGTCGGAAACGACTGGTGCTTGCACAGGGGACTACCTTTACCTTTAAGCTCTTGGAGGATTGGCTACATCAGGGGTGTGTGGCCTAATATGCAAATGAGTTCCTGCTACAAAAAATGCCCTGCAAAGGCAGGAGAAATCATACCTTCCTTTGGTTTCCATCAAATGAAGTGACTTTAAGGTGGAAACATTGCATGTAATTAGCCTGTGTGGACTCGCTCTTAAGTAAACGGGATTTAAACTCCTCACCCTGGGCAGGATGGAAATATTAAATGCTGTTCACAATTATAGACACGAGAGGGTGCTGCTGTTTCATTAGAAATCCAATTTGTTTTCTTGCAGTTTTTTACATTTGACAAATGGTCCAATTAAATCAAGGATTCATGTCAGATAAAATCAGTGAGACCTTAAACTAATATCAACAGGATGGTCAATTCCTGTTCCACGTTGCATAGATAATTCTTTGTTAATGGCATGAATGTGACATACAGATCACTGAAAATGTAACATGTCTACGTTCTCATGCTCACTGACACTAGTTGTTTGCCTCTTGGTTACTGTTAAGTTTAGCTCTTCTTTTGTAAAAAGACAAAGCTTCTGGTCTTTAAGGAAGTATCAGAAGTAGGCTCATAGCAGTTCCCAATGCTCTAGGAGCATTTCTTCAACAGCCAACTGGTGTTATGGGTTCAGTCAGGGGTGGAATTCTAGCAAGAGCTCCTTTGCATATTAGGCCACACACCCCTGATGTAGCCAATCCTCCAACAGCTTACAAGAGACTTTTTTGTAAGCTCTTGGATGATTGGCTACATTGGGGGTGTGGCCTAATATGCAAAGGAGCTCCTGCTAGAATTCCACCCCTGGGTCCAGTAGTGGTCATTCCCTGTTAGGTTACTCCAGGCAGTACCTGGAGATCTTCCTGAATTATAACTGGTCTCCAGAATACAAATATCAGTTATCCTGAAGGAAATGGCAACTTCAGAGGGTGGACTCTAGGGCGTTATACCCCACAAAGGTCCCTCTCTTCCCCAAACCCTTGCATCTCTGGGCTCTACCCTCCAAATCTCCAGGAATTTTCCAACCCAGAGCTGCCATCCCTATTCCCACCATTTTGAGACAATAATTCTGGGGAGGCAAGAAGACATACTGATAACTAGATATGTTACTGCCCTATCAGCTAAAAGATTCCTGTACCCCAGGAGTAGGGATGGGCATGAGCCAGGAAAATTCAGTTTGTTTCGGATCGTGGTGTGCCTAGTTTGTGAGCCACGGACCACGCTGAACTTTTAAGAGCTAAACAAATTGGTTCCGTTTGTGAGGTTCATGATGTGTTAGAACACCCCCCTTCCCCGACATGCTAGAGACACTAAACTCACAAGGGATCTCCGACTGACTCTCCTTTACCTACCTTCCAAGTTTGGTGAGGATTGGATTTACAGGTCCCCAAAGAAGGTGCCCCCATCCTCCATTGTTTCCAATGGAGGAGAAAACAGCAAAAAAAGAAAAAAAGGAAAGGAAAGGAAAGGAAGCCCAGTAGAAGATAATCAAAGTCCCAGGGAATCTCTGCAGTAGAGACTGAAGGTGGTGGTGGTGGCAGCATTTTTGAAAGTCCAGCAGAACCAATGCAATGTGCCCAGCAGAACCAGTGCCACCGTGGCAGTGCAAACCCAACAGAACTATGGTCAAATCGGAGAACCTCTGCAGTAGAAAGTGAAGGTGGGGGGGGGCATTTTGCAAGCCCAGCAGAACCCATGCAATGTACTAGCGCCCAGCAGTACATTGCCAGCAAGGCAAGCCGTCTGCCAGTTCTCTGCTACCTCTACGTTTCTCTTCCCCAGCCAGCTCTGCCCCTCTTTCCCCCCAAACAAGCCCAGATACTGTGGTGGTGGGGAATTTAAACACTATGGAACAAATATATATTATCATCATGAAGAAATATCACATTATAAATTCGTATAATAATTCTCATTACATATAACGTTATCGAACACACTTATCCTAACTCCAAATGGAAACCAAAAGGGGGTCTTTTGCATTGAGTTTGTGAATGGTGAATTTTCTCTGACCCTGCAGGTGGAACAAGCCATGAGCCATGAGAATGTAACCCGCTGGACTGCCTCTGAAAACATGGAAGAGCTTGATGTGGAAATGTATATCCCCCGGTTCAAGCTTGAAAAGGAATTTGACCTCAACTTGGCTTTGCAAAGGCTCGGGATGATTGATGTGTTTAGCGAAACCGCAGCCAACCTATCTGGAATGTCTCCCTCGACGCAACTCTGCTTGTCCAAAGTGGTGCACAAAGCCTATGTGGAAGTGAATGAAGTGGGCACTGAAGCAGCTGCCGCCACGGGCGCTGTGGTTTCCAACAGATCTTTAGTGCATTATGAACAATTTGTTGCCGATCACCCATTTCTCTTCTGGATCCAGCACAATCCGACCAACACCACCCTTTTCCTTGGCAAATTCTGCTCTCCTTAAAGGTCAAGACAGTTTTGTAACCTTAACCTTATTTTTAAAAGCTCTCTGATCAAATGAGATGTTTGGATGGTCTGTCCTTTTTGCAATGAGGCCTTCTTGTATAAGGTCTATTTTCTTTGCTTCTTTTAAATAGTTGCATCCAGAGCTTTTTGGGGTAGCAGGGACTCCTTTGCATATTAGGCCACACCCTGCTGTCGTGGCCAATCCTCCAAGAGTTTACAGGGCTCTTAGTGCAGGGCCTACTCTAAGCTCCAGGAGGATTGGCTACATTAGCAGGGTGTGGCCTAATATGCAAAGGAGTTCCTGCTACAAAAAAGCCCTGGGTACATCCTGCCTTATCTTCAGACTCAAGGCAGCAAATGAAGCAGCGTGGTGTAGTGGTTAAGTTAGTATGATGTAACGGTTAAGAGCAGCAGACTCTAATCTGGAGCACTGGGTTTGATTCCCCTTTCCTTCACATGAAGCCTGCTGGGTGACCTTGGGAGAGTCACAGTTCTCTCAGAACTCTCTCTGCCTCACCTGTTGTGGGGAGAGGAAGTGAGAGCCAACATGGTATAATGGTTAAGAGTGGTGGAGAACCACACTAGTCTGCCTTTCCCCAAGAGTCAGACTGAATGGTACAAGGTCTGCTCATTACCAGAGACAGGTCTAACAACTGAGTACTCTATTGTCTCTCCGAATTGGAGCAAAACCACTTTGCCACAATACCAAGTAGAACTACCCTTCACTCCATCTGCTCTTTTTCTGAGGCAGACCTGAACTATCATTGTTCCCTCCCTGAGGCAGACTTGACCTGAACTGCCACTTCCTGTGCCTCCCTCTAACAGCAGATCCACCTTCTGAAAGGTGATTGGATGCAGGAGCAGCACTCCCATAGGCTCAAGTGAATGGTTGTTTTCACCTTCAGGGGTTAGACAGCCTACTGTCAATCACAGTAGGTAACAGAGAAGAAAAAGAAAACACCCAGTAACAGAGCAACCAATGAGAGCCCATTGTGGGCGGGGGAACAGAAGTCAGTTGAGATTTTGGCAGTTGAATTTTTTTCAGTTGATGGTTTGAAAGGTTGAGTGAGAGGAGAGTTTGTTGAAAAGGTTTAAGTAACACAAATATGAGTTAGGGACAGAGCTCCATAACTGGAACTGTCCTGAAATCGACAGTGTAATCATATGCAGTTACTCCAGGCTAAATTCATTGGGAGTAACTCCACATAGGAGTACACACTTAAGACCAATAAAGTTTTATTCAAACTATAAGCCAAGGGTGTCAAACTCATTTGTTATGAGGGCTGAATCTGACATAAATGAGACCTTGTTGAGCCGAGCCATGTCAGGCTGGGCCATTTGTGTTCCTATTTAAAATTTGGTAGTAAAGATATAAACTTTATAAAGGACACAGAGAAACATAATTAAAATAAAACATGCTTAAAACATTAGCACTCATTGATCTTAAAGGTGCTTTCTTTGTAGCTCTTCCATGGGATACAGGGAACTGGGCAAAGGAAGCTCTGGGTCTTTCCTTTGTTCCCCAGGGGGCCAGGAGAGGGAGGAGCCTCAGCCAATAGAAGGAAGAGAGGCTCTGCTGTGCTATTGAGAGAGCCTGGCAAAGCAAGCTCTCCCTCCCCCCTCCTCTCCAAGAGAGGAGCCTCAGCTAATGGAGAACATAGAGGCTTTGCTCTGTAGCTCTGCTGTGCAATTGAGCAAGCCTGGCAAAGCAAGTTGTTATGCAGAAGGAAGCAAGAGAAAGGGAGAAGGAAGCAGATTACAGCCAATTGCTTGGGGGCCTGATAACCCTAACCCTTCCTGTCTGCCCTCATGATCTGCCTAAATTCAAAGAATCAATGAAAATATCAGGACCATGGGGTAATACAACACGACTAAATGAAAAAACCTCACCATGCACAAATTATTTTTCTACTTTTTAATATAATTAAAGTCTGTGTTACAGAAATGTTCATTTATATCTGTGTGTCAATTTACACCTTCTATACTGGCCCAGCTAAAAGTACAAGCAACAAATTTACATATTCCACATCTCAAAACATGACACTAGACCTTGAAATAAAGTGCTAGTGTTTTCCCCACCAAATTCCACGTCTCAATATAACACCAGCTCTACAGAATGCAAATATGCTCCAATTTATATCTCCTGACGCTGACGGAATTTTAATAACTACGTAGCCCGTTTCGGTTCTTCATCAAAGGAACTGGATCAGTTCTTTGGCAATTTGCTGGCTTCTGGAGAGCTGCCCTGCCATGATCTTATTCTCTCATAAGCGGTTTAAATAGTGCCTCTCCAGGGCTACAATACAATGCATACAATTTGTAAAATTACACAAACCTTTATAAATTTTATTAACATTTTTAAGGATAGGCTATAATAATGCAAACTTACCGCTTTAGAATCAATGTAGAACAGGGGTTGACCAATGGTAGCTCTCCAGATGTTTTTTGCCTACAACTCCCATCAGCCCCAGCCATTGGCCATGCTGGCTGGGGGTGATGGGAGTTGTAGGCAAAAAACATCTGGAGAGCTACCGTTGGCCACCCCTGATGTAGAATATTAAATGTGGAACACCATTACTTTCTGTTCATAAGACTTTCAAACATCAACGTATAACACTTTTAAAACATTGAACAGAAAAGTAATGAACAGAAGGTAATGGTGTTCCACATTTAAGATGCTTGATATTCTACATTGATTCCAAAGTGGTGAGTTTGCATAATTATAAAACGGTAAAGATAGTCCCCTGTGAAAGCACCAGTCGTTTCCGACTCTGGGGTGACAGGCACTATAATAAATCAGTTCAAACAGATCTAATTCCCCAGGTGGATTACAACACTATGGGAAACCACAGCGGGCAGGTATGAAAAAACTCCAAAAAAACCACTGCTTGTGCGCTTACTTACAAAGAAGCACTCTAACTCTTCAAAATATCTCATACAACTCTATTCAATAATTCATACCTTTCAATATACTCATTTTGCCAACATTTGCATATATTCCATCACAATTCCAACTACATTTACAAAGAAAATTCACTGTCAATGAAAATGTATACTTCTAAAGGGAATACAGTCCTATTCTTCTTAAAGACACAGTCCCAATAATGACAGTTACATTATTGTGTCAGGGGATCCCCTCGTTTGACGACCCTCCCCACCACTTTAGGGATACCAGAAAGTGGGGGGAGGGAAATGTCCACTAAGTGCTCCATTATACCCTATGGAGAATAATAGAGGCACCACATTTTCAGCTTACACCTGGTGCCTCTCCTAAAAAACCCTCCCAAATTTCAAAAAGATCCGCCAGGGGGTCCAATTCCATGAGCCCCAAAAGAAGGTGCCCCTGTCCTCCATTATTTCCAATGGAGGGAAGGCATTAAAAGAAATGTCCCTTTAAATATGACCTGAACTCCGTTTGGAGTTCAGACTTGCTTGTCACACCCTTGCTCCTGGCTCCATCCCCAAAGTCTCCTGGCTCCACCCCCAAAGTCCCCAGGTATTTCCCGAGTCGGACCTGGCAACCCTATTAATGCCCCATGATCAGGGCTTCTTTTGGGCAGGAATGCAGTTCCGGCTGACTTGGCATCAGGGGGCGTGGCCTGATATGTTAATGAGTTCCTGCTGGGCTTTTTCTCAATAAAAAGCGCTGTGCAACCCAATTGTGAGGTTAGGGGTTGTGGCCTAATATGCAAATAAGTTCCTGCTGGGCTTTTTCTACCAAAAAAGTCCTGCCCATGATAGCTAAATAAAATATTAGAAGCTGAACTCTTAAACTAGCTGTACTTTGAAGTTATCCTCATGCAGAGAGATCCAAGCGGGCAGCCGGGTTGGTCTGAAGCAGAAGAACAAAGTAGGAGTTAAGTTTCACCTTTAAGACCAACAAAGTTTTATTCAGAATGTATGCATACTTCTCCAGACGAGGGGATAGGATATCCCCTGGTCGGAAGAAGTGTGCATGTGGACGAAAGCTTACATTCTGAATAAAACTTTGTTGGTCTTAAAGGTGAAACACGACTCCAACTTTATCCTCATTCAGGAAGCTGCAAGGTGTCATGTTTCTCAAGGCAAACATTTATGCTGTTGCTTTCCTTTGGTAAGCTGACTGCGGCTAAAGCTGGGATGAAGAAAACTGGAGCCTGCTTTGGATAATTTACAATGACCATTGCAGTGTTTAAGAAACAGGAAGCAAGAGGGAGAAGGAAGAAGCTCAAGAAATGCTTGATGTTATGAGCAGGCAATCTTTCCGTGTGGATGTGTTCCACCTACAAGGCAGTATATTGATGTATAGCATACTTTTATCTGTATATCTATGTGCATCCATAAACATTAGGCATAGAAAATAGCTATAGCTCCACCCTCTTTTAGACTTTTAGCTCTCATCGCTAATTGGTGGGATGGGAAACACGTCTCCCTTCCCCTTTTCTCTTTTCCTCTTCTCCTTATGATAATCTTGGGTCGGGGAGGGTGTGAGAAGCTGCAGAGTCTTGTGAGCAAAAATTCTACGTTGTGAGCTACTGGCATTAAAGGTATGAGCTACTGCGTAAATTATTATGCTCTGGGGTCCCCCTTCCTGAGCTAAGACAAAAATGTGTGAGCTGGAGGCTAAAAAAAAAAATCTGTGAGCTAGCTCACGCTAACTCAACTTAGAGGGACCACTGCTCCCATGTAATTAAAAGTCATTGCAAACACCTCTGACTGAGCATGAAAGCAACCTAGCCGCCTGTAAAATTCTTTCTAGATTGGCATGATGCGTTCTCTGTAGCCACCCCAACTAGCAATCTGGATGCAGCCTTTAGTACCACTTGACCCTTCTGAATTGTTTTCAGGGTCATCCTTATGTTTCGCAATAATCCAGTCTGGATGTGAGGGGAGGGTGGACAACTGTGGCCAGTTTGCGCTTGCTGAGGAAAGGCTGTAGCTGTGCTGCATCACCCTAAACGAGCCAACGTGCCACAGAGGAGATCTGCATCCCCCTCAGGAACTCAGGATCTAAAAATATCTCTCCTATATCTGACCCAGAGCTGGCTCTACTGTTGGCTAAGATCATGCATAAAGTGAGGCAGCCCTAGTCCTCATCAGATTTCAAATACCATTAAGAAGAAGAAGAAGACTGCAGATTTATACCCCTCCCTTCTCTCTGAATCAGAGACTCAGAGTGGTTTATTTGTAATTTGTTTTTATTTATTTGTAATTTACAGTCTCCTATATCTTCTCCCCCCACAACAGACACCCTATGAGGTGGGTGGGGCTCAGAGGACTTTCACAGCAGCTGCCTTTTCAAGGACAACCTCTGCCAGAGCTATGGCTGCCCCAAGGCCATTCCAGCAGGTGCCAGTGGAGGAGTGGGGAATCAAACCCGGTTCTCCCAGATAAGAGTCCATGCACTTAAACACTACATCAAACTGGCTCTCCCTTAAATTAAAATAAAGCAATTGATCAATTATTTGGTGAATAATCATGCTTTTATGGCCACCGGGGTGCCATTTGGATTTTCTGCTACAAGAAGCAAACATACCATCATTGATTAAACAAAGTGGGAACTGGTTCATCCAGTTATGTTGATAGTGAGTGGTCATTCAGGCCTATTATGCACAAGTGTTTTCTCTTGCTTTCCCCATGCATGTCCATCAGGTTTTCTTTGTTGTTCTGCATTGGTTTTCCTCCCTTCAGCACTCAGTTCATTTTCTGTTCACTGTTTCCTCAGGTTTTCTGAGCGGCTTCTGTGTCAATTTTCCCCTTGTTTCACTTCCAAGCCAAATGGAATTCAAAAGTGTATACATTCCTTCAGATATCTGCCCACCCACCGTTTGCCACCCCTTGAAGGTCACTGCCTATCCTCTTCAAGGTCCATTCAACTGAGAGCCAAGTGTGCAGACTCTTATCTGGGAGAACCGGGTTTGATTCCCCACTCCTCCACTTGCAGCTGCTGGAATGGCCTCGGGGTCACCCATAGCTCTTGCAGAGCTGTCCTTGAAAGGGCAGCTTCTGGGAGAGCCCTCTCAGTCCCACTCGCCTCACAGGGTGTCTGTTGTGGGGGGAGAAGATATAGGAGATTGTAAACTGCTCTGAATCTCTGATTCAGAGAGAAGGGCGGGGTATAAATCTGCATCATTCTTCTTCTTCTTCATGCGCTTCAGACTTACCTCTACTTTAAAGCAGTTTCCAACCTTTAGACGGGTCAGGTCTTGCTTTTGGCGCATCACTTCCTCAGGTCTTGCTTTTGGTGCCTCACACTGAATCGTGACCTTGAAGCAACCATGTTTTAACATACTTCGTTGGACTGAAGACGGTTAAGGGAAATCCAACAATTTTTACAAACAATCAGGGCTTTTTTTCTGGAAAAAGAGGTGTCAGAACTCTCAAGAGGGAAATGAAGGAGAAACACACAGGAACCTCTCATGAATGTTTAAACATCTTTGAGAATTTTGTTTCCATGAAGAGGTTCTGGAACTCCATTGCACAGTGTTCCCCCTGGAAAAAAATGCCCTGTTTTCACTTTTTTTGTGAGGGGTGGGGCGTGTTGTGTAAACATGAAGCTTAGCTGCCAGCCTTATAGTCACTGTTTTTCTTGGGGGGTGGGGAAGGGGATGTCTGCCTTTATCAGTAAAGAGAGCTCACTCACTTGAGGTAGTTCACACAGTCCTCTGTTGGTGATGTATGATTTCACTGTCTAAGTGGAGGGAAGGGTGTGTGTCCGAGTAGGCTAAAAAGGATGGAATGGCAAACTAGTTCTGTAATGGTGAGCATCTTTGTAATAAACAAGAAACATTTGTCTTATTATAACTTAGAAGTATAAACATGGCAGTTTACAGACACATCATGGAAGCCCCCTGAGCAAAATAAAGGTTCCCTAAGCATAAAAAAAAATTCTGGTTAACAGATCTGACTTGAGTGTAAGGAAAACCCCTTAATGGTAGGTTTCAGGAAGTTTATTATATACAGACATAATTTACCAGCATATTGTATCAGTTTTATTTCTGGCTATTAAACTCAAAGGGAATCAGAATGTCAGGGATAGTTTCACTGTCAACTTCATAAACAATAAATTCTCCCTGTGCACACTCAGAAAGATTGTGTTTTAGTGAAAGAAATGAACGAATCACCCGGGATTTTTTTTAGCAGGAACGCACAGGAACACACTTCTGGCTGGCTTGGTGTCAGGGGATAGAATCATAGAAGTTGGAAGGGACCTCCAGGGTCATCTAGTCCAACCCCCTGCACAATGCAGGAAACTCACAAACACCTCCCCGTAAATTCACAGGATCTTCATTGCTGTCAGATGGCCATCTAGCCTCTGTTTAAAAACCTCCAAGGAAGGAGAGAATGTGGCCTAATATGCAAATAAGTTCCTGCTGGGCTTTCTCTTAAAAAAAGCCCAGTGCAAAACAATGGTGACATCAGTGGGTGTGGCCTAAAATGCAAATGAGTTCCTGCTGGACTTTTTCTGCAATAAAGCCCTGCTAATCACAAACATGAGCGAGCCAAGATGTGCTGTTCTTCCTAACCCCGCTGCCTATGCTCCATTGCTGCAGTTCATTGCAGTTTTCCTAATCCATATTCTTTCAACCTCTCACTTAGAGACATGTATTGGGGACAGTGGTGGAAGAAGGAAAGCAGTGATATTTCCAAGATGTTCAGCATGCATAAGAAGGCCCATGTTCCCTTTAAGCTGCAGAGTCTTGTGAGCAAAAATTCTACTTTGTGAGCTGCTGGCATTAAAGCTGTGAGCAACTGCATAAATTAGTGTGCTCTGGGGTTGTCCTTCCTGAGCTAAAATAAAAATATGTGAGCTGGAGCCTAAAAATATGTGAGCTAGCTCACACTAATTCCGCTTAGAGGGAACACTGAATTCAAAACGAATGTTCCCTCTAAGCTGCAGTGTCTTGTGAGCAAAAATTCTACTTGGTGAGCTACTGGCATCAAAGCTGTGAGCAACTGGCATTAAAGTTGTGAGCCACTGCATAAATTATTGTGCTCTGGGGTTATCCTTCCTGAGCTAAAACAAAAATGGGTGAGCTGGAGGGTAAAAATCTGTGAGCTAGCTCATGCTAACTCAGCTTAGAAGGAACACTGATGCAGGTGAGATATGGTTTTATTTCTTTTTCAGAGATAAGCCACAGATGACTCATCTTAGTTATCTCTCTAAGTACAAAGCGGTGTCAGTAAAGAGTGACTTTCACAGCTCCACTCTAAGCAGAATTCTATCCTAAGCCCATTGGGGTCAGTGGTCAGAGAAGGGCGCAACTTTGTTTGGCACTGTTGAAGCCCCAAATGGCCTTGATCTAGGGTTGCCAAGTCCAATTCAAGAAATATCTGGGGACTTTGGGGGTGGAGCCAGGAGACATTGGGGGCGGAGCCAGGAGCAAGGGTGTGACAAGCATAATTGAACTCCAAGGGAGTTCTGGCCATCACATTTAAAGGGACAGCACAGCTTTTAGAATGCCTTCCTTCCATAGAAAATAATGAAGGTTAGAGGCACCTTCTTTTGGGGCTCATAGAATTGGACCCCCTGATCCAATCCTTTTGAAACATGGGGGGTATTTTGGGGAGAGGCACTAGATGCTATACTGAAAATTTGGCGCCTCTACCTCAAAAAACAGCCCCCCCCAGAGCTCCTGACACCCGCGGATCAATTCCCCATCATTCCCTATGGGAATCTTTCATGGAGGTGCATAATGGCTGTGTGGGTGGGGCTTCCCCCGCCGGCCAGCTGGCTGGGGGAGGGGGGAAGCCTGTAAAACCAGGGGATCCCCCGCTGGGACCTGGGTGTTGGGAAGCCTACCTTGATCTCCAGTAGCAAGGTCTTCACTCATCTGAACCATTCCATTCTTTTGGACCTGTTGTGCAGTGCAGACTCTTTTAAGGACAGGACAGGACAGTAGCTCCAAGGGGCCATCTAAACCAGCACAAAATTTATTCACAGAGTAAATTGTCACTTGTGTCCCTCAAAGCTAAGTTGAACAAGGGCCCCCTTGGAGCAGCTGGTTCCAAAGCTACTATCCGGCTACCTTCATCATTTCAGAACGGACAATTTTGTTGGCATTCTCATTTTCGATTTTTAAAAGCTACGATTCATTGGATGCTTTTAAAGTAGAGAAGCAATTTTAAAATATAAATATGCAGCAGGGATTTCGTGGTGTCAGATGTGCAAGTCATGTTGTTGTGTTGGGTGCCTTGCCTGGTTGCACCTTACAGAGGGATGGAGCCAGGGGTCATTTGGTAGAAAAAGAGAAGCTGGAGCTTATTAGTGCGGCTCCTTTACATAACTCATTTGCATATGCCACACACCCTTGACATCAGTGGAAAGTGTACTAAATTATATCAGCTCAGCATCTACCTTAAAATGCTTCTTGAATTAGAATTGTCATAATAAAACCTTGCTCCCATCAGACTTTAAAATTACTTTCACCTATGTGGCCACAGTGGCATGATGAAGATTTCCATCTGTCTGCTTTATATGTTTTGGTTATTTCCCAATTTTTTGTGGGGAAAAATATTAGAAAGCTTGTCAAAATTTTCACAGGGGGTTTGAATAATGAAGCCCAGAAGCAAGTATTTTTTTTGGGGGGGGGGGGTAAGAAAGAAAGAGCATAATAAAAGTTAGAGGTTCTGGAGCTCTGCTCCTGTGAGTTCCTGCCCCAAAAAAGGCCTTGATAGAGCCATAAGAATATCAGCTATGCTTTGGGCAGGTAAGCAAGTGGGAAGAAGAAGAAGAAGAAGATATTGGATTTATATCCCGCCCTCCACTCCAAAGAGTCTCAGAGCGGCTCACAATCTCCTTTACCTTCCTCCCCCACAACAGACACCCTGTGAGGTGGGTGGGGCTGGAGAGGGCTCTCACAGCAGCTGCCCTTTCAAGGACAACCTCTGCCAGAGCTATGGCTGACCCAAGGCCATGCAAGCAGATGCAAGTGGAGGAGTGGGGAATCAAACCCGGTTCTCCCAGATAAGAGTCCGCACACTTAACCACTACACCAAACTGGCTCTCCAGGAAGCCCTGCTTGGACAGTGGCAAGGCTAAAATAAGCTCAGAGTCCAGAAGGTCACATCTTAACATGTTGTGGCTCAACCAAATTTTTTTGGTATAATTTTCATGACAACATAGTCAAAAATATGCTTATCTAGAAAAGAAAAAAGGAAATTGTCAAGGGGGAACATAAAAAGTGCCCTTGCTATTTCAGATGAGAGACACACTGGGTGCGATCACACAAGCAGTTTGGCCCGACATAGCCACCTCTCCCCTCCAGATGAAATTGGTACTCCCTCTAAGCTGTGGAGTTTTGGGAGCAAAAATTCCACTTTGTGAGCTACTGGCATTACAGTTGTGAGCTACTGCATAAATTTGCTCTGGGGCCATTTTTCCTGAGCTAAGACAAAAATGCGCAAGCCAGAGGCTAAAAAATTGAGCTAGCTCACACTAACTCAGCTTAGAGGGAACACACTGGGTATGATCAAACGTGCACATCTGACTTCTATGCCCCACTCGTCCCTACCTCACACTAAAATGACTTCCACACGGATTAAATAGCCACTGGCAGATTTCGGTGGGCACCTTGGCAAGGAGCTTCCATAGCGGGTTCCCAGGTGTTTGATCACCTGACTGCACCATAGAGACACATGAGTGATGTTATCATCCCCCCTGGAGATCTGGGCCCTGCGGGATCTGCTTCAATTCCACAGGGCTTGTAAAACAGAGCTCTTTCGCCAGGCTTTCAGCTGAGGCAGTGGGCGTCGGTTGTTATTGGCCTCCCCCCCCTCATTCCAACACAGCGCTACAAGATCTGCTTGACCTGGACAATAGGTCACATCTGTGAGGCAGAATCTGCCATCTTAGTCTGTCTAATTTTAGATTTTATATATTTTAAACTGGTCTTTTATTGTTTTTACTGTTGACTGTTTTTATGATGTAACCCGCCCTGAGCCTGTTCTATAGGAAGGGCGAGCTAAAAATCGAATAAAATAAATAAAATAAAAATCATTCTACACCATTTTGGTGTGTCCTTTCCTCCCCGCCCCCCCAGTCCCACTCAGACGTGCACTTCAGCACCCCCATAGAACACAGCCAGGAGCACGTGTGTGCTTGTCTGCTTCTGTATGAGCACAGTGGGACTTAGAAAAAAAATTAAACCAGCCCAGCCACGGGTCTGTTGTTGTGGCATGTTAGTGATATGAATAACCAACCATGGACCCACACAGTACTGTGCTGCTGGCTTAGTGGGCACTGTCTGATTGATAGGAATTGCCCCAAACTCAAGTGGTGTCATAAGTCAGCCTGAGCTAGAGTCTGAGAGCTCTCTCTCTGACAAGGAGCTTCCTGTCGGGTCTCAGTTAGCAGATCAGACACAAGCGCTTGCGGCTGATAACCCTCTCTCCGACAGAGAGCTGTCTGTTGGGTCTCAGCGGATATAAGGACCCACAGCTGATCTCGCTAACCTTAAATCTGTACCATTTTGCATTCTAAACCACTGCCTACCAGCTATATGTAGCTCTGCTCACTGTACCTGATTCCTTGTCTTATAAAGTGTGCTTGGGGCACACAAAAGCTTATGTTCTGAATAAAACTTTGTCTTAAAGGTGCACTTGACTCCTACTTTGTTATACTGCTTCAGACCAACACGGCTGCCCACTTGGATCTAAGAAACCACACTGGCAGACCAAACAGCTACAGCTTAAGGCAAGTCAATGCATGAAAGCTCAGAAGCAATTAGCCAGCCAACAGAAGCTAATCCTAGATCTCCTGACTCCCACAGGCAACCCTGGGTTAAAAGGCACAGAGTTTCAGGTGAGGCAGAGGAGCGAGTAGCTCATGGCCCTCTGCAGACTGTCAGATGAGAGTGGTTGCAGGGTGGAGGCTGAGTAAATTGGACAGGCAGCCAGCTCATTAGTGCCTTCTGTAATAACAGCCAGAAGAGACAGGAAGGTTGTGGATGCAACAAATGCCTTGGGTGTTGATCCACCCACTCTGCTACTCCTGAACCTTGCCCACCTTGACTCTTTGCCTACCTTGACCCTTGACTGGATTTAGACCTCTGGCCTTTCTGGACTCCCAACTTTGGATGTGTACTAACCTGGCTATTCAACTCTGACTACTGGACGAAAGTGACCTCTCTGGTGCCCTGACCTAGGACTGAACTCTTGATACCTGCTACTGCCTTGCTTGCTGGACACCCTGCCTCGCCCTTTGGAAGGACCAGGCCATTACAAATGGCTTATTTAAAGCCGAGATACTGCCGCGGCAACCTACTCATCTGACCGCACCCGTTGAGTCAACTGTGGTGCTTCTAGCAGTGATGAGCTAGATGTTTTGGGGAACTTACATAGAATAACTTTCCGAGAGTAGGGCACATTGATATTGCAATCCTAAGCAGAGTTCCACCCTTCTAAACCCTGACTTCTATGGACTTGGAAGGGTGTAACTGTTTAGGATTGCGCTGTAAGTAATCCTAAGAATACACACTCTGAAATAAGTCTCATTGATTCTCTCATGTTTACTGTGGCCTCAGAGGTACAATCACAAGAGCATTCAATTAAGCAGTGGCCTAATTTTCCTCCAGAAAGGGTTTCTGAGGTCTATTCTCCCCACATCCTCACTCCCTCCCAAGCCCCCTGGCTGCAAAAGCACTCCCAGGCAATGTTTCCTCTAAGCCATGGAGTCTTGTGAGCAAAAAATACTTCGTGAGCTACTAGCATTAAAGTTGTGAGCTACTGGCATTAAAGCTGTGAGCTACTGCATAAATTAGTTAGCTCTGGGGCTATTTTTCCTGAGCTAAGACAAAAATGTGTGAGCCAGAGGCCAAAAATCTGTGAGCTAGCTCACACTAACTCAGCTTAGAGGGAGTCCAGTGTTGTCATTTCTGGGTTCTGGGATAAAGTTGTCTGGGTTCAGAGTATAAGTGAAACCACAGTTCTGCTGTCTGTGGGATATGCTATTACAAAAAGGGCCCATTTTATGAACAACATGAAGACTGCATTAGGCAAATTTGATTTAGTCATCAGTACGCAACAGATGCAAAACTGGAACAGGGCAGGAGTGGAAAATGCACACACTAACAGACACACACACATATATATCTCCAGTGAGTGACACAGAAGACTCGTCTTCCTGATCTAAACTACACATTGGAAATCAAGGTAAATGTATTATTTTTCAGAGTTGAACTGGTACATTACTGCCATTTTTGTTGATGGGGATGTGTCCAATTTTTTCCCCAGTTCAGCTCATCAGATTTGCCAAATTAGCTTAACTATGTACATTTTGTAGAGTTAGATTCCTTTGTATTTATCGCACTATATCTGTCAAATGTTGCTGTTTTGTTTTTACAGGTCCCTTTCTAATAGGAGTTGGAAATCTTTTCTTGTATGAGCCAATAGACCTTTAAGTACGTATCAAAACCCTCCTTTAAATAGTATCATCAGTTGTCCAATTGTGCTAGTACAGGGAGATTTCCTTGCTGTGATATGGTGGGTGAGCCCCACCTAAGAGGGTGGTTCCATCAGTAGAACAGGATGACCCTATTGCTAGTCTCCATCGGTGGTCAGACTCTACTAGTCCATCAGCCCATCCTCAACCTCGTATCCAATGGAAATGAAGCTCAACAAATATTGTAAGAGGCAGACATGGAGAAGAAAAACAGAACTTAAAATTTCAGTGTTTTGTTGAGAATGGGAACTGTTTTACCAATGTCTGTTAGTGAGATTGTGATGCTAGGGTTGTAAAGAAATATCTGGGGACTTTGGGGATGAAGCAAGGAGACTTTGAGGGTAGAACCAAGAGCCAGGATTGAACTCCAAAGGAGAGTTCTGGCCATTATATTTAAAAGGACTGCATGCCTTTTAAATGCCTTCCTTCCATTTGGAAATAATGAAGGATAGGGGAACATTCTTTGGGGGCTCATAGGATTGAGCCCCTGTCCAATCTTTCTGAAACTTGGGGGGTATGTAGAAAAGTTGGTGCCTCTACCTCAAAAAACAGGCCTCCCCCAGAGCCCCAGATACCCACAGATCAATTCTTCATTATACCCTATGGGAATAGGTCCCCATAGAGTATAAAGAAGTGCCCAGCAGACTTTTCCCTCCCCGCCTTGCTTTCTGATGTTGCTGAAGGAAGGTTAGGGCTCAAAACTGGGGAATCCCCTGCCCCCAACTGGGAATTGGCAACCCTATATGATGCTAATTTATTTGAAATGTTCCTCTGAATCAGTGTTCCCTCTAAGCTGAGTTAGTGTGAGCTAGCTCACAGATTTTTAGCCTCCAGCTCACACATATTTGTCTTAGCTCAGGAAGGATGACACCAGAGCTAGGCTTCCCAACCCTCCCGCCCTGGCGGGGGACCCCTTGATTTGCAGCCTTTCCCCCCGCTCTCCAAAAATTTGGAAGCGGGAGGAGGAGGGGGAAAACGGCGCCAAGGAGCGAGGCGAGCCGCGAGTCCTGGTCCTTCTGAGCCCATCTCGGAGAAGTAGCCTCTAAATAGATCCAAGTGGGCAGCCCTGCTAGTCTGAATCCTACTTTGTTTCTCCAGCCTTGGATCACTCCTACATTGTAGGATGCGTTCGCGGCGGACCAGGCAGGCCAGACTCTCTTTTGGTTGCGCTCATTTCCCCCTCCCATGTGATCGGGTTGGGCGGGGTGCAGGCGCGTTGCAGGGCTGGGCAGCAGCAGGCGCTGAAATTCAAATATGAAGGGCGGTTGATAGCTACTTTTGCCTCAGAGGGACGCAGCGAAGGGAGAGCGAGCGCCGTAGCAGTGCCTGTTGCAGACATGGACCCTTTCACTGAGGTAAACAGCTGCTCACTGACGGGCCACTTCTGTTTGTGGAGAGGGAGCTTTGTACGGGTGGGAGGGATGCTGACGGAGGGAAGCCTTTGCGTGTGTGGGGTGAGAAGGAAGGTTCCTTTGTGTGGCGGCGGCGGCGACAACCAGCTCACATTCAGGGCTCGTTTCTTTATGTTGGGGAATAACTTGAATTTCACCAGATAATGCCCTCACTCCCAGGATTACTTCAAGCTGGGAAAATGGTGGGGAGGGGGCCTGAAACCCATTCTCCATGCACACCATGGTCTTGATCAACGTTCCCTCTAAGCTGCAGAGGCTTGTGAGCAAAAATTCTTCTTTGTGAGCTACTGGCATGAAAATTGTGAGTAGGGTTGCCAATCCCCAGGTGGGGGCAGGAGATCGGGGGGGGGACTGTTTTTTGGGGTAGAGGCACCAATTTTCAGTAAAGTATATAGTGCCTCTCCCCAAAATACCCCCCAAGTTTCAAAAAGGTTAGACCAGGGGGTCCAATTCTACGAACCCCAAAAGAAGGTGCCCCATCCTTCATTATTTCCTATGGAAGGAAGGAATTGAAAAAGTGTGCCGTCCCTTTTAATGTGATGGCCAGAATTCCCTTTGGAGTTCGATTATGCTTGTCACAGCGTTGATCTTGGCCCCACCCCTAATGTCTCCTGGCTCCACCCCCAAAGTCCCCAGATATTTCTTGAATTGGACTTGGCAACCCTATCCAGAGCACACTAATTTATGCAGGAGCTCACAACTTTAATGCCAGGGGCTCACAACTTTTATACCAGTAGGCAGCTCACAAAGTAGAATTTTTGTTCACAAGACTCTGCAGCTTAGAGGGAAAATTGCTCTGAATGTCACCGCGGCATTGAGCATTGGGGGTTTGAGCACCCAGGTGGACCCAGTTTCAAATCCTCAGTGCTGGTCAGTGTTAATGCAGGAGTTCCCAATTTGCTTGAGTCTGTGGGCTGCAATGGGAGGAAGTGGCAAAATGGCTCCCACAGGGCGCCAGGGCCAGTTGCATGCCAGGAGGTTGCAAATCAAGCATCCCTCTAAGATGGAAGAAGAGTTTGTCAGTGGAAACACCTTGCAGGGCCTTCGGTTCTTCTGCCGCTTGGGTTCTTCCGAAGCTTCTCCTACTGCAGTGAGGCAGAAGAGAGCCAGGACTGGTGTATTTAGAGGAAGAGATGCTTTGTTTGTTTGTTTGTTTTTTAAACCTAATTGGAATCAGGAAACCCTTGGCAGACACCATTTTGGAGACTTGGGCAATTCCATACTTATGGCCAGTTTAAGATTGTTTTCACCACAATTGGGGAGCAACCAGTCTCTGATGGTGGGGGGTCAGTTGCTAATGATGGGTGTGTCTTGTAACTGTTGACTCTTATGGCACTTTGCTGCCTCATGAGGTGTGGTAGAGTTAGGGGTGGAATTACAAGGCTCTTTTTTGTAAGCTCTTGGAGGATTGGCTACATCAGGGGTGTGTGGCCTAATATGCAAAGGAGCTCCTGCTAGAATTCCACCCCTGGGCAGTGTCATATCGGTGCCTCAGGGGATCACTTTGGAACTGTTTACTTCAGGCGTCTCCAACTCCTGGTCCATGGACCAGTACTGGTCCGTGGCCTGTTAGCAACCGGGCCATGAGTTGTATAATTATTTCATTATATATTACAATGTAGTAATAACAAGAAGAAGACATTGGATTTATATCCTGCCCTCCACTCCAAATTTCAGAGTCTCAGAGCAGCTCACAATCTCCTTTCCCTTCTGCCCCCATAACTGACACCCTGTGAGGTGGGTGGGGCTGGGAGAGCTCTCCCAGAAGCTGCCCTTTCAAGGACAACTCTGTGAGAAGCTATGGCTGACCCAAGGTCATTCCAGAAGCTGCAAGTGCAGCAGTGGGGAATCAAACTTGGTTCTCCCAGATAAGACTCCGCACGCTTAACCACCACACTGAACACTTCAGAAATAAAGCGCACAATTGTATCATCCTGAAACCATTGTCCTGCCCCCTGGTCTGTGAAAAAATTGTCTTCCACAAAACCGGTCCCTGTTGCTGAAAAGGTTGGGAACCACTGGTTTACTTGCAGCATGGGTCCAAGATGGCAGCCATGTCTGTCACTGTCTCCTGCCCCACTGCTCGCTGAGCCCTAACAGTGCATTAATATCCTTGCCTGGCATCCCAAGTGATCACTTGGATCAATTGGCCCTGGTTTGCCCAATATACTTCAAAGGACTACTCTGAGGATGAAATGAGACAACTCTATGGTCCAAGGCCTTTGTAGGAAGGGTTGGACACCTGGGAGATTTTCCTTCTGAGCAATGGGGTGTATTTCACATAACACTGTGGTGTAATATGCTGTCTAGTATGAGGTAATTTGTTATGAGGGAGTTATCCTCACAAGCACAGGGCGTTAATATTGAATATTTAAATTGTGTCCTTATTGTAGATATTTTGGATTTCAAAATGGCCTCGTCCCTCAGCGAATCAAATGCAAAATTTGCCCTTCACTTTTACCAGAAGCTGAGCCAGGCCAAACCCTGTGGGAACCTCTTGTTTTCTCCTGCAAATCTCACAAGTGCCCTGGGCCTTCTCCTTTATGGAGCTAGGGGCAGCACAGCACACGAAATAGAAAAGGTAAGCACCATTAACCCTGACATTATATTAAGTCTTCTGCATTCGGCGAGAAAGATGACGTCCGTTTGTACCTGTGGAGGTTTCTTCACAAGGCTGATGGATTTTCATTCTGTATAGCTAAATGTGGTGCCTTCCAAGGAGACAGATCAAGATTGGAAGCCGTGTTGGTCTGTAGCAGTCGAAATGAGCAAGAGTCCAGGAACACCTTAAAGACCACAGCTTTTTTTGTAGCAGGAACTCCTTTGCATATTAGGCCACACCTCCCTGATGTAGCCAATCCTCCTGGATCTTTCAGTAGGCCCTGTATGAAGAGCCCTGTAAGCTCTTGGAGGATTGGCTACATCAGGGGGCATGGCCTAATATGCAAAGGAATTCCTGCTACAAAAAAAAGCCCTTTTAAAAACTAACAAAATTTGTGGCAGTGACCAGTGACTCATGAAATCTCCTACCCTGCCACAAATTTTGCTATTCCTTAAAGTGCCACTAGAAGAAGAAGAAGAAGATATTGGATTTATATCCCATCCTATACTCTGAATCTCAGGCTGATTCTGCACTCACCTTGGTCTGGGGCAGGCTTCCGTTTGCGCGTGGAGCAAGGTGGCAATTTCACACCAGTTGCTCCACGCCGCCATTTTGCGCGGGGCAAACCTGTGATTTGCCCTGCCACAGTGTAAACCTGTTTTTTCAGGTTTACACTGCGGTGGGGCAAATCGCAGGTTTGCCCTGCGCAAAATGGCGGCGCGGAGCAACTGGTGCGAAATCGCCAGCTTGCTCCGCACAGAAATGGAAGCCTGCCCTGGACCAAGGTGAGTGCGGAATCAGCCTCAGAGCGGTCACAATCTCCTCTACCTCCCCCCCCCCCCTCAGACACCCTGTGAGGTAGGTAGGGCTGAGAGAGCTCTTACAGCAGCTGCCCTTTCAAGGACAACTCTAGCGAGAGCTATGACTGACCCAAGGCCATTCCAGCAACTGCAAGTGGAGGAGTGGGGAATCAAACCCGGTTCTCCCAGATAAGAATCCGTGCACTTAACCACTGCACCAAACTAGCTCACTGTTGTTCATTTCTACTGCTACAGATTGACACAGCTACCCGTCTTGATCTGATATGAAATACAAGATGATGTCATCGCAGTGCACATTGGAATAGATTAAATTCCTGTCCTGTTTCTAAAGTTACGTTTGCGCTTCACGTTTGCCGCAGGCCAACTCTATTTTCCGTGTGCACAATAGTTCTGCATTATGACACACATGTACTCATTATCATTTGACTAGAGTTACAGCAAGTGAACATTCAATCTGTGTCCAGTGCACAGTGCACTTGATTTTTCTTTATCTGGGCATTGAGTAATTCTCATGTTCCAGTCCACACATGTGGGATTCAAACCCCAATTCGTCTAGGTACTGGTCCCTGGTTGAATTCATAAAGTGATTGCACGTTGGCTCTTTCTTACAAACAGATGAGTGTACATACCAGCAGAATGTTTGTGCATTCACTGTAACATGTGAACTGGAGTGAAGAAGAAATCAGTTTGGGCATGATTTCAACACCAGTGTGCTGCCACTATAACACACCACATTGTACCTTGCTGAAAATGTACCACATTTTCCACTTTCATCTTTTGTTTCATTTGTGCCATAGCATAAAAAAAAGTTTCTTGTTGAAGGTACACACACACACACACAATAAATACTTCAGCTGAATTATAGTACAAGAGGATGCCCAACGTCGCTGAATATATTGAAACTGAAATGAATACTAGCACCAAAACGGTTTTAAATTGTTTTAAATGGTTTAACTGCTATTATCAATTGTCAAAACTTCAACGTTTATTCATTGTTTTATTGTTTGAGTCTTGATGGTCGTGAGCCACCCTGAGCCTGCTTCGGCGGGGAGGGCAGGATATAAATCCAAGGAATAAATAAAATAAAATATATATTAGGGGTGGCTAAACTTGCTTAGCGTAAGTACTACATAGAATAAATGTCAGATGTTTGAGAGCCGTAAGACAAGAACAAATATTACACGCAAGTCTTTGTTAAAATTTGCAATACTTTTCTTGCACAGAAGGATAAAATACATACATAATCAATCGACAACGCAACCATGCTAGAAGGAGACTTTGAAAAAAACCAAATGGAGAGGGACGGTGGCTCAGTGGTAGAGCATCTGCTTGGGAAGCAGAAGGTCCCAGGTTCAATCCCTGGCATCTCCAAAAAAGGGTCCAGGCAAATAGGTGTGAAAAACCTCAGCTTGAGACCCTGGAGAGCCGCTGCCAGTCTGAGAAGACAATACTGACTTTGATGGACCCAGGGTCTGATTCAGTATAAGGCAGCTTCATATGTTCAAAAACAAAACAAAAGCTGGGAATCAGTCCCTATAAGACTAGGGAAAAGTTAGGCAATTTTTTTTTTTTGGCACCAGTGGGAGAAAGAAACACACACATGCAATATAAATCACTCACCACCATTTGCATCATTATGCATCTCTCTTTGCCTTGGCACCAAGGTAAATACAGCTCCTCGAAGAGCTATGAAACTAAGGGGGAACCCTGCACTGCCCTCTTTGGTTCCATCCCTCCTTCCAGTGGCTCCTTCAGCTCTTGCACTCTCCCCCCTCCCGCCCCACATTAGGTCCCCAGGTGACCTCTGTGGTGGAGGAGAAGAGCTTGCAATCCTGCCTATCTCCTCCTCCTTCCCTGCTTCACACCTGGTGGCAATAGTCACCCACCTATGGGTCAGTGCTCAGAGGCTGACTGAGCTCCCAATGCTAAGCATGCTTACTTGAGAGTAAGCCGGCATTAAGTTCCTCCTCGATTTTTGGGAGCTGCACAATATGTGTGAAAGAGCTGCATGTAGCTCCTGAACAGCAGTTTGGCCACCCCTGATTTATAATACATACATTGCTGAAGATATATACACATTTATTTTTATTTTAATAATAATAATAAACTTTTATTTATACCCCGCCCTCCCCACCTGGGCAGGCTCAGGGCGGCTAACAAGACATGTGTTAGATTGATATCCCACCCTTTCTGCAAGTGAGATATAGACCGATTTTGCGCAAGGCTTGTTCTGGCGGAGAGCCAGTTTGGTGTCGTGGTTAAGTGTGCGGACTCTTATCTGGGAGAACCCGGTTTGATTCCCCACTCCTCCACTTGCACCTGCTGGAATGGTCTTGGGTCAGCCATAGCTCTGGCAGAGGTCGTCCTTGAAAGGGCAGCTGCTGTGAGAGCCCTCTCCAGCCCCACCCACCCCACAGGGTGTCTGTTGTGGGGGAGGAAGGTAAAGGAGATTGTGAGCCGCTCTGAGACTCTTTGGAGTGGAGAGCGGGATATAAATCCAATATCTTCTTCTTCTACTTCTGGGTGGAGAGCCCTTTTGCTCCCGGGGCTTCTCTCCGTTTTCGCACAAGTTGCCCCGCAGCTGCGAATTGGCGCGGTGCTCTTCTGCAGCAAGCAAGATCCTCTTCCAAGCGGTTTCTGCTTGCTGCAGGAGAACGGTGCACCGGCTTGCAGCTCTGGGCCTACTTGTGCAAGAACCGGGAACTTGTGCAAGCCCCAGGAGCAAAAGGGCTCTCCACCTGGAACAAGTCCTAGTGCGAAAACGGCCATACATTACATTATACTTCTAACAGCTGGATAGATGGTAAACAAGAGTCACAGCAAATTAATAATACCGACTCTCTGCATGGGCAGATGCAATAGGTGGCTTTCAGCAGGGAGGTCAAATGGCTAATTGGGCATCCAATGCCTCAACCGAAAGCCTAGGCTCTTGACCCTTGACACCTGCACCAACAGTGCTCCATTGAAAGTTGGGAGCCTGATTCTCAAACCTACCCATCCCTGGCTCAAACTTGATCTTCGATGGATTAAGTTTCAGACAGCTTTGGTGTAACCCCCCAGCCACAGCTTATAAGGCCCTGCCCAGATTTTTCTGGGGTGGAGTCTGGCTGGCCAACCATCAACAGATAGAGCTGGGCAGGGGTGGAATTCTAGCAGGAGCTCCTTTGCATATTAGGCCACATGCCACTGAGGCTCTTTTTTGCAAGCTCTTGGGGGATTGGCTACATCAGGGGCGTGTGGCCTAATATGCGAAGGAGCTCCTGCTAAAATTCCACCCCTGGAACTGGGTGCCATCAGCATACTGGTGACAGCCCAGCCAAAGTCTCTGTACCAACTAAGTGAGGGGGCGCATGTAAATGTTCAAAAGCATTGGCAAGAGGATTACCCATTATGGCACTCCACATTCACTGGGTATCACTGGGAGACCATCTAACTAAGTGCCACCCTTTGCCCCCAACCATAGGGAAATGAAGAAAACCATTGTAAGGTAGTCCCCCTAATTCCTACGTTGGTGAAGCAGTGAGTCATTAGATCATAACTGATCAAGTTAAACACTGCTATCAGATCAAGAAGTAGCAGCAGCATTGCCCCACCCGATCCAGATGTCTCCTGAAGTTATCCATGAGGGTGACCAGCTTAGTCTCTGTCCTGTGGCCAGGGCAGAAACCAGACCAGAATGGGTCCAGGATAGATGCATCATCCCGGAAAGCCTGAAGTTGCTCAGCTGCCACTTTCTCAACTGCCTTTCCCGGGAATGACAACTGGAAAGAGAGGGTTGAAATTGGAAATTAAGGTGGGTAGACCACCGAGTACCATTGCCCATTGATATGCAACCATCTTGGTGTAGAGCCAGTTTGGTGTAGTGGCTAAGTGTGCGGACTCTTATCTGGGAGAACCCGGTTTGATTCCCCACTCCTCCACTTGCACCTGCTGGAATGGTCTTGGGTCAGCCATAGCTCTGGCAGAGGTTGTCCTTGAAAGGGCAGCTGCTGTGAGAGCCCTCTCCAGCCCCACCCACCCCACAGGGTGTCTGTTGTGGGGGAGGAAGGTAAAGGAGATTGTGAGCCGCTCTGAGACTCTTTGGAGTGGAGAGCGGGATATAAATCCAATATCTTCTTCTTCTACTTCTGGGTGGAGAGCCCTTTTGCTCCCGGGGCTTCTCTCCGTTTTCGCACAAGTTGCCCCGCAGCTGCGAATTGGCGCGGTGCTCTTCTGCAGCAAGCAAGATCCTCTTCCAAGCGGTTTCTGCTTGCTGCAGGAGAACGGTGCACCGGCTTGCAGCTCTGGGCCTACTTGTGCAAGAACCGGGAACTTGTGCAAGCCCCAGGAGCAAAAGGGCTCTCCACCTGGAACAAGTCCTAGTGCGAAAACGGCCATACATTACATTATACTTCTAACAGCTGGATAGATGGTAAACAAGAGTCACAGCAAATTAATAATACCGACTCTCTGCATGGGCAGATGCAATAGGTGGCTTTCAGCAGGGAGGTCAAATGGCTAATTGGGCATCCAATGCCTCAACCGAAAGCCTAGGCTCTTGACCCTTGACACCTGCACCAACAGTGCTCCATTGAAAGTTGGGAGCCTGATTCTCAAACCTACCCATCCCTGGCTCAAACTTGATCTTCGATGGATTAAGTTTCAGACAGCTTTGGTGTAACCCCCCAGCCACAGCTTATAAGGCCCTGCCCAGATTTTTCTGGGGTGGAGTCTGGCTGGCCAACCATCAACAGATAGAGCTGGGCAGGGGTGGAATTCTAGCAGGAGCTCCTTTGCATATTAGGCCACATGCCACTGAGGCTCTTTTTTGCAAGCTCTTGGGGGATTGGCTACATCAGGGGCGTGTGGCCTAATATGCGAAGGAGCTCCTGCTAAAATTCCACCCCTGGAACTGGGTGCCATCAGCATACTGGTGACAGCCCAGCCAAAGTCTCTGTACCAACTAAGTGAGGGGGCGCATGTAAATGTTCAAAAGCATTGGCAAGAGGATTACCCATTATGGCACTCCACATTCACTGGGTATCACTGGGAGACCATCTAACTAAGTGCCACCCTTTGCCCCCAACCATAGGGAAATGAAGAAAACCATTGTAAGGTAGTCCCCCTAATTCCTACGTTGGTGAAGCAGTGAGTCATTAGATCATAACTGATCAAGTTAAACACTGCTATCAGATCAAGAAGTAGCAGCAGCATTGCCCCACCCGATCCAGATGTCTCCTGAAGTTATCCATGAGGGTGACCAGCTTAGTCTCTGTCCTGTGGCCAGGGCAGAAACCAGACCAGAATGGGTCCAGGATAGATGCATCATCCCGGAAAGCCTGAAGTTGCTCAGCTGCCACTTTCTCAACTGCCTTTCCCGGGAATGACAACTGGAAAGAGAGGGTTGAAATTGGAAATTAAGGTGGGTAGACCACCGAGTACCATTGCCCATTGATATGCAACCATCTTGGTGTAGAGCCAGTTTGGTGTAGTGGCTAAGTGTGCGGACTCTTATCTGGGAGAACCAGGTTTGATTCCCCACACTCTTCCACTTGCAGCTGCTGGAATGGCCTTGGGTCAGCCATCGCTCTGGCAGAGGTTGTCCTTGAAAGGGCAGCTTCTGGGAGAACTCTCTCAGCCCCACCCACCTCACAGGGTGTCTGTTGTTGGGGGGGAAGATATAGGAGATTGTAAGCCACTCTGAGTCTCTGAAATTCAGAGTGGAGGGCGGGATATAAATCCAATCATCATCATCATCATCATCATCATCATCATCATCATCATCATCATCATCATCTTCTTCTTCTTCTTCTTCTTCTTCTTCTTCTTCTTCTTCTTCTTCTTCTTCTTCTTCTTCTTCTTCTTCTTCTTCTTCTTCTTCTGTAATAGGTCTATATTATTTAATAATGAAAACTCTCTAAAATTCCGTGTTAGGTTCTTCGTTGGGAGACGAAGGAAGAAAGCAGAAAGAAAAAACAGAACCAATCTCCACACTCTGATACCAAACCGGCACCATCTTCACCATATCCTCAGCAGGTAGGGATATATGAGCATAAGAAGGTCCCCACTGCATCAGACCAATGGCCCAATAGTCCAGTATCCCATTTCCAACACTGGCCAACCAGATACCTGGAATGCACACATTATGACAAACACCGTTCCCTTGTTGTTGGGCCACTCCTGTTGTTGCTGGGCCACTCCTGTTGTTGTTGGGCCACTCCTGTTGTTGCTGGGCCACTCCTGTTGTGGTGTTGTTAACCCACTCCTGGCAACTGATTTTCAGAGTTCTTTGAACCTGAAAATTCTGTGTAAGCATTGTCGCTAGTAACTGTTGATAAAGCTATCTTGTCCAACCACCTGCTCAATGCAGAATCTGTCTTGAGCATCCCTGACAAGGCTTTGTCCAGCTGCTGCTTAAAGTCAGCCAGTGAGGGGGAGCTCACCACCTCCCTAGGCAGCTGATTCCACTGTTGAACAACTCTTACTGTAAAAAAGTTTCTCCTAATATCCAGCTGGTACCTTCTTCCCCTCCTCCAGTGGCAGTGAAAAGGAGAAAGGCTCTGCAAAGGCTCAAGAACATTCTTTGAGCACTCCTGGGTGCCTAACATCTGGCCCATTCAATGCAGCCAGGTGCTTCTTAACTAGTTTGGTGTAGTGGTTAACTGCGTGGACTCTTATCTGGGAGAACAGGGTTTGATTTCCCACTCCTCCACTTGCACCTGCTAGAAATGGCCTTGGGTCAGCCACAGCTTTTGTAGGAGTTGTCCTTGAAAGGGCAGCTGCTGTAAGACCTCTCTCAGCCCCACCCACATCACAGGGTGTCTTGTGACCGCTCTGAGACTGAGAATCAGACTATAGGGCAGGATATAAATCCAGTATCATCACCATCACCATCTCCATCACCTTCTTCTTCTTCTTCCATGTCAACCAGCATCCCAGATGCCGTGCCTCACCTACTACCATCTAGATGAGCCTGTACTCTTCTTTGGGGGGTGGGGGGGGAACTGAGGCAAAATAGGCATTAAGCCTTTCTGCTTTCTCTCTGTCCTCTGTCAACGTTTCTCCATTTTCACCCAACAGTGGGCCCAACGCCTCTTTTATTTTACTTTGGTCCTCATATATCTGAAGAAGATATTCTTGTTGTAGTGAGCCTCCCTGGCCAGCTTTAGCTCACCGTGAGCTTTAGCCTCTCTGATGACTGATCTACGATGCCTAGCAGCCTGCAGATACTCTTCCTTTTTCTCCCTTAGCACATCACGAAGTTCTCTGCTCACCCGCATTGGCTTTTGGGATCCCCTACCATATTTCCTTTTTATGGCTTGAGCTGCAAGAACTCTTATTTTGGGAGAGCCCACGTCTCACTTCCTCCTTTCCTTTCCAGGAGTCTTGCCCGTGGAATGATTCTCTTCATGCCTCTGATCTTATTAAAGTCTGCCCTATTGACATCTAACATACATGTGTGGCTACAAACTTCCTTGGTCCCTGTTGTGTCTGTGAACTAAAGTATGGATATCAATGGCGTTCCTGCCTGGCTCATTGGAGCCTGAAGGACTGAGCTTGGGGACTCAGGAACAATCGGCAGGAGGATCCAAATCCCTGCTGCCCTGCACCAATCACGGGCCCCCTGCTGGTCTGAATGATCCAATAACGTGCTGGCGCGGGAGCCCTGAGTTGTATATAGTTGGCCCCGTTGGCCCAGTTCTCCAGTCTTAGAGTGCAGCCCTATACTATGCTGTGCTATAATAAAGAGCTACGATCACTACTACCTCGCCTCTTCCTTTGTGTTGAACCCCACTCTATTATAGTCCCCCACAGCAAAAGGAATTCTAGCAGGACGTGGTCACTTCCCGCTAAGGTACCCACCACCTTCACCCCATCTACCATCTCTTACATTTTGGTCAATATTAAGTTGAGTATGGCTGAGCCCCTCGTAGGTTCCTCCGCCATTTCATGAAGGAAGTTGTTGGCCGTACAGGTCAGGAACAGGCATGACTGGGTTTTTTGCAGAGTTTCTCTTCCAGCACACATCAAGGAAGTTGAAGTCACCCATAACTACCAGGTCATGTTGTCTGGATACCCTGTCAAGCAGTTCAAGGAGGGCAGCATTCACCTCCTCATCCTGGTCAGGAGGTCTGCAGCAGACTGCAACCACAATATTGTTTGTCCTCCCTTCCCTTATCTTCACCCAGATACTTTCCACTGGGTTGTTGCCCTCCTCCTCCAGTATTTCCTCCCTAGTTTCCCCCCCTGCTTGCAGCCCTCTCAGCCTGCACGCACAGCCAGCAACTGAGCTGCTCTTTGCCTGAATTGCCTGGTACGGCTGCTGCTGGCGTCGTCGCCAAGTTTGCCTCTCTCTACCTCTCCCCTGCAGCTTTGTCAATGGGGCTTTTGAGAACCTGCCTACAGGCTGCAGTGGGGGCCATGGGCGGAAGGGCAGGTGCTCCAATGCAGAGATAATTTGCAAGGGCACCCCCTTGATTTTGACTGCTTAGGGTCCTCCATAGGGTTTAATCCGGCACTGCTCCACTTCCTTGATTTCGTGGGGAGTATTAATCCTTTCCTTTGGGCTCTGAACCTTCTCCTCGAAGAGTCCTATCAACTTATAATTCTGACCACTGTAGTCCATCTTGTCCTCAGAGAGAAAGACAAACATGGCACACTCTCTTATTTAGGTAAAGATTTGCTACCCAAGTAGCAAATTATGACTTTCCTGGGGATTCAAAGCTTTGAAGATTTAGATAGTCTCCTGGTAGCTAGGATATTTCAGTAACTTCAACATGGAAGCCCCCCCCCCCCCCCATCATGGCTGGTTGTCCAAGAACCTCAATTTAATTCGTAATATTGTATTTCAACTTAGAAAACAAACAAAAATCATGTTTTGTAGTACTGAACTTATTGTTTTATTAATAGAATGTTCTTGAGTGTGAATGTGAGCAGCCTGAAGGTAACCATACTGAATTCCACAAAATCCTGGCCAGCCTCAATACAGCCACCACAAACTATGACCTAAGCTTTGCCAGTCGTCTCTATGGAGATGACTCCATCACTTACAACCAGGTAGGTTGCGCTTAGATATTGTTCGTTTCCAAATATGTTGTGTGGACATTAGTGAAAGAATTTGATTGTCAGATGAATCAGAGCACAGCAACCCCAGTTATCCTACAGTTGTCTCTGCCAACAGATTGCTAGACAGTAAGAGCATCCAGAAACCAAACAGTTTTGGAGCTTTATATTGGGATAGATAGATACATATGAATATGTGGCTCTTGGACATATATTGTGTGGTTCTTGAAGCTTCCACTGCCCCTTTGGCCAATTGGCCAGCTTGCCAAAGGCATTTCTTTCTTTAAGTCACTTCTCCAAGCCAAGCCAGCCAGCAGCTTGGAGAATTCATTTAAAGTTAAACTTGTTCTATCTCCCTCCCTCCAGCCAGCAGCTTGGAGAATTCATTTAAAGTTAAACTTGCTCTCCCTCCCTCCCTCCCTCCCTCCCTCCCTCCCTCCCTTCCTTCCTTCCTTCCTTCCTTCCTTCCTTCCTTCCTTCCTTCCTTCCTTCCTTCCTTCCTTCCTTCCTTCCTTCCTTCCTTCCTCCCTTCCTTCCTTCCTTCCTCCCTCCCTTCCTCCCTATCTGCCTACCTACCTACATCTGATGCTCATGTCTTGCAGCTCTCAAACATCTGACATTTATTCTATGTGGCTCTTATGTTAAGCAAGTGTGGCCACCCCTGATATATTTATCACAAAAAGGCTTCACAGTGCTGGGATGTATTTCTTTCTTTCAGGGGTCCCTTTTAGCCGAGAAGCTCATTACCACAAGCCAAGTAGCACGAGAGCAGTGAATATCAGGGTTGCATGCCTTAACCATACCATAACAACATTGAAAAATCTTTGCCTTCCTTGAATTCTGCTCTTTCTTACTTCCATAATATCATTTATGCACAGGCTAATTAAGCTATGGTTTAGGGCCTCAGACTGAGTGGCTTGAAATTTCCATTTTATTTATTTTTTGGTGATGCTACGAGGTTTTATAATCTTGACACAGTGCAGGGCTTCAGCATGTCTTCATTTAGCCCTGCTTGACTTTGCATAATTTATTCTGTGATATGATTATTTGATTTTGATAGGGCTTTTTTTGTAGCAGGAACTCCTTTGCATATTAGGCCACACACCCCTAATCAGTGTTCCCTCTAAGCTGCAGAGTCTTGTGAGCAAAAATTCTACTTTGTGAGCTACAGGCATTAAAGTTGTGAGCTACGGCATGAATTATTGTGCTCTGGGGTCATCCTTCCTGAGCTAATACAAAAAAGTGTGAGCTGGAGGCTAAAAATCTGTGAGCTAGCTCATGCTAACTCAGTTTAGAGAACACTGCCCCTGATGTAGCCAATCCTCCAGGAGCTTACAGTAGGCCCTGTACTAAGAGCCCTGTAAGCTCTTGGAGGATTGGCTACTTCAGGGGTGTGTGGCCTAATAGGCAAAGGAGTTCCTGCTACAAAAAAGCCCTGTTGATAGTTGAGCCATATAGCTAAAAGTTTCTTGAAGAGAGGAGGGCAAAACTCTAATATATACTGTGCAAAACTGAGTTTGATTTATCAAAATATTATTTCAACATCTCCTCATCCACACAGGAATTTGTGTTCTGTGCAATGAAGCTGTATCTGACACAAGTCAGCAATGTTGACTTTCAAAATGCTCCAGAAGAATTCAGGAAGATTATAAACACATGGGTTGAAGTCCAGACGCATGGTATGAACAAATTCTCCATCAGCTGCTCATCCCTGAGTTGTTGGCTTATATATATATATATATAAATATTAAAAGCCACTGTGATTTAGCAGTTGAAAAATCTCTGGTATGGCTTAATCGGTTCTGCATTTTTAATGGATACACAGTAAACGTCCTCCCCAGCTTGCCAGTTCATCCCTCAGATTTGTATAACTTTGACCAGAGGGCCCAGGAATCACCAGAGGGCCAGGGATCCCGAAGAGCCATTTGGAACCGTTCCGGGTCCATTTGGCTCCGCGGGCGAGCCAAAATAGGCTCGGCACCTAAGCAGGTTCGGGGTGGGGCGTTCACACGAGCCCTAAGGGCGCGGTGGTCCGACCATGGCACAGCTTCTATAGTTATATCGTCCACCACAACCCTGGCTGCAAAGATCAAGTCTGTGTGATCAAGCCACTGTGATTTAGCAGTTGAAAAATCTCTGGTATGGCTTAATCGGTTCTGCATTTTTAATGGATACACAGTAAACGTCCTCCCCAGCTTGCCAGTTCATCCCTCAGATTTGTATAACTTTGACCGATTTTCCACTCACTTTACGCCGCTCTCACGTTCCTCTTCTCAGTGGGGCTTCCTTCCGATTTCACACTCTCTGCCCTGGGGCTGCAGCAAGCATCGGTGTTTTCGTGCAGCAAACAGAAACTGGTTTTTAGCAGTTTCTGTTTGCTGCGCCAAAACGCTGATGTTACTTGCAGCTCCGGGGCAGATAGTGTGAAATCGGAAGGAAGCCCCGCTGAGAAGAGGAACGTGAGAGCAGCGTAAGATGAGTGGGAAATCGGTCACAAACAAATGGTGGCAGAGGACGCTTCCATGATGATAGATCCAGGTGGGTAGCAGTGTTCCTTCTAAGCTGAGTTAGTGGGAGCCTCTGGCTCACACATTTTTTTGTCTTAGCTCAGGAAGAATGGCCTACAAAGTTTGATTCAGGATGTGAACTTCCGTGTGCACGCACGCACTCTTTGTCAAACACTTTGTCAAACAGGACAAACACCTGTTTGACAAAGTGGGCATGCACACGAAAGCTCACATCCTGAACACTGCTCCCTCTAAGCTGAGTGAGCGTGAGCTAGCTCTCAGATTTTTAGCCTCCAGTTCACAGATTTTTATCTTCGCTCAGGAAGGATGACCCCAGAGCACCATAATTTATGCAGCAGCTCACAATTTTAATACCAGGAACTCACCAAGTAGAATTTCTGCTCACAAGACTCTGCAGCTTAGAGGGAACATTGATCCTGAATCAAACTTTGCTGGTCTGAAAGGTGCTATTGAACTCTAACTTTGTCACAGAGGACACTCCCGTAAATCGTATTTCCTCTTTATACATTACCCGTGTGGTACATAAAGTATGTGCATCTCTTCATGCTCAACGAGCAGGGCTCTTTTTCTAGCAGGAGCTTCTCTGGCCTAATATGCAGGGGGCGTGGCCTAATATGCAGAGGAGCTCCCGGTAGAAAAAAAGCCCTGGCAATGAGATATGCGAACTCACCACAGGGAAGATGTGCACTGCACGCAAAGCATATACTATAGAAGACATGAGTCTCTTCCATTTCCTTGTCACCCCTAGTATAGAATGTCGAAAGACTCCTGAGACGCAAAACCTGGTGTTTTCTTATCTGATCGTTTGACATAAACTAGCTTGGAGCGTACAGCAAAACAGAATGAATGTACATTTCTTTTAAGGCATCATGAAGAATCTCTTGCTCAAGAAAAACGTCACTTCTCTAACTCAACTGCTCCATGTGAATGCCCTCTACTTCAAAGGACAATGGGATGCGCAGTTTGACAAGCGGCTCACCAAAGAAAGTCCCTTTCATGTGAACGAGGTAGGTTCGATTAATGTATTTGCCTAGTACATTTGCATCTGCTGTGTGAAAGGGGCCCTTCACCCAGTAAACAGATGTCCCAATCCTATAGCATCTGGGAGAGTTTTCTGGCACAGGTCCCCTCTGCTGGCCTTCTGCTATCACGTCGCCCTCTTAGGAGATGCCTCCCCAAGGCATATTAGGTCACACATCTAGGGCTCTTTTTCTAGCAGGAGCTCCTCTGCATATTAAGCCACGCCCCCCTGATGTAGCCAATCCTTCAAGAGCTTAGAGGGTTATTAGTACAGGGCCTACTGTAAGCTCCAGGAGGATTGGCTACACCAGGGGGTGTGGCCTAATATGCAGAGGAGCTCCTGCTAGAAAAAGAGCCCTGCACACACCCCTGATGTAGCCAAGCTTCCAAGAGCTTACAAGGCTCTTTTTTGTAAGCTCTTGGAGGATTGGCTACATCAGGGGGTGTGGCCTGATATGCAAAGGCGCTCCTGCTAGAATTCCACTCCTGCCAAGGCCTCAGAATGGGTCAAGGAGGGAGTTCAGTTTCGATGTTTGTCATCCAGACTAGGATGCTTCCTCCACACATAAGAAATCTCTTCTAGCCACTTTATCCTTTGCTGACAGGAGACCCTCCTCTTAAAAAGGCTGGGCTTGACCCCTCCCATGCCCAATCACCTTCCCTCTCAACTGACAACCAACCCATCAGGTGTGCTGAAGAACCTCCAGACCTCCATAACCCTGTGATTCTCCAAGCCTATCACTCCTGCCGCCACCCAGCCTCAGCTCCTGACCTCCAGCATCCTCTGCACTTCCCCTGTCACTTAGGATGGGGCTGAGAAAGTCCTCCACCAGGAATCACCCGATCATTCTCTTGTTCTTAGGGTTTCCAGCCTCCTACAGGGGGCGGGGTTTCCCCTGGTTTTGGGGCCTCCAGCCTGCTGGCATGGAGCTGGCCACTGAGAGGATCCCCACCCCCAAAAACCTGTCAACGCCCGATGTGCCCAGTGCCATGACATCACCTGGCAGTGATGTCATCATACTGGGCACATAACGCATGGAACACCCTAAGATTCAGGTAAATGATACAGTGCCCTGCATTTTAATTTTTTCCACATCAGTTTCCATCTTCCCTTAACATGGTTGTTACTTCCTATGACTGCTACACGATAGCATCTGATTCTTTAACTCTGACTCGCTGTTTGTTACAGATGACCTATAATACCGTGGATCTGATGCATCGCAAAGGCCAGTATAGGACGGGCAACATTGAATTACGCGACATGCGCGTTCAGGTGCTCGAAATCCCCTACAAGGATAACGAACTGAGTATGTTCATATTCTTGCCAGATGACTGCAGTTCAGAATGCCTTCAACAGGTAACAAGGGCCTGTGTGATCCTTTTTCCTCAGCTTTCTGGTTCTGATTCGGAACGTTCTGATTCTGAACATTCTGATTCTGAACATTCTGTTTCTGAACATTCTGATTCTGAACATTCTATTCTGAACGTTCTGATTCTGAACGTTCTGATTCTGAACATTCTGTTTCTGAACATTCTGTTTCTGAACATTCTGATTTTGAATTTCCCACGAATTCCAAAGAATGCAAAAAAGAGCCCAAAGGTTCATATAATCCACTGTACTGTTTCTTTTTTTAATGTAAAAACAATTTTTATTATTCTACAACATATTATATCACTATTTTATTTACTTCTCTCAAATAAAAGTCAATATGTTGCATCACATTTCCACCTCCCCTCCTCCCTTTCCCCAATGTTACTTACAATATAAAAGCAATAAAGGTAATTTAACATTAAAAAAAACTGTTTAAAAAGAAAAAAGGAACTTATACTTCTTTATGGTTACCTCATTCGATTAATGATCCAATGTATTACTAAATTAAGTCATATTATCTATCTTATTATAATCTTTTAAGAAAGAACAAAATATTTTCTCATACTCTCATTTTAACTATCATTCTTGTCGCAGTAAATTAAAAATAGCTGATTAACAAGTTATTCATTATCAAATATCACCAAGTGTCCTTTCACTCTCCAATGTTCTTCCACGTAGTTCTGAAACTTTCACCATTCATTATTAAATTTTTCCATATCAAGTTCCTTTAGTGTTCTTGTTAATTTGTCCATTTCACTCCAGTGCATAGTTTTCATAACCCAGTCCCATTTTTCTGGAATTTTATTTTGCTTCCACAACTGCGCATACAATGTCAGTGCAGCTGAAAGCATGTACCAAAGTAATGTTCTGCCTTGCTTTGGAAAATTTTCTATTTGTAATCTCAACAAAAAGATTTCTGGTGTCTTCTTCACTTTGTATCCCAAAATCTTTGACATTTCTTGCTGGATCATTTGCCAATATTGTACAGCCCTTTCACAAGTCCACCACATATAGCAGTAGGACCCTTCATGTTTTTTACATTTCCAACATCGATCAGACATCTGATTATTTGGTTTCTCGACAGTTTTTTTTGGTGTCATATACCATCTATACAACATTTTGTAACAATTTTCTTTTATGTTATTACATGTCGATATTTTCATAGAGTTCTTCCACAAATATTCCCATTGTTCCATCTGAATTTCCTTGTTTATATTAATTGTCCACTTTATCATTTGAGATGTTACCACTTCTTCCTTTGTAGACCATTTCAGTAACAGTTTATATACTCTTGAGATCTATTTTACGTCCTCACCAAACAGCATTTTCTCCATTTCTGTTTGTTCTTGTCTTATTCCTTCATTCCTAATATCCTGCTTCAGCAGACTTTTAATTTGTAACCATTGAAACCAATTAAATTTATAATCCAATTCTTCCACTGATTTTAATTCTGCTTTGCCTCCTTGTATTTTTAACAATTGTTTATATGGTAACCATTTCTCTTCTTCAATATCCGAATATAACTTTATTACTTCCGTTGGCACAATCCACAATGGTTTCCTCTCATCTCCATATTTTTGGTATTTCAACCAAGTTTTAAGCAAACTACTTCTTACATAATGATGTGAGAAAAAACCATCCATTTTACTTTTCCCATAGCACAAATATGCATGCCAACCAAAAACCTTTCCATGGCCTTCTAATATTAATAATTTTCTGTTTAATAACACTATCCAATCCTTAATCCATACCAAAAAAACTGTATCATGATATAGTCTTAAATCCGGTACTAGGGAGCCTCCCCTTTCTCTAGCGTCTGTCAGGATCATCTTAATTCTTGGTTTCTTGCTAGCCCATATAAATGCCGAAAGTTTCCTCTGCCATTTATGAATTTGTTTATCTTCTTTCACTATTGGTATAGTTTGAAACAAGAACATTATTCTTGGTAATACATTCATTTTTATTGCCGATATTCTATCCAGGATAGACAAATTCAACTTATTCCATTTTTGTAAGTCCACCTCAATTTTCTGCCAAAGCTTTTCATAGTTGTTTTTAAATAAGTTAATATTCTTTGTTGTAATTTCTACTCCTAAATACTTTACTTTAGAGGCCACTTCACAGTTTGTTAAATTTTGTAATTCCATTTGCTTAGATTTTGACATATTTTTACACAACATTTTTGTTTTCTCTTTATTTACATAAAAACCTGCCAGATCACCATATTCTTTTATTTTTGGTGTAACTTGAGTTGGGTTTTCATTTATAAACATTACATCATCTGCAAACGCTCTGTATTTGTAAGAAAAGCCTTTTAATTTCAAACCCTCTGTCTCCTTATCTTCTTGAACTTGCATAAGCAGTATTTCCAGCGTCATTATAAATATCAAAGGGGATAGAGGGCATCCTTGTCTTGTTCCTTTACAAATTGCTATTTTCTCTGTCAAATCTGCATTAATACAAAGTCTTGCTTGTTGGTCAGTATATATTGCCTTTACCATTCTAACAAAGTCTTCACCCAATCCCAATTTCTCCATTACTGCAAACATGAAGTCCCAATGAACATTGTCAAAAGCTTTCTTTGCATCAGCGAAAAGCAAAGCTACTTCTTTTTCAGGATGTTTTTCATAATATTCTATTATATCTATTACAGTTCTGATATTTTCTCTTAATTGCCTTCTGGGGAGAAACCCTGCTTGTTCCTCTTTAACAAAACTATTAAAATGCTGCTTCAGGTGTTCCGCTAAAATTCTAGCATATATTTTGTAGTCATTATTTAGCAATGAAATCGGTCTGTAGTTTTTTACATTAGTCACATCTCTGACTTCTTTTGGTATCAACGAGATTACTGATTCCTTTCAAGTATTAGGTATCTTCCCATCTATTCTTATAATGTTCATCAATTTCTGAAGTTTTGGAAATAGAGTTTCTTTAAGAACTTTATAATATCTTGCTGTAAAACCGTCAGGACCCGGAGCCTTCCCTGGCTTCATTGAGTTAATTGCCACTTCAATTTCTTCCTTACCAATTGGGTCGTTTAAGATCTTTTTCATATTGTCCGTTAGGGGTTTAACATTAATTTCCTGTAAATAGGCATCTATTTGCTCTTTTTCCCCCACATGACTTTTATACAAATTTGCATAATACTTATAAAACTCTATTTGCTCTTTTTCCCCCACATGACTTTTATACAGATTTGCATAATACTTATAAAACTCTCTTTTGATTCCTTTCTGGTCAACAATTTTTTTGTTGCCCAAACTAATTTTATTAACAATTTTATTTTCTCTTTTTCTTTTTCTTTGCCAGGCCAAGTATTTTCCAGCTTTATTTGCACTCTCAAAAGATTTTTGTTGAATCCTTTTTAAGTTCCATTATACTTCTTTATTTAACAAGTGTCTTAGTTGGTCCTGTAGAATTCCAATTTCTTTTAAAATCTTCTTTTCCCCTGGTCTCTTTATAAACTCTCTCTCCTTCTTAATCTCCTTCTGTATGTCTGTCATTTGTTTCTCTTTAGCTTTTCTGTCTTTATTATTCAATGTGATTAAAATACCTCTCATCACTGCTTTATAAGCATCCCACACTGCTTGATATTGAATGTTCTCATTTTCATTTACTTGGAAAAAGGCTTTAGTCTCTTTTTGCAGAGATTCTACTACCCCATCTTTCTGTAGTAAATCTTCATTTATTCACCATCTTAAAGTCTATTTGGTAGGTTTCACAGACTGCATTATTGGATTATGATCTGCTCTTATTTTTGGAAGAATCTCTATTTTTTTTGTTGTAAGTCCCAATTTTTTTGTACTCTATAACATATCAATCCTTGAGAAAGAGTTATGTCGAGCTGAGAAGAAGGTATAGTCTCTAACTGTAGGATTTTTCTCCCTCCAAATGTCTACAAGATTTTCTTGCTTGGCTAATTCAAAAAAAGACTTTGGTAGTTTACCTTCATTATTATTCTTCCCAGATCTGTCCAAAATATTTTTACCATTAAAGTCTCCCATTAACATGATTTGCTCATATGTCTCTTGATCAAGTTGCTGCATAATGTCCTTGAAAAAAGAATCTTTTGCTCCATTAGGAGCATACAGTCCCAATAGAAAAGTCTTGTGGTTCATCATCACTTGCACTGCAATATATCTACCATTATCGTCCTTAAATATCAACTTTGGTTCCAATTCCTGTTTTACATAAAAAACCACGCCTCTTTTTTTCTCCTTAGCCAATGAAAAAAATTCCATACCAAATTGCTTAATCCACAAATATTTGTAATCCAATCGTTTAATATGTACTTCTTGTAGACACATTATGTTACATTTTTGCTTCCCAATCCAATGAAAAGTTGCCTTTCTTTTTTGTGGTGAATTATGTCCATTTACATTCCAAGAAAATAATTTGTAATCCATCATGGATTTCTATTTTAATCTGAACCTCCAAATTCTTTATTCTCCACCAAAAACTTCTCCATCTCCTGAGTGCTTGTAATGGCAATCCTCTTCCCCTTGTATTAAAAAACCAATCCTTCTGGGAGAATCCATCAGTATCTCATTTGACTCTCTCTCAATTGCTCAGTCAGTTTTTTATATAATCTTGGTAATCTTGGTAATTTTATATAATCTTGGTAATTCTTTCATAATTCTAACATCACTGCCTTCCACAATCAGCTTGCCTTTATACTGTTTACTTAGAATCCTTCCCACCAAGTCTCTTGTTACACATCTCACTACCACATCTCTTGGTAGTTTATTTTTCCTTGCATATTCTGAATTGACCCTGTAAATACAGTCATAAAAGTAATTAGTCTCCTCAGGATCATCTCCAACATATTCAGCAATAATCCTTATTATGTATTTCCTTAAATCACCATCCTTTTCAGGCACACCACTCAAACATATCTGATTTTCCATTGATTTGCAGTCCTGCAGTCCTGCTTTGTCCTGCAATTTTTTAATAGTAGAATCCACTGTATTAATTCTTCCATCATGGTCTTTCACTTTCTGTTCCACCTCTTGGATTTTTTTGGATACTGATTTAAACTCTTTACTGAGAACTTCTGTATCTTTTTTAAATTCCTTCTTACAATCACTTATAGAATCTTTAATCCATTTAGACAATCTAGCTTCCATGGCATCCATCTGTTCTTTTTTATCAGCCTTTTTGCCCTCTTCTAATGTCTTGGATCTTGTCTGTAATGGTTTTTGGACTGACATTACTGCCTTCCCATTATAAATATAGGCTTTACAATTGAAGTCACCAAGTTCTTTTTAAATGGCCTAGTCTTATAGATTAGGGCATGCCGTTTCAGAAAAGCCCAAAATCGCTGTCCTCCTATGCCCTTGGGTCCAGATATTAATTTTTAAAAAGTTATAATTTCTCAGAATGGTGCTTGATGTTTCTCTATGGTTTAGTCCTAGAGGGGCTTAAAAAAACATGTAGTTTTCCCTTCCCTTGATGGCCTCTTCCGCCCACACTTGCCACAAGTCTTGTTATCTATGGTTGTGAAGTCTCACGATATTCCCAGACGTCATTTCCTGTAATGACTTGTTGATCTGCAGTTCTTCCACTCTTGGGTGGAGTGACCACAAAAATTTCAAACAATATCAGCTTTTGCCTTTTTTAAGCCTTATATCTGTTTAACTCAGTCCAAGATTTTCCCCTCCTCCTTCTTCTTTATTATTACAAGTTGTTTATGTGTCCAGAACTTTGTTTGCCTTCCAAATATTTTCCAATTTAGTCCCGGAGCAACAGATAAAAATCTCTTTACCTTTGAAGTCCCAATATCAAACACACTGGTCTGTTTCTCATCCACGATTAATTAGCCCTTAAGAAGCTTGGCACACGTTGAATTTATGTCGATTTAATGACCCCAGATACCCTCTATAGGCATTGGAAGCGGTTCTTCTCCGGAGACTCTTCAAAGCCAAAAAGAACCCCCCCCCCTGGGATTTCTCGTTAGCCAAAGTGCCTCTCCTCAGAACTTTAAGCATATCTTGGTCATCATCTTGCCTAGATGATGTAGACAGCAGGTATTAAAACACCTTCTCTGTCCAGAATAGAGGGTCTGGTGAGCTCCCCCACTGGAAAGCTCGTCAATTCTCCATGAAATCCAAACCGGAAGCCGTAATCCACTGTACTGTTCCAATGCTAGCCAGACAGATGCCACAGGCAGGGCATAAAGTGAACCGTTCTTCTGAGTTCGTTCCAAGTCTTTTGTGTCTAGTTAGATGTATATGGATTCTGAACACAGCATTTCTTTTTAGATATCATGGCCACTGCCCTGACTTGGATAGCTCAAGCCAGTCAGTCTCATCAGATCTCAGAAGCTAAGCAACATCAGCCTTGTCTAGTAAATGCAGGGCTTTTTTTTTTGAGCAGGAATGCACAGGACCACAGTTCTGGCTGGCTTGGCACCAGGGGTATGCAAATGAGTTCCTGCTGGGCTTTTTCTACAGAAAGGCCCTTATGGAACTGAACAAAAATGTTACTTTCATTTTTTTTTGTTTTTATAAAAAAAATTAAGATCTTTAATTTCAAGCTGTGTTCCTATAATCTACACGTACTTCCACTATGTAATCGTGCATTCATAGTGCCAGTTTGGTGTAATTATTAAGTGTGCTGACTCTTATCTGGGAGAACTGGGTTTGATTCCCCACTACTCCACTTGCAGCTGCTGGAATGGCCTTGAAAGGGCAGCTGCTGTAAGAGCTCTCTCAGCCTCACCTACCTCAGAGGGTGTCTGTTATGGGGGAGGAAGGTAAAGGAGATTGTAAGCCACTCTGAGATTCAGAGTGAAAGGCAGGGTATAAATCCAATATCTTCCTTCTTCTTCACCAATAATATACATAAAGAACTTTATTGCTCATAGTCCTTCTGTCGACACTGAAATGAATGAGTTCTGTGCTGTAAAGGTACATCTTTTTATTACTGACTTAGAAATCAGAATGAGTTTTCCCACAGATCTAGTGAAAGAGATCTGTTTTACTAACTTGCCATGGTTTTAATTCTTCTTACACATTTGTCTCATAGCTAGAGGAAGTGCTTACCTATGAGAAGGTAGCAGAATGTATCTGTCAAGCACAACTTAAACTGGAAGAGGTCGAAGTGGCCATTCCCAAAATCAAGATGGAGAAGGAAATTCTAGCCTCCCAAATTTTGGAAGTTCTCGCTGTGACTCAAGTGTTGGATCCCAAGATGGCCGACTTAACTGGAATAACACTGACGGAAGACGTGGCATTGAGTGAGATTGTCCACTGCACTTCTCTGGAAATCGACGAAGAGGGTGGTGAGGAGCCGCACTGCCTGAAAGACGGGGATCCGAATCACCCAGAGTGTGTGCAGTTTGTGGCTGACCACCCTTTCTTCTTCTTTGTGTTGCACAATAGCACTGGCAGCATCCTGCTCCTGGGCCGGTTTATTAAACCTGAAAGGAAGTATGGTTTCCATTAACAATCCCGGAATCATGAAAACAGGACAGGAAAAAAAAATATGTTTGCAAAATTACTTCCCCCCCTTTTCCTTTTAATAGTTACAGAGGTCTAGCCCTTAAAGTGGGTAATGCCCAGGCCTCAGATTCATCAGGAGCTCACAGGAGCACAGCTCCTGAACTTTTCTGATGGTTTCCCCTCTTCCTCCCCACCTACCTTGTCCATTGAATAGTAGGGGCAGCTGCATAACAATCCCTGGATTAGAAGAGCGAGCAGCCAGCCAGCCACCAGGAGCTTTGCCATGCCCCCAGCAGCCCTCAATAACCCCTGGAGAAATCCATGCCACCCTTTCTTCACTTCTTCTGTGATTTTGGGTGTGGGGGGCTGGCTTGCTGGCCTTTTGATTGGGGGGGGCCCAGGAGAGTCCCAGGCGAGCGAGGCCTGCTTGGGCTGGCTGGATCTCTAGCAGGCCTTGTTTGCCTGGACTCTCCCTTCTTGCAGTGGGTTGCTTTTAGCTGAGGGTGGTGGTATATGCTAATGAGTTATGCGAATGAGCCCCCCACCTATTTTTCTAGCAAATGGCCCCTGGTAATGTCATTCCTCTTAGGAACAATAAATTATGATGAAGATTAGCAGCCATTAAGGAACAGCTTTGAACTTTGCCACTAATGTACAAAAAATACAGGTGAAGCCTTATTCTTGTGCCTGAAGAGGGGAGCAGCCCAAAGGCAAGGGAGAGATGGATGATGCAGATACATTAGAGTTGGCAAAAATAAGGCCAGGATTTTATTGATTACAGGCTCCTCAGGTTACTCGCATAGGGATCCAAATACCCTCCTGCCTGCAGCCTCTTTTTTTTCCTTTATGTTCAGAATAATTTTATTTCAGAACTCATATATTGTTCAGTTGCACAGTTGAGTCCGACTCTTTGCGACCCCATGGACCAAGTCATGCCAGGCCCTCCTGTCTTCCACCATCCTCCGAAGTCTGCTCAAATTTGTGTTAGTTACAGCAGTAGCGCTGTCCAGCCATCTCATCTTTTGCCGTCCCCTTCTTCTTTTGCCTTCTGTCTTCCCCAGCATCAGGATCTTCTCTGGGGAGTGCTCCCCTCTCATTTGGTGGCCAAAGTATTTGAGCTTCAGCTTCAGCATCTGACCTTCCAGGGAACAGTCAGGGTTGATTTCCCTTAGGACTGACTGATCAGATCTTCTTGCAGTCCAAGGGACTCTCAAGATTCTTCTTCAGCACCACAGCTCGAAAGCATCTATTCTTCTGCACCTGACCTCCCTTATGGTCCAACTTATGGTCTCACAGCCATACGTTACTATTGGGAATACCATAGCTTTGACTACATGGACTTTTGTTGGCAGACTTTTTATTATACTGTCTAGGTTCACCATAGCTGTCCTCCCACGGAGCAAACATCTTTTAATTTCATGGCTACTTCTTCACCCTTTGCTGAAACACAATTTTCTATGTAGCCTAAAAAAGCTCCAGCAGGCTCTGAAAAAAATACATACATACAGGTTGTCAAGTTGCAACCCACTTATGGCAACCCCAGCAAGGGGCTTCCATGGCAAGGGAGAAGCAGAGTTGGTTTGCCATTGCCTTCTTTTGTAGAGCCTTCCTTGATGGTCTCTCATCCAAGCCTTATAGCCACCTTCAAGAGGGGTTTAGATAAAAATATGGAGCACAGGTCCATCAGTGGCTATTAGCCACAGTGTATGTGTGTATATAACATTTTTTGCCACTGTGTGACACAGAGGGTTGGACTTGATGGGCCGTTGGCCTGATCCAACATGGCTTCTCTTATGTTCTTATGGTGACCCCAGCAAGGGATTTTCAAGGCCAGTGAGAAGCAGGGTTGGCTTGCCATCGTTTTCCTCTGCGGAGTCTTCCTTGCTAGTCTCTCATTCAAGTACTGACCCTGCTTAGTTTCCGATATCTGATGAGAATGAATTATACCATGCCACCTTCCCTCTGGGGGAAAAAAAATAGGTCTTGCTTTTCCCAGTAATCCAGAAAGACTAATAGAGTATATATGTATACATGGCAAAGATTGTGCCATCCTCTTCAAACTAGCTTGAGCATAAGCCCTATTGAAAATGAAACATACATCTGAGGGGGCATGTTTTGGATTGAGTTGCATGACAATATATGATTGTGGGCAAAGCCTTGAATAAAATAAATAACACTGAGGCTGATAAACTGGGTTGCCATACGCCTACTGGCAGGGGTGGAATTCTAGCAGGAGCGCCTTTGCATATTGAGCCACACACCCGTGATGTAGCCAATCCTCCAAGAACTTACAGGGCTCTTTGTACAGGGCCTACTGTAAGCTCTTGGAGGACTGGCTACATCAGGAGTGTGTGGCTCAATATGCAAAGGAGCTCCTGCTAGAATTCCACCCCTGCCTATTGGGGGCAGGGGAAGTCCTGCCTCCAGGAGGCATCGCCTGCCAGAACTCCTGCAACTAGTGGGAGAAATGTATTTTTTTTTTTAAAAAAGCCATTGATGGCAGTGTGATGTCACTTCCTGGAAAGATCCAGAAGTGATATCATAATTATCTAGGAACCACCAAAGACTCTTTGGTTTTGCCACAGATTTTCCAACAATGCCTAAAGAGATAACATAATTTCTGGGTTTTCCTGGAAGTGACATCATAGTGTTGCTGCTGGCCATCCTCCAAGTCCTTACCCCTCCCCTGGTTTTTCACTGGTTGCCTGGCAACCTTATTAAGAAGGAAAGTGACAGCTTTCTATATGTTGCATTTATATCTATATATCCTTCATAAATGAAAGCCCTATGGTGGTGGCCAAACCCAGGTCTCCCATTGGCTGAAGGATGCATTCCATGCACTCCATAAACCATTGGCCCATCATGGCTCAGTCATCATCTCTGACCTCCTATTGGCTGACTCCCCTGCCCCGGCCTACTGCAAGCCCAGGAATATTGAACAAACCACCAAAACAGTGTTATCTCAGAGACAGACGCACCTCTGACGCTTCTCTGCGTCCTTTCTGTCAACTGACCTCAGAAAGGGCTGCCGCTCTACTGCAGTCTCATGAAAGGCATCATAGGTGGCAGCAAGAGACCTCTCCCACTCCATCAACGGCCCACACGGACGACCTCTCAGCCCATTGTATTTCCCTTCACAACAGGCCTTATTCTTGGTTTAACAATAATTCTCCTATCCCAGATTCTTCGAGAGAATGTTAGTGACTTTGAGTAACTGTCTCACTAACCTACAAAACCTGGGATATTTGGGAGGGATCCAATAAAACTGATCTCATAAGTACATTTGTTAGATTTTTATTGAGCCACGAGTTTCATCAATGCTTTCTAAATAAAATGAAGGAAACACAATCCAGTCATTCTTCTGAATTAGTTTTAACTAAGAATTCATTTTTTTTAGGAAGTTATCCGCACTGTTTAAGAAAACTGAAAAATAAGTATTGTTTATGAGCCTTAACATCAGGAAATTTCTTGAAAGCCCATAAAGGCATTTTCTTTCATCATTTATCTGCATTTCTATATCTGAATAAACAAAAGCATTCAATGACAAAATGGGTAGCTTGTTTCATTATTTGTGAAAGTAAAAGGCAGAAAAGTGTTCATATTGCAAATACAGACTAATTTAACATCAGCAACGAACGAAAAGGTTATTTCAAAACAGGGCTGCTAACTCCAGCCTTGGAAATTCCTGGACATTTTTTGATAATGCTGGGAAGGGCAGAACTCAGGGAGGGTGGACGAGCTCACCAAGGGTGCCCCCCACCCTAGATCTGGCCCTGATAGGAAGTACTAAGCCGCACTCATGTAAATGCAAGCATATGAAATAGGGTTGCCAAGTCCAATTCAAGAAATATCTGGGGACTTTGGGGGTGGAGCCAGGAGACTTTGGGGGGTGGAGCCAGGAGCAAGGTTGTGACGAGCATAATTGAACTCCAAAGGGAGTTCTGGCCATCACATTTCAAGGGACAGCACACCTGTTAAATGCCTTCCTTCCATAGGAAATAATGAAGGATAGGGGCACCTTCTTTTGGGGCTCATAGAATTGGACCCCCTGGTCCAATCTTTTTGAAACTTGGGAAGTATTTTGGGGAGAACCACTAGATGCTATACTGAAAATTTGGTGCCTCTACCTCAAAAAACAGGCCCCCCCCAGAGCCCCTGATACCCGCAGATCAATTCCCCATCATTCCCTATGGGAATCATTCATGGAGGTGCATGATGGCCCTGGGGGCGGGGCTTCCCCCGCCGGCCAGTTGGCTGGGGGAGGGGGGAAGCCTGTAAAACCGGGGGATCCCCCTCTGGGACCTGGGGATTGGGAAGCCTAATATAAAAGCTAATCAGGTAAACATTTTCACAAATTAAAAATGTGACACAATCCCCTGGGCTTGTCAGCTTTTCCAGTTGTTCAGACACATGAACCAGAACACTGGGAACAGTTCTTTGTGACTAATTTGGTAGAATTGTGTTTGCAGGCCTTTCCAGATTTTTCCCCTCTAAACAAAAGGAGTGCAGGTATAGGTCATTTTTTAGAATCTATGCAAGCGGAGTCACACTAGAGGAAGGCAATGACTCTGTATTATATAGTAAGTTCGGACAGCTTGTGGTAAGCAAGAATTTGTTGAACAAGAGCAGAACTGAACACAAACAGGTCACGCCACTCCTTATATCCACGAGGCAGCAATCCACCCTATTGGTCTCTCTAGGATCCTTCGTTTGCATTCCCTGAGAGAAATGCCTCATGTCCCGATTGGCTGGTTCTAAAAGAACAGCCAATCGGAATGTAGGCATCAGGCTCCAGGAGGGCAATGAAGTAGGCTTCAAGGTCAACTAACAGACGTAACAAACCAGCAGTCAAAACCACCAATGCACAACACTCTGATTCTTCCCCTCCCCTACTTCTGTGCTCTTGTAGGTGAGTTGATCCCCAGAAACAATGAGTGAAGGGCAATTTTTGTCACTTGCCCCCCACCCCAACATTGTTTCTTCTTTCACAAATAGAGATGCCATTCAGCAGGCAGAACTGCTGTTACTGCTAGAGTTTTCAGCCTCCAGGTGAGCCTTGGAGATTGCCTGCAATTGCAATTGATCTCCGGGCCATAGAGCAGGGGTGTCAAACTCAATTGTTACGAGGGCTGGATCTGAAATAAATGGGACTTCGTGGGGCTGGGTCATGTGTGTCATAAAATGTAATGCGTGGTAGTGAAGATATAAACTTTATAAAGGACACAGACAAACACGATTAAAGATTTTTTTAAAAAATAAAACATGCTTAAAGCATTAGCACTCTTGCAACATTTTGTTTATTTAACAGTCTCTGATAACTGACAGCTCTTGTTCTGAGGAGCCTTGGCCAATAGAAGGAAGAGAGGCTTGGCTCAGTAGTTCTGCTGTGCGATTGAGAGAGCCTGACAAGGCAAGCTCTCCCTCCCCTCTTTCTCCCCAAGGGAGGAGCCCGAGAAAATAGAGGCTTTGCTCTGTAGCTCCTGTGTGATTGAGGAAGCCTGGCAAAGCAAGCTGTGATGCAGAAGGAAGCAAGACAGAGGGAGAAGGAAACAGATGACAGACAGTTGCTTGCAGGCCTGATAGGACTCCTCCGGGGGCCTAATCAGGCCCTTGGGCCGCATGTTTGACACTTGGAGACAATGGCTGCTTTGGAGGGTGGACTCTATGGCATTATACCCTGCTGAAGACTCTCCCCCCCTCCCCAACCTCCCCAGGCTCCAACCCCAAACCTCTTAACCCAGAATTGGCAGACTTGATGATTACATTGGTAGAACAGCAAATTAGAATCCAAGTCATAGGCTGCATTCAGTTGCCACTCTGGGGTTGGATCAAACTTTGGTTAGTTCAGAAATGAATGCAGAAGGCTGAACAAATTAAAGTTGGTAAACTGGCCCCAAATTGGGATTACGAAAATGTTTCACTGATTGGATAATCACAATTTGGACTATTCGGGAGATAACAGACAGGCCTTTAGGGGTAGATCGAAGGCATCCCAAATCGGGGTGCCCCAAAAAGAGCTGTCCCGAAGCCTCCACATGGTCCCTGGTGAGGCGGCCCCCTCCTGTCTGCCAGGTGACTTGGCCCAATCGGATGGGGGGGGGGACCTCAGAAGCTGGACAGCTCTTTTTCTCTCTCAACAGGTCAAGCGCTCATACTGTCAAGCCCTCTGGCTAGTTTTAACAAACAAAAGCACCAGAAGCAGCTTGGGGTGGCTTGACAGTTTCACCGCCAAGCCATCTCACTTGCACCTTTCCGTTTCCAGACACCGAGGAGGCGGATGGCGTGTGGCTCAAATATTTGCTATCACTTTGACAGTGGTAGCTTTTTGAGCTGCTCTGAGGACGTTGGAGGACTGGGGAAGTACAGGATGGGGGCAGGTGGCAGATGTCAGCATTTGTAAGGATTTTTTGGGTTGGTTTCGGAGGCGTCTCTGAGTCAGCCTGTAATGCCGGTCTGTAATCACCCTTCATAATTTTGTTGTGACCTCTGAATTTGCAAATGTACATAAGCATGCACAGTCACTGAACTGCAGAAACGGTATAGGGAAGATACCTTCTCTTTTGGGAGATGGGAAAGAAATGAGAAGCAGCAGGCCTCATTTTAGGCAGGAGCTCACAGGAGCGGAGCTCTGGAACCTCTAAACTTTATTGAACTCTTTCTTTCTTAAAAACCACCCCCCCCCCCCAATACTTGCTTCTGGGCTCCATTGTTCAAACCCCCTGTGAGAATTTTGCTGAACTCTGTGATTTAACAAACTTTCTAATATTTTCCCCCACAAAAAAAGGGGGAAATAACCAAAACATATAAAAGCAGACAGATGGAAATCTTCATCAAGCCCCAGACCACATAGGAGAAAGCAGGGCTCTTTGTAGAAAAAGCCCAGCAGGAACTCATTTGCATATTAGACCACATCCCCTGAATAGCACCATTGTTTCACATAGGGCTTTTTTTGTAGAAAAATCCCAGCAGGAACTTATTTGGATATTAGGCCACGCTCCTTGTCACCAAGCCAGCCAGAGCTGCATTCCTGTGCATTCCTGCTCAAAAAAGCCCTGGAAGAAAGTGATTTAAAAAGTATGATTGGAGAAAGATTTTATTATGACAATTCCAATTCAAGAAGCATTTTAAGGTAGATGCTGAGCTGGTATAATTTAGTACACCTTCCAGCGACGTTAGGGGTGTGTGGCATATGCAAATGAGTTATGCAAATGGTTGTGCTAATGAGCTCCAGCACCTCTTCTTCTACTAAATGACCCCTGAAAGTGGAAAAATCAAGGTTTACAAACAACCTCAGATTTGTTACTTATTGCTGTAGAAACAAGCCACACGTCATGAGCATGGCTGGATTTTTATTTTTTCCCGTCAGGTCACAGCTGAATTATGGCGACCCGGTAAGGTTTTCAAGGCAAGAGACATTCAGAGACGGCTTGCCATTAGAGCTGCCAAGTCTAATTCAGAAAATACCTGGGGACTTTCGGGGTGGAGCCAGGAGACTTTGAGGCGGAGCCAGACTTTCCCATTTCCAAAATAAAGGCATAACAATACAGCAGTGCAGTTCACCTGAATAGTCATCATTTCCTCATCCCCCAATAGCTGCAATTCTAGTGAATGAAAGCGTAAACACACAAAAAGCAGCCAAAATGCACAGAGTTTGCAAGCTCACATTTTTGTGCTCTCACTGGGGCTTTACTCACAGGAGCTGCTGTTCTTCAGCCTAACACAGGCAAACAAAAGAGAGAGAGGTGGAGTTTTCTTCTATCCCATAAACAGGCTTCTATACAAAGACTCTGAAAACAATGCGAAACAAACACAGAGACAGACACACACTATTACTGCCTCCCCTACAAAAACTTCTGAAAAGTACGCTCTCTGTCACTGGGTCTGGTTCCTCCACAACGACATCTGACAATTACAGGGGCTACGCTGCTCTCTCTTACACACACATACACTCTTACTTGCTGTGAAACGAAAGCAAAACAAATGGAGGCTCTGCTTCTGACCTTTCCCCATGAAGCACTTCCTGCTCAACTTTAAAGGGGCACACACACACACACACACACACACACAAAGAGGCATTTTAAAACGGGACCTGTTTGCAGGTTTCTTAACCTGCGGGAGATCTAGAGGTACTGGTGGCTGTGGGGGCATGGCTTCCCCCAGTCAGCCAGCCAGCTGGGGGCAGGGGCGGGGGAAGCCTGTAAAACCGGGGGATCCCCCACTGGGACCTGGGGATTGGGAAGCCTATTTGCCATTGCCTGCGTCTGCATAGCAACCCTGGAATGCCTTGGAGGTCTCCCATCCAAATACTAGTCAGGTAGGGTTGCCAAATCCAATTTAAGAAATATCTGGGGACTTTGGGGGTGGAGCCAGGAGACTTTGGGGTGGAGCCAGGAGACATTAGGGGTGGAGCCAATATCAAGGCTGTGACAAGCATAATTGAACTCCAAAGGGAGTTCTGGCCATCACATTTAAAGGGACAGCACACCTTTTCAATTCCTTCCTTCCATAGGAAATAATGAAGGATAGGGGCACCTTCTTTTGGGGCTCATAGAATTGGACCCCCTGGTCCAATCATTTTGAAACTTGGGGGGCATTTTGGGGAGAGGCACTAGAAGCTATACTGGAAATTTGGTGCCTCTACCCCAAAAGACAGCCCCCCCCCAGAGCCCCAGATACCCGTGGATCAATTCTCCATGATTTTCTATGGGAATAAATCTCCATTGGGAATAATAGAGTTCCCAGCAGACATTTCCCTCCCCTCCCCCCGCTTTTTGACGACCCTGAAGCGGGGGGAGGGCCTTCTGGGGGATCCCCTGCCCCCACCTGGGGATTGGCAACCCTATAGTCAGGGCTGACCTTGCTTAGCTTTCAAGATCCGAGGAGATCCGGCTCACCTGGGTGATGGCTGAATAAAGTCTAAAAAATAAAGTTAAATGAAAGCAGAACATGCAGAAAGGGGCCTGGCTATCCCTGAGAAAGCCTAGCTCCAACAGGCTCAATCATGGCCACAGCTTAGGGCAAATGGTGATTTACAATTAAAATGGATTCTACGCTTGATTTTGGCCACTGTTTATAATTCTGCATTCCTTCCCCAGCAAATGTTTGTGGCATGTCTGGTCCTATTGCTTTTGGCCTTACCCTTTCAAGCCTCACGCAGTAGATGAACGATCACTTCCGGCTCTGTGATCATACGATTATGGAACTAGGTTACAGGAAGAATCCACTAATATATTCAGGACGTGGGGCAACCCAGCTCTGCAAAGCCTCAAGCACCAAATAAATAAATAATAATGGCGGAGTGGTTAAGTGTGTCAGAGTAGACAGTGAAATACAGGAACGATATCGATCACCTTGGAGCGAGAGACTAATTGCTGTGCAAATCTACAGAGGAAAGGAACAAGAAAGTCACACCACTATGATTCGATTTTCAAAATTCCCCAGGCAGGCTGTGGTACATCTGTCTACCACACTGGGAAAGAGTTGTCCAGCTTTCACTGGCAAACTTCTCTGGGGGGTGCATTCACACTACACTAAATAATGTATTTTGCAAGTAGATTTTTTTTTGCTATTCTTATACAGTAAAAATCCAGTTGCAAAATGCATTATTTGGTATAGTGCGAATGCACCCTGGCTGTTCCAACAATACACTGGCAAAATTCAAATGTGCAGAGAGAAAGAACTGCAAAAGTCACACGGAGGTGTGTCTGCAATCGCAAACAAATATCGGTTGGCGGGAACTCTGTTCCTATTCCTGTTCTTTTCCTTCTGGAATAGATCCAGGGTTCTGGTCATTGACATTGATGGATTGCCAACATGAAGTCCCATGAGCTTGGGCAAAGCTTGTTTATGAGCTAGTATACTTCCTTTACCAATTCTTGCCGTTTATCAGCTTCTGTCCATCTGCATATTGTTTACCACCTCCTGGGTGGTCATTACTTGAAGCAGGGTCAGTTGGAGGCACTGACTCAGAGGCATTGCCCTTTTAAGCTCATGGTTACACCTAGGGTTAGGAAGTTGCTTATCTGGTTGACTCCAAAATGTCTGTGCAGGATGTTTTTCAGAAACACCTCTCTTGATTATGAAATCTAATACACAGCCCGGGTCAGAGGCGAATGGGGTTTTACTCACCCCACTGGAAACACACAGGAAACGTTTTCTCTCCAGCATTCCTTGGGCTTTATTTTGATCATGCCTAAGAAATGGCTACAGAATTTTGAAGTGGCATCAGGATTTTGATTGCTCTAGGAAAATGCACACCATTAAGCAAAGGATGATGAATGGGTAGATTACGCAGTTGTTTACACTTATAAATTAATTTTTTTATTTGATGTATTTAGGAAACGATATATGCCATCTTTTCACTGAACGTATCAATCCCCAAACTGGCAAAAAAAGAATAAAATCAATAAGGAAATAACAGCAATAGAAACAAACATAAATAGCTGGTTGTCAAGACTTAAAGAAATGCATAAAATAGGAAGCAAATGGTTAAAACAAAGAAGAAACTCAACAGCAGAATTAAAAACACTGACTGCGGTCAGAAGAATAGTTTGATCCAATGTCACTGCTGTTTTCTTCTGGTTTTAAAGTGCATGATGAGATTTTAAAGTGCAGAGCTTTTACCCTGCATTTCCAAAAGTCTAAACTCCCCTGTTGCAAACTAAAGGTGGTGGGGAAGTGTGAACCTTCCATTCTGCTGCTTTCTCCCCCTTTTTAACTTTTTAATAATGAGGTAGCAATCTTCACCCCAGGGTTTTGAATCACTGCTTGTGCATTTCTCCACCCAACACTCTGTCAGGATTGGGAGCCCCTAGGGGAGTCGTTTTTGAGTGACAATTCCCCTCTCCTGTTTCTTGGGGTGGGTAGTAGCTGCATTGATCTGAAGCAATAGAAGAAAGTTTGAGTCCAGTGGCACCTTTAAGACCAACACAGTTTAAATCTGGGTATAAGCTTTCATGCTCACGCAGAGATCTGAAGAAGTCTGCATGCCTATAATAAGAAGAAGTGTCAGGGTGAAACTATACTATCAAAACATTATTACAGGAGAAAAAAAAGTGATAGGAAAAAGCTTGTGGCCTTTACTTCTAAGTAGACACAACTTCTAAACAATCTATGACGAAAAATATCAGTGTGCACACAGGCACTTTAATATTCCAAAGCCTCTACCTTTAAACAGACTTCCAAGAATAATGTATTTGTTCCAAACTATCCCGATTGTGAAAGATAGCAAGCAACTCAATAAATGGCAAAGGAAGATCTCTGATTTTGTATGGGCCGGAAAGAAACCAAGGATCAAGATGAAAATTTCAACAGATGCCAAAGAGAGAGGAGGCTTTCAGCTCCCGGATTTAAGATTGTATCATGATGCCGTTTGCTTGACATGGATTAAGGATTGGATAATGCTGTTAGATAAAAAACCTTTACGGTTAGAAGCTCATGGGAATAAATTCGGCTGGCACGCGTATTTGTACTATGGAAAAAATAAGATGGATGGTCTTTTTTCTCACCACTATATTAGAAACAGTTTATTAAATACTTGGATAAAATATAAGAAATATGGTGATGAGAGGAAGCCACTCTGGATAGTGCCAGCAGAAGTAATAAAAATAACAGCTGAATCTGAGGAAGAAAGAGCGATGTCATACAATCAATTGCTAAAGATTCAAGGTGAGAAAGTTGAATTAAAGTCTGCAGAAGAGCTAAATAATAAATATGATTGGCTTCAAATGCAACACATAAAAAGTCTGATGGAAAATGATATCAAATCTGATGGAATTAGACGTGAGCAAACAGAATTGGAAAAGGTTCTGCTTGGAGATAATGAAAAATTAATATCGAAAGTATATAAATTATTATTGAAATGGTCTACAGAAGAGGAAGTAGTAAAATCTCAAATGGTCAAATAGGCAATCAATGTGAATAGAGAAATTCAAATGGACACTTGGGAGTACCTTTGGAAGAACTCGATGAAGATATCAACATGTCAGAATATCAAAGAGAACTGTTTTAAAATGATGTATAGGTGGTATATGACTCTGAAGAAGTTGGCAAAGATGAGTAAAAAGATGTCGGACAGATGTTGGAAATGTAAACATCATGAGGGTTCTTTTTTTCATATGTGGTGGACTTGTGAAAAAGCGAAAGAGTTTTGGCGGATGATACAACAAGAAATCTCTAAAATTCTGGGTTATGACTTTAAGAAAGTTGCAGAGACCTTTCTGTTAGGATTACAAATAGAAAAATTTCCAAAAGGAGATAGGACTTTAATTTGGTATTTGCTCTCAGCTGCTAGGACATTGTATGCGCAGTTGTGGAAACAAGAAAAAATACCAGAGAAATGGGATTGGATTGTGAAAGTTTTATTGTGGAGTGAGATGGATAAATTAACAAGAACTTTGAGAGACCATGATTTGGAAGTGTTTAAAAAGGAATGGAAGAAATATAAAAGATATATAGAGTTAGAGTGGAACGTAAAAAGACATTGGACAATTTTTTTAATATGAATGAGAAGAAAAAGATATTGAACTTTGATAGGTTAGGGATACCTTTATAATTGGACTTAAATATATAATTTCGGGGTAAGTCTAGTAACGGAGGGAGCGGGGATAGAAAACATCATATGGGTTAGAAATAGAAATGATATAATTAAACATTGTAACCATATGTTATTAATAAATTGTTAAAACCAAACAGATTGCCAAAAAGCAAAACAAAAAAACAAAAACCAAGAGTGCACACAGGCACTTTAACATAACCTCTTTTCCCAAACAGTCTGCACAAAATCAATCCAAACAGTCTGCAGAAAAATAGACCAGAGTGCACGCAGGCATTTTTTAAAGGTTAAGAGTCTGCATACCAACAAAAGCTTATACTCAGAATTAAACTTTGTTGGTCCTAAAGGTGCCACTGGACTCTTAACTTTGTATTATGAAGTACTGTATATAGAATGAAGAATCTGATAGTATTTGCATATATTTTTGTCCTGCTCACACCCAGGGAACACCAAGGCAGGCATGAAAGCCAGAAAGCATAAAATTGATCCAACCACTGGCCCTTCATCAGCCAGAGCGGAACTGAGGCTATTTAGAGGTTTGAGTGCCTGCAAATGTAGCACTCTGCAGGCACTCACAGCTGGGTTTTGTCCAGCATCCTGCAAAACCTTCAGGTGGATCCAGGACTGCTGATGCCTTGCAGTCAGCAGAGAGGCCTCCAGCCGCTCGTCACACACTCTGCCTTTTGAGCTGGGCTTCAAACCAGGTACAGCTCAAATGGCAATCTTCTCTGCTGTGGGGACTACTGTGGGAAGGGCTGCTCAGTTCTGGATGAGAGCCAGCATGGTGTAGTGCTTAAGAGCAGGTTTGAGTCGCCACTCCTCCTCCGCCTGGAGCCTGCTGGGTGACCTTGGCTCAGTCCCAGTTCTCTCCGAGCTCTCTCAGCCCCACCTGCCTCACAAGGTGCCTGTTGTTGGGAAAGGAAGTGAAGGCAATCTTAAGCCACTCTGAAAGTCCTTTGGGTAGTCAAGTGTGGGGTATAAAAACCAGGGCTTTTTTGTAGCAGGAACTCCTTTGCATATTAGGCTACATACCCCTGATGTAGCCAATCCTCCAAGAGCTTAGAGGGCTCTTAGTACAGGGCCTACTGTAAGCTCCAGGAGAATTGGCTACATCAGGGAGGTGTGGCCTAATATGCAAAGGAGTTCCTGCTACAAAAAAAAGCCCTGATAAAAACCAGCTCTTCTAGCTTCCTGATGGTGGCCAGCAGGAGAAAAAAATGTTTTAAAAGTTACTATCATCTAGCAGCATCACTTCACATCTGGGAAGAATCAGGAAGCTTTTTCCATAGAGTTTCCGGTGATTCCTAGAGCAGAGTGAGGTCACTCTGGAAGTGATGTAACATGGTTAGCACCCCCAGGGATGTATCCTAATTAGCTCTGGGTGTGAGAGCGGAATATCTGGCACACAGAGATTGTTTACCCTTCTACACTTTTACAGCTACAGCTTTCACAATGGCAACGTGTTTTATCTCATATTTTATTATTATTTTTATTTAATAATTTTAATGCGGGTTGAATTGGTCTGGTTGCTACTGTGCTGGGAACAGTACTGCGGCTGGAGGATGCACGATAGGTTTTACCTGTGGGCTGAGCATGACTAGGCATTGACAGACTGCTCTGCTATAGATGAGCATTGTTTTAGCTGATAATTGGTTTTAACTTTTCTTTTAAATAGTGTTTTTAGCTTTTGTTGGCACCCCATGTCTCCCCACTACACTCGCACCAGTTGTCAGCTGTGGGACCCCTGGCCAGCTTGGTGTAGTGGTTAAGTGTGCGGACTCTTATCTGGGAGAACCGGGTTTGATTCCCCACTCCTCCACTTGCACCTGCTGGAATGGCCTTGGGTCAGCCATAGCTCTCACAGGAGTTGTCTTTGAAAGGGCAAGCTTCTGTGAGAGCTCTTTGTCCCACCTACCTCACAGGGTGTCTGTTGTAAGGGAAGACTATAAAGAAGATTGTAAGCTGCTCTGAGACTCTGATTCAGAGAGAAGGGCGGGGTATAAATCTACGGTCTTCTCCTTCTTCAAAAGGTCCTTCATGGTTTCCTCAGCAATTCCGGTTTCTGGTGTGGGCTCCTGTTCCTGACCCTGCCAGGCTTTTGGTCTGGTAGCCACAGCTGACCACAACTTCCCTGACAGTCTGAGGGGTCAGGTGGCCCAGTCACCTCAGGCTCTGTCATAGTTTTATCCTCTGGGATCTACCACCATAGAGTGTGTCCTCATCCTCTATTAAAAAATCATCAGGCCCAATCCTAAAACGTTTCGATTTTTATTAACAGCAAAAAAATCCCAACTAGTTTCAGGTATCTACCTGCCCTTTGAAAAGAGCTATTTCACATGTGCTTGTAGGTAATTTAAAAAAAAAAATCTGCACCCACATGTGATCCATCTAGCTAGTGCTATGTGTTAGTTGTAATTCTGGTACACTGTTGAAAGGACATACATTGTGGAAATTGGGCACTTTATTCTTGTTCAGCGGGTTGGATGGTATAATGGTGGTGCCAATGCCCTTATCCTTGACTTTTGCCCAGGGCCCCAGAACCTAGTGTTGCCAAATCTGGATTAGGAAATATCTGGAGATTTTGGGGATGGACCTTGTGGAGGGTGCAGTTTGTGGAGGGGAGGGACTAATGAGGTATAATGTGGAGTGAGGTATAATGCCATAGAGTCCAACTTCCAAAGTGGCCATTTTCTCCAAGTAAACAGATCTCTGTCGCCTGGAGCCAGGGGTGAAATTCTAGTAGGAACTCCTTTGCATATTAGGCCACACCCCCTGATGTAGCCAGTCCTCCAAGAGCTTACAAGCTCTTTTTTTGTAAACTCTTGGAGGATTGGCTACACCAGGGGGTGTGGCCTCATATGCAAAGGAGCTCCTGTTAGAATCCCACCGCTGCCTAGAGATCATTTGTAATCCCAGGAGATCTCCAGCCACCACCTGGAGGCTGGCATCCCTGCCAGAATCACTGAAAACCAAACTAGACGTTTACTTTTTTTAAGTGTTGGGTTCAGGTTCTCTGCCGTGACATAGCAATCACTGATTCCCAACCAGTACTGCCTGAACAAGACGGGCATGAGAGTTCGCTTTCTGTCCCACTTTCTATTATTGCTAACAATCAATCTAGACATTAGGCATTTTTAATGAGTCAGGTCCAGGAAACCTTCCTGTCATATGGAAGGGCTGCTTGTTAAACTGCAACAGGGCTCCCATTCTGCTTGGGACTTAGGTAGAGTTGTCCGCCTGATAAGAAGCAGAAGACCTAGGAGGGCAGGGATACTGAAGGCAGCCATCAGCGATGGTGTGATGTCACTTCCGGGAAAACTCTTCTCTTGGAATCTCCAGAAACTCTGAGGTATCCTAGAGAGGACTGATGCCGCCAATGGTGATTTCAATTTTTTCCTTTTCTCCTGGTGGCTGCTGGAGTGCCAGTATGCAAAGCCCATTGGGGACAGGAGATTTCCTGACTGCAGGGGGAACTTGGCAACCCTGGTGGTGAGGGGGGGAGCAGGCCCATATCTATGGAGGGGATGTGGGCCCCCCGCCCCAACGTCTGGGAGAGGAGGGGCTTCTGCCTCTCCTGATCACCATTTTCCTGAGCTGAAATGGCTAAGGGAGGTGTTATTTACCTCAGTCTGGAGTTGTTGGTATAGTATTTCAAATAATGCTCCTGTGACAGGTAACATTGTTTGTTGAACCTGGCACGCTGCACTGTATTGACACAGTAAACTCCGAGTTTGGCATTGTGAGCTAATCACATCCTGGTCTGGCAGAGAGTGGGAGGAAGTAGATAGCATTTTTATGAACAAACATACCAAGAGGATTGCTCTGCACTTCTGGTTTAAAACGCACACACTTATTTCTGCTTCCTACTTCGTTTAAAATATCCTCAATGACAACAGAAATTAATTCACGATAAATACAATCTACAAAACAGTTTCGGAGGGGTGGGGGGATACTTAATCTGATTTACTTGGTGGGTAGTGGACTTTTTGTGTGTGTGGATTGTTTAATTTTTGAGTTCTGAATCCTACAAGGTTTTTAGTATTTTACTTCAAGGTGCCAGAGTCCAGGTAGGCCCTGGGGATCCCCCAGAATTACCGCTCATCTCCAAACGACAGAGATCAGTTCCGATGGAGGGTGGACTCATTTTACCTCACTGAGGTCCCTGTCTTCCCCAGGCTCCATTTCCAAGTTTCCAGGAGTTTCTCAACCTGGATCTGGCAACTCTAGTTCCCCATCTCCTGCCAGTAGCCAGAAGGGAACTAACAACCCAAATTTTACTTGATATAATTTTCCACAATAATATAAGGCACAGTTTTAGGTAAAAGGTAAAGGTAGTCCCCTGTGCAAGCACCAGTCATTTTCGACTCTGGGGTGACATTGCTTTCACAACGTTTTCAGACTTTTTTTTAACGGGGTGGTTTGCCATTGCCTTCTCCAGTCGTCTACACTTCCTCCCCAGCAAGCTGGGTACTCATTTTACCGACCTTGGAAGGATGGAAGGCTGAGTCAACCTGGAGCCGTCTACCTGAACCAGCTTCCGCTGGGATCGAACTCAGGTCGTGAGCAGAGGGCTCCGACTGCAGTACTGCAGCTTTACCACTCTGCGCCACAGGGCTCTGTTTTAGGAGTGGCACGCGTATCAGCCTTTATCAGCCAGAATGTAAAGTGGATTTCTGTAGGATTTGAATGCATTTTTTCTCTTGACTGTGAACCAAATGATCAAACGGATACTAAAAGCAATAATGCGAACCAAACTCTTGATTATTGATTTGATTTCCAGCGGAACCAAACCATTTACAGACTTCTGTAGTGTTTCACGGTATGGTTCACTAGCATATTTTTTTACTCTACCAAACCTGATATAAAAATGTTTTAGGCTGTTCAGTTCTGTGAATTACCTTGCTAATATCTTTAAATTGTCCATTGATATTTCCTTTGATGGGCCAATTGAGCCATATTTTTTTTAAGAAATGCAACTTTTAACAAAATACTTTGTTCATCACATGTGGTAGACCAAAGGAAATGATCGCTTCATCCGCCTCAGACCACCAGTGCAACCACATTCCAAGTGCTACAATTACGACTATTTACATTGTGTTTCCTTCATGTAAATTCCCTTTAATAAATTCAGCACTAAGCTGTAAAATTCAAATGCTCATGCAGCTTGGAAAGGCTCTCTATATAGGTTAGCGTGTCGTAAGCTAAGAAGACCTCTTGCTGGCTGGTTCTGAACTTCGCCGGGGACAGAAGGTAAATACTTCTGATACTTGATGGGGAAAGACATTGTGAAGAATATGACTTGACAAATCTGTAAAACAGCATCTGGGTTTTGGAGGTGAACGGAGACCTTTCTTGTGGGTTCCCCTGACTGATGTGATCCTTCTTCCTTGAAGGGCTGATCCATCTGGGGATTCTGTGTGGGTGTAGATGGGCTGAGCGAGCTTTGCTTTAATTCTGACCCACATAGCCTGCGTGCCACCTAAGGAAAGATGACAGCCACCTTTATCAGCCAGAATGTAAAGTGGATTTCAGTAGGATTTGAATGCATTTTTTTTCTCCTGACTGTGAACCAAATAATCAAACAGATTATTAAAACGCATTCAGATAGCAAAAGCAATAATATGAACCAAACTCCACTCTGAGTGGAGGGCAGAATATAAATCCAATTTCTTCTTCTTCTTCTTCGTTTTCAATGTGAACTAACACTAATGTCTCACTTGGTTCAGACATACGGCATATGATATGGCTGCTGATACTGTGTAAGTGTTCCTCTCTTCCTCCCAGCTATCTACCAAACCCCTGCACTATTACCTGTTGTGCGTATGTATATATCATGATGCTTTACGCACCATGCAGTGTTTCAGGATATGGTTCATTAGCATATTTTTTACTCTACCAAACCTGATATAAAAATGTCCATTGATAATTTTCTTTGGTGGGGGAGACTGAGTCATGCCACTGATTATGTTCAGCCTCTACTTGTTTTTTCTCCCCATCTTTTGATTTGTACATTTGAAGGCATTTAAATTTTTTTTTGGTAATGTTTAGACTTTTTACAGTTGTTTTGAAGTCTGTAATGAAAAGCAGTACAAAAATCCTGCGCATCGGTAATTAAATATGTGCACGTACAAATTAGAATAAAACCATTGAACACATGTTTGGGGATAGATTTAGGTGGGTAAGTTGGGTTGGTCTGAAGCAGCAGAACAAAGCTGGAGTCCAGTAGCATGTTTAAGACCAACAAAGTTTTATTTGAAGTATAAGCTTTCATGGGCATGCACACTTCTTCTGAACTGGTATCTGAAGAACAAAGTTGGAATCCGGTAGCACCTTTAAAACCAACAAAGTTTTATTGAGAATGTAAGCTTTCATGTGCTAGAAGCACACTTCATCAGACCATGAAATGGGGTACGGTAAGCAGTGCTACATATAGCTTGTGGGTAGGGTTAAGCATGCAAAATGGTACAAAGTTAGAATCCAATGGCAGAATAGTGAAATTAACAAACTGAAAGAATAACTGTTTGGTCTGAATAGTATAAGTTGTGTGGGAAAACAGCAAAAGGTAATAAACATGTCAGAATTGGAGCATGATGGTGAGAATGGCAGTAAATGCTGAGTCTGTAAATGTGGGGAGCCAGTCTGGTGTAGTGGTTAAGTGTGCGGACTCTTACCTGGGAGAACCGGGTTTGATTCCCCACTCCTCCACTTGCGGCTGTTGGAATGGTCTTGGGTCAGCCATAGCTCTTGCAAGAGTTGTCCTTGAAAGGACAGCTTCTGAGAGAGCTCTCTCAGCCCCACCCACCTCACAGGGTTTTTGTTGTGGGGGAAGAAGAAAGGAGATTGTTAGCCGCTCTGAGGCTCTGATTCAGAGAGAAGGGCGGGGTATAAATCTGTGGTCTTCTCCTAATTGCTCCATTTCTCCTCAAGCATGGCTCAAACTGAGAACAGCTTTTTTCTCAGAGGTGTTTCTGTCCGTTCAATATCTTTTTAACATGTAGCATAGCATTATAAATATCATTCCAGTTTGCCAATACAAAAAAGAATATCTGAAGAAGTGTGCATGCACATGAAAGCTTACACCTTGATTAAAAGAAGAAGAAGATGAAGATATTGGATTGATATCCCGCCCTCCACTCTGAATCTCAGTCTTAGAGAGGCTCAAAATCTCCTTTACCTTCCTCCCCCCCCCCCACAACAAACACCCTGTGAGGTGGATGGGGCTGGAGAGGGCTCTCCCAGCAGCTGCCCTTTCAAGGACAACCTCTGCCAGAGCTATGGCTGACCCAAGGCCATTCCAGCAGGTGCAAGTGGAGGAGTGAGGAATCAAACCCGGATCTCCCAGATAGGAGTCCGCACACTTAACTTCGTTGGCCTTAAAAGTTGCCACTGGACTCAGACTTTGTTTGAGGGATAGGAGAGGATATGATAGGATAAGTTGAGAAAAGAGACTTGAAGTGATACTGATTAGGCATCTGTTTGGCTTTAGATTACGTAGTCTACACAATGACATTCCACAGTGAAGCTAATGCCAAATTTTGCCTTGATTTCTTTCGTCGGCTGAGAAGAGAACATTCTGAGGAAAGCCTCTTATTTTCACCTCTGAACATGTCAACTGCCTTGCACCTCCTCCATCACGGATCCAGAGGGGACTCCGCAGCCCAGATTGAAAAGGTGACAACAAACCATCCACTTCCTTTGTTGATTTAATTATCTTTGGGCTTTTCCAGATAATGACAATGATCCTGGTCCTGAAGATGACACATCTTCGAGGCAGGGCAGATATGCCTTCTGAAGAGAAACTGAGCATGCTCCTAGCAGATACTGTACACAAAAGCCTCTTTGGCTGTTGTAAAGCTCTTTTCCCAAGCTGTTGTAAGATATAATAGTATGAATATGATTGTTAGAACAGTTCCTCAGTGGAACAGGCTTCCTCGGGAGGTGGTGGGCTCTCCTTCCTTGGAGGTTTTTATACAGAGGCTTAGATGGCTATCTGACAGCGATGAAGATCCTGTGAATTTAGCGGGAGGTATTTGTGAGTTTCCTGCATTGTGCAGGGGGTTGGACTAGATGACCCTTGAGGTACCTTCCAACTCTATGATTCTATGAATAAATTAATGTCCAAGTCTGGAGTTGGGTTATTAGGGCTTTTAAAAACTTCATTATACTGCTCAAGGCCATTGGGTCAAATGAGTAATTTCATTTAAGTAAAATGTATGTACACAGTAGAAAATAGTAAGTAAGGAAGCTTCTTATAGTGACCATCTATCACCTGAGAAGGTATCACATTTAATCTGGCTAACCTAAACTCTCTTCTATATTGTGGGCCAGTTAAATATTTTAAATATTCAGGTGAGGCCCTTGGATATGACAGACCTAAATAAAGAGGGGGGGGGGCAAACTCTACATGCTCTTTCATAAGAGTTCAGGGGAAATCCAGTTATACAAACAGCTCAGAATATCAGGACTGGATCTGCAATAGACTCCATACCCAATTTGGCACATCCCCTCCGTTGGCGCCTGGGGCAAGAACCCGCTCTGCCCCCCCTCCCAGATCCAGCCGTACAGAATATAGATATTTTCTGTGAAAAATATATGCAATCTGAAGAGAAACAAGAATACAGGAGCCAGTATAGGGCACGATGACTTAGCTATGTGCTGAACATGCTGTCTGATTCCTCCCTAACTGGTCACATTTAATTCTGTGGAAAATACGGTCTATTGGTATCCCTCTTGTTTCTCTCCTTATGCTAGAAGAATTTCAAGCTTTTAGATCACTGAAACAGAAACTTTTTGATATTGAAAAACAAATTCTCTGTTCTTTAGTAAACAGGACATGCTCCCTGATGGAGTTTGGTATCACACCTGATCACGGGGTTCTAGCAACCTATTTTCCACACTGTCCTTAATTACATCAAGCTTTTATGCTCGCACAGTTTAATGCTCTCCCCATTCTTTTTGGAGGATTTGCAAACATTCCTTACCATGAAAGACTTTATTCATGTGGAGTCAGAAATCTTCAATCTGTACCCCATGTTTTGCTCTAGCGTGATTTCTGTGTTAAACTGTGGGTTTCTTTAATTAGTTCTCTTTTGCACAACTTTCATGGATATCCCAATGAGAGGTGTGTTTCATATCTTCCGTCTGATCAGCACCCTTGTATCACTTGTTCGTTAGCAAGATATCTTCTAATTGACTGTTGTAAGCTGCCCTGAGCCCACCCGCTTGCCTTGGAGGGTGATATAGAAATTGCATTAAATAAACGAAGAAACAAACAAATGAATAAATAATTGCTAGGAGGATTTGGATGCACAAGGTAAAATCCCCTGATGGAGAACTTCTCCCTTGTAAATTGTACTTAAATTGTACTTGTTTTCTTTCTCTTGTTAATGTTTATAATTTATGCCGATAAAGGGGCTGAACTGAACTGAACTGATATTTTCTGTGGCTGCAAAGCATAGTCTATTATAAAATCAGCTGCGACCCAAGAAATCTGATAATCAAAAATAATTTTAATGGATTGGTGATTAAATATAACATACTTTAAAGAACAAACCTGTTTTATACTACATCTCCATGCTTGAATGTATATATTCATTATTGTCCCAATGCTGTTCTTCTATTTCAGGTGCTCCATTTAACTGATGAAAAAGAACTCCTGAGTCCAGAATCCATGGAAAATTCAGAAGAAACTGCAAACCCCGATGCTTCAGAAGTCGGTCTGACAGCATCTTTTGCAAATGATCTACCTGGTAAGAGGCATTCAGTGCAATCCTAAGCAGAAGCTACATCCTTCTAACTCCATTGAAGTCAATGGGCGTAGAAGGGTGTAACTCTAAGATTGTATCTATTGACTTTAATTCCTAGAGGAATTACTATGCCAAGGGTATGTGTGTAATTGCTGACACTGTATCAGAAACCAGCTATGCAGTAATAAGGTTGCCAGCTCTGTGTTGGGAAATACCTGGCGATTTTGGGGGTGAAGCCTGAGGATGACAGGGTTGGGGAGGGGAGGGACATCAAACGGGTATTAGCCAGAAGTTGAATATGAGCAGGCAGTGTGATGCAGTGACAAAAAAGGCTAATGCCATCTTGGAGTGTATCAACAGAGGCATAACATCCAAATCGCAAGAGGTCAAAGTCTTGCTGAACACTGCATCGGTCAGGCTGCACCTGGAGTATCGTGTGTAGTTCTAAAGTCCTCACACTTCAAGAAGGTTGTGGACAGAATGGAGCAGGTGCAGAAGAGAGCAATGGGGATGATCAGGGGCCCGGAGACCAAGCCCTATAAGGAAAAGCTGAGGGTCCTGGGAATGTTCAATCTGGAGAAGAGGAGGTTGAGGGGGAGGGGCATGATTGCTCTCTTTAAGTGTCAAAAGGGCTGTCACTTAGAGGAAGGCAGGAGCTGTTCCTGTTGGCAATAATGAGTTTAAATTAAGGGCAGGAAGGTACTGGCTGAATATGAAGAAAAACGTTTTTACAACAAGAGTGGATGTCAAGTCGGCAGATTCAATAACGAGTCCTCGTTGAAACAAAGTATCTAGTTTATTGATATCATGGCTCTCGACTACAGTAAGATTGAAAGACTAAAGATCATACAGTAGAATGCAATCATATAAGGTGCACTTCAAAGGGATTCTTGAGGGAGGGTTACTATGCAGGGCACATTCACACATTGATGTTACAATTTCTTTCTCAGGCCTGGTTTGGCTTTGAGCGTCTCTTGGCTCCAACCTCCCCCGATGCCAAGCCTGAGAAGGCACGATAAACCAGTTCACATATTCCCATTTCAAAGCAAGGCTACATAACAAAGGAAAGGAGGGGGGGGGGGGTGAGGAGAGTTCAAGCTAGCAGCAGTGGAATACAGTATGGCTTTACCCAGGATGCTTTTCTCCTGAACCAGTGATTGAGTGCAGGCTTGACCAAAGTTAGAAGCAGACTTGACAGTGGAATCAGCTACCAAGGGAGGTGGTGAGCTCCCCCCACTCCACTGGCAGTCTTTAAGCAGCTGCTGGACAAACATTTGTCAGGGATGCTCTAGGCTGATCCTGCATTGACTGGGAGGGGTTGGACTAGATGGCCTTTATGGCCCCTTCCAACTCCGTGAATCTATGATCATTGTTGCCTGGAGATCAGTTACTATACCAGAAGATTTCCTGTCATCAACTGGTGATTCAAGTCAGATTCTTTCTCGATGGATTTCTTCTGTTCCAAAAAATTTGATATGGAGAATCCAGAGCAGAAATAAGTCCACTTAGCTCCGGTTAAACTTGGTAACCGCTTCAGTTAATGAGCAAACTGGTTTTCCAAACCGCATTTCCCCAGAGCTTTATCTAAACGATCCAAGTTGAAACTTTTTAATGATCAAGAATTAATCCTCAATGAAATGTTCAAAATACTCTCCCAACAGGTTACACATTTTAAAAGTTACCAAATTTAACTGGAGCTAAGTGGACATTTCTTCTTTGAATTTTCCATCTCAAATTTCTTGGAATAGAAAGCATCCATCAAGAAAGAATTTTATTTGGATCAACTGTGAAAGACATAGACCAATTTTGCACTAGGCTTGTTCTGGATGGGAAGAGCCCCATAGATCAGAGTGGTAAAGCTGCAGCGCTGCAGTCAGAGCCCTCTGCTCATGACCTGAGTTCGATCCTAGTGAAAGCTGGTTCAGGTAGCCAGCTCCAGGTTGATTCAGCCTTCCATCCTTCCGCGGTCGATAAAATGAGTACCCAGCTAGCTGGGGGGAAAGTGTAGATGGCTGGGGAAGGCAATGGCAAACCACCCCATAAAAAGTCTGCCGTGAAAACGTTATGAAAGCAACGTCACTCCAGAGTCGAAAACAACTGGTGCTTGCACAGGGGACTACCTTTACCTGTTCTGGATGGACAGCCCTTTTGCTCCTGGTGCTTCTCTCTGTTTTCGCACAAGTTACTGCGGAGCTGCAAGATGATGCGGCCCCTTTCCCACAGCAAGCAAGATCCTCTTACAAGCGGTTTCTGCTTGCCATGGGAAAAGTGTGTGCCAACTTGCAGCTCCGCTGTGGCAGCTTGTGCCAAAATGGAGAGAAGCGCCGGGGCAAAAGGGCTCTCCGCCCGGAACAAGCCCTAGTGCAAAATTGTTCTTACTTTTCAGATGTGTTACGCTTCTGTTCTGCTTTATATAAATTGTGTTTTGTTTTCCTTATTGTACAATTTTTGTATATGTGATGAATATCGTTGATGGATTTGTGAATGATTTTTGATACTTTGGATAATATATTAAGTTTACTTAACTTGTGGTTGAGGTTTTGACAGTAGCCTTTTGCTTTTTCTCCCTCTATCTTATCCATGTTTTTTCACTTGATTGCTTACCAACTGGTTGGTTCACAACTCTCAGTATTGAATAGTTGTTCAGCACTGTCAATTGTCATTTGGAAGGAAGTGGAAACTGCATTGAAGCCCTGTTTCTGGAAGAATTGTTCAGCAGGTTCTCATAGGGAGAAATTTATGCTTATAACCTCAGGCGATATGAGCTGGAGGCTTGTAAATCTTTAGTACATACCTAACTGTTGCCTTTAGAAACATAATATTTAGAACCAAAACAAACTGAATTTATTTACGATCCATTTACATTTTCATTCTGCCCTAACCTTAAGAGCTTGGGCTGGATTAGCATTTTAATTGAACACATACCCAAATTCGATACAAATAATTTTGCATTGTTTATTATGCACAATGACTGACAGAAAGCAAATGAAAACAATAAAGGATTTCCCCTCCGTTTGTGAACATAATTCAGTCTTTCTTTCGCCATCTCTGTAGATAATTTGATGATCGCTGAAGCTTCTGAAGATTCAGAAGGCGACGAAGATGGAACAGGTACAGTGCAAATTTGGTTTGAATTCAGTGCACAACTTGTTCTATCACTCAGTTTCTTTTTAGATTCACATCTGAGGCAAAAAAGAGTATTAATATTTAAAGTGAATATTCAGATGTCATATTTGATTTCAAAAACTGGATCTTTTTTTTTTGTGTTTCCTGTTTGTAGCCCAGGCTCAGTTTAACTCTTTGGCAGAAGACTGCGAGGCAAAGGAAAGACCTTCTGTTCTGGATTCACTTCAGTCTCCTGAAACAGATGCTGGACAGATAGACAGAAATTTGATCCATACTTCTATACCTACTGATTCTCAGTCTACTAGTGATGAAGGTGCTTCAGCTGACTTTCTTTCTAGGAGTGAAAATATTCCTTCAGAAGAAGGAGTGGATATTCTAAGCCATGAACAACCTTCTGAAGGGGTAGCATCTCACAACTTAGTTAACACATCAAGAAATCAGGACGGCTCAGTCACAGATATAAACTCTTCATATGAAGAAACAGAGATAGCTTCTGATGATTTTGATGCGGAGACAGAAAATGTACACAACGGTGAGGACACTGGAACAAAGCAGGGAATATCTTCTGTAGTTATCCATCTAGTTTCTAAAGCAAATACCAAAAAGCCAGTAACAGAAAGTGATCCTGCCCAGATCAGGGAAGATACCAATCCTCAGTCTGATACAGAAAATGTTGATCCAAGAAGAGAAGACAATAGGTTTCAAAGCCAAGAACAATCTTCTCACGAAGATAATCAAAATCAGGCAAAATCACCTGAAAGCCACATAGAAGGTATGACTTTTCCAGATGGAAGTTCACCTTCATTGGATGCTCATTTCGAAGAAGCAAGAGATACATTGCATAAGAATCCATTTCATAAAGATAGAGAAAGTAAGAACACTGAGACAGAAAAAAGAATTTCTCCTCCGTGTGTCCTTCCCTCTTCTGAGATAGATGAAGCAATGGATGATTTGGTCCCGACTGTGGAAAATGATAGTTCCAGGTCTGACTCGGATGAAGATGCTTCTTCAGATTTTCTCCCATGGAGTGCAGATTATCCAGAGGATGAGGATGAGATAATAAGCCAAGGATGGTCAACTCCAGAAGACGATGAGTTTGACAATCAGATTGGCTCATCAAAAAACAAGCAGGTGTCATTACTAAATAGTTCAGAGGCAACAAACTCATCTTGCTCCATCTCTAGAGCTGACGAAACTACTAAGCTTGATAATGGCCACGAAAATAAGTTAAACGTGAGCAATGAAGAGTCTGAGGGAGAGGAGGAGAACCTCTTACCAGTTACCAAGACAACTCACATGCAGCAGCACAGAACTTCAGGCCAAGAAACAGGATATAGTCTACCTTCTGCTAAATTTTCAATAAGTTCTTCATATGATCTTCCCTGGTATAAATACCTTATAGGCAGGAAACAGAGAGAGTCTTTAAGACAAGCATGCTATCAGTTGTTGGAAAACCTAACCGAACCACTTGAAAGCAGGATGTATAACTACATTGCCAGGGTGAAAAAATGTCCACCTGCTTCAGGATAGGGTCAAATGAAATGGGACACCAGGAAATGTGCGATTGGCTCTGTGATGTACGTATGTGTGTGTGTTTATGTTCAACATAGTAAGGATGGAGGGGAGGGGAAACAGACTGAGGAAGTGGCATTGGAGGTTATCCTCCCCTATACAAAATGCTTGCTCCAATCTAAATCAAAGCTGTTGTATCCCTCACTGGGACATACAGGATCACATATTTCCCATATATCATCTACTTGGGGGCAATTTTGAGCAGAAAGTTGCCCAAGGAGAACGGGTGGCTTACCTTATTGCTCTGCTCATTCCTACATCATACCTATAGCCTTTTGAAGATTCTTTTGGCTTAAAAAAAAAGTTAGGGAGAAGATGCATGCAACCAGGACTTTTTTTGGGCTGGAGCACACAGGAGTGGAGCTCCACCTGGGCTTGCCAGGGCTCCAGCTGGCATGCTGGAGAAGGTGCAGGAATGCATCTATAAATGCCTCCTCAATGGCTTCAGCACTGGGAAGGCACGGGGAAGCTCCTGCTGTTTTTTCCCCTATAAAAAAAGCCCTGCATGCAACTGTGAGTTACACCTTAGTGTGAAAACAAAATGTCAGCAGAATTTGGTGCCAAGTTCCATTCATTACTTATTATTTTATTTACAGTTTTATCCCTCACTTCCTCCCTCCCAGAAGACCAAAGTGATGTATGTAGTTTCCCAACAATTATTTGGGAAATGAGCCTTGGAACAAGCCAAGCTGAGCAGCCTGTAGCATGACAAGCAACACACTTGGCTCAGTGGCACCAGTAAAGGGCATTAATTCAGCCAGGGCTTCCTCCCTGGCAGCAGTGCAGAAAAGATTTTGGCAGAGCTGCTGGGGCTTGGCTTCTAGCCTCACTAGTGGCCTTCTAGGCAATGTTCTCTCCAGTTTTTCTCCCCTACTGAGCAGAGCAGTTCACATTAGGGATGGATACAAGCTGGGGAAATGTGATTCAATTTGTGATTTGTGGCTGGTTCGTGCACTAAACCGAATCATGGTTCATGGCATCTCAAACCCCATTGAAAAGGACTGCAGTCCCTTTAAACAGGGTTTGCAGAAAGCTGGGGAAATTGCTGAGTGACGGGGAGCAAGATGCTGTTTGGGGCAGTCTTGTTCAGTCTCTTTAAAAAGACTGCAGAAGACAGGCTGAAAAATAGCTGAGCAGTGTGGAGCTCTCCACCACTCAGCTGTTTTGAGCTGTCTTGTGCAGTCCCTTTAAACAGTTTTTGCAGCTTTTGTGGGGAACAGAAAGCAGGGATATAAACACCTGCTTTCTGTTTCATCCATGAACCATCGCAAACTTCCACAAACTGCTTAAAAGTTCATGGAAGTTCATACCTTCTGTTCACAAACCAACAGTGCAAAATTCATGGTGACTTTTGCTTCATGTTTCTGTTTGCGCCCATCCATTGTTCACATCCTGAGCAGAATATAACTGCTGTAATCTTAAAGTGGGCAATGGATGGTGCAAGAACCTGTGCAGTTCCAGATTGCTGCTGAGTGGGGCTTCCTATAATGAGTGGGTGCTCACGTGTACAGCTTTGAGGGAACAGTTCTTTTAGGACAAGAGCCCATGCATGCCTGTAGCTCCCTCTCTTTTATCTTTACAACAACAACCATCTATTGTGTTTTAGTAGCTGTAGTTTATTTTATAACTGATGTTTAGAAATTTGTCCCAAAGTCTATTGCTGGGCAGGCAAGACACCTTTAGACTGCAAGGGAAGAAAGCAGAGAGAGAGGAGGAAAGAAAGCTGAAGGAGCACAGAGTTGCTACCTAGCTGTATGTTGGGAAACGGGGATGTTAGGGTAGAGTTTGGGGAAGGGAGGGAGCTCATATAATGCCATATGGTCCAGCCTCCAAAGCCACCATTTTCCTCCACGATCTTGATCATCTGGAAATTAATTATAATAGTGGGAAATCTCCAGGCTGGGAACCGTAGAGGAGAAAGTAGAGCAGAATCTGTAAGAAGGACAAAAGAATAAAATCTTGTGTTAAGAATCCTGCCTTGTGTTGTTTCCCTGCCTGCATCAAACTACAGTTCTCTCTAAAAGAGACCGATTTTGCACTAGGGCTTGTTCCGGGTGGAGAGCCCTTTTGCCTCCACGCTTCTCTCTGTTTCCATACAAGCTGCCCCGGAGCTGTGAGTTGACGTGCCCTTTCCCGTGGCAAGCAGAAACCACTTGTAAGAGGATCTTGCTTGCTGCGGGGAAAGGGCGTACCAACTCACAGCTCCATGGCAGCTTGTGCAAAAATTGAGGGAAGCACCAGGAGCAAAAGGGCTCTCCACCTGGAACAAGCCTAGTGCGGAATCAGTCAGAGACTGACAAATAGTGACTAACATAAGAGCTTTCATTAAGCACCATAGCTTCAGTTGTTGCATTACTCTGGCTTTCATTTAGAGGAACAGAGAAGGAAGCATAAGGGGAAGCTTCCAGCATGAGGTGGCAGGAGGGCACTGCTATATAAATAGAGAAATGTCTGTCCTCTGAGGATGTCTCAAAGGTCATGTGATCAGGACTGGGTGAGGAAGTGTTCAGGAACTTCAGGATCTGGTGCATAGAGGAGGAAATATCAATATATCGTGTGTATGGTGACAGGACAGCACAGAGTTGACATCTGAAGAACCTTCAAACATGGATTGACTGTGTTTGGGAGTACTAGAAAGAAGGAAGAAATGTGCGATTTATGAGTCAGTAAGAAGAACGGTGCAGCTGGAAGAACAGATTGCAGAAGACTACCTTGGAAAAACACTGTCAGAGATGCATTTGATTGAGGGACTTCTATTTCCATGATACTGAAAATACTTCTCTCTCCCTGGATTAGTATTATTATTCAGAATAGTTTTGGACCCTCTGCTTTCATTTGTTGTATGGCTTTTCTGTATGATTCTAGTCTAGATAGTCTAGTACTTGCATCCTAATCAGCATTCAATGTAACCATTTATATAAAAGACACAGTGATATAGTCTGAGTACTTCCATGCAGGATTTTTTTTATTATTATTGTAAAAGTCTCTGGCCAATTTCAGTAGGCCTTGTATTAAAATTTTAAAAACACAGAAGTCTGGTGTTGTTACTCTATCTATGTTGCATGATAGTGCCATCCTAAGTTACACTCTTCTAAGTTAATTGAAGTTAACTGTGTCTGAAGGGTGTAATTTTACATAGGATGCCACTGTGAGATGGGCTATAAGTCTATGGGTTTATGTTACTTTGATCTTTTGGCAGAGCCTGCCGGAGTCCATAATCATGTATCTCAGGGGTGGCCAACGGTAGCTCTCCAGATGTTTTTTTGCCTACAACTCCCATCAGCCCCAGCCATTGGCCATGCTGGCTGGGGCTGATGGGAGTTGTAGGCAAAAACATCTGGAGAGCTACCGTTGGCCACCCCTGAATCTGATGGAATCTCACGAGGCAGATCAGTTGGAGAGCTCACAATATGGGCTGCCAACTTCCATGTGGGGCCTGGAGATTACTCAGGATGAGGGCTTTTTTGGTAGAAAAAGACCAGCAGGAACTCATTTGCATATTAGGCCGCACCCCATGATGTCACCATTGTTTCACATAGGGATTTATTTACATATTAGACCACACCCCCTGGCACCAAGCGTTCCTGTGCGTTCCTGCTCAAAAAAACTCTGCTCAGGATTATAACTGATCTCCAGATCACACAGATTAGTTCCCCCTAGGGATGCCAGCCTCCAGGTAGAAATTGTAGGTCCTCCAGAATTACAGCTCATCTCCAGAATACAGAGATCAGTTCCTCTGGAGAAAATGGATGTTTTGGAGAGTAGACTCTATGGTATTATACCTCACTGAGCTCTCTGCCCTCCCCAGGCTCCAATCTGGATCTGGTAACCCTACCCCCATCCCTGCTGGTGGCCAGTGGGACCTGATGACCCTAGATGCCCTGGAGAAACTGGCTGCTTTGGAGACTTTGGAGACTGGCACAGGACAAACCCACTTGTGTGTTGTGACAGAGAATGCTAAAATTCTATTGCTTCGTCAAACACTTCAGTCAGACAATGAGTTTATGGAAGAAGCCCAACTAGGAACACATGTCTATGCTAGTGGAATGTTACAAGAAAAGTCTGACAATGGCCTCCACTTCCCACCTAGAGGCTGGCATCCCTAACCGGAGAACTAATCTGTGTAGCCGGCGGATCAGCTATAATTCGGAGAGATCTCCAGGCCCCACCTGGAGGTTCGACACAACAATGGGAGATTCACAGAAGAAAAGTGTACCCGATAAACGAATACAGTGAATAATTAACTAGCAGTAATAACGACTACTATTTATACAAATACTTATTTATATGCCAACCTCAATGTATTTATAAAGTAATTTCCAAGTAATAGAAAGAATTCCAAACTGCATTTCAGTAATGAAAGCAGCAGCCTTCTGTATAATAGCATCCTCATTTAAAGTGACCAATAATACCCTTATTTTCTGCCTCAATAAGGACCACCTTGATAATATTCGAGATATGTTCAGCAGGCTTTCCAGGAATAGGCTTGTAATTTTCAACATCAGCCAATTGCCTTCTGGTCTCTTTGCAATAATCCGCCCTGTCCTGTATTACAATAACCCCGCCCTTATTGGCAGGCTTAATCACAATGTTTGTATCAGATGCCAAGGCTTTAACTGCCATGAATATGAGAGATTATGCCAAGAGGTTTTGAAACACATTTCAGCTTTATTCACATATTCAGTAACAGCATTCTCAGAACTAAGGATCATTGGGTCGCTGGTCTTGGGCACCAATGTAGACACAGGAAGGAAGGGGGAGAGGAGTTGTTGATCATATAAATATCTACTTAGTATAAATGGTAATTGTTATTATTGTTCATTAATTATTCACGGTATTTGTTTATCGGGTACACCCACCTGGCCATTGGTAGACCTATAATGTGAGCTTCGTCGCACTGCTCCCGTGACATGAAAGAAGAAGAAGAAGAAGAAGATATTGGATTTATATCCCGCCCTCCACTCCGAAGAGTCTCAGAGCGGCTCACAATCTCCTTTACCTTCCTCCCCCACAACAGACACCCTGTGAGGTGGGTGGGGCTGGAGAGGGCTCTCACAGCAGCTGCCCTTTCAAGGACAACCTCTACCAGAGCTACGGCTGACCCAAGGCCATTCCAGCAGGTGCAAGTGGAGGAGTGGGGAATCAAACCCGGTTCTCCCAGATAAGAGTCCACACACTTAACCACTACACCAAATTGGCTCAAAAGTGTACTCATAAATCCTTTACGGGCTGCTAGTTCCAAGTCATCCAGAAGGCACCTCTGCGGTTTACGATATCTGATTACTTGAGAAGTCTGAAAGAACTATATTTGTGGGAAGGAACAGGTTTAACGTATAATGCCAAAACCCTGAAATTTGAACCATATTCCCAAACACTTTGAATGCTGGGAAGTCTCAGAACTGATATGGATTTACCTCAAAATGAGACCAGCATTCCAGCACAGAAAAATCCATATTACATGTGTGACGGAAAAAATACGTTAGGATATGGGAATTACCATGGTCTCAGGCTTGCCCGGGGCTCTCCTTTCTTGTGTCGAGTTGCTTTTGGCTGGTGGGGTGGTGGTGGCATATGCTAAGAAGTTATGCTAATGAGCTCCACCACCTATTTTTCTTCAAAACGACCCCCTATTCTAGCCATAAGATCTTCCCCAAATGAAGGCCCGATACCTAACTAAAGCAAACTAGACCTCCAAATACAAACCAGAATCCTTCACCAGCAATCATTGTGCCTACCTCAGAACTTTCCTAGATTTTCAGGAAACCTGAGCCTTGCTAGCTCTCTTTTCTACTCAGTTCATCAAGTCAAAGTAGGATTTTGAACCTCTCTGAAGTGAGTGGCAAACCGCTGACAGCAATATCTCAGGCAGCAGTAGCCCAGCCTAATCATGGTAATTATACTGATAACAAACCTAATTGCTGCGCTGTGCCTAAAAAGCTAATTTAAACTGACATCATTGACTAAATAACAAGGGAGTAGGACATAGATGCAAGCAAACCAGCTGATTGATTCCAGCTAACATGCAATCGCAATATATTGGCACATTTATAAATTCATTTACAATGCCATTAATAATATACATCTTCATGTATACTAGAAAGACATGTCCTCAATCAACTCTCTTTAAGTGTGGCCGTGACACAGAACCACTCACCTGTTTTCCGCGTCTTTTCTCAGTAATAATAGCTGCCGCCTGACTTCCTTTGTAGCTTGGCGATCCAAAACGCAAAGCAGAACCGCCTATGTACTGTGCCAACCTAGATCTGGCAAGATCCCAACCCTGACGGTTGCTCAGTGGTAGAGCATCTGCTTGGTAAGCAGAAGGTCCCAGGTTCAATCCCTGGCATCTCCAACTGAAAAGGGTCCAGCCAAATAGGTGTGAAAAACCTCAGCTGGAGAGCCGCTGCCAGTCTGAGTAGACAATACTGACTTTGATGGACCCCGGGTCTGATGCAGTATAAGCCGGCTTCATATGTTCATATATATTCAGCCCTACCCCCCAACCCTCACTGGTTCTTGCTGTTTTTACCATTTTAAATATTTCTACTTTTTAAAAATGTTTCATTATTAACTAACTACAGCGAAGGTCCATCATACGAACCTATTCAGCAGTCTACTTTCTGGAAATAGTGTGGCAACCAATTTTTACACTTGGTGGTCTTGCAGATTTTTTGGCACAGTTTGGTGTAGTGGTTAAGTGTGTGAACTCTTATCTGGGAGAACTGGGCTTCATCCTCCGCTCATTCACTTACAGCTGCTGGAATGGCCTCTTGCAGGAGTTGTCCTTGAAAGGGCGGCTTCTGGGAGAGCCCTCTCAGCCCCACCCACCTCACAGGGTGTCTGTTGTGAGGGGAGAAGATATAGTAGATTGTAAGCCACTCTGAATCTCTCTGATTCAGAGAGAAGGGCGGGGTATAAATCTGCATTCTTCTTCTTCTTCTTCCTCCTTCTCCTCCTTCACTGAAACAGTGTCCCACGAGCAACTACTGCATGCTACTGGAAGAATGTTCTGCTTTTCTGACCTGTTTCCTGCCTATTGAATTAGCAGGGCCTTCATTCAAGCTTGGGAGCAGACGCTTGGTGACACTCCTGCTCTATGAAATTGTTTTGCATACCAAAGCACAGCCCGGGGACAGGATGAAATTGTTTCTATGACAGCGTTGCAAATCAGGCCTGGAAACATTATGCTGGTTGAATTAGGAGAGTTCAGAAACATGCAAGCCGATGGCTGGATAAGCAGGAAGAGATTGTCTTCTTCCTCTCGCCCACTTCTTGACATCTTCCTGTCTCCAGGAGAATGTAGTTCTTTGAGTGCTTGACATCTTAACGCCGCATACACTGAGCGCTTCATTGCCAGGTGCACCAAGATGGGATGGCTTGGAATAATCCAAAATGGTACCATTCCTTCCCACCAACTTGCTAGGTTGCCCATGTCCTGACTTGCCTGACTGTCTCCAAATACACAGCGGAAACCATCAAAGTAAGCATGGTGGGTACAGAGACCAACCCTCCCACCTGTTAGGGTTGCCAGCAGCGTTCCCTCTAAGCTGAGTTGGTGTGAGCTAGCTCACGGGTTTTTAGTCTCCAGCTCACACATTTTTGTCTTAGCTCAGGAAGGATGACCTCAGAGCACAATAATTTGTGCAGGAGCTCACAACTTTAATGCCAGTAGCTCACAAAGTAGAATTTTTGCTCACGAGACTCTGTAGCTTAGAGGGAACATTGGTTGCCAGGTATCCAGTTTTGAACTGGAGAGCCTGGTATTTGAGTGTTCTATCCAGGAAATAATTTGAGAAAAGACTGGACATAAAAATATCTGATATTTTCTAATTAAGTCCCAAGAAGACTCGGGTGTACCGAGATTGAGCTTTTGCCAGCTGGGAGAGTTGAGACAGAGATGCTGCTTTCTCTCCTAACTTCCGGCCAAGCTTCTAGTTTGGACTGGATGGATCTGGTTCAAATCCTTCCTCATAGGTTGTTGAAAGGATAACACCATGCACATGATATGCCTGGAGAAATCAGCATATGCGCATGTTCATTGCTTGGGGGGGAAGCCCTCCTGGTCATAACACGTCTCCTACTTCCAGGGTGTGCAGTTGAGGATATTGACGAGTGTCATACTCTAATAGAACATGCAAATGCTCATATGATAAAATTGAAACTACCAGACATATGATAACACAGTGCCCTATATTTAAAGATTTGAGGGCTAATTTGGTCACCCCTTTACTCAAAAATACGGAATTGCTGAGAGTGCTAGCCCAGTTGTCATGGCTGCTGTTGGATACAAATGATCGCTTTACCCTCTCAGTGGTAAAATTCATAGGTGCAGTAACGAAGTACAAGATAAATAATACTAAGTTCTTTTAAAATAATTTTTGATTCTAACTTCTGCTTAAGGCAAAAGCTGTATAAGCAGTACTCGACTGAAATATGATTAGATAGATAGATAGATAGATAGATAGATAGATAGATAGATAGATAGATAGATAGATAGAGAGATAGATAGATAGAGAGATAGATAGATAGAGAGATAGATAGATAGATGGATGGATGGATAGATGATAGATAGATAGATAGATAGATAGATAGATAGATAGATAGATAGATAGATAGATAGATAGATATGAACATATGAACATATGAAGCTGCCTTATACTGAATCAGACACTTGGTCCATCAAAGTCAGTATTGTCTTCTCAGACTGGCAGCGGCTCTCCAGGGTCTCAAGCTGAGGCTTTTCACACCTATTTGCCTGGACCCTTTTTTGGAGATGCCGGGGACTGAACCTGGGACCTTCTGCTTCCCAAGCAGATGCTCTACCACTGAGCCACCGTCCCCCCCAATAGATAGATAGATAGATAGAGGAAAAGTCTAGGAGCCAGAACAAAGGGAACAGGAGGTTTCCAGGAGTCTAGCAGCACCTTAAAATGAACATAATTTTATTCTAGCATCAGCTTTCTGGAACAAAGCCCACTTCTTCAGATGCAATTAGAGGATCTTCAATAGGCACAAAGCTGTTGGATTCCCAGTCCATGCAGTGCCCTCCATAACCAAAACAAAACAGCAGCCCAGTGGCACCTTCCAGCTTCATTGTTTTATTCCAGGATGAGTTTGGGATCAAGTGTTTTATCTCACGGTATCTGAAAGTTTAAGAAAACAAATTGATCTTTACTATACAGCATTTTATTTGCTGTTCTAAAATACACCATAATCCAGAAAATTACACACATTCTCCCTATTGATATTTATAAGAGAAATAAATTTACACACATCTCCAACAGCTGTATGATTTAAACAGGAATATCCCAGTAGTAATAAAGTATACAGGGACCTGTACATTTTCTGGCTGTGCAAAATTTGATACAAGTGAATGCTAACTAGAGCATGTGATCCAGATTGCAACATATATAATTGTTTTTATATTATCATTTTTATTGTTATTTTATATGTTGTGAGCTGCTCTGAGCCCACTCATGGGGTAGGGTGGGATATAAGTTGAATGCATGAATGAATGAATGAATGAATGAATGAATGAATGAATGAATGAAGAAGAAGAGGAGGAGGTTAGATTTATACCTGGCCCCAAGAGGAGGAGGTTAGATTTATACCTGGCCCTTCAGAGTCTCAGAGCCGCTTACAATCTCCTTTCCCTCCTCTTCTCACAGCAGACACCCTGTGAGGTAGGTGGGACTGAGAGAGCTCTGAGAGAAGTCCTCTTGAGAGGAACAGCTCTGCTGAGAACTGTGACTGACCCAAGGTCAACCAGTAGCTGCATGCGGAGCAGTGGGAAATCAAACCCCGTTCTCTCAGATTAGCGTCAATTCACTTAATCACTGCAGCGAAGTGGTGGATGAATGAATACTGTGTGGGATCATGAATATTGTCAAGGTGAGGGTCGCTTCCCCAGGCTCCATCAATCACTTCATCGGCTACATTGAAATGTTCAACGCAGGGCTTTTTTTGTAGCAGGAACTTATTCGCATATTAGGCCACACACCCCTGATGTAGCCAATCCTCCAAGAGCTTACAGTAAGCCCTGTACTAAGAGCCCTGAAAGCTCTTGGAGGATTGGCTGCATCAGGGGTGTGTAGCCTAATATGCAAAGGAGTTCTTGCTACAAAAAAAGTCCTGGTTCAACCATTAGGTAGATGTATTTATACACAAAGTTGCTGACAACAAAAAAAGAGTGTGTACTGGGGAGAGGGAGCAAAGAGAGGACAGATTTTTTAAAATCCCAATTATAAGCAATCTACCAATGTAAGGGAATGAACAAATAACATTATCATTCACCTTTGGCTTTATTAAGAATACTGTAGGGTGATTGTAATATAATGGTTATTTTTGTGTGTTTTGGTGACTGTTCTGTCCAAATACATTGAGTTTACCACTATATGCCAAGTTTCCGATTTGGACTAGATGGATTCGGTTCAAATCCTTACTCATAGGTTGTTGTGAGGATAAAACTGGGACTGGGAAGGATGCTTAGAAGAAGAGTGGGACATGCATGTAATAAAAAAGCACTTTTAAATAGTATTATGGCGCAGAATAGGAGCTTGGGTCAAACCTCACGTAAGAACGTAAGAGAAGCCATGTTGGATCAGATCAATGGCCAATCTAGTACAACACTCTGTCTCACGCAGTGGCCAAAACCCAGGTGCCATTAGGAGGTCTACTAGTGGGGTCAGAACTCCAGAGCCTTCCCACTGTTGTCCCCCAAGCACCAAGAATACAGAACATCACTGCCCACTCACCACAGCCTTGAAAACATTAGGTGGTCTTGGACATGCTACGCTTCATCTTCTAGAACAGCGGTCCCCAACCCCCGGGCCATGGACTGGTACTGGTCCTTGGCCTGTTAGCAACCAGGCTGCAGAGTGAGGCAGAGACCTTTGCCAACTCTTCATTTAAAGACCCCTATGGGGGAGCAGGGATGGGGTGTGGGAGTGGGGGCAGCCTGGGACAGCCAAATCCCCGCCACCCCCACAGGTCCGTGGAAAAAATTGTCTTCCACAAAACTGGTCCCTGTTGCCAAAAAGGTTGGGGGCCACCGTTCTAGAAAGCTAGTGTGCTGTTGTGATTAGAACATTGGACTAGGACTGGAAAGACTTGGGTTCAGTCCCCTCTTGCTAGGAAACTTGCTGGGTGATCTTGGGCTGGACATTTTCTCTCTGCCTAAAATACCCCGCAGGGTTGTAGGGATGATAAGATGGAGGATGGGAAGGATGGAATTTGTATGCTGCCTTGAACACCTTGAAAGGAAGGTAGAATGAAAATACCGTGAAAAGAATAATACACTTTCAGGGCCCTCCCTCTAATTTGCATCCTGGGATAATAACGCTGCCCCACTCTTCCGGGTGCTTGTGTGGAATATGTAATGTGTAGATAATAGCTCTTAGCATTCATAAGGTACATTCATTGAGCAAACAAAAAGCATGACTTAGTTCTGTGTGAGAGGAGGAAGGGTCTGGGATCATGAGTTCTGTCAAGGTGAGTGTCTCTGCTTCCCCGTGCTCTGTCAACATCTCTCTCCTCTCCAGCCTATTGGGCAGTTATTTCTGGTTAGAATAGTTGTTTGAATACTTGTCCAAGACTGATGACGGTGAGCAAAGCTCCCCCCCCTCTTTCTGAGAAGTGGGAGAAAGCTGAGGTTTTGCAAATGAAAAAAAGACACAGCAAACTAATGATAAAGCCAAAGGTGAACAATTAGGGACCGCCTTTCCTCACACGTGCCCCAGAGAGCACTTCGGTCGGAGTCGCAAAATCTGATCTCAGTCCTCAGCATCGAAGAGGCCAGGCTCAAGACAACCAGAGCCGGGGCCTTCTCTGTTGCAGCTCCTGCCTGGTGGAATGGGCTGCCGGAGAAGGTTAGGGCTCTGCAAGAGCTTTCACAGTTCCGCAGGGCCTGCAAAACGGCACTCTTCTGCCAGGCATTGTTGAATTACAATCGACAGCAACAGGTAGGCAGAACCTAACCCATCTGGCCCACCTCAAACATCGTATTGTGACTGGGGATCTTTTTCTTATAAGACATCCAGCAGAAATACTTGAATAATAAAATCTAAACATCAATGGGGTTGGTAGTATCCACCATCTTTAATACATTTTTAATATATCCATATATCTGATCTAATAGCACCTACCATGATTTTATCTAATTGTTTTATATGTTTTATTTATGATGTACTAGTATTTCTTATCTTTTGTCTAATAATATTGGCCATGACCTCTTAATGTGAGCTGCCTTGAGCCTGCTTCAGCGGGGAGGGCGGGATACAAGTTGAATTAATAAATAATAATAAATAAATAAAATATAAGGTGTAATTTAGATTGTCATCAACAAACTTCCCATCTAGTGTTGCCAAACTCCGGATGGGACCTGGAGATCTTCTAGAACTGCCACTGATCTCCAAACTACAGGGATCAATTTTCCTGGGGGAGGGAAATGGCTGCTTTGGAGGGTGGACTCTATGGCATTATACCGCACTGAGGTCCCTCCAGTGGTGGACTGGTCTAAAAATATTGGTTGCCAGGAGACAAAGGGGGCCCACCCACAACTATAAGGCTATCATTTAGTTTTTATAAGCAATAAGTAAAATTTTCAAAAAACACATAAGTGGAAAAAAGGTACAGTTAAAACTTTTGCAAAATAAATGTGTGTGTGTGTGTGTGTGTATGTTGTTGTTGTTCAGTTGCACAGTTGAGTCCAACTCTTTGCGACCTCATGGACAAAGTCATGCCAGGCCCGCCTGTCTTCCAAATTCGTGTTTGTTATATCAGTAACGGTATCCAGCCATCTCATCTTTTGCTGTCCCCTTCTTCTTTTGCCTTCTGTCTTTCCCAACATCAGGATCTTCTCCAGCAAGTGCTCCCTTCTCATTTGGTGGCCAAAGTATTTGAGCTTCAGCGTCAGCATCTGACCTTCCAGGGAACAGTCTGGGTTGATTTCCCTGAGGACTGACTGATTGGATCTTCTTGCAGTCCAAGGGACTCTCAAGAGTCTTCTCCAGCACCACAGCTCAAAAGCATCTATTCTTCTGCGCTCGGCCTTCCTTATGGTCCAGCTCTCACAGCCATACATTACGACTGGAAATACCATCGCTTTGACTATACGGACTTTTGTTGGCAGGGTGATGTCTCTATTTTTCATTATACCACCTAGGTTCACTATAGCTGTCCTCCCAAGGAGCAAACGTCTTTTAATTTCATGGCTACAGTCACCATCTACAGTGATCCTGGATCCCAGAAATGTGAAGTCTGTCACTACTTCCATGTCTTTTATATATATAGTGGGAGATATATATATAGTGGGAGATCTCCAGGCCCCACCCGGAGGCTGGCAACTCTAAATACAATGTAAATTTTAGTTGCATTACAGTAATAATATTGGAACGTCTATTATATCTTCAAGCCACTAAAAGGACATTAGCGTTGTTAACATATTGTCTAATGTTTAAGGGGACCCCCTGCAACAGGGCCACCTGTCATCAGGCAAGCTGACACCCCCCCCCCCGGCCAGGCTGCCACTGGGTCTGTCCCCTCCCCAAATGCTGCTCTCCCCAGACTCCACCCCCCTATATCCAGGAATTTCCCAACGTGGAGTGGGTAACGCTGTTTCCATACAGCATGCTTGTGGACAGGTCAACAAATCTTTATGAAGTGTGTCCAATGTTTTCGCTGAAACAATGCGGCATGAGCAACCCTACCTACCCCCTGCTACCAGTCATCCACTGCTGTCTGGTACAGTGGTGGGAGAAATGGGGAGAGTGATGTTGTGGCATGGCTGTGACATCTCTCCCGGTCACATAACCCTCTAGCAATCCCACAGGCTGTATGTTCAATCGATCAATTCTTTGTTAAGGTCCAAGGACCAGCCAGTGTGAAGCAAAGCGAAAGCAGGTTTGCAAATGTACATCAAAATAAATGCTAAGTCCATTACATTCCCTTAATCACACAGTTCCTTTTCCTAAGAGCTAATATGCAGAATTTTGCTACCGCACGTGTTACCCATTTCTGGCTATTCCTTAACAAGAATGTCGGCGATATTTCAGGTCGGAGGTCAATACAGTCTTCCAAAGGCTTCAATTTAGAGAGTAGTGGGATAAGTATTTGACATTTCTCATCCTGATAGAGGGTAGAGTGTAAACGTCCATGTGTGATAGTCTCAATCGCATTACTCGAACAAGGGCAACAGCACTGTTGGATACGCAAATTAGAAAATCTACCGCTTAGAACAACGGAAGGAGAAGAAGACTGCAGATTTATACCCCGCCCTTCTCTCTGAATCAGAGACTCAGACCGGCTTACAGTCTCCTGTATCTTCTCCTCCCACACCTTGTGAGGTGGGTGGGGCTGGAGAGGGCTCTCACAGCAGCTGCCCTTTCAAAGACAACTCCCATGAGAGCTATGGCTGACCCAAGGCCATTCCAGCAGCTGTAAGTGGAGGAGTGGGGAATCAAACCCGGTTCTCCCAGATAAGAGTTCGCACACTCAACCACTACACCAAAGGCATTAAAGCGGGCTCTTGAAAAAGCCCATCTGTGCCTCACTTGAGTAATGTCCAAAAGATAAGAGGATGGTGTAAAATTCAAATCTTTCCTCAGGCCCTTGTAGCTTAAGGGGCTGTATGTTAAATCTGGAAGTGATTGGTGATGTTGTGCAACGGTGGTCCTGCCGCCCAACATTCCAGAGATTGCACAATGATGACACTGCTCCCAGAGGTTGCCTTCCCTTGGAGGGCAACTTGAGTGGCAGGTGAGAGGAAGGAGGGCCACGAGAAGAAGCAGGATCATCTTGCCATGGGAATGGAAATAAGAAACATCAGGGCTTTTTTGTAAGAACATAAGAGAAGCCATGTTGGATCAGGCCAGTGGCCCATCCAGTCCAACACTCTGTGTCACACAGTGGCCAAAAAAATTATATACACACACACTGTGGCTAATAGCCACAGATGGACCTCTGCTCCATATTTTTATCTAACCCCCTCTTGAAGCTGTCTATGCTTGTAGCCGCCACCACTTCCTGTGGCAGTGAATTCCACGTGTTAATCACCCTTTGGGCGAAGAAGTACTTCCTTTTATCTGTTTTAACCTGACTGCTCAGCAATTTCATTGAATGCCCACGAGTTCTTGTATTGTGAGAAAAGGAGAAAAGTACTTCTTTCTCTACTTTCTCCATCCCATGCATTATCTTGTAAACCTCCCCGCAGGAACTCCTTTGCATATTAGGCCACACACCCCTGACGTAGCCAATCCTCCTGGAGTTTACAGTAGGCCCTGTACTAAGAGTCCTGTAAGCTCTTGGAGGATTGGCTCCATCAGGGGTGTGTGGCCTAATATGCAAAGGAATTCCTGCTGCAAAAAAAGCCCTAAGGAAAATGAATATGTAGTTATTCAGAAGAGGGGACATGTTTCAAAACAAGAAGCAGTTCCAAAGCTTTTTGGCTGGCCCTGATCCAAGTGTGATTCATGCACTGGAGCTACAGAGCAAAACCTCTATTTTCTCCATTGGCTGAGGCTCCTCCTTTGAGGAAGAAGGGGGTGATTCTTGTTGTGGCAAAAAAAAAATTATCTGTGGTTTTTGATGACTTTTTTCCTTAATGGTAATTTTATTCTTTGTACTTAGTATTTCTGGTTCTGGAATATGTGTTGCAATCACTTAAATCAAAATGAATAAACACTTGAAATAAAACAGAAACACATGCCTCTGGCAGTGGCGTGCTACCAATGTTTGTAAGATGGGCTCTTAGAAGTCCTTTGAAGCTTATCAGAGGTCTTCATACAGAAAAGCAGGAATGTCAGACAAACTTCATGGAGAGACAGATTAACCAGTATCCACTTGAGCATCCCTGCAATGTGCAATTGCAGGAGAGTGCTGAAGCACATTCTTGGATGCACATCATGTCCATATGGGAAGACAACAGTATTCAATATTCAATGCAGAGGATGTTGCCCAATGTCCACAAACATCCTGGAGTGATATGCCCAACCCAAGGCTGGTAACTCAAGTCAAGGAAGATACTTAAGTTATTCAGTTGCCCTCCAACCTTAATTAGAGAGCCAGTTTAGTGTAGTGGTTAAATGTGCGGACTCTTATCTGGGAGAACCGGGTTTGGTTCCCCACTCCTCCACTTGCAGCTGCTGGAATGGCCTTGGGTCAGCCATAGCTCTGGCAGAAGTTGTCCTTGAAAGGGCAGCTGCTGTGAGAGTCCTCTCAGCCCCACCCACCTCACAGGGTGTCTGTTGTGGGGAAGGAAGGCAAAGGAGATTGTGAGCTGCTCTGATACTCTTCGGAGTGGAGGGCTGGATATAAATCCAATATCTTCTTCTTCTTCTTCTTTGTTGTAGTGGTTAAGTGTGCGGACGCTTATCTGGGAGAACCAGGTTTGATTCCCCACTCCTCCACTTGCAGCTGCTAGCATGGCCTTGGGTCAGCCATAGCTCTGGCAGAGGTTGTCCTTGAAAGGGCAGCTGTGAGAGCTCTCTCAGTCCCACCCACCTCACAAGGTGTCTGTTGTGGATGGGAGGGAAGGTAAAGGAGATTGTGACCGCTCTGAGATTCAGAGAATAGGGTGGGATAGAAATCCATCATCATCATCACCACCACCACCACCATCATCATCATCATCACCACCACCATCATCACTATCTTCTTCTTCTTCTTCTTTTCATTAGACATTTTTTATTCACCCAGGTCTATGTGTCCATGCAGATTTGGCTTACAATAGCCCAATCAAGGTAATTTCCCGAATTTTTTTCTTCTTCTAAAGTATGGCAACAGTTAACTTTAAACCCGCCAGTAAGATTTAAACTTTTCTCGGCACAGGGCCGATTTATTCATTAGGCACAATAGGCACAGTGCCTAGGGCTTAAAAAAAAGAGAAAAATCCCAGCAGGAACTCATTTGCATATTAGTCCACACCCCCTGATGCCAAGTCAGCCAGAAGTGCATTCCTGCCCATGATATTTTTAGAGTCCTGCAAGAATGTTTTAATTTCTTTTAAAATCAGAAGGGGAAAAATGAACTTTTAGGGCCAAAGACAATGTTTTTGGTCCCCCCCCCCCACTCACTTCCGAAAAAAATGAAATTTTCGGGTACAAGAAAATCTATTAATTTTTGCCTAAAACAGAAAACAAAATGCTAATGTATTTAAAGTTATATCAAAAATATTTTTTTTAGATTCCAACTCGTAAGAGATACGGAGCTGTGCCTAATTGGAATATTTTGATTGGGACCTCAATTGTATATGTGAGCAATTCTGTAGGAGCCCCGTGGCGCGGAGTGGTAAACTGCAGTACTGCAATCCAAGCTCTGCTCACAACCTGAGTTCGATCCCGACAGAAGCTGGGTTCAGGTAGCCGACTCACTGTTAACGCAGCCTTCCATCCTTCCAAGATCGGTGAAATGAGTACCCAGCTTGCTGGGGGTAAAGTGTAGATGACTGGGGAAGGCAACGGGAAACCACCACGTAAAAGAAAACGTTATGATGTGATGTCACCCCACGGGTCGGTAATGACTCAGTGCTGTAAATGAAGACTTACCTGAGTTACCTGAGGAAAGAACAGGTCTGAAACGGCATAGTTTTCATTTGGAACAGATCCTGTTTTCTATAAGCCACAATATACTGATGTTTGGACTTCAGTTCAACGCCTTGCAGAATTTATACTAGCAACTCATTCCATTGTGTGCTTGTTTTGGTTTACATAGGAAGTCTGCTGCCCTCGATATATGCTGTGATTCATAGTGGGTTTGAGTTTGTTATTACCCACTTTTTGATATCTGCTTTTCATAAGTTTTCGTAAATTGATTATTCTATCGTTATAATACATGAGTTTGTATCGTAGTGGACTTTGGTTCCTAAATTACTTTGTTGGATATATTTAGCGTGTTTTGACTACAGATTTGTTTTGGTATTCCACTGGTAAAAAGGGATAGAAATACATTTTGATCTAGAAAAATAGCACCTCAGGGAGGAATGAAGCAGGAATCCTCAAATGTTAAAGAACATTCCAAATAATACCATTTTAAAAAAACGAATGCCAGATGTTTCAGGCTGATTGTTCCAGGTGAGACTGTGACCGATTTCCCACTAGCCTCATGCTGCTCTCACTTATGCTCCTCTTCTTCGCGGGGCTTCCGTCGGATTTCACACTATCTGCCCTGAGGATGCAACTAACCTCGCCTTTTTCACGCAAACAGAAACTGGTTTTTAGAGGATCTTGTTTGCTGCGTGAAAGAGGCGGAGCAAGTTGCAGCCCCAGGGCAGATAGTATGGAATCCAATGGAAGCCCCGCAGAGAAGAGGAGAGGGAGAGCGGCATAAGGCTAGCGGGAAATCAGTATGAGTGAAAAAACTAGCTGGATTCAATCCTACTACGTTGGCTGCTGTTGCAGAATGCCATGTTCATTATTGACCCCCTGAACTATGTAAACAACTATGTATGCGATTCACCAAACTTTAGCCTTCTAAGAGGGGCTAAAAGATCATGTTGTTTGCTATTCACTTATTTTGTCGTTACGTTAATGATGTTGATTTATTATTCCTTTCATTGCTCTAATTGGAGAACCAGTTTGGTGTAGTGGTTAAGTGTGCGGACTCTTACCTGGGAGAACCGGGTTTGATTCCCCACTCCTCCACTTGCACCTGCTGGCATGGCCTTGGGTCAGCCATAGCTCTGGCAGAGGTTGTCCTTGAAAGGGAAGCTTCTGTGAGAGCCCTCTCCAGCCCCACCCACCTCACAGGGTGTCTGTTGTGGGGGATGAAGGTAAAGGAGATTGTGAGCCGCTCTGAGACTCTTCGGAGTGGAGGGCGGGATATAAATCCAATATCTTCTTCATCTTCTTCTTCTAATTGGGATCGCATGTTGGTGTTTGATTTGTCCTGTGCTTTCAGACCATTCATGGTGAAAAGCCATTACAAAATGAATAAATAACACCAACAAATTATGACGAAGCCCAATTGGCGTAGTCATATGACCTGGCTGTGTAACAGAATCGTCTTGGACAGTTTGGATTCCGTTAGAGATGCGTGGAAATTCTATGGCAAGTAGAGTGATGTAGAAAGAAATCTCTGAAAGAAAGAAAATGTTTTTAATTGTGCTCTGAATGCTTGAACTGCCACAGGACAATAGTCCCCCTAGGTCAGGGGTGTCAAACTTGCAGTTCAGGGGCTGAATCAGGCCCCTGGAGGGCTCCTATCAGACCCCCGAGTAACTGGCTGTCATCTGCTTCCTTCTCCTTGTATCTTGCTTCCTTCTGCATCACAGCTTGCTTTGCAAGGCTTGCTCATTCGCACAGGAGCTACAGAGCAAAGCTTCTTTTTTCTCCATTGGTTGAGGCTCCTCCCTTGGGGGGGAGGGAGAGCTTGCTTTGACAGGCTGTCTCAATTCCAGAGCTGAGGTACTGAGCCAAGCCTCTCTTCCTTCTATTGGCTGAGGCTCCTCCCCCTCCCAGTCCCCTGGGGAAGGAAGGAAACAGCCAGAGCTTCCTTTGCTGAGTTCCCTGGATCCCATGGGAGAAATACAAAGAAAGCATCTTTATGACCAATGAGCGCTAACGTTTTAAACGTGTTTTAAGTTTTTTAAAAATGTGTTTGTCTGTGTTCTTTATAAAATTTATATCTCTTCTACCTAATCTTAAATATGGCCCAACCCAACATGACTTGGCCAACAAGGTCTCATTTATGTCAGATCTGGCCCTCATAACAAATGAGTTCGACACCCCTGCTCTAGGTTTTAAAATGTGGTTGGAGATAAGTCCTTCGCTTCTATGGGCGAGGCCAATGGGCCGTGTGTGGCTTTTCCTCCTGTCTGTTCCATATGCTAAACAGTTAATTACCACGAGCAATCAGGAATGCCTTTAGGTCTCCGACACCGGCGCGGTGAATCAAATTAAATTTATTCGTCTGTTTTAAAGACCTTAGTCACCAGCTCATTTGAACAGAGTGGGGGTGGAAAGTGATGTTTATAAATGACAGGAACTCATCGAAGAGGACAGTGCATGCCGCTGGACTCCTTGAAGGCAAGGTAAATGCCTGGGCTTGTTCAGTGCTTTCTTGGGGGCTTTACGGTCTAGAAATTGCTTAAAAGTGGGTGTGGGGAGGCGATTAGTACTGTATCCTTTTCTGCCTGGCAGTCTGGCTCTCATTTGGGAGACCGGACAAAGCCTCCTAATGCCCTTAGCCTCTGTAATCCTGGGCCATTGCCTTCACTAAAAGAACTCAACAAGTGACTAACGCTAGTCACACCAAGCAAGGTGCCAGGCCTGGCTTTCAGATGTCTGTCCTTCAGTAATAAGGATTGTTTAGAATGTCTTATGTTTGAGGGGATTTGGATACAACGATGGCTTGCAAATTATTAACTTTTCTTATGTCATCACTGGATCCTGCTGGCCTTTGCAAATTGGGGTTTGGATTGTATGGACCAGGGGTGGCTAAACTGCAGCTCGGGAGCCACATGTGGCTCTTGCACACGTATTGTGTGGCCCTCAAGGCCCCCACTGCACCGTCAACCAGCTTGGAGAAGGCATTTCTCTCCTAAAATCACTTCACCAAGCCTAGCCAGCCCGTGACTTGTAGAATGCATTTAAAGTTGCTTCCTTTCCACCTTCCCCTCCCTCCACCCTCCCTTTGTATTCCTTCCTTCCTGTCCTGCGGCTCTCAAACATCTCACATTCATGTCTCGAGGCTCTTAAATATCTGACGTTTATTCTGCGCGGCTCTTACATTAAGTGGCCATTTCCAGTATGGACTGATCTGTGGGATTCTGACATGTGAAAAGGACTCGTGACATGCAGGGCCGGAGCCAGGATTTTAAAAGTCGAGGGGCTTTTTAAAAAGTCAGGGGGCACCCTTTCCCATCCACTGTGGATCTTGCCACTTCTCTGAAGCTTTCTGGGGCAGGGGCAAAAGCTGGAGGCCAAGTTGAGGCAGCCAACTCGAAAACTTTGGAGTCAAGAAGAGACTGCACCTTGCATGCAAGCAGGGGGGGTTTCCATCCACCTCCCTCTCCCCCACCGCAGCACAGTGCAGCCAGCAGCTCCATCCGTCCCCCCCCCTCCCTGGCCCATTCCACATGGCTTCTTCTGCCTCCCTCCTCTCCCCCTACTGTGTTTGCTGCAGCACTGTGCCCTGCTCAGCTCTCCTGGCTCCGGCTGCTTCTGATGATGTTTCGCAGGCTCAGAAAAAAGAAAAAGAGAAAAAGAAGGCTGCACCCTGGAGGGGCCCCTGGAAGTCGGGGGGGGGGGTGCCTGGATGAGCAGTTGTACTGCTGCGTCTGACTTTCTAGTGCCTCAAAAAAGCCACAGAAGTCCCATTTAGAGCCGCTTTAGATACCCTCTGAGAAATCCATTGGCTCTTTCTGTTCCATTTCAAGCCACAGTCAGCTTTGGGAAGTTGTGATTGTGTATTTCAGTGTTGTTCTGTGGCCCTTGAACAGCATATTTGGCAGGAAACTAGGTTTCTCCCTACAGTCTTCGGTTCAAGATCTTGGGAGTTTAGGCAGGTTTGTAGATGGGCATTCTAGTATTGAATTTCCCCATCTGCAGCCTACTGTGGCATCAGTCCAGGAAAGAATGTACCATGCGAGTGAGAACTTGTAAACTTGTCCCTCAAAGGCTAGCAAAAATGAAGCTCACTTCTGATCTCATGTGATGTTGCCTTTTTCGTGCAAGTCACAAATAGGATACTCAGGCCTCAGATTCAGTGGGAGCTCACAGGAGCACAGCTCCTGAACCTTTCTGAGAGTTCCACCTCCTCCTTCTGAGAGTTCCACCTCCTCGTCCATTGGATAGTGTGTGCAGCTGCATAACAATCCCTGGATGAGCTCCACCACCTGTTTTTCTACAAAATGACCGCTGAGGATACTCACTCACGTTCCGGCTCTTAGGTTCCCACAGCGGAGACGGGTGTGTTAGAAACAACATCCATTTATTTGCAAGGTAATACAGCAACTGGTTTCAGGACAAGGTAGCTCATGCAGTCTACATTTCTAACTAACCTACAGAACTAAGGAGCAGGGACTCCACCCCATGAGATTAAACTAGTGTACGCAAATATTGGTGAGGGAACATTTCCATTGTAATGTATGCAATAAATATACCACAGCAGGCTTGTTTCGTAGCAGGAACTCCTTTGCATATTAGGCTACACCCCTCCCTGATGTAGCCAATCCTTCTGGAGCTTACAGTAGGCCCTGTACGAAGAGCCCTGTAAGCTCTTGGTGCATTGGCTACATCAGGGAGGTGTGGCCTAATATGCAAAGGAGTTCCTGCCACAAAACAAGCCCTGCGCCACAGTAATAATGTAACTTGCAAGAAACGGACTGAAAACTTGTTCTGAACTTTGCGAGACCCTGAGGAAGGATCCTGCCTCGTGGATGCTATTCCTGCTGTTCCTACTCTTTTCCTTCTTCCTTTCCCTCTCTTTATTATTATTGCAGAGGACCTGGATTTCACCATGAGTACTACCTTCAGTGAAGCCAATGCTAAATTTGCCCTCGACTTTTTCCGCCTGCTGGGCAGAGCACATCAGTACGAAAATCTCTTGTTTTGTCCTATGAACCTCATAACTGCCCTCGGGCTGCTCCTTTATGGGTCTAGATCTGATACAGCGGATGAAATAGAAAAGGTAGGAATCAATGCCATGCAACAGCCGGGTACTGTGGCTCGATAAACTACCTGGTAGTGCATTTCTTTGTAAACTGAGTGGGGGGTGCAGGTGGGAGGGATGTTAATAGGGTTAAGAACATAAGAGAAGCCATGTTGGATCAGGCCAATGGCCCGTCCAATCCAACACTCTGTCACACAGTGGCCAAAAAAAACCAGGTGCCATCAGGAGGTCCATAAGCGGGGCCAGGATACTAGAAGCCCTCCCACTGTGCCCCCCAAGCACCAAGAATACAGAGCATCACTGCCCCAGACAGAGAGTTCCATCAATACCCTGGGGCTAATAGCCACTGATGGACCTCTGTTCCATATGTTTATCCAATCACCTCTTGAAGCTGTCTATGTCCCTTGGACCTGTCAGCAGGGGGTGAGCTTACTGGGACCGAGGAGGGACACTGAAAGTAAATACAACGTGTCTATGTGACCCGGAAATGACATAGGCACGTTGGGGACAACGCTCCGGTTTTTGGGCAAAACCCTATGCCTACCCTAGAGTTTATCCCTAGCTTCTAGACTGTTTGGGGGGTAATTGGGGGGTGGGGTGGAGAGGAGCACCCAAAACCGGGGAACCCCCACCTGCACCTCCTCACAGCCTACACCGGGGGTCTGCCACCCCTAGATGTTAATCACCTGGCAGGCCACAAATGTAGTCCATGGGCTGGTCACGCCCAGGCAGATCAAGATGTACAACCAACTCCGGTTATTGCCACTGTTTGCAGTTTCAGTATAAAATGACATTTTATAGCATAGCGTTGCTGTTTGGAATAACCTTTCTTTAAGTGGAGAGGGCTATTTCTCTGCAGTTTCTCCTCTTCTACTGCATGAACAGATAAGGGTTGCCAGTCCCCCCTTGGCCACCGGTAGTGGAGAGAGTAGGGTAGATTCAGGACGGGAGATTGGGGGGTAAAGCCGGAGGAGGACAGGGACCTCAGTGGGGTAAAATGTCATATAGACTGATTCCCCACTAGCCTTATGCCTCTCTCACCCTCCTCTTCTCTGCGGGGTTTCTGTCGGATTTCACACTATCTGCCCCGGGGCTGCAACTCGCTTTGCCTCTTTTGTGCAGCAAGCAGAAACCGGTTTTTAGAGGCTCTTGTTTGCTGCGGGAAAAAAGTGGAGCAAGTTGAAGCCCCGGGGCAGATAGCGTGAAATCCGACGGAAGCCCCATGGAGGAGAGTGAGAGCGGCATAAGGCTAGTGGGGAATTGGTCATAGATCACCCTCCAAAGCAGCTGTTTTCCCCAGCCGAATTGCTCTCTGTATTCTGGAGATGAAGTGTGATCCCAGGTGATCCCCAGGTCTCACCTGGTGGCTGGCATCCCTAGGTGTAGTCACAATATTTGGTGTAGTCATCGCTACTTCCATAACTACAGCTATGTTACAATTCCTTTTCAGATACTTCACTTTGATGAACTGGTGGAGTCTGAACTCCCTGGGTATTCAGAGGCAACAGAAAGCCATGATCCCTCGGGATCTCATCCCTCTTCTCATACTTCTTCCACAATGGTATCTTAAAATAATCAATACTGTATTGTGCTTGTGACAATGAAGACGTCTCCTTGCTGAGCTGTTGGCTTAGAATGTTGCCCTTCGTCCCATCCCAAGACATGTTGATCGTGGGGCTAGGAAGTCTTACCTTTTGGTGACACTGATGCTGTGCAATGCCAGGTCCATTAACGATAAGTCCACAATGCTGCAGAATTATTTGGCGGACCAGAAAGCGGACCTGGTGTGCACAACTGAAACCTGGGTGAGGGAGGGTGAGATGGTTGCTCTGAAAGGACTGCCCCAGATTTTTTGATCCTCCATCAGTCTGGGGTGGTGGTGGCTATACTCATTCGCAGGGGTTGTTTTGTAGAAAAATAGGTGGCGGAGCTCATTAGCATAACTCCTTAGAATATGTTGTCTCCCCTCCAGCCAAAAGCAACCCAATGCAAGAAAGGAGAGCCCTGGGTGAGCAAGGCCTTCTTGGGCTGGCTAGCGATCCAGCCAGCTCAAGCAGGCCTTGCTTGCATGGGGCTCTCCTGAACCGCCCCCCCCCCAGTCAAAAGGCCAGCAAGCCACCCACCACCCAAAATCATATAAGAAGTGGAGAAAGAGTGGTGCGGGCTTCTCCAGGTGTTAATGAGGGCTGCTGGGGGTGTGGCAAAGCTCCTGGTGGCTGGCTGGCTGGTTGCCTGCTCTCCTAATTCAGAGATTGTTATGCAGCTGCACCTACTATTCAATGGACAAGGTCGGTGGGGAGGAAGAGGAGGAACCCTCAGAAAGGTTCAGGAGCTGTGCTCCTGTGAGCTCCTGTTGAATCTACTCATTCATGAGTCTTTCTCCTTCTGGCCTCTCCCTAAAGCCTGGCTCAATCAGAGCCTCAATCAGAGCCATGGGATGCTGAAGAGAGTGAGGCTATCTGGCTGGCATACCAACCACCTAGCACACCAGAAGATACCCTGCTGCACCTGCTGGAGGTGACCTATGGCTGGACCCTGGAGTACCCCAGACTTCAAGTTCTGGGGGATTTCCACCTTCATGCTGATGAGGCCACCTCCTCGCAGGCAGGAGACCTAGTGCCATCCATGGCAGCACTGTGACTCTCTCAGTTTGTATCAGGTCCCACATGACAAGCAGGCCACATGCTGGATTTGATTTTTGGGATGGGGATAAATGTGGAACTTGAGACTATGGACCGACCATTTTGTCCTGAAGGCTCATCTGAGGGTTCCAGCACCACCCTGCTTGGGCAGCAAGGTGGTTAATGCTTGTTCACTGAGACTAATGGATCCATTTGGTTTCCAGAATGTTCTGTGGGATCCAGTGCTTCCTGGCGATTCCTTAGATGTGCTGATAGAAGACTGGAATAGCCGTCTTACTGATGCCATCAAAGAAATCTCTCCCTGACAACCTCTCTACCCCAGTACCAGACTAGCCCCTTGGTATACCATCGAGCTATGTAGGATGAAGCAGGAACTGAGTGAGATGGCTTGAGTGAAATACCACCCTAGATAATCTGGCCAGGGGGTTGGAGGCTGTGGCTGGCTGGTTAAAACAGAGTCATCTGAAATTAAATCCATCAGAGATGGAACTCGGGGTGTGTGTGTCGGGATTATGGATCCAATTCCCTGAGCTGGGGTGTGTCTGTCGGGATTAGGGATTTCACCCCTGGTCACCTCCAGACTGGATTACTGTAACTCACTTTACATAGGTCTACCCTTGAAAATGACCCAGAAGCTTCAGCTGGTTCAGAATGCAAGATCCCGTGTTCTCGCTGGAACACCACGTAGAGCACATATTCATCCAGTGCTCTGCCATCTGCACTTGCTCCCAGTTGAATACTGGGTCAGCTTCAAGGTTTTGGTTTTAACCTTCAAAGCCGTTTGTGTTTAGGGACCAATGTATCTGTGGGACCATCTCTCTTGTTACATCCCTTGAAGAGCTCGTCACTTGATGGATCAAAATCTGCTGGTGATCTCCACCCCAAAGGAGGTCCGCTTAGCCTCAATCAGAGCCAGGGCTTTCTCAGCCTGCAAAATGGGGGTGTTCTGCCAGGCTCATAGCTGAGATGTTGGATTTCTATTCACATCGGCTTCCCCCCATTCTGTTTTGCTCATTCTTCGAGGATATCCCAGCTGTCTGTACATGTACCATCTGTTCCGCTTGTTGTTCAAGCATTTCCTATCTGCCTACTCCTCATCACCTATTCTTTGCTGGAGAGCCAGTTTGGTGTAGTGGTTAAGTGTGCGGACTCTTATCTGGGAGAACCGCGTTTGATTCCCCACTCCTCCACTTGCACCTGCTGGAATGGCCTTGGGTCAGCCATAGCTCTGGCAGAGGTTGTCCTTGAAAGGGCAGCTGCTGTGAGAGCCCTCTCCAGCCCCACCCACCTCACAGGGTGTCTGTTGTGGGGGATGAAGGTAAAGGAGATTGTGAGCTGCTCTGAGACTCTTCGGAGTGGAGGGCGGGATATATAGATCCAATATCTTCTTCTTCTTCTTCTTCTTTGCGTGGGCTCCTTCAATACCACATGCTGAGTCTACTGAGATGTGGAGACATTGGATATGTTCACGCTACACTAAATAATGTGTTTTGCAACTGGATTTTTGCTATTGTTAGTAAAAATCCAGTTGCAAAATGTATTATTTCGTGTAGTGTGAGTGCACCCATTGTATTTAGTCACCATCAGATTGTAATGTTAACTGATCTTTAATTGGGGTTTAAAATGTAATTCTGTTTTTATGGTATGTTGTAACTCACCCTGAACCTGCTGCGCAGGGGCGGAAGGGCTAGAAATAAAATAATGAATTAAAAATTAAAATATTCAGGAAGCCCCCTGAGGTCCAGTCTGTATGAAGGAAGGGATGGTTAAAAAGAAAAACATCCCCATACAAGGTGACTGAGGACTGGGAACAATTAGGGGAGATAAGAAACAGATCCTAGAGCCAGGGCTTTTTTTGTAGCCAGAACTCATTTGCATATTAGGCCACACACCCCTGATGAAGCCAATCCTCCAAGAGCTTACAGGGCTCTTCTTACAGGGACCACTGTAAGCTCTTGGAGGATTGGCTACATCAGTGGGGTATGGCCTAATATGCAAAGGAGTTCCTGCTGCAAAAAAATGCCCTGCCTAGAGCCAAGGAGACTGTGTGCTATCAATGGCCTGAGGATGAGGTACCAGAAAGGATTTGGAGAACGAGGATTATTTCACAGCACTTAAGTTTTTAACAGTTATATGTTGTGAGGAAGAGGGGTAGAATAAAGCTCAGAGGTGGGTCAAGAGAGGGAACTGGCAGCCTCCTGAAACTCAGAGACCTGAGGAATAGCGGTTGGTGGAGACACAAAATGGAGCATCGAAGCAGAAAGTAGGACCTCAAAGAGACCTAGAGAGAGGTCAGGCTGCACTGGAACACAGGGACTAGGATTGCCAGATCCCCTCGGCTAACAGCAGGGAATGGGGGGCAGAGTTACCTGGGAAACTCCTAGAGATCTGGGGATGAAGCCTGGGAAGGACAGGAAACCTCAGTGGAGAACAGTGCCACAGAATTCACCCTCCAAAGCCTCCATTTTCTCCAGGGGAATTGATCTTTGTAGTCTGGATATATGCCATAATTCCAGGGCATCCCCAGGTCCTTCCGGAAGGCTGGCATCCCTAACAGGGAGTAATCCTAAACAGGTCTACTCAGAAATAAGAATCATTTTATTCAGCGGGGCTTAGTCCCCAGAACGTGCTTTTAGGACTGCAGCCTTAGCAGGCAAGGGAAGGAATTAATGGGTCATAGGACAGTGAATTCCGAATCATAGACCCTTGCTGCATTCAGAAGACTCTTAAAAGCATAAGAATTAGGTGGCAGTACAAACCACATGGAGAGTTTAATAGTAGAAAGGTACAGTAATTACCAAACTAACTTCCTGCTAGCATTATTTTTAGCTGTACTGTTGTTGTTAACCATTCAGTCGTGTCTGATTCTTGGCTATTCTATGGGCCAACTCTCCATTTTTTTCTGATCTTGTATTGTTTCTTTGAGTTGTTCCATGCTCGGGCTGGTGTCAACTTTTTTGTTTTTCTTGCCACCCCATTCTTTGGTGGCCTGGTTTCCTTTTGTTGCTAACTGACTGAAGAATGATTGCTTTTTCTGGTGAATTCTTCCACATGACATGGCCAAAATAAGTCCGCCGCAGTTTTGTGGGTTTTTTTTTTTATTTCCAATGGCATGTCTGGTTTTATGTGTTAAATACTTGCTTGTTTGTCACCTTTGCTGTCCAAGGTATGATGTACTAGTACATTTTAAGTCTTTGCTATTAACACAGGGCTGTTTCAAAGAGAGCCAGTTTGGTGTAGTGGTTAAGTGTACAGACTCTTATCTGAGAGAACCGGGTTTGATTCCCCACTCCTCCACTTCCATCTGCTGGAATGGCCTTGGGTTAGCCATAGCTCTGGCAGAGTTGTCCTTGAAAGGGCAGCTTCTGGGAGAGCTCTTTCAGTCCCACCTACCTCACAGGGTGTCTGTTGTGGGGGAAGGAGATAAAGGAGATTGTAAGCCGCTCTGAGACTCTGATTCAGGGAGAAGGGCGGGGTATAAATCGATGGTCTTCTTCTTCTCAAGGCAATGGAGCAATCACAACCTCTGTAACCCTGAGAGGAGAATTCTGCCCATTTTAGCCTTTGCTTTTTCTGTGACCTTGACGTGAATGCCGAGAAGCTGTGTGTGTGTGTGTGTGGGGGGCGGTGATGGTGAGACTTAATTTTACAAATTGTTCTTGAATTAACCAGCTAGTTCTTGGGCTACAGACTTCTATCGACATCAGCATAAAGCAAGCATGGTAGGCAAACTTAATTTCACTGATGAAACTAAACCAAAGAAGAAGTCATTCAAGTTACCTTCCTGTTTAAAATATTAGGCGATCCCTTGTTTATTATAATAAAGGATTTTGTGTTTGAATTATGCAAACATGGTGATTTCTGTACTTAATATTGGTAATTATAAATAATGTTTATAATCATATGATGATTCATAATATCCTGAGATGGGAGGCTATTCCTTTTTGCATTTTATTAAAGTAGGTTTGCCTGTTTTGTAAATTTACATTCATAGCCACTTCTGTATTCAGCATCCTTAAATACTACACATTAAATGATATCATGCATTAATTATTTTGATATCCCATGTTCTTAAACAAGCCATGTAATGAGAGCCAGTTTGGTGTAGTGCTTAAGTGTCAGACTCTTATCTAAGAAAACGGGGTTTGATTCCCCACTCCTCCACTTACAGCTGCTGGAATGGCCTTGGGTTAGCCATAGCTATCACAGGAGTTGTCCTTGAAAGGGCAGCTGCTGTGAGAGCTCTCTCAGCCCCACCCACCTCAAAGGGTGTCTGTTGTGGGGGGAGAAGATGTAGGAGATTATAAGACGCTCTGAGTCTCTGATTCAGAGAGAAGGGCGGGGTATAAATCTGCAGTCTTCTTTTTCTTCTCCTTCTTCTGTTATCTACTGACAGTATAGGGGGGGTGAGGGTGGAGTTGTTGGGGCAGGATCCCAAGGCTAAGTTTTGTCCCAGTCCCTGACTTACCTGTCTGTGGTCCTGGAAATGTCTGTGAGGTATATCTTGAAGAATATGGAATCCAATGTTCCTTAAATCTGCAAGCCCCTCATTCACATACTAAATGCTTACTGTGGATAATTGATTATTCCTGTGACAGAGAGGATGGTTAATATCACGGATTAGCTGGTTTGCTGTTTTATTGGGGAAGATATTATACTGTAATAGTTTTAAAGAGTACATATACTTAGTATTTATGTACATAAAAGCCCTACTGCATTGGACCAGTAGTCCATCTAGTCCAGAATACTTCCTCCATTCCTTCCTAACACTGGTATCCAGATGTTTACTGCAGAGATTCCCTTTACTCATCATGGCTAGTAGCCATTGCTGGAGCAATGATCTGTCTAATTCCCGTTTAAAGCCATCTATGCTCATGGCCATCATTATGTCCACTGATAAGGAATTCCATCAATTAGTTTCTAAGTAAAGAAGTACTTCCTGGTCTTTCCTCAGCCTAGCGCCTATCATCTTCATTGGTGATCCTGAGTGCTAGTATTTTGGAAGAGGAAAAGAAAAAGCTACCAGCATCCAACAATGGAAGTATGACATAAATGTAGAGAACAAAAGCTCCCTGTACATAAAACTTTCAGTGTTCAATGCACTTCTTGTATTATGAGGGATAACAGCCAGGCATGTTGGCAGTACACCGTCCCTACAATATATCTAACATGTCCGGTTGCTATTTTGTAAGTTGGGCAACGCACACAAACAATTTCCGTGCATGTACAGTTTCCATAACCATGAGCCTTGTGCGTGGAAGCTGTAGACACATGGAAAATTCATGCATTGCCTCACACGGAATGGAGATCATGCATTTTGGGTGCTTTGTGGTAGCCACATGCTACCAGGATGGGTGGTTAGTGGGTTCCCAGCTAGCAAGGATGTATTGTCTGAAGAGGGCTATGGACATGTCAGGGCAGAAGAAGAGTGGGAAAAGAGTAGCTTGCTTAAAGGTACCTATTGAAGTTTGAACCAGAGTCCTCCCTGCTTATAGCTCTGCTTGTTGGTGCCTAAGCTGCAACTGTTCTTGTACTTAATGTGTTGCTTTCCAATGAATACAGTATGCCTATAATTCTGTTTTAGGCGTTGGACTCTGGCAGTGTTAAACACAAGGTCCCTGCTGGATCAAAAAAACATAAGGAAGCAAGCCCACATCCTAGTCCTTCAGACAGCAAACAGAGTCTTGAACCTCCATGGTGTCCACCTTGTGAACAGGTGAGTTATCTGAGTGGAAAAGGGGGATGGGATGAAGAATAAGAGCAAAGTGAATTACTGCAAATCACAGTGCAGGTGAGATAAAGAACAAACCAGCTTTCCTGGAGCCATGTAATCAGGGCCTTTTTTTTTGTAGCAGGAAGTCCTTTGCATATTAGGCCACACCCCTGATGTAGCCGATCCTCCAAGAGCTTACAGGGCCCTTAGTCAGGGCTCTTTTCCCATCAGGAGCTCCTCTGTATATTAGGCCACACCTCCCTGATGTAGCCAATCATCCAAGAGCTTACAGAGCCCTTAGTCAGGGCTCTTTTTCCATCAGGAGTTCCTCTGTATATTAGGCCACGCCTCCCTGATGTAGCCAATCCTCCAAGAGCTTACAGGGCCCTTAGTCAGGGCTCTTTTTCCATCAGGAGCTCCTCTGTATATTAGGCCACGCCTCCCTGATGTAGCCAATCCTCCAAGAGCTTACAGGGCCCTTAGTCAGGGCTCTTTTTCCATCAGGAGCTCCTCTGTATATTAGGCCACGCCTCCCTGATGTAGCCAATCCTCCAAGAGCTTACAGGGCCCTTAGTCAGGGCTCTTTTCCCATCAGGAGCTCCTCTGTATATTAGGCCACGCCTCCCTGATGTAGCCAATCCTCCAAGAGCTTACAGGGCCCTTAGTCAGGGCTCTTTTTCCATCAGGAGCTCCTCTGTATATTAGGCCACACCTCCCTGATGTAGCCAATCCTCCAAGAGCTTACAGGGCCCTTAGTCAGGGCTCTTTTTCCATCAGGAGCTCCTCTGTATATTAGGCCACACCTCCCTGATGTAGCCAATCCTCCAAGAGCTTAGAGGGCTCTCAGTACAGGGCCTACTGTAAGCTCCAGGAGGATTGGCTACTTCAGGGGTATGTGGCCTAACATGCAAAGGAGTTCCTGCTACAGAAAAAAGCCCTGCATGTAATATACTCAGAACCGTCATGCACACTGATGCCCCAAAACAGGAATTATCTATTGTGCTTTGAATACTCAAGTGTTTATTCACACAGATCTGGATTCCCCAGGTGTCTTATTCCTTGGTGATTTCCAGGAGAATGTGTCAAATAACTCCACTGAAAAGTTGTGAGGCTAAGGAAGTCCTGGCAGATGTCTAAGATGTGTAATAGCCAATTCACTAGTACACGCAGGGTTTTTTTTTTTTTGTGTGTAGCAGGAACTCTGATGTAGCCAATCATTCAAGAGCTTACAGCAGGTCCTGTAATAAGAGCCCTGTAAGCTCTTGGAGGATTGGCCACATCGGGGTGTGTGGCCTAATATGCAAAGGAGTTCCTGCTACAAAACAAGCCCTGTGTACACATTGTCACTTGGTATCACAGTTCTCAAGTGCCCACCATGTATGTGTCAACCAGTCCTCAGCCTATGATATCCACATGTATAAAGTACTATGATATTCATATTTCCCCCCCTGTTTAAAGGTGCCTGATTATGTCTGTGAGAAACCAGAAGGAGTGCATACTGTGATGAACCAAGTCCTTAAAGAACTCAACAAGCCCAGCACAGACTATGAGCTAAGCATTGCCAATCGGATGTTTGCAGATGAATCTATCCATTTCTACCAGGTAACTTGGACAAATGGCATCAAGGATGTTCACGGAGGACAGCTTTCAAAAAAGTGTATGGTATCAAGAAGGCTTCTTAATAAACACATTCGAGCCCTTGGGCCATTATTGATAACAAGAAAATTATTTATAACAAGAAACAGCCCCTTAGCTAAGGGTCATGGGGGGCGCTTTAAATCATGCAGGAGACTGGTGATTGTTTCCGTCACCCCTCCCATGCGATTTAGACCCCCACTGAACAGCTGATTTGTGGGCCTTTTGGTGTAGTGGTTAAGTGCATGGACTCTTATCTGGGAGAACCAGGTTTGATTCCCCACTCCTCCACTTGAAGCTGCTGAAATGGCCTTGGGTCAGTCATAGCTCTGGCGGAGGTTGTCCTTGAAAGGGCAGCTGCTGTGAGAGCCCTCTCAGCCCCACTCACCTCACAGGGTGTCTGTTGTGGGGGGAGAAGATATAGGAGATTGTAAGCCGCTCTGAGTCTGATTCAGAGAGAAGGGCAGCTGCTCCTGGGCATCCCAGGGTATAAATCCAATATCATCACCATCATCGTCTTCTTCTCCTCCTCCTTCTCCTCCTCCTTTTTCTCCTTCTCCTCCTTCTTCTCCTCCTTTTTCTCCTTCTCTTTCTTCTTCTCCTTCTTCATGGCTTGGAAGGGGTAGCAGCTGCTCCTGGGCATCCCTCCTGCATGATTTAAATCATACAAGAACAAGAGGGGCAACCCGGGGGGGCGGGGTGAGGCCTCCCCCAAAAAACTGTCAGGTCCCATGGGCCCCTGGTTGACAACAGACCATCTTAGAAACTAAATGGGAATGAATGTAGTTAGGGTTGCCCGCTTCTGGATGGTGCACGACCAATGAGAAACATAGTGTAAAGTTGAAGAAAATTTAGCCTGCTGATGCCACGTAAATAAAGCCTCACCCAAATCCAATGTAAATATTCTCTTAATTTATATAACATTTCTGCAAGTCCATTCAAAGTTATAAGAGTCTACAGTTCAATACACAAATGGATATAAGTATGCAGATCCCGCCACAGCAGAGACTGCATGCACAACTCACAGATAAGTCTTTCTCCTGTGTAATCAGGGCTTTTTTTGTGGCAGGAACTCCTTTTCATATTAGGCCACACCCCTCTTACATAGCCAATCTTCCAAGAGCTTACAGGGCACTTAGTACAGGGCCTACTCTAAGCTGTAGGAGGATTGGCTACATCAGGGGTGTGTGGCCTAATATGCAAAGGAATTCCTGCTACAAAAAAAAAAAAGCCCTGTGTGCAATCAAACACCCAACTCTTGTGCAATCAGGAGATTTTCTGCTTCAGGCCAAACATCAAATCAATTCTTTATCAACAGTTTCTTTTAAAGCCCAATTTGTAACCTATTAGAAAGCGACAGAATTGTGTTTCCACTGAAAATTACTCAGAGAAACGGTGAAGCTTGGACAAAGCAATTATGCGAATTGGGATGGCTCAGACCTGTTGAACTCGTCACAGTTTGGACTTTAAAAGAAACTTTTGATAATCTCTACATTGGATTTGGGCGAGGCTTTATTTACATGAGAAAGAGCCCCGTGGTGCAGAGTGCTAAAGCTGCAGTACTGCAGTCCTAAGCTCTGCTCACGACCGGAGTTCGATCCCCGGCGGAAGCTGGGGTTTCAGATAGCCGACTCAAGGTTGACTCAGCCTTCCATCCTTCCAAGGTTGGTAAAGTAAGTACCCAGCTTGATGGGGGGGGGAAGTGTAGATGACTGGGGAAGGCAATGGCAAACAACCCTGTAAAAAGTCTGCTGTGGAAATGTTGTGAAAGCAACGTCACCCCAGAGTTGGAAACGACTGGTGCTCACACAGGGGACCTTTCCTTTCCTTATTTACATGGAGTTGGCAGACTTAATTTTCTCCAGCCTCTGGATGGTGACTGAAGATCTCCTGGGACTGCAACTGATCTCCAGGTGACAGAGATCAGTTCACCTGGAGAAAATGGCCACTTTGGAAAGTGGACTGTATGGCATTATACCCAACTGAGTTTCTTCCCCTCCCTAAAATCCTGCCTGCTCCAAATCCCCCAAATCTCCAGGAATTTCCTAACCTGGAGCTGGCAAACCTGTGTGGTTGATACAGTGTTGGACTAGGATCTGGAAGACCCCTGTTTGAATTCCTGCTTGGGCCATGGTAGCTTCCTAGGACAGTTTGGGCCAGTTATGCACACTCAGCTTTGCCTACGTCCCAGGGTTGCTGTGGGAAAATGGGAAATATGGGAAAATGTTGTAAGACACCTTGGATCCCCAGTGGAGAGAAAAGTGGACCGAAAGTAAGGTAAAGAAATGCATTATAAGTAAATAAAGGTTCCGTGTGGATATGGCACATGGCAATGAAATACAAAATTCATCAATAATAAAAATTTTACAGATTTTACAGAATAAACGTTTAGAATCAGCAAAGTGCACAACATAAAACATCATTTCCCATTTTCTTAAAATCCTCCTCTTGTCTCTTAAATCGAAACACTCCCAGAAGAAATTTTACAACTGAAACTGTGATGGTTAGATCAAAGCCACCAAGCAAAGGGTGGAGCTTATTTGCCACAGGCAGATCAATATCGAGAATCAATGGGTCGATAAACTGTTTTCTTAAGTATTTATACCTTTGGCAAACCAAAAACACACGTTCTACAGTTTCAACAGAGCCGGATCCACAACCACATCATCTCTCAGAATGGGGCTTTCTCATGTAGCACCCACTAAGAACAGCAGTAGGGGTAAATAAATATTGTTAGTTACAATAATTTGTGGAACACTTTGCACTTGAGACATAAGTCTCAAACTGTACCAACTTTAGCACCAAAAATTGTTTTAATACTTTTAAACTGGTTTAAATTGTTTAATTGATAATGGCTTACTAATTTTATTGTTTCTTATTGTTTTTACTATTTGATGTTAAATTGTTGTTAGCTGCCCTGAGCCTGCTTCGGCGGGAAGGGCGGGATATAAGTACGAAGAATGAATGAATGAATGAATGAATGAAATAAGGAAGTAGACTATATTCTTCTTATGGCACCAACAGATTTGCTGATGCTTCACTGCAAAAATCTCTCTCTTTTGTGTCCAGAGATTCCTGTACTGTGCTCTGAAATTGTACCTGACTGAGGTGGACGCAGCCGACATTCATAATGCCCCAGCAGATGTCCGAAAGCTGATAAATTTGTGGGTTGAAATCAAGACGTTTGGTATGAATATCATACAATTAACATTTCCTCCCTGGATGTTTAATTTCCAAACTGTGCAAATGGTCTAGCTAACCTGTTATGTATGTGGATATACCCGTTGCTGAATGCAGACTAGCTAGAAAAAAGGAAAAGAAGAAATTCATTAAAGCATGGAAGGGTTCCCTCCCACCACCCTTAAGCCAATAAAACATTATTTCTTCCAAATTACCACCCCCATGGTCACAAAGCACGGACATTTAGGAATACATTTCTTACAAGTCCATCTCTGAGTGGCCTTGAGTCCTTTGACAAATTTAAGCATATTGACTAGGGCTATCACCTAATTAAACAAATCTGTGCCAACTAATTATATGGGGGTTAGCGCATTAATCAGCTAGTTAATTAAATATGGGAACTTTGCTTGAGGAATAAAATAATTCTATTTCAGAAAGAAAGCCCACTTCACTATTCTTTTCAAAGATGGTGCATTAATACGTCAGCACCGCAAGAATCATTGTTTCCTGGGTGTGAAAGATATAATTATACTGTTTCTATTACCCATAGGGTTTTTTTGGGGATGTGTGTGAATGTTTTGAAATATCATTACAAAAAGTAATTGGGGGCACTCTGCTTCGAGGCTTGAAAGACTGTTGACTCTTTATAAAAGGTAAAGGAAAGGTCCCCTGTGCAAGCACCAGTCATTTCTGACTCTGGGGTGACGTTGCTTTCATAACCTTTTCACGGCAGACTTTTTACAGGGTGGTTTGCCATTACCTTCCCCAGTCATCTACACTTTCTCCCCAGCAAACTGGGTACTCATTTGACTGACCTTGGAAGGATGGAAGGCTGAGTCAACCTGAGCCGGCTACCGGAACCATCTTTGTAAAGAGACATCAATGGAGACGAAATGTTACAGAGTGGCATGAACAAAAGGACACGTTCCTGTCCCAAAGAACGTAGAGTACGAATATTGAGAGAATTGGGGAGAGAAGGAAAATGAGAATGTGCATTTTTGTCACAAAACCTTCAAGCGAGGTTCAGCATTTTAGCTCCCAGCGCCCAATTCCTGAATTGTATCTATGTCATTTAAAGGTAAAATCAGACATCTGCTTCACGAGGACAGCTTTAACTGCGAAGCTGATCTTCTGCTAGTGAACGCCCTCTACTTCAAAGGACAATGGGAAGTTGAATTTGAGAAAGAACTCACCAAAGAAGAACCGTTCTACTTCAATGAGGTAGGTTCCAAAATATTCCTCTAGTTCATTCTTCCTCTTGCTTTAGCTTACATGGCCTGGGACCAACATACCTGCAAGACTATGTCTTCCCATATATGCCCCGGAGGTCACTTCATTCAGCCTCCCAAGATAGGTTCACCATCCTCGGCCCAAGAGATACCCATCTTGCCTCCACCAGGGCCAGGTCCTTTTCAGTCCTGGCCCCAACCTAGCGCAATCAGCTCCCTTTGGAGATCCGGGCCCTACCTGACTTTAGCCTTTCATAGGGCCTGTAAAATGGAGCTGTTTCACCAGGCTTTCGGGTGAGGCGGTGGGCATCTACCCACTAGATCGGTTGGCCTCCCTTACTGTACTATCCTACTGTGCTGATTTGCTGTATTGCTTGGACTGTCCTGTTGTACCAAATATTGCAATTGGTTTTTATTATGATGTTATTTTATTGTGATTTTATTATTTATGATGTACTCCGCTCTGAGCCCCTATGGGGGAATGGGCAGAATATAAATGAACAAATAATAATAATAATAAAAACAAATAATAGCTGTTCTGAAGACCAATGATGCTTTTGAGAAATCAACTCAACATCTCCACTGTGTCGTGCAGGCATATTTCGGAAGCAGTGGAAGTTCTACTGTTTCCAGTGTAATAAAAGCGTTATCCAGGGACAACACAACGTACAGAGGGCAACCTAGCTCAAAAGTGCTTTTCATGGTTGATCACGCAGGTCAGGAGGAAGAGCGTACAATAATAAAAAACTGAATTCTGCACTGACTTTTTGGAATAACTAGCACGGCTACGTTGTCCTGTTTTGAATATGTAACGAACAAAGTATGGCAGGAGAATCTGGAAACTCCCTTGTTGGGTCAAACTAATGTTCCATCTATAGCGGCTCTGATCCTACCAGACTTTCTACTCAATCTGAACGAGTTCCCATCTGCACTCTGTCCTGCACGAGAAGGAAGGAAAGCAAATAGATGGGGGAGGGAAAGGTGGAAAGAAAGCAACTTTAACTTTTACATTAGATGTTTGAGAGCTGCAAGACAAGGAGGAAAAGAAGGAAAGCAAGTAGATGGGGGAAAGAAAGGTGAAAAAAAAAAGCAAATTTAACCCATCTGCACTCTGTCCTGCATGGCTTTTTTGTCTATGTGAGTGCCAAAACCACTAGCTTAGCCTTTGGGGGGTTGTTGAGCAAGGCCTTTCCTCCCACATTGACTAACAGGAATTCTGGTAGGCCAAACTTGCTTAATGTAAGAGCCACACAGAATAAACATTAGATGTCTGAGAGCTGCAAGACATGAACCTCAGATGTTTGAGAGCTTCAAGACAAGGAAGGAAGGAAAGCAAATAGATGGGGGAGAGAAAGGCGGACAGAAAGCAACTTTAACTTTAAATTCATTCTCCAAGCTGCCAGCTGGCTCCAAGCCAGCCAATGGGGTGGGGGCTTTGAGAACCACACAAACTGTGTGAAAGAGCCACATGTGGCTCCCGAGCCACAGTTTGGCCATCCCTGATCTAAGGGGTGGCCTGCAGTGTGAAACTAGATGCCCCAAGCAGTGCCAGCCCATGGGCTTGTGGCACCCCAGGCAGGCTCCCTGGTCGCTGCCCCCCCCCACGGCCGCCCTCCTTCTGTTTGTGGTGCTGCCTTGCAGCGCCACACTCCATCCCTCCCCCCAGGCTGATCCTTACCCCAGCACTGCACTCCGTCCCCCCACCTGCACCACCGCCGAGCCGAGGCTGGTCCTTATCAGCTTAAATGCAGCTGGCGTGGCTTCTAAGCCTTTAAAGGGCCCGCAAAAGGAGTCTTCACTCCCCCTCCTTCCTGGAACCGGAGGTGAGGGGGAGCAAACTCTCCTCTCGCGGGCCCTTCAAAGGTTTAGAAGCCATGGCAGCTGCATTGAAGCTGGTAAAGACCAGCCTTGGCTTAGCTGGGGGGGACGGCGGTGGGGGCGGTGGTGGTGGGGTCATGGAGTGCGACGCTGGCTTCCAGTGCCACAAAGGGAGGGAGGAGGGCGGCGGCGGGGGAAGAGGGAGACAGGCAAACTAGGCATTTGCCATGGGCACCAGGAAGGGGGGGAGTCCAGTTCATCATCCCCACCTCCCAGCGCCCTAGGCAACCACATAGTTTGCCTAGTGGGTGAGCCGGCCCTGCCCCAAGAAAGCTCAACAAACAGGGCCGGCCCTAGACTCAGTGGCATCCTAGGCAAGGCTAACATCTGGCGCCTCCCCTGCACGGATGACATCATTGAGTCACATGAGGGCATCTCATTCGGCACCCCCAGAAGGTCAGCGCCCTAGGCCATTGCCTAGTATGCCTAGTGGCAAGACCGGCCCTCTCAACAAATGAGTTATGATAGCCATCTCCTGTGATTTCTGTCCTCATTCTGATCTAGTATTCAGTAGTATATTGCTTTTGAACAGCTGTCACCACATTATGTGGCAACAATTTCTGCAAGATAATCATATTTATATAAAGAAATACTTTTTTTTACCAGCCAAATCATTAAACGGGTCTGTGCTCTAGATTTTGAAGAGAAACAGAGTTCGTACTCATTATTCCCACTTATCATTTGATGAGATATCATGATGTGAGACGGCTAGGCTGGGTAATATGTGATGATATGGGAAACGCCTCTGAGTGCTGTTGAGCTGTCTGTTTATAAAACGTTTTTGTTGTATTTTATTGTTTTATCATATGCTATACTCCGTCCTGAGCCCTACGGGAAATGGGAGAAATAGAAATAAACTAAAATAATAAATAAAATGTTATAACCAACTTTTTAAAAAAGCTATTACTGCCCCCCCACCCCACAAAAATATATATACAAACCCAAGCAACATTACGGGTTTATTAGTTGTGTTGAGCTATTTTAGGTTAGTATGTAGTGACTTGCAGGTTTCAGCACCGTTCAGAAACAGCTGCCTATAGGTGGTGCTAATACAAATAGGTGGTGCTAATACATTTTTTTGGGAATGCATTTTAAATTTAAATCTGACTATGTATGAAAGCATTTGTAATCTCGGTTTCTTTTTGATTGTATCTCCAATGTTTACATTTTTTATATTCGGTGTATTCTCATTTGCAGCTGTTATGCCAATAAAGGTTTGGTATGAGGAATGCATTTTTAAACCAAAGAGACTGTTCTGATGAGGGTTCCATCTTTCCCCAGATTAAATGTACAAACGTACCGATGATGCGCCGGAAAGGCCAGTTCAACATAGGCAAGTTAAAGGGATCTGAGGCGCAGGTACTTGAGATACCGTACAAAAATAACAAGCTGAGTTTGTTCGTCTTGCTACCTAAAGACTGCTCGATCGAGTCTCTTCAGCAGGTAAAGTTCTTATTTCTATGTTATTTTCCCACACTGGCTTTAGCCCAGCTTTAGATTAAAAAGTTCTTGGTCTAAATCCCAGATAGCTGTTACCAGGGCTTTTTTTGTAGCAGGAACTCCTTTTCATATTAGGCCACACACCCCTGATGTAGCCAATCCTCCAAGAGCTTACAGGGTTCTTAGTATGGGGCCTGCCATAAACTCCAGGAGAATTGGCTATATCAGGGGGGGAGTGGCCTAATATGCAAAGGAGTTCCTGCTACAAAAAAAGCCCTGGCTGTTACAGCCTCTGTATTACATTGCCCTTCCTGTCTGCTTCTAGAGTGATTCACCTCCTCTGGTTGCCCCACTAATGTCTTTCAACACAATTCTCTCCTAAAGTCTCTCTCGCCACACCAGTTCACTTGTGGCTAACAGGGATTTAACCATCTCATTTGTCTCTTTCAGTGATCTTTGGGGGGTCACGAGACATGTTTTGACTGGTTATAAGTCTGTTGCCAATAAGAATAAATAGAACTCTTGGGACACTTTAAAGACCAATACTGATTCTGCAGTCGCTGTTGCTCCACCCCTGGGCTTCTGCTTTTGTTGGATCAAGCGATCGATTCCCCACCAGTTGTTGCTTGGGCACATTTTGACCCATGGCTCCCTCCAATTTCCCTTGAGTCATCTTGATTGCTAAAAAAACAAGATCAGGAAGATGTGGGGGGAATTGGAGGGAAATGAGAGTCAAAATGAGCCCGTGCAGCAACTGGTGGGGAATCGATCACTTGATCCGATGAAAGCAGAAGCCCAGGGTGGAGCAGCTGTACTGCAGAATTAGTGACAATATTTTTAGTTCAATATACACCACTGTGACGCATATATACAGTTGTTCCACAGTGGCTGCCAATTTGAGTTACAAACATATTGTGATTTTTTGAATTACGATCTACAAGCTGTGCAAATATTTAGAATGCTAAGTGGTAGTGTGATGCCCTTATATCAATTATGCAGTCAAATGCATGACTTCAGAACCGGCATGGTATAGCAGTTAAAAGTGGTGGACTCTCAGGCCTCAGATTCAGCAGGAGCTCACAGGAGTCCAGCTCCTGAACCTTTCGGAGAGTTCCCCCTCTTCCTCCCCGCCTACCTTGTCCATTGAATAGTAGGTGCAGCTGCATAACAATCCCTAGATTAAGAGAGCAGTCAGCCAGTCAGCCACCAGGAGCTTTGCCACTCCCCCAGCAACCCTCATTAGCCCCTGGAGAAGCCCACACCACCCTTTCTCCATTTCTTATGTGATTTTGGGCAGCGGGTGGCTTGCTGGCCTTTTGACTGGGTGGGGGAGGGCAGCCCAGGAGAGCCCCAAGAGAGCCCCAGGTGAGTGAGGCCTGCTTGGGCTGGCTGGATCTCTAGCCAGCCCAAGCAGGCCTTGCTCACCCAGGGCTCTCCTTTCTTGCATTGGGTTACTTTTGGCTGGGGTGGTGGTGGCATATGCTAATGATTATGCTAATGAGCTCCACCGCCTATTTTTCTACAAAATGACCCCTGTGGACTCTAATTTGGAGAACCAGGTTTGATTCCCCAATCCTCTTCCCCATGAAGCCTGCTGGGTGACCTTGGGTCAGACATGGTTCTCTCAGAACTCTCTCAGTCCCACCTGCCTCACAAAGTGCCTGTTGTGAGAACAAGAAGGGAAGGCAGTTTCAAGCTTCTTTGAGACTGCTGCTCCAGAAAAGGGCAACTAGAATGATTAAAGGGTTGGAACACTTCCCCTATGAAGAAAGGTTAAAACGCTTGAGGCTCTTTATCTTGGAGAAACGTTGACTGCGGGGTGACATGAGAGAGGTTTACAAGATTATGCATGGGTTGGAGAAAGTAGAGAAAGAAGTACTTTTCTCCCTTTCTCACAATACAAGAACTCATTCAATGAAATTGCTAAGCAGTTGGGTTAGAACTGATAAAAGGAAGCACTTCTTCACCCAAAGGGTGATTAACATGTGGAATTCACTGCCACAGGAGGTGGTAGCGGATACAAGCATAGACAGCTTCAAGAGGGGATTGGATAAGAATATGGAGCAGAGGTCTATCAGTGGCTATTAGCCACAGCGTATTGTTGGAACTCTCTGTCTGGGGCGGTGATGCTCTATATTCTGGGTGCTTGGGAGGGCACAGTGGGAGGGCTTCTAGCCCCACTGATGGACCTTCTGATGGCACTTAGTTTTTTTGGCCATTGTGTGACACAGAGTGTTGGACTGGATGGGCCATTGGCCTGATCCAACATGGCGTCTCTTAGGTTCTTCTGTGACACAGAGTGTTGGACTGGATGGGCCATTGGCCTGATCCAACATGGCGTCTCTTAGGTTCTTATGTGACACAGAGTGTTGGGCTGGATGGGCCATTGGCCTGATCCAACATGGCGTCTCTTATGTTCTGCTGCTGCTTTTCTTTAAAACATTAAATCTCATAGTGATGCCTTCATCTGGCTTCTTGACACTCACCCCATTGTAATCCCTTTCTCTTTCCGACTGAAGCTGGAAGACGAACTCACCCATGAGAAGCTTCTGAACTGGGGCTGCACTCTGAAGCCCCAAGAGGTACACGTGGTCATCCCCAGGTTCAGCATTGAGAAAACTATTGAAGCGAACACCTATTACATGCCACATCTGACAGATCCCGATAAAGCTGACCTGTCTGGAGCCACGAACACCAAAGGTGCAGTTCTGACTCACCTTTTCCATGGTGCTTTCCTGGAGATTGATGAAGAGGGCGAAAAGGGACCAGAGGAGGTCCAGTCTTCCAAGGACAGACACCTCGCACGTCGTGCACCTCTTCACTTTGTGGCTAATCGTCCTTTCGTATACTATGTTCTGCACAAAAAGACACAATGCCTTCTTGCCTTTGGTAGATTCACTAAGCCAATAGTAAGGAACGACTCTGATTAACAGAACCAGAGATCTTTCATCCCCTGTTTGACAAAAAACAAAACCCCAGGGCTTTTTTTGTAGCAGGAACTCTTTTGCATATTAGACCACTTCCCCCCCCCCCCCCGAGGTAGCCAATCCTCCTGGAGCTTACAGTGGGCCCTGTACTAAGAGCCCTATAAGCTCTTGGAGGATTGGCTATGTCAGCTGGGAGTGGCCTAATATGCAAAGGAGTTCCTGCTACAAAAAAAGCCCTGCAAAACACTACAGAATTGCCTTTAGGGTTCTTGGATTAGACTTCCCCACAGTTGTGCTCTGGCTCCATTGAGAATATTTTGGAAACCCGCTTCATGCTGATCTTTTGATGTCACTTTATATAACGCTTCAGTGAGCAGAAGGAAACAGGCAAGAGAATGACAGTAGCAATATGGTGGGGAACCAGTACAAAATCTGTATTTTCAGGCTAGGGTTTCCATTTGTCACAGTGCTCAAAGCCTACTAGATCCTCACCTGGAATAAAAATCTGCTACTCCTCAAAACTTGTTCTCTGCACTGCCCTTCAAACATAATGAATAGCTTCAGTCTTATTGATGAAGACCTTCAGAAAAGTTGGTGATGGGTCTGCTTTTATATTAGGATGATGATACTTGTCTGCTAGATAAGAATAGATGCGGCTTCTTCTCTGACCCTGCTTCCCATGTGGTAACTTTTGTTTGAAGCTTGAAACGTGCAACGTTGACTATATCATTTGACTTATCATAAAAGCATCCCGATGAAACATGGTTGTCTTCTCGTCTATGTGGAAGGAGAGAAATATTATTTTCACTCAGCAAAGATGCCCTAGCTTTAACTACTTAGCATAGCTGTCCCTCCTTGTCCCCTTGAAAACAAGTGCAGGGGTGGACCCTGAAGTACAGTTGTACTTGGGCATCTAAAAAAATATCCTCCGGGAAACACCCTTTGACTCATAGAGGGTTGCCAGGTACAATTCAAGAAATATCTGGGGACTTTGGGGGTGTAGCCAGGAGACAATGGGGTGGAGCCAGGGGCAAGGTTGTGACAAGCACAATTGAACTCCAAAGGAAGTTCTGGCCATCACATTTAAAAGGACCGCACTCCTTTTAAATGCCTTCTCTCCATTTGGAAATAATGAAGGATAGGGGCACCTTCTTTGGGGACTCACAGAATTGGACCTTTAGTCCAATCTCTTTGAAACTTGGAGGTTGTTTTGAGGAGCGGCACCAGATGCTGTGCTGAAAATTTGGTGCATCTACCTCAAAAAATAGCCCCTCCAGAGCCCCAAATACCCGTGGATCAATTCTCCATTATACCCTATGGGAATCGGCCTCCATAGGATATAATGCCCACCAGACATTTCCCTCCCCCCACCCCACTAACCCTGAAGCAGGAGAAGGGCCTCCAAACTGGGGGATCCCCTGCCTCCAACTAGGGACTGGCAACCCTAGTCTCATATTCCCTACATTCTTTAAAGATGGAGAAAAGTCTGTCATTTATCAGGAAGTCACCATATTTCCACAAAATAATATTTAATAGAATAGGGGCTCTCAACATGGTACCTGTGAGGGTCTGCTGACACCTTTTATGGAATCTGCCAAGCGTTGTAAGTGGGTGAGGCCTGGTAGGGCTATTGCCCAGCTTTATTGACTATTGGGGATTTGATTAACTATGCAGTTTTTTTTTTTTAAATGTATTACTTTGGCAGCAGCTGCCACCACAGCAAAAGAATTTTCATGTGACTAAAGTTAAGCTGCAGCAATCCTTTTGTGGCTGTCTCCCCTTCCTGTGGCAGCCATTTTGTGGTAGCCATTTTGTGACTGCACCCACCATGCTGTGTCAGAATTCCAAAGGTGCCCTCAGGTTCAAAAAGGTTGAGAACCTCTGCCTTAACGGATCAGATAGTACAAATCAAACAGCAATCCAACTGTCAATGGTCTGATTTTTTTCCTCATATATATATGATGTACAGTGTAAGATGCTATGACAGATATCCTATACACATATGAACCAGAACCAACAGGTTGAAATTAAATCAAAAGAGTTTTCAGCTATGTATTAGGAAGAACTTCTCAGCCGAGCAGTTCCTCAGTGGAACAGGCTTTCTTGGGAGGTAGTGGGGTCTCCTTTTTTAAGTTTTAAAAAAGAGGCTAGATAGCCATCTGACAGCAATGCTGATTCTGTGAACTTAGGCAGATCACAAGAGGGAAGGGTTGCATCAGTGGTTACTTCTCATGGCCCTTTCTTACACGCCCAAGGAAATGCTGATCATCACTTTGGGATCAGGTAGCATTTTTTCTCCAGGCCAGTTTGGCCAGAGATCCTTGGAGTTTTTTGTTTTGCCATCTTCTGGGCATGGAGCAGGGGTAATGGGGGGTGTGAGGGAGAGATATTTGTGAATTTCCTGCATTGTGCAGGGGGTTGGACTAGGTAACCCTGGAGGTACCTTTCAACTCTATGATCTGATGAACACACATATTAAGTGGATTGGGTTGTTTGATCCTCTGCTTATGGAAACAGCTTTGAATGATATGGAAAAGTAATATATAAATATTTTAAATAGCCATAGTGGCTGATTGATTGATTGACTTGAGATTAACGACTCACCAGATACTGGCTGGGCAGTATTAAATTTTAAATTAAATAAGTGATTAAATTTTTGCTGAAAAGTATTAAATCTCCGTTTTGATAACATCAATAAAAATACTAAGAAAAGGGAACGTAAGTTTCAAATGAACCAAAATACCCCAGGCATATAAAATGATAAAATGTTAAATCCAGGGGTGGAATTCTAGCAGGAGCTCCTTTGCATATTAGGCCACACACCCATGATGTAGCTAATCCTCCAAGAGCTTACATCAGGATTGGTTACATCAGGAAGGTGTGGCCTAATATGCAAAGGAACTCCTATTAGAATTCTACCCCAGTTAAATCCAATTCAGCAGTTTCTCACAGGCCTGGGAGGAGGATCAGTGCACAAACAGAGAAAAGTTAGCTACCAAACTCTTTCAAGCAGTGGATGCCTTCACATATATGAAGAAGAATCTGACCAGAATTAGGCTTCCCAATCCACAGGTCCCAGAGGGGGATCCCCCGGTTTTACAGGCTTCCCCCCTCCCCCAGCCAGCTGGTCAGCGGGGGAAGCCCCGCCCCCAGAGCCATCATACACCTCCATGAACGATTCCCATAGGGAATGATGGGGAATTGAACTGCGGGTATCAGGGGCTCTGGGGGGGCTGTTTTTTGAGATAGAGGCACCAAATTTTCAGTATAGCATCTAGTGCCTCTCCCCAAAATACCTACCAAGTTTCAAAAAGATTGGACCAGGGGGTCCAATTCTATGAGCCCCAAAAGAAGGTGCCCCTATCCTTCATTGTTTCCTATGGAAGGAATGCATTTAAAAATTTGTGCAGTCCCTTTAGATGTGATGGCCAGAACTTCCTTGAAGTTCAATTATGCTTGTCACACCCTTGCTCTTGGCTCTGCCCCCAATGTCTCCTGGCTCCACCCCCAAAGTCTCCTGGCTCCACCCCCAAAGTCCCCAGATATTTCTTAAATTGGACTTGGCAACCCTAACCAGAATTGATTTATTGCTAGAAATATTCTAGGAAACGAAAGAAATGAACACTGACTATCCGTTTCATAAAGGTCCCTTTTGATGTTATATCAGCATGTGAGAGCCATTGCAATGTATCTCATATCTATACTTATATAATATTGAAAGCTCCAGGCAATATGCCCCAATAACTTGGCTATTTTTCACACCAAACTTCCATCTATCCTCCTTTCCAAATCTATTCTACAACAGCTAGGGCTTTTTTGTAGCAGGAACTCCTTTGCAAATCCTCCTGGAGCTTACAGTAGGCGCTGTATTAAGAGCTCTGTAAGCTCTTGGAGGATTGGCTACATTAGGGGGCGTGGCCTAATATGCAAAGGAGTTCCTGCTATAAAACCCCTGCTGACAACTGCTGTCTGCCTACCCACCAGGTAGTACAAGCAAACTATTTGCCCTATCTCCTGCAGTGGAGGGAGAAATATAACTCTTGTCTCTATCCCACTCTGCGTCCATAGGGTCTGCCTTTAGAGAATATCTGCCCCAGCAGACAGGCAGTCAGTCAGACATAGGGTTGGATCCAGCTATCTTCTTCATTGTATCTCTCCCAGTTCTCACCACAGTCCCTGTCTCATGTAGGTTTTTTTTCTCACTAAAAGAATCTTTATTTTAAACAAAAAAAATTGAAGGTAACAAATACATAAAAAAGAGCCTCAAAGTATATCACTCCGTTACATAATCAAGAGAAACACTGCATAAAATACCATAGAAAGAGGAATCATATCTAAATATGAGCCAACAAAATATATCATTCAGAGATGGGCCTTTCAGGTCATATATAATTAAAAATGAAGCCAAGAATGTTAGGAGTAATTCGAGGGAAGGAAGCTGTGTTCTGACATGAAATTTAGTACCGGGGCTCAAATAGATCTAAATTTGTTATAAACCCTTTCTGAATCAGTAAAGTTGTGGTTCACAAAAATTGAAATTTTATGCATAATAAATTGGTCCCAGGGCTTTTTTTGTAGCTGGAATTCCTTTGCGCATTAGGCTACACCCCCCTGATGTAGCCAATCCTTCAAGAGCTTACAGGGCTCTTCTTACAGGACCTACTGTGAGCTCCAGGAGGACTGGCTACATCAGGGGCATGTAGCCTAATATGCAAAGGAGTTCCTGTTACAAAAAAAGCCCTGGGTCCCAGATTTTATCATAACGGACTTATGGATGGGGGTGAGGGAGATTTCCATACTGAAGCAAATGGTGATACGCAGGGCTATTTTTGTAGGAGAAGCCCAGCAGGAACTTATTTGTATATTAAGCCATGCCCCCTGACATCACCATTGTTTTGCACAGGGCTTTATTGTAGAAAAAGCCCAGCAGGAACTCATTTGCATATTAGGTCACGCCACCTGACACCAAATATGATAGTCAGCTCACATAGGTTTTAACATGCAGGTCTCATGATCTCCAGAACAGGCTCTTTTGGGGGTGGTCAAAGGGCCACCATTTTCTGTGATTGGATTCAGCGCACAGTTTTAGAATACAGTAGAGAATGGAATAGCAAACAAATAAAAGCCTGGGCTGTTTATATAGAATTAAGAAAGGATGTTCTGCGGGAAGTGGAAATGCTCTTCCTATCGAGACGATGCTCTTCCATGGGAACATGTTAACTCTTCAGTCTGAACGAAAACCCTATCATTAGACTAACTGCTGAGTCACACTGTCCTCCCAAAGTCCCCAGAGATTTCTTGAACTGCACCTGGCAACCCGAGGGCTTTCCTTCGTGTCAGAATTATTTATTTATTTTGAAAACCACTACGCTGCCTCTCCAGAGAACCTTCTTGAAGCATCTTAACACGTAAACCATGATAAAATCATGTGGCAGAACAATTGTTACACTAAAACCAGCGCTAGTGGATTGGAATTAACAGAAACGGTTAATCGTTAACATCCAGTGAAAACCCAGCCAGTAAAAAAAAAAAAGTATAAAATGTCCTAGAAACTAGCGTTGCCAATTCAATAAATATCTGGGGACTTTGGGGGTGGAACCAGGAACAAGGGTGTGACAAGCATAATTGAACTCCAAAGGGAGTTCTGGCCATCACATTGAAAGGGACCACACACCTTTTAAATGCCTTCCTTCCATTGGAAATAATGAAGGATAGGGGCACCTTCTTTTGGGGCTCATAGAATTGGACCCCCTGGTCCAATCTTTTTGAAACTTGGAGAGTATTTTGGGGAGAGGGACTGGATGCTACACTGAATGCTACAATTTGATGCCTCTATAAAAAAAAAAACCAGCCCTCCCCTTAGAGGCCCATAGATCAATTCTCCATTATATCCTACGGGAATTGGCCTCCATAGAGAATAATGGAGAGCCCAGCAGACATTTCCCTCCCCTCCCTGCTTTCTGATGACTCTGAAAAGGGGGGAGGGCCTCCAAACCAGGAGATCCCCTGGCCCCACTTGGGGGCAGGCAACCTTACTAGAAACCCAGAGTGTAAAAGTGCACAAAATCTCATAGCATAAAATATTTAAGTAGCCCAAAGTCTCTTCCTAGTCCTCAGGCAAGAAGCAGACTGGAAAACCAGTTCCAAAGATCAGCTTGGTGTCAAGTGCCTTGTCATGTTTTGATTTCTATTATGCCATGCTCACTGTGTCTCTCAGCTTTGCTGCTTCCGCTGCGCCTATCTCTAATGTACCAAGCTACTCAAATTCCTTCTATCCGTCTGGCGGGTTGTTAGGTGTTATGTATGTGCCTTAAAGTACTGTACTTCCTGCCAGCTCACTGGAGCCAGGAAAGCAGAGCTTGAGGACTGTATAACAATGGGTAGTGGGATCCAAATACCTGCCGCCCTCTACCTATCACAGACCACTGCCAGTTTGAATGAACCAATGGCAGGCTAGCTCGGAAGATTAGAGTTGCATATAGGTTTGGCCCACAGGCCCTTAGTCAGTCTTTGTTGGAAGCAGCCTTCACCATGCTTCCCTTTATAAAGAGCTGTCCTCACTATGATCTAATCTCTGCAATGCTTTGAACCCACTATATTACACTAGGGGAACCCCTAGGTCAGCCTGCTTGATTAGATGCACCTGCAAGAAGAGGGCCTGGACAAGTCTTGAGGGGAGGGATCGCTGGAGTCCACGCTTTGCTTCCCACTTTTTACTTAAAAGTGTGACGGTTGAGCTTAACCATATATAAGGGCGCCATGATATAAAAAGAAGACATTGGATTTATATTCCGCCCTCCATCTTGAATCTCAGAGTCTCAGAACAGCTCACAATCTCCTATATCTTCTTCCCCCACAACAGACACCCTGTGAAGTAGGTGGGGCTGAGAGAGCTCTCACAGCAGCTGCCCTTTCAAGGACAACTCCTATGAAAACTATGGCTGACCCAAGGCCATTCCAGCAGCTGCAAGGTTTGTCCGCACGCTTAACCACTACACCAAACTGGCCTCTTCAGTCTTTGCAAGGGCCATTCCCCCTCCAGAACTGTCAGTGAGCTGCCATTTATGAAGTGGACTGTCTGTGTTTCCTGAACTGCTGGGGTCTTAACACATGGTTATAAACCTGGATAAAAAAATGATTTTGGCATAGATTTGGTCATTATCAGGGCCTTTTTTTGAGCAGGAATGTACAGGAACACAGTCCCTGCTGGCTTGGTGACAGGAGGTGTGGCCTAATATGCAAATGAGTTCCTGCTGGGGCTTTTTCTGCAAAAAAAGCCCTGGTCATTATTATGGACAAATTGGGAGTGGGACTCCCAATTTTGAACGTCTATTCCTATGCTTCTAGCGATGCTGGCGAAGCAAACTTTGGGGTCAAGGTGGACCGAGGGAAATGTTAGAAATAAATCCAATGAGGGCTGGAAGGCAGGGGAGAAGCCATCAGGTTCTACTCGTCATTTCAACTTCCTATGGGATTCATGTGGAATACAAGTGCCAGGGAAGAGACAGGATGCCATTGTGCAATGAAAACACAGAGGCAGCTTTATTGGTTACAGAATATGCCCTAGAAACAAGCATGGGCTACACTCAGGCCTCAGATTCAGCAGGAGCTCACGGAAGCACAGCTACTGAACCTTTCTGAGGGTTCCCCCTCTTCCTCCCCACCTACCTTGTCCATAGAATAGTAGGTGCAGCTGCATAACAATCCCTAGATTAGGAGACCGGGCAGCCAGCCAGCCACGAGGGGCTTTGCCACGCCCCCAGCAGCCCTCATTAACTCCTGGAGAAGCCTTTTCTCCACTTCTTATGTGATTTTGGGTGGCAGGTGGCTTGCTGGCTTTTTGATGGTGGGGGGAGGAAGCCCAGGAGAATCCCAGGAGAGTAAGGCCTGCTTGAGCTGGCTAGATTTCTGTCTCGCTTGTCCGGGGCTCTCCTTTCTTGCATCGCATTGCTTTTGGCGAGGGGTTGGCGGCATACGCTAATGAGTTATGCTAATAAGTTCCACCACCTATTTTCCTACAAAATAACCCCTGGCTACACTCAAACACTCATACTCGTACACCCACCCACACTTGCACACACTCAAATGGCTTGCCAGGCCCTTTCAGTTTGATCTATCAAGAAAGAGCTTCAAAGGGGTCCTTTTAGCAATGCAGATATGAATTCAGTGGAAGACAAATCACTGGCCAAGCCTTCTGGTGCTGATAGACTGGAGGACTCCTCTCAGGCCGCCAAGCAACTCACTGTCATTTGCTTCCTTCTACCTCTCTTTGGCTTCCTTCTGCATCACAACTTGCTTTGCCAGGCTTTCTCAGCTACAGAGCAAGACCTCTATTTTCTCCATTGGCTGAGGCTCCTCTCTTGGGGAGGAAGTGGAGGAAGGAGAGCTAGCTTTGCCAGGCTCTCTCAATTGCACAGCAGAGCTACTAAGCCAAGCCTCTCTTCCTTCTGTTGGTTGAGGCTCAACAAGCTAGTGAGATGGATTGGGCTGAGTGTATGTGTTTGTATCTTTTATAAAGTTTATATCTCCCTGACCTGGCATTACATTTTATGACACACATGGCCTGGCCTGACAAGGTGAAGATCCCACCCTCGTAACAAATGAGTTCGACACCCCTGGATAAGCTTTCGTACGTACACAGCGGCGTCACTAGGGTGGGGCCAAGGGGTCCATCGGCCCTCCCCCAGAACATTCTCATTGGCCCCAGGCACTGACTCATGGTCCCCCCCAACAGGAAGGGGCTGGCCCTGGGACTAGAACGCTGCTGCTGCGTGTGGGCTGGCCGGGATTCTGCGTGTGGGCTGGCCGGGATTCAGCTAAAAGCGTGTGGGTGAGTGGGGGAAACTTAAATGCTGCAAAACTGGTATCTTGGATTACGGATGAGGGAGGGGCCATGTGAAGTGGGCGGGGTTGTGTGCGGAGGGGGTGACGCAGCCCTCCAAAAGGGGTGATGCCCAATGGGGGGGGGGTGACTTGAATCAGTTACACCCCAGGGTGCAACCCACCCTAGTGACGCCTCTGTACGTACATGCACACTTCTTCTTCTTGGAGGGCTTAGTCTCAAACTATTCCTCACCCACAACAACACAACATCTCATTTGAGCATGGACACTGGTACCAGAGCTTGCAATTAACCCAGATGCCTACTTTGCTGCCACATACACCCAGACAACACAATCACTGGACCTAACAACATTGACTACCCCATTTCAGGCTCATTCGCTTGTTCATCTTCCAACATTATATATGGCTTTAAATGCCAACAATGCCCTTCAGTTCTCTACATAGGGCAAACAGGACAAACCCCGCGCCAAAGAACAAACGGACACAAATCTGACATCAGGAATTACAAAACTGAGAAACCTGTTGGAGAACAGTTCACCCTTTCAGGACATTCAATGGGTGACCTCAAAGCAGCTGTTTTACTGCAAAGAAACTTCAAGAATAGAATGGAGAGGGAAATCGCTGAATTACAAATCTTGGAACAAACACCTCCCTTGGACTGAACAGTGATATTGGTTTTTTATCTCATTACATATGCTAGACCCATTCTCACCAAGTAGAGCTATATATCCACAATATTCCAATGTATTTCTCTTTTAGAATAATGTATCTGAATAATGTGGGGTTTTTTTTGTATTGACAAACTTACATAAGGAATATTGGTTGTTTATCTCATTACATAAGCTACATATCTTCCCTTATATTCTAATGTATTCCTTTTTGTATTGGCAATTTGGAATGATATTTATAATGTATGCTGCATGTTAAAAAGTAAATTAGGTGGACAGGAATACTTCTGAGAAAAAACATGTTCTCAGTTTAACCCTGGCTTGAGGAGCAATAGGCAATTAGCTGACGTTGCATTTATTGCCTTGTGACATTCTCACCAGCATTCTCCAATTCTGACATGTTTACTGCCTTTGTTGTTGTCCCACGCAAGTCCACCCACACCAAACCTGGTGCTCCTTCAGTTTGTTAATTTCAACATTTTTTCCCTGTTGGATTCTAACGTTGCACTACTTTGTGTGCTTAACCACTGCCCACCAGTTATATGTAGCACTGCTCACTGTACCCCATTTCATTGTCTGATGAAGCCTGCATGCACACGAAAGCTTCCATTCTGAATAAAACTTTGTTGGTGTTAAAGGTGCTACTGGACTCCAACTTTGTTCTATTGCTTCAGACCAACATGGCTGCCCACCTGGATTTACCTATATGGTAAATAGATTTTGGTAGATAGATTTTACAGTCCATTCTTTTTTCTCCTCACCTTTGCTGGCCTGTAAAGGGATCTTGCCATGCCAAGTATGGCCATCTTTGGACTTATCCGTTCAGGTTCTGTGACTCAGTGGGGTGGACCTGCCTCATGGCCTTGGGACTTAATGGGGTGACCGTGACTCACAGACACATGGGCTGTCAGAGAATCCACTTTAAGCAAGGGGCAAGTCCAACTGAATCAATGTCAAACTGGAGAATCCAAGTCAAACAAAATTGGCAAGCCAATACCAAGACCTGACAAGAAGACACTGGCACAGACATTGCACAATTGAAGAAGGAGAGTCATATTTAGGCTTCCCAATCCCCAGGTCCCAGAGGGGGATCCCCCGGTTTTACAGGCTTCCCCCCTCCCCCAGCCAGCTGGCCGGCAGGGGAAGCCCCGCCTCCAGAGCCATCATGCACTTCTATGAACGATTCCCATAGGGAATGATGGGGAATTGATCCGCGGGTATCGGGGGCTCTTGGGGGGGGCTGTTTTTTGAGATAGAGGCACCAAATTTTCAGTATAGCATCTAGTGCCTCTCCCCAAAATACCTTCCAAGTTTCAAAAAGATTGGACCAGGGCGTCCAATTCTATGAGCCCCCCAAAAGGTGCCCTGATCCATTATTTCCTATGGAAGGAGGGCATTTAAAAATTTGTGCAGTCCCTTTAAATGTGATGGCCAGAACTCCCTTGAAGTTCAATTATGCTTGTCACACCCTTGCTCTTGGGTCCACCCCCAATGTCTCCTGGCTATACCCCCAAAGACTCCTGGCTCCACCCCCAAAGTCCCCAGATATTTCTTAAATTGGACTTGGCAACCCTAGTCGTATTCCACCCTCCCTGCAAGGGAGCTTGCCGTGGTTTAAGAGCGGTGGACTCTAGTCTGGAGAATTGGGTTTAATTCCGCAGTCCTCCACATGCAGCCAGCTAGGTGACTTTGAGCCAGGCACCATTCTCTCAGAGCTCTCTCAGCCCTACCTATCTCACGCAGTGTCTGTTGTGGGGAAAGGAAGGGAAGGTGTTTGTAAGCAACTCCGAGACTACTTTCATGAGTCTTCTTCTTCTTCTTGATGACCTATGGAAAACCTCAGTGGTACCACATTGAAATGACGCAACATTAACATGTGTTTTCTACATGCAACTAATTTATGCAAAGTCTCCCGAATCAAGGCCGTACTTGCACAGAGATGGAGGTCCAAACCCCACCAGTGGCCTTGGACAATGCTTCCTCCATAGCTTGGTACGATCTCGAACAAAACTGTCAGGTTCACCCAAGGGCATTTTGCAAGAGAAGGTGACAGTTCTGATCTTCAAAGCGTTCATGATTCGGGTGCCTTTGCCAACTGGGATTTTAATTAGTGAACGTGCGGTAGCCTAATTCAATCGTGCTACCCTCTGCTTAGAGGCTGCGTGGGTGTCGCCTTTTCGTTTTGGCTCTGGTGCTTCGATTGCAGCCCTGAAGCTGACTAATCCAGAGGTGTCCCGCCAATTACAGCGGCATGGTTCTGGCGTTTGGGTGTCAAGGAAAGCGACTGTCTTGCGGAGTGCTGATGAAGTCACTGTCTGTGGACACCAGGGTTCCATGCTGAGCTGCCTGGTGCTTGCTTGCTCCTTTACCGATCAGGATGGAAGAAAGCAACTGAGATTAGCAAAGGTAGGAGTCACACGTCATTTTTTTTGAGGCCTGCAAAACTGCTGCGTAGTGCTGATGGAGCTTTTGGCAAACTACCATTGACTAATAAGCCCGCTCCATTTGTCAGCGCAGGGACTTCTTTGTAATATAAGAGACTTTTCCTTCCATTATGCAAAAGTGCTACAAAGTCTGAAGTAGGATTATGTTTTGAACATGACCTAGTTTGCAGTGTACTCCAGGTTCAATTTCTTAGGAGAAAGAATGCGTCTCTTAATGCACTTTGATTTATAATTTCCATTTTACCAGTTTACCTCATCTAGTAATTTTTGCCCCCCTTTTTTTAAAAAAAATGTATTATCTAACAAAGGAATAAGTTGTGGGTAGAAATAGATTCCACCCCCCCCATCATCTTAGAAAAAAGGTTAACTTTTCAGGTTTCTATGGGATGAAGGCAGAGAGATTTCCATGCTTTTATGCGTTTATGGGTGGGAGGGTGGGTTTAAGTTCAAAGCTCCATACTAGGATCTAATCAGACGTAAATTTTAAAAAAACTATGCACATTAAGAGCTAGTTAATTTCTTTATCTTGTGAGAAGCACAGATATTGACATGTTTGAGGAATAGATGGATTAGATATATAGATCATACAGACGGACGGACAGACAGATAGATGATAGATAGATAGATAGATAGATAGATAGATAGATAGATAGATAGATAGATAGATAGATAGATGATAGTTTTTTTGTAGAACAAGCTCAGCAGGAACTCATTTGCATATTAGACCACATCCCCTGACATCACCATTGTTTTAGAGAGCTTTTTTTGTAGAAAAAGCCCATCAGGAACTCATTTGCATACTAGGCCACACCCCCTGGTGCCAAGCCAGTCAGAACTTCGTTCCTGTGCATTCCTGCTCAAAAAAAGCCCTGGACAGACAGACAGACAGACAGACAGACAGACAGACAGACAGACAGATAGATAGATAGATAGATAGATAGATAGATAGATAGATAGATAGATAGATAGATAACAAGTCACAGCTGACTTCTGGCAATCTTTAGTAGAGTTTTTAAGGCAAGAGACACAATCAGAGGTGGTTTGCCATTGCCTGGCTCCATGTTACGACCCTGGTATTCCTTGGTGGTCTCCCTTCCAAGTACTAACCAAGACTGACCCAGCATAGCTTCCGAGATCTGATTAGATAGGGCTAGCCTGGGCCATCTAGAACAGAGCAAGGAACAGTTACACATCTGGAAACAGGGATTATGGGAAAGATGGTTGACCTTAATCCTCCCTAAATATGATACTGGGAATCCTGTAAACTGAGCTTCCAATGTCCCCCCCCTTCAGATTTTGGGTGTGCAGAGCCCCAAGGCTGTAGCACACGGGGAAGGGGGAGGTTTGAAGGATTCCCCCCATTTCTCTGACTGGAAGTGGCCTTATGAAGTCACTGTTGAAATAGACATGCAGGTACTGATACAGCAATTTATGTTTGCCCCCACAAGACAAGAAAGTTGACCCAAGGGCCATTTTTACACAAAAATGGCATGGGAAAACTTAATTCTCCTCTCCCCATTATGCTGTGGTCACAGTTGGGACTGTACCCTCCCAGGCCTGACGTTTAAAAGGGGGCGGATCTGGGAACTCCTAGCACCTTATCTGGTTTAGCCCTTATGTTTCATTTATATCTATTGGCAGGCCTTGACTTCAGCAGAAGCTAACAGGAGTGCAGCTCCTGAACCTTTTTGCTGGTTCCCCTTCTTTCTCCCCATCTTGTCCATTGAATAGTAGGTGCAGCTGCATAACAATCCCTGGATGAACTCCACCAACTGTTTTTCTACAAAATAACCCCTGTCTATTGGTATCAACCTTAGTGACAGATGTATTTTGTTATATTTCTTTACAGTAGTGTAATTATTGGTAGGAGATAATTAAGAGTGCAGGATGACACAGAAAGTAAGATCGGGGTAGCCAAACTTGCTGAATGTCAGAGCCACATAAAATAAACATCAGATGTTTGAGAGCTGCAAGACATGAACCTGCATTGGCAGGGAGGGCGGGATATGAATGGAAATAAATAAATAATATTACACACATGTCTTTCTTAAAACTCTTAATATTTTCTTTGCACAGAAAGATAAAATACATATGTATGCACTTTACAATATTACCATGCTAGAAGGAGACTTTAAAAAAAAAAAACAAAAGCTGGGAATAACAGTCCCCATAAGACAAACACAGGGAAAGGTTAGGGAATTATTTTTTTGGGCACCAGACGGAGAAGGAAACACACATGAACCATATAAATCACTGACCACCGTTTGCATCGTTATGCATCTCTCTTTGCCTTGACACCAAGGTTAGTGAATACAACTCCTACATGAGCTGTGAAACTAAGGGGGAATCCTGCACCACCCTCTTTAATTCTGTTCTTCTTTCCAGTGGCTCCCTCAGCTCTTGTGCTCTCTTTCCCTGCACTAGGTCCCTAGGTGACCACTGTGGTGGAGGAGAAGAGCTTGCAAGCCTGCCTATTTCCCCCTCTCTTTCCCTGCTTCACACATGATGGAAATAGTTGCCTACCTATGGATCAGGGCTCAGATTCTGACTGAGGTCTCAATGCTAAGCATGTTTACTTGAGAGTAAGCCTGCATTAAGTTCCTCTTTGACCTCCGGGAGCCACACAATATGTGTGAAAGAGCCACATGTGGTTCCCAAGCTGCAGTTTGGCCACTCCTGTAAGATAGACATAACAACAACCTTTATTGGCATAACAGCACAATCAGCAACACCACAATCAGCACAATTACCCCAACATTTGAAACATTCCTCTCCTCTTAGAAGCACTGCGCAGATATTTTGCCACAGTCTCAATAATTTCAGGGCTATGAGAGGACAATAGGAAGAGAGTCTTACCACCCTCAGATTGTCCCTCATGATTTCAAAGAAGAGGATCTAAGTAAATGGCATGAATATCACAGTAAAATGTACAATGCAGGAGAACATGTTCAGTGCTTTCTATATCCCTTGAACCACAACCACAAAACCTGTTGGAATATGGAGTTTTCTTAAACCTTCCATACAGCAAAGCAGAAGGGAGGACATGGTAGGAGGCACTTTCTATCCCAACATTTCAACCTCTTGAGACCTTAAGATGTTGGGCAGAGGGTACATGGAGTAAGAAAACTCTATGCTTGTACACAGAACCTGTTTTCCTCATTTCAAGATGGCAACAAGCAGCTTGACTATTCGTGTGAACGAACTTTCACAGATCTAATACAGAAGGTCTGTTTCACTCAGTGTGATTTCAATAGGATTTCTATGAAGCCAGTTCAGACATAAAGCTATGACGGACAATAGCCGAGTGATGTGCATGTGTACCAGCGTTTAGCCTAGGACAAAAGAGAAAAAACCACAGGGGAAATGCAGTAATTAACAGTAACAATTTAACAGGCAGGATTCCCTTCTCTTTTAGGTTCTTTATCTCAATTAAGCTAACGAACATCTGAGCTGAAGAACTGGAAACAACTTGGAAGGAGCAGCAAGAGTTGAAGACTAGGAAAGCCAACAAAAACCTACTTCCCCAAACAGCTAAATGGTGTGTAAAGGAAATTTGTTTCCGAACAGGGTAGCTCTTATCCTTACTATTGCATCCTGTGTTGTTCCCATTCTTACTCCGTCATAGGTCTGTAGCCTACACAGGAGTTTTGTCCAAGAAAAAAGTGTTTAGGTTACCTGTTTCACTATAAAAGGACTTTAAAAGGTGTAAGGTGCCTACCTTAGGGACCATCTCTCCCCACATGTTCCCCAGAGGGTACTCAGATCGGGATCACAAAAATCTATTAGTAATTCCCGGGCCGAAGGAGGCCAAATTAAAATCCACCAGAGACAGGGCCTTCTGGATTGCAGCCCCCTGCTGGTGGAATCTACTGCCAGAGGAAGTGAGAGCCTTGCGGAACTTTGCTCACACTGATAATCTTGTTGTGTTTGTATGTGATATGCTGGTTCTCCTACATTTCCTGTCCAACTGCCTTATTTTGTCTTATTAGGACTCTTTGCTATTTGATTCAAATGTTATACCTTGTAATCTGCTCTCTTGCACTGTCTTGTGTGTGTATGCGTGTGTGTGTGGGAGAAATAGCCTGGGAATGGAGGGGCCCTACAGAGGGAAAGGAGGTTTACATAGAGCGACCTGGCCCCCCCGGACTCCCTCTAGCTACGGGCTTGATTATGTAGGCAAAATCAGTTCAGCCCCAGAAAATGGCCGTTTGGAAGGTGGACTCGATGGCATTTGATCTCCCTCCCCTCCACAAACCCCACCCACCTCAGACTCCAAAATTACGAGGTATTTCCACCTCCAAAATCCCTATATGTTTAATCCACCTTGGGTCCCAATGAGAAAGGTGGACAAATAATGATGATATTGATGACCGTTTAATAGGACGCTGCTTTTATTGTCTGCAGTTCAGGCTGAGGCTATGTGTGAAAGAAACACCGACTGGAAGCGTCTCACTTTCAATATCTGGGAAAGATGGCCGACAAACCGAGACCGATATAGGTCAATCAGCAGCAGAAGCCACTCATCAGTGTAATGCTGAAGAAGGCGATTCCTCTTATTTTATTCCCCGGAGGAAATATCTCTTGGAAACTGAAGAACCTGAGGATTTAAGGCAGGAACCTTCATTTCCGGAAGAGGAATTGTTGTTAAATCCAGCTACTCCACCTGAAAACCAGGAAGGCCAATCTGTAAATGAAAATATGCCAGTAACAGAGAGAAATCTATCAACATGTTTTGCTAATGAAGGAGTAGCTGCAGAAGATACTAGTACCCTAGTGGGTGATGTCAAACATACAGTGGAACTCGAAGATCACGATGTGTTCAAGGAAAGCTTTGGTATTTTAAAAGACTGTTGTGACAATATGTGTATGAGAATCTCAAACTTGCAAGGTGTCTTAGAAACTTTTATTACTATTTTAAGTGAGTAGGGGAAACATTGCATCTGCCTCATTTGTAGGGATGGTATTTACTTCAGTTATATGGAACTTTCCTCCAGGGGTGGAATTTTAGCAGGAGCTCCTTTGCATGTAGAAGGGCAGGTTCTAATTTACTAAGTAGTGGATTTATTGAGATGATGTCAGTGGCCTTTTCTGCACTGGTTGTTTCCTTCACTTTTTCTGTGCATCTCCATCACCTTTTAAATTTAGTTCTGGAGTTCTCTCAGAGTTACAACTGAACTCCAGACAACAGAGATCTGTCCCCCTAGAGAAAATGGCTGAAAAAGGTGGACTCTATGGTGTTATATCCAACTCAGGCATCTCCCCTCCCCAAACTCTGCCCGCCTCAGACTCCGCCACAAAATCTTCAGGAAATTCCCAAACTGGAATTCCCAAACAGGCCTGGTTCTAATGAGTCCTCCCTCAAAGGCCAGAATCAGCCTGAGAAGGGCCCTGCCTTTTCCCCCTGCCTTTTATTGACAGAGCCCAGTCTGCAATATTGTGGTTGCTTAGCAACAGCCACTGAGGGAATCTGTCGCTTAAAGCTACAGGCACTTCTTTTATTATGATTTCTTTTTTTTTTAAAGCCCTCTGTGTATTTTTTTAGACTTCATGTTTTTCTGCAAGACTGGGGTCCTTTTCAGGTTTGTAGAAAGATCTATCTTGCCTGTTCACAGCTTCAGTCACTGGATTGAAGTATCCGAAGATCGGCTAACCTTCCTATTAGAGTACAATATGCTATGGATGTCTCAAGCTTTATTTCCCTCTTTACAATTTTATATATGTACTGAACTTTATGCAAAAATAAACTATTGAAAAACCAAATGGAACTTCCACATGTTGTCTAGCATGGTCCTGAGATATATGGGTACAGAAACACATTTTCTCAGAGATAATTATGTCATCTAAGCTAAGAAAATACAATATCCCCAAACCTTGATGGATGTAATTTAGGCAATGATGACAAATGTACAATTATTGTGTGATAAATGCAGGGCTTTTTGGGTAGAAAAAGCCCAGCAGGAACTCATTTGCCTATTAAACTACACTCCCCTGACATCACCATTGTTTCACACAGGGCTTTTGGGTAGAAAAGTCAATTGTGAACTCGTTTGCATATTAGGCCACACCCCTGACACCAAGCCAGCCGGGACTTCGTTCCTGTGCATTCTTGCTCAAAAAAAGACCTGGATAAATGAATAACAAAAACAAAACTCCTGGACGGTGGATACACTACGTAGACTTGGGCAGATAACTCAACATCTGGGGATACATGGAGAGGACATTAGTATTCGTCCTGCTGACCCTCCTCTGAACCTTCCTGTGTTGATTGTATCTTTGAAGAGAATTGCCAGCACTGGCAAATGCCAGATGATGTTCAAGGGGGACACAATGTCATTTCCAAGATGACACTCTAGGATTGTCCCCTAATCTCTGTGGGAAAAACTATAGAGACACGGGGAAATTTCTAAAGCATCACTGTTGGGATCCCAGTTATTCAGGGCAGAGGGAGGTATGGCAGTGGGAGAAGGCTTTGGAATAGAAGGGGACAGATATATGGAAATGCTTTGGTCCCTTTCCAGCCTTCGTATCATCTTGAGAAATGGTGTGAAGGCACGTATTATAGACTCCCCTTTGACACTGATATCGTGCAATTCCAGGTCCATATATAATAAGACCAGGATGCTGCAAGATTATCTTGCAGCACAAAATGTGGACCCAGTCTGTGTGACCAAGACCTGGACTAGGGAGGGTGAAACTGTTGCCTTGAAAGAACTTGGCCCTCCAGATTTCTTGCTCCTTCATCAGTTGCAAACATGGTCCTGAAGGCCTGGCTGGACATTCCCACTCCCTCCTGTCTGGGCAGTGAGATAATTTATGTTCACCCGTGGAGACTAATGGATCCAATTGGGTTTCAAAATGCTCTGCAGGATCCAAAGTCTTTTGGTGCCTCATTGAATGAGCTGATAGGAGACTGGAATTCCTGTCTCACTGAAGCCATCAATGAGGTTGCTCCTCGAAGTCACACGAACATAAGAACATAAGAGAAGCCATGTTGGATCAGGCCAATGGCCCATCCAGTCCAACACTTTGCCTCACACAGTGGCCAAAAAACCCAGGCACCATCAGAAGGTCCATCAGTGGAGCCTCTATGCTCCCATGAAAAATCATCTCCTGGCATACAGTGGAACTAGGGGGATGAAATGAGACCCTAGATGCCTAGAGTGAGTATGGTGGTAGACTCGTGATGAAGCAACAAGGACATCTTATAAGGCAGTTATGAAATCCTATGAGATGGTGGTGAAGGCTTCAAAGACGGAATTCTACTCAGCCTCCATCATGTCCGCTAGCTCTCTCCCAGTACAATTGTTTAGGGTGGTTAGGTCTTAAACATCCCTCATGAGGAAGGACTCAAACAGAAGTAGATATTTGGCCATTAGCTCAGACTGGCGTCTATGAGCTTTTTCGCGGACAAAGTCCTGTTGCTCTGCCACAACTTATCTGCCCACTTTGATGTAGTTTGTGAATTGGAGACCCCCTTGGCCATCCTTAGATTCAGTTTGTGATTCTTTCACGTTGCCCAATTGAGTTCCACTAGTCCTCCCATCCTTTCTGTGCAACCGCTTGGCTCAGCTGGCAATTCTTTGCATCAACAACTAAATAATTCACAAATCATGTAGTTCAATTGTCAATAAAATGCTTTGATAAAATCCACATTGGTGCTTAAGTCAAGGTTTTTTTTTTTTAAAAGAAAAGGCCCAGCAGGAACTCATCTGCATACTAGGCCACACACCCTGACATCACCATTGTTTCAAGGAGGCCTTAGTGACACTAATGGCCACTGATCAGTTTGAACTAGCAGTGTCTTTGCACATCCTCAGTTCTGGGAAAACCAAGGGCAAACTAGTTCAGCAGGCATTTGTATGTGAACCAGCATACCACTGGTTCACATACCATTAGTTCACGTCTGACTGGCACTTTAGAACAAGGTTAAGTTTGACAGTAAAATATATCCATGGCAAGATTTGCATCCTCCGTCATCATGTTGAAGGCCATTTTGCAGCCATTTTTTCTTTCACTCCTCAGTTTTTTGAAGGTGACGGATTGGGGCTGAGGGCAGGCTGGGGTTTATCCACCATAGCTGGGCAAAGCCTATCTTTGAGTATACTCTGGGAAGAAGGCTCCATCCATATGTGAGGTTGACGCATGGCTTGCGTGTGCTACTCTGCTGTGCTTGTCATGGCTTGAAAACTATTGGCTTTTCTTTCCTAACCGGAGTTATTTTTAGCATCTTGCCGGTGATGGTGAAATTCATTCCTTTGGAGAGACGCTCTTGCTATTTTATTCCAGAGCAAGCATTAGCAGGTCTACACCTTTTTATGCAGCTGGATCCTTCATGCAGGGAACATTTTACATTTTGACTTGTCAGAATATGGTAATGCCCATAAATTACCAGCATGGCATCCCACAGTTGGTATATGAGTAATGGATGGTAAGAAACAGACGTCTAATTAAAACCTTTGCCTGAGTTTGATAAATTAAACATAAACTTAAATATATTGGGTCTCTTTCTTACTCACACATTACACATAGGCGATCACGCCCTGTCTGAACAGTAAAACCATTAGAGCTTAATAAACACCAAAGTGTCAGTCGCAGTCTTTGCAAGAATAAAGTGCTTCCAGCTTCTGAATGGGGGAAAAAAAAATGCTTGTATTTAAAACATTCAACCCTGGATAGTTAGTTGCAGGGCTTTTTCTTGTAGCAGGAACTCCTTTGCATATTAGGCTACACCCCCCCCCCCAGTACAGCCAATCCTCCAAGAGCTTACAGGACTGTTAGTACAGGTTCTACTGTAAGCTCTTGGAGGATTGGCTATGTCAGGAGGGTGTAGTCCAATATGCAAAGGAGTTCCTGCTACAAAAAAAGCCCTGGTTAGTTGGGCCCCTTCTCACCACCTCTGATGGAGTCAGCCAGCTTTTGCAAGTCCTTTTCTATATGTTTTTTTCAAAGAAGAAGATGATATTGGATTTATATATCTCACCCTTCCCTCTGAATCTCAGAGTCTCAGAGCTGTCACAATCTCCTTTACCTCCCCTCCTCCCACACACAACAAACACCCTGTGAGGTAGGTGGGGCTGAGGGATCTCTCACAGATGCTGCCCTTTCAAGGACAACTTCCGCGAGAGCTGTGACTGACCCAAGGCCATTCCAGCAGCTGCAAGTGGAGGAGTGGGGAATCAAACCCAGTTCTCCCAGGTAAGAGTCCACACACTTAATCACTACACCAAACTGCCTATGGCTGACCCAAGGCCATTCCAGCAGCTGCAAGTGGAGGAGTGGGGAAATCAAACCCGGTTCTCCCAGATAAGAGTCCTCCCCCACAACAGACACCCTGTGAGGTGGGTGGGGATGGAGAGGGCTCTGACAGAAGCTGCCCTTTCAAGGACAACCTCTGCCAGAGCTACGGCTGACCCAAGGCCATTCCAGCAGCTGCAAGTGGAGGAGTGGGGAAATCAAACCCGGTTCTCCCAGATAAGAGTCCACACACTTTAACCACTGCACCAAACTGGCAAACGCCAAGGACAAACCATTGAGAATATAAAAGTTTGATATGCAATTAAAATATTATTCCTGTATTTGCCTATGCGTTTTCATTCTGTAAATATTTTATATATTAGTATTATTATATATACTAATATATAAATACTAATATATAAATATTTTATATATTAGTATTTCACATCATCTCCTCTGAAAGGAGGCAGCTTCCGTACTAGCATGCTCTCAGGCACTATAAACCAGAATTTAAAGAGATAGTATGTAGAACTGTTACCTTACCTGAGAAGTTCTAAATTATACAACCTCAATATTCCAATTGGGTGTAAACATATTATAAAATATAAATTAAAAAAACCCTTTATTCACAGACAGGGCTTTTTTGTAGAAAATGCCCAACAGGAACTCCTTTGCATATTAGGCCACACCCCCTGATAACAAGCTAGCCAGAACTGAGTTCCTGTACGTTCCTGCTCAAAGAAAGCCCTACCCACAGATAATAAACAGTTCAAGTACTGTATAGTAGAATAATCTCACATGAATAATTCTGTAAGAGTCTTTAACAAGGTCAGAATTTCCTCCAAGTTGCCATATTTGGACTTATTCCACAGGTTATTCAAAAGTATGAAATAAGCAATGATTAGTGGAAAGCTTTGAAGCGTACTGTAAGGATTTGAATTCATATGTGCGTGTGTTCCTTTAATTGTTGGTAAGTTGCAGTAGAGAAAGGGGGGTGAAAGAGGGGGAAATGAGTGAGTGAGTGAGATGACTGGTTGGTGACTGTGGGCAGAGCTAAGAGGTATGTGTGGAGAGAGAGGGGGAGTCAGCAGTGAACTCTTAAGCAGAGGGACAGCAGATAATAATCAGTTGTGGTCAGTCAGCTGTCTGCAGAGTCTGAGAAGCAGTCTTCTGATTAGAATCCCATACTAGTGCTGCAAAAGGAATTACAATTGTAGGGATGAAAAGCAGAATACTTTAGAGCAGTGGTCCTCATACTTTTTGGCACCAGGGACCGGTTTTGTGGAACACAATTTTTCCATGGACCAGTAGGGGTAGGGATGCTGGGGGTTTTGCTGCCCCAGGCTGCTCCCATGCCCACACTCTGTCCCTGCCCCTCCCCATGGGGATCTTTAAATAAGGAGTAGGTGAAGGTCTCTGCCTCACTCCATGGCCCGGTTGCTAACAAGCCACGGACCAGGACCGGTCCCCGGCCCCAGGGTTGGGGACCCCTGCTTTAGAGGGTATATTAGGGGCTAGAGAGAAAGCCAAAACCTAATATTATCAGAACTGGAGGAGTGTGAAAGGCGGAAGCTGACATTTATTTAAATTAGGAAAGGAAAGGAGGACTCGAGAGTGAGGTGTGTGAAGTAGAAGAGTGAGACCTCAGTCAGAAATTATTAATATTTACTGAAGAATTAAGCTATAAACATCTTGAAACCAATTCGCTTATTGAACAAATAAAGTTTTATATTAACCTGGAGTCCTATGATTTTAAAATATAAGAGTCTCATTTTCAGGGCCACATAGTCCAAAGAAGAAACCTTAGAGCTTGAGCACAGTTCAATTGGGAACATTAAACAAAGTGCTTGGAATTAAACTCCTGGTGGCAGCATTATATACATTAAGAGGGAAGTCGTGACATGTTCTTTTGCTGATGGGACCAAAACCTGCAACAAAGAACAAAGTTCCTCAAAAGAATATATTCAGAGCTTTTTTTTTTTGAGCAGGAACACACAGGAATGCAGTTCCGGTTGGCTTGGTGTGAAGGGGTGTGGCCTAATAAGCAAATGATTCCTGCTGGGCTTTTTCGACAAAAAAAGGCCTGTGTGAAACAATGGTGACATCAGGGGGTGTGGTCTAATATGCAAATGAGTTCCTGCTGGGCCTTTTTGGTAGATATTTGGTGGATATATTCAAACAAGAACAATACACACTTCCCAGGTAAAGATGTGTTTCGAACAGCTTCTTCAAGTCATAAACAATTTCTTGAGGAACCCAAATTTCAATCAATCTAAACGTAGCAACCAGGCTTGTCTCCACTTCCAACACTGAAGTTTAGGTTCTCCTAAGCCACTGACCCCTCCATGACTAGCATCCCTACCCACTGGCCCCACCATGACTACAGCCCTGAGGGTGAAGAAACAGCAGCTGGACACCCCTTCATCATACCTGGGTGAAACTCCAGCAGAGAAACCGCCTCCCTTTCTGTTTCCTAATTCTCTTGTTATGTCCACAGTAGCTAATGGAGGAGCTAGAGGGGAATGTTAGAACTATTAGAAAAGCGACAAATCTAAGGATTAATGAGAAATTATATCCAAAGGAAAATCTTTGAGGGACAAACGTGAGCAATTGCAAAGCCCCTCCAGACAAGTAAAACTTGTATCACGTTTATGTGCTATGTTTAATCTAGTTGCCATCTGAATAACATGTTGTCAACTACACGTCCTAAGGGCTGGATTGCGTGCCACTAATCTGCTAGAACATGGGCGAGCAGGGTGCAGCTAGGCACGAGTCAGCATTTTCATAATCTTGAATTAACAAATTGGAACATATCCCAAGAACATTGGGGTGTCGGTGTGTATATATGTCTGGGTATGTTTACTTATATGTATGTGTCTTTGTCAAACTCGAGAATTCCCTCTTCAGATGCACAACCAAGATTTGGATTCTCCATGTCTGAGCTGCAAAAATTAATACCATGTTATCAGTCTATGATACATGTAAATGCTTTTCCTGTGAAAGTATGTGGGTTGGATTCAATGACATCCATCTGTCAAGGAAGGAGTCTTCCTTCAATGGAACAATGCTCTTTTAGCTGGAGCAAAGGTCTTTGTGTTGCAAAGGGGAGATGATGAACCCAACTTTATTGGGGGGTGGTGGGGGAAACAACATTTGAAGATTCTGACTTTGTAATATTATTCTTATCTGTATAATTTACCATGTCTTTCTCTTGACCCCAAGAAGACCAAAAAAAGAGAATTGTTTCAAGTTAAGATTCGGCATTTATAGGCTATCAAATATAAATAACTAAATTTTATTAATGTCTTCCAATGAGCTGTCCTATACTAAAAATAATTACCTCCACAGAATTCACTTGGCTTTACACTGAAGGCACAATTTTCAGATAACACTCTGAAGTTACTGAAAGAAGAAGAAGAAGATATTGGATTTATATCCCACCCTATACTCTGCATCTCAGCGTTTCAGAGTGGTCACAATCTCCTTTACCTTCCCCCCCTCCTACAACAAACACCCTGTGAGGTAGGTGGGACTAAGAGAGCTTTTACAGAAGCTGCCCTTTCAAGGACAACTCCTTTGGAAGCTATGGTTGACCCAAGACCATTCCAGCAGGTGCAAGTGGAGGAGTGGAGATCAAACCCGGTTCTCCCAGATAAGAGTCTGCACACTTAACCACTACAGAGCCAGTTTGGTGTAGTGGTTAAGTGTGCGGACTCTTATCTGGGAGAACCGGGTTTGATTCCCCACTCCTCCACTTGCACCTGCTGGAATGGCCTTGGGTCAGCCATAGCTCTGGCAGAGGTTGTCCTTGAAAGGGCAGCTGCTATGAGAGCCCTCTCCAGCCCCACCCACCTCACAGGGTGTCTGTTGTGAGGGGAGAAGATTGTAAGCCGCTCTGAGTCTCTGATTCAGGGAGAAGGGCGGGATATAAATCTGCAATTCTTCTTCTTCTTCTACACCAAGGCCGAGGTCAGATGCACATAAACTGATGAGATGGACATGGATGAAAGTCAGATGCATATCGGATTTTATGCGGTTGTTCAAACATCAGCATCTGGCAATGGTCGTTGGCTCGTTCGTGTCCCGAACTGCCACGACCGAGACGCGGACTTTTTTGATAGTACATTAAATCCGGAATAAGAATGCTTCCGATGACTCCCACAAGTACTTTCTATGTTTGAACGCTCCATTGTAGCCGACTCGTCGCAAGTGCACATCCGCTTCCCTGCGAGAGCCCACTCCAAATGATATTATTGCACCAGCAATTGTTGACTCAGCCTTCCAACCTTCCGAGGTCGGTAAAATATGTACCCAGCTTGCTGGAGGGGGGAAGTGTAATGACCGGGGAAGGCAATGGCAAACCACCCCGTAAAACGTCTGCCGTGAAAACTTTGTGAAAGCAGCGTCACCCCAGAGTTGAAAACGACTGGTGCTTGCACAGGTGACCTTTCCTAAATGGGGGGGGGGGGGAGGCAGATCGCCCACCTTTGCTGTCTCCCTGCCAGGAGAGAAGGATGACCCCCCTTTGCCGTCTCCCCACCAGGTGGAGAGACAGCAAAGAGAATTGCCGTGCCCCCCCCATTTAAACACCACGGTGGGGTGTTTAAATGGGGGGGAGGAAGATCCCCCACCTTTGCTGTCTCCCTGCCAGGCGGAGAGACAGCAAAGAGAGTTGCCGTGCTCCCCCCACAATTTAACCACCACTGCGGTGTGTTTAAGTGGTGGTGGGGGGGAGGAAGATGACCCACCTTTGCTGTCTCCCCGCCAGGCGGAGAGACAGCAAAGAGAACTCCTGGGCTTCCCCTTTTTTTCCGGGTGTTTAAATGGGGGGGGGGGCAGATCGCCCACCTTTTCTGGCACTTTTTTTTAAAAAAAGCCAAGCATGCACTGCGCTTGCGCAAGTGTGGAATGGCATCTCAAAAAATGAGGTCCAGTTGAGACCTCTGATCAACCAACAACGGGACCAATGCTGCTTAGAACTGAAGGATGGAGGGATGTCTGATCACAAAATTCATTGTAAAAAAGCTGCAGGGTATAATAGCAACGGGTTAGGGATGGATTTAATGGTGAGTGTGACCGCGGCCCAAGCTGGCCTTCCAAGATGGGGAGCATGGCCCATCTCTGACATGGCCCATCCAATGGTGGATTTGCCCATCCATGGACCCATGTCATACTTTGGAGCCATCATGTTCCCCATATGCCTGCTGTGGACAGTGCTATCGGGGTCTAGTGTGTATGCAAGTGTGTGGGAGAGTGGAAGTGGGGGAAGGCAGCATGAATCCTTCTCCCCTCAGCAACTGTGCCCATTGCCCCTCATGGGCCTGCTGGCCAGCACTGTCTGGGGGATGAGGTAGTGGTGGCAGCAACACATACCACTTTCCCAGAGGGCACCATCATTTCTTTCTTTGTGTTGGCTACAGCTTTGAGACGGTGAATTTAATTTTTTTTTCACCCTTATCTGAGGAGATGAGCTGACTGAAGAGCCTAAATCTGTCAAGGAGCTTAATTATAAAAAGGCTCTGCTAGACCAAAACAAACCTATCAAGAAAAGTTGAGAAACATGAATGACTATTCAGGGACTAATGTGAGATCTCAGTTGTTCGAAAGGGCCAATCCCAAAAGGGTCAAGAAAGATATAAACATTGACCATGAACCACTGACTGCTCCAGTAAATGTAAAGATGACAAATTAACTACAACAGACAAGGGATCAATTCAGTCTTTCTGCAAACTGCCTGTGGAAGATCAAGATAATATAATTGAGCTACTTGAGGACAATCTAATCCCAATTAAGAGTGAAAATAGTAGTAACATTTTCTGATTCCTGTGGGATCCGTTGGATCAATCAGGCCTTCAGCCCACTTCAGGAACCACGGAAGGAAGATCACTTCGCGGATTGATTTTCCAAGTATTCCTCGGCTGAGATCACACACACTTAATAATGCACTTTCCAACTGGATTTTGCAAGTTCACACAGTAAAATCCAGCTGGAAAGTGCACTGAAAGTGGATTGAAAGTGCTTCATTTAGTGTGTGTGATCACAGCCCTCCTGTACCTTTAGATTCCAAAGTGATAGTTCTTTCTCCTAACTTATCAACTTCTTTGCTTTCCCCAAATTCAGATCTCTCTACAGTGGACTATCTTCCTATTTAAAAATGCCTCTTGGGATGTGGTCTGTAAGGTCAATATGCAAGGAATCTCAAACCTTTTTGGGAGCGTCTTTGACATAATTTTAGTTCAAGAAACATGAGCTTTAGAAGACATTTCTTTCTCAAGATACATTGTCTTTTCTCATCATGCTATAAAAGGTGGCTTGGCCTGTTTAGTCTCTACAGCTATGAACATTAAGAAAGCTGAATTGGTCATATCTCATGATCTTCTGCTAGGAATTAATCCTGACATTACCAACTATACTCTATTAATTTGTTTGGCTTATTTGCCCCCTACGGTAAGGCCCCCTATGTACCCCCGCAAAGGGCACACTGGGAAAAAGACATCCTTCGTGATCTTTAACCCCCAATTCTGTTTGGCCCAGGAGTGGGCCAGAGTGAAGCCTGGAAGTGTACAGAATAAACGAAGTTGGAATAGGACCAAACAAAATGGTTCTGGCAGCAAGCGGACAACTCTGTACTTGTTATTTTGGGAGGTGGTTCTAGAGCAGGGGTGGCCAGACTGCAACTTGGGAGCCACATGCTGCTCTTCCACACATATTGGTGGCTCTCACATCCTCCCCACTCCTGCCAGCTGGCTTGGGGAAGGCATTTCTCTCATAAAACCTCTTCTCTGAATCAAGCCAGCCAGCAGCTTGGAGAATGCATTTAAAGTTAAAGTTGCTTTCTTTCCACCTCTCCCTCTCCCCATCTATTTGCCTTCCTGTCTTGTGATTCTCAAACATTTGACATTTATGACTTGTGACTCTCAAACATCTGATTTATTCTATGTGGCTCTTACGTTAAGCAAGTTTGGCCATCCCTGGTCTAGAAGAAGAAGATATTGGATTTATATCGCGCCCTCCACTCCAAAGAGTTTCAGAGTGGCTCACAATCTCCTTTACCTTCCTCCCCCACAACAGACACCCTGTGAGGTAGATTAAGATATTGAATTTATATCCCGCTCTCCACTCCGAAGAGTCTCAGAGCTGCTCACAATCTCCTTTCCCCTCCTCCCCCACAACAGACACACTGTGAGGTGGGTGGGGCTGGAGAGGGCTCTCACAGCAGCTGCCCTTTCAAGGACAACCTCTGCCAGAGCTATGGCTGACCCAAGGCCATGCTAGCAGGTGTAAGTGGAGGAGTGGGGAATCAAACCCGGTTCTCCCAGATAAGAGTCCGCACACTTAACTGGGAGTTTATTCTTTCCTTCTTGGACAAATTACATTGAAATACATTTATGGTTCCTGCTTACATCCAGAAGAAGCCCATCCTCTCAAACAGATGCAATTATGACGACATCTTTGTTTTTTTCCTGGAAGCCCCATTCAACATTCCCCAGCATCTCGTTTTACTCCCAATTAATCTAATCAGTACATTTTTTTCGTGGGCAGGTATATCAGCATGTCCCCAGGGAATGTTTTAGCCTATATCTAGACTAGCACATCCCATTGTGGGCGTGTCGTCTTGTTACAGACTTACACCCCCAAACTCTGTTTGGGCCACCTTCCATATTCACATTCTCTGCTTCATGGACTCCTGGGACCTCTCCAAGGAATGGTAACTATATTTTCCCCAAATCCCTGCTTTATCCCTCTCACTCCTGTATTTCCTGTTAAGCTTGTGTGCTTGTTTCCTGTGTTGAACTGTTTTCTGTATGTGTGAATTATTTTTAATATTTTCTATTAATAAAACAACCTCCCCTGGTTAAGCAACAGTCTGGTTAATTCTAAGAGTTCTCAAGGGAACAATCTTGGTAGACAATTGGTGTCAAGACCCCCTGTTACTGCCGCTTACAGGCCAAAGTACCCTTAAGAGCTAATATCCCCCTCCCAAAAAAATAAGAGCCCTGTGGCGTAGAGTGATAAAGCAGCAGTACTGCAGTCTGAACTCTCTACTCATGACCTGAGTTCGATCCCAGCAGAAGGTGGGTTCAGGTAGCCGGCTCAAGGTTGTCTCATCCTTCTATCCTTCCGAGTTCGGTAAAATGAGTACCCAGCTTGCTGCGGGGAAAGTGTAGATGACTGGGGAAGGCAATGGCAAACCACCCTGTAAAAATCATTAGGGTTTGTAGAATCTTTCGGGCTCAAGTGTCGTGTTTTACCGGAGAAAGTTTTCCTTCCAGACGTTTCGTTCTCAGCTGCGGAGAATATCCTCAGGGGCGTTGCAGCCGGAGCAGGCGCTCTGACCTTCTTCGCTGCTGTGCACTGAGTGGGGCCAGGGCTGCTGGAGAGCTGCTATTTCTAGGCTGGAGAGGGTGTGATGAAAGGGCAATTGGTTTGTGGATGTGCCCATTGTTTGGTGGGGCTTCCTGGAAGGGTAGTGATAAGGAAACTGGCTGTTGAATGTGACCATTGTTCTGTGTTAATTGCTGGGAGGGTTGGAAGGGGTGTGAAGATAAGGAACATGGTTGTTGACTGTGCTGATTTTTTTGAGCCCGAAAGATTCTACAAACCCTAATGATGTTACCAGCCGTGAAAACCTGAAATCTTTGATAACACCCTGTAAAAAGTTTGCCATGAAAATATCGTGATGTGACGTCACCCCAGAGTCGAACGACTGGTGCTTGCGCAGGGGACTGCCTGTGTGTGACGAGATTCAGGGCTTTTTCGGTGGCAGCACCAGAACTTTGGAACACCCTTCCAGAAGCCATAAGGGCCCTGCGGGATTTGTCTGCGTTCCACAGGGCCTGTAAGACCGAACTGTTTAAACAGGCCTTTGCCGTTTGACTGAAAAAGGGCTGCCACCGGACATCTTATAGAATGCTGGCGATCACAGTCGAGAATTCAATACCGCCTATACTGTACTGAAACAGCGCTATAGAATGGTTTTAAAATTGATATAAGTAAATTATGGTTTTATATGTTTTATTGGATTGATTGTATTTTATGATGTTGTAAGCCGCCCTGAGTCCACTTGCGGAGAGGGCGGGATATAAATTGAAAGTAATAAATAAATAAATACTAAAAAACAGTAGTAGACCCCCAATTCTGGTAACACTACTTCCCGATCTACAGCAAAACAATTGGGAAGTCTTGTTGAAAAAATTTGGCTACAATTGGGAAGTCTTGTTGAAAAAATCTGGGCCAGTCTTCCATTTAGCCAGCTTGTTTTGGCCAGAGACTTTAATGCTAGAATGGGGCCTGATGAGAATGTGTTGATGCAGAAATTAATTGACCCAGATAACGAAAACCTTCTCAGTCCTTATTGGTTTGACAGAGTCTCTAAGGATATAGTTAATTCAAATGGCTTAGATTTAGCAAACCTTTGTATTCAGATACATTCAATTCTAATTAATGGTCAAGTAGGTCTCAACTCCAAGGGAGATTACACATATATCGGTGCAAATGGCCCAAGTGTCATAGACTACTTTGTCGTATCAGCAAGAGTGACTCCCTTTGTAAAGGCTATGGTAGTGGGTGATTTTCTGGAAAGTGATCATATCTCAATTATTTTATTTCTAGATCCCAGTCCTTTTCACTTATTGTCCTTATCTTCTGAGTCTTTCAGCCAACCATCTAATCATTCACGTCATGCCCAACGGCACCCGAGACTTCAGTCGCTAATTCAAATATTATAATTTACTACAGAAGCCTCTAACAATAATGATCAATTATCTTCATCTTCTGCAGATCCTCTGTGCATTCTTTTTGAGATCTTTAAAAATTTCAAACCATTATATACTAGCCCTAACGCAGAAAGAAACTGCCTACCTAGGGCAGTACATCAAAACTCATGGTTTGACGTCAGATGCAAAAGCTACATAGAAGGGAGCTGAACTTGAAAGTTTGAGTTGACTAAGGCTTCCAAGTAGGTTCATTTCTGAAGAATGGTTTTAAGGAGGCAGTTGCTGGTATGATGCTTAGCTAGGGATGCCAGCCTCCAGGTGGAACCTGGGGATCTCCTGGAATTACAGCTCATCTCCAGATCACAGAAAGTTCCACTTGAGAAAATGGATGCTTTGGAGGGGGAACACTATGGTGTTGTTTCCCACTGAGATCCCTGTCCTCCCCAGGCTCTATCCCCCAAGTCTCCAGCAATTTCCCAACCTGGAGTTTGTAGCCCTACCTGCCACCAGTTGGGGTGACTTGGCAACCATAAGGCTTTTCTATTATACAAAAGTAACTAGAGCTGCCTGCTAGGGTTTTGGGTAGGGGCAGGCCTCAGATTCAGCAGGAGCTCAAAGGAGCACAGCTCCTGAACCTTTCTGAGAGTTCCCCCCCTCTCCTCACCTACCTTGTCCATACAGGGGTGGCCAACAGTAGCTCTCCAGATGTTTTTTGCCTACAACTCCCATCAGCCCCAGCCAGCATGGCCAATGGCTGGGGCTGATGGGAGATGTAGGCAAAAAACATCTGGAGAGCTACCGTTGGCCGCCCCTGGAAGTAGGAGCAGCTGCCTATCAATCCCTGGATTAGGAGAGCAGGCAGCTAGTCAGACACCAGGGGCTTTGCCACACCCCCAGCAGCCCTCGTTAGCCCTCGTTAACCCTTTGGGAAGCCTGCACCACCCTTTCTCCACTTCTTATGTGATTTTGGGTGGTGGGTGGCTTGCTGACCTTTTGATGGGGGGGGGGGGGGGACAGGAGAACTCCAGGCAAGTGAGGCCTGCTTGGGCTGGCTGGAACTCTAGCCAGCCCAAGCAGGCCTCACTTGCCCAGGGCTCTCCTTTTTTGCATCGGGTTGCTTTTAGTTGGTGGGGGCTGGCATATGCTAAGGAGTTATGTTAATAAGCTCTGCCATCTATTTTTTTACAAAACGACCCTTGGTCTTGAATCATGTGATCTTAATAAGTCAGTGTTGAGGCAACATTTCTCCATCCCCGCTGTTTTCATTTCATTTCATTTCATTTCATTTCTTGGATTTGTATCCTGCCCTCCCCACAGCCAAAGGAGAACACTACAGTGGGCTCCTATAATATAAAGCACAGCTAACCAGCTTCCAAAATTCACTCTAATGTCTGTTATTTCCAGCAGCTCTGATTACCTTCTGCCGATTAGTAAGGCAGACTTCTTTACTCTTGCATATACCTTGCCTATGTACTTTTTTTCAAAAAGAAAAGAGAGAAAAGCTTATAGTGTGACTAAAGAGCCAGTTTGCTGTAGTGGTTAAGAATGGCAGACTCTAATCTGAAAAATCAGGTTTGATTCTGTTACCCTAATGGGTTATGAGGGTCCCCAGAGTTTGTTGGGAGAATTAGCTAGGAGACCCAGGCAAGTGAGAGGGGGTAACGACCAGGATCTCTACCTATGGGGGAGGGTTGGTGGCTCAGTGGTAGAGCATCTGCTTGGTAAGCAGAAAGTCCCTGGTTCAATCCCCGGCATCTCCAACTAAAAAGGGTTCAGGCAAATAGGCATGAAAAACCTCAGCTTGAGACCCTGGAGAGCCACTGCCAGTCTGAGTAGACAGTACTGACTTTGATGGACCCAGGGTCTGATTCAGTATAAGGCAGCTTCATATGTTTACGGGGATTTTTCCCTCAGTAGAACTCTCAAATGAACCAGGCCTTAATTAATGAAATTACTTTTATTAATAAAAGTTAAAGAAATAAAATAAAATCTTATCAGTTGAAGAACACTCTAAACACACATACAGGTTCAGAAAAGAAAGGCAGTAGCTTAGAGAGACAAAAAGGAACATTCTATGGGACTATATAACCTGTCCAGAGAACACAGATCCAAGTAGAAGGATGAGCAATACGAACCAATGTTCCACTTAAGTTCACCCAACCTTGTGGCTGGGGGTGTAAGTCTGTGGGTGTCACACACACACACACACACACACACACACACACACACACACACAAACACTCTTGGACAGAGGGTGGTTGATATAATTTTGAGCAATAACGTGATCACTCCTAGAACAATGCTGTGATGGTGTGAATGAAACAATGTATTTGAACCAGGGAAGCTGCATAGCTTTCCCATGGGTTGTGAATGCAATGTAACATTCATGTGAAAATATCTATTGTGCTTGGTGACCTCTAATAGACAGGACAAGAGAACTATTACAAAGGGGTATTATGGGATTAAAACGGTTTTGACTATAGACTCACATAGGATGAATCGGGTAAGGAAAATCAGGCAAAGTAGGGGAATGAGTTAGTCGTACTGCCTTTTCTGGAAATTAACCTTTGGCCTTGATGGATTTAAAAGAAGAGAACTGCTAAAAGCCAGACCTTTGCATCTTTAGGATCTCTTTTCCCAGACAAGCCTCTGGTCAGTAGTTGATGACACACATTTCATGTGATTGTAGGACCTATTTTGATCCTATTTGCAGACCAAGTAACAGTCGCGAGGCATGACCCTGTGAGATGTTGAGAAAGAAGGTTGCCTGCGTCACCTTGTCCAAGGTACCAGACTAGTCCTTCGGGGGAGGAGGGGAATAAAAGTTAAACAGGCTGTGGTCTGATAATAGGCTTAATGCAATCTGACCCCACCTCTAATTATGGATTACCAGAGGGTTGGGGTTTTTTGTAAGAGAGCGTTTTGATCAGACATCCCACCCTTGACCCACTTCAATGCACACTTAATAGCCACTGATGGACTTCTGCTCCATATGTTTATCCAATCCCCTCTTGAAGCCATCTATGCTTGTATCTGCCACCACCTCCTGTGGCAGTGAATTCCATGTGTTAATCACCCTCTGGGTGAAGAAGTACTTCCTTTTATCCATTCTAACCTGACTGCTCAGCAATTTCATTGAGTGCCCATGAGTTCTTGTATTGTGAGAATGGGAGAAAAGTACTTCTTTCTCTACCTTCTCTATCCCATGCATAGTCTTGTAAACCTCTATCATGTCACCCCTCAGTCGACATTTCTCCAAGCTCAAGAGCCCCAAGCATTTTAACCTTTCTTCATAGGGAAAGTGTTCTAACCCTTTAATCATTCTAGTTGCCCTTTTTATGTGCTTATGCACATGTTGCTACATGATTTTAAAAAGGCGGGTTGGAAATGGATGGGAAGGTTCACGCTTCCCAAATGGTTTAAGTTTGCAACAGGGGAGTTCAGACATCTAGAGATGCAGGGTGAAAACGCTCACATTCATAAGACTGAACTTTCTGTGGTGGCTAATTCCCAATTCAAAGGCAGGTCAGAATGCGGTGCCAATGACTGGGTAACAGTAGGCAGATATCACTGTCTGATCATGCACTTTAAATCTGGACGGGAAAAGCAATGACATTGGATCAAACTGCTCGTCTGACCACAGCCTCAATGGCCAGTTCCCTCCTTAAAGTAATAATGTCATAAATTTGCTGATTTGAAAACACAATGCTATGTATGTATGTCGGGTCACAACCAACTTATGGTGACCCCAACAAGGGGCTTTCTGGGCAAGTGAGAAGCAGAGGTAGGTTGCCAGTGCCTTCCTTTGCAGTCTTTATTGGCAGGCTCCCATCCAAGTACCAACCCTGCTTAGCTTCTATCTGACAACAACAGTCTATACCATACCGTCACACATCCTGAAAACACAGTGAAGGGTCAGCGAAATCTCATGACAAAAACTGAGAGTATTTGCCTTAAGACAACAAGATGGTCTTCTGTTTGATACGTATATACAGGAGAGACTCTAGACTTTGGTATACCTTTTTATGCTCTTCGTTATCTCTCTTAACCCACTTCACTGCACATTCGCTCCATGGTTGAGTAATCAGATTATTGGTGTGCGGCAATAATGTAATAATGTCAGTTTGGTGTAGTTAAGTGTGCGAATTCTTATCTGGGAGAACCGCGTTTGATTCCCCACTCCTCCACTTGCAGCTGCTGGAATGGTCTTGGGTTAGCCATAGCGCTGTCAGAGATTGTCCTTGAAAGGGCAGCTGCTGTGAGAGCCCTCTCAGCCCCACCTACCTCACAAGATGTCTGTTGTGGGGGAGAAAGGTAGAGGAGATTGTAAGCCACTCTGAGTCTCTGATTCAGAGAGAAGGGGGGGGGGTATAAATCTGCAGTCTTCTTCTTCGCTCAAAGGTTTGACTACTGTCCCAGGTGTTCCATTGAGGACAGTTTAAAGCTTCTTAGGATCATGATGCAAACACCCAGCGTGAGGCTAGGTCAATAGATTCTGCTGCAACCAGTCTCTCAAGACTGCTGCGTTTGCGAACCCAGATTTAAGGACGGCCGTGCTGACTGCCGCTGAATGAAGTATCAAAAATGATAAGAGTCTGCCTGAATTGCCTGGCAGACAGATCAATTGATTCAAACACAGAGGTGGTACTTCAGTAGGGTAACAAGAGGTCAAATGGTGATGAAGGCATCTAAATGAGACGAGATTTATTCCATCGTCTACAGTTTCTGGGCTCTGTTCCAAAGCCTAAAACTTAATTGAAAAAAAAAAATCTATCCATTGCACCAGTGTTGGATGCTGAGGTCAACTTTGAATGCTCTTCTAGGGACTCTGAAAAATAAAATGGAAATGAATTCTGGTTTAGTGGGAGTGTTGCTGCTTTTATATTTCACAGATCTCCCTGAGGAAGCTCAACACACATTTTACTGTGTGAAATGGCAACATCCACTTACAAATGATCGCTGAAGTGGATTGAAACTGCATTATTTTAGCATATCTGAAAAACACCCGATTCCCAGATCCTTTATTTTCCACATGCAGTCTCCCTTTTTCAACAACTACATTCCAATACTTCCAACACAGGCCCCTAGAAAAGTGCATAGTTGCATTGCTTCCTACCAAAATCCAAAGTCAAAAGTCATGCAATAGCTTTTATTAAGATTAACCATAGCACCTTGTAAGGACTTTTAGGTTTTGAGACTGAGGGGAAAAGATCTGGGCTGAGACTTAGAGGGGGAATATCTTGGGGTCATAGTGCATCGCTCAATGAAAGTGTCAACCTAGTGTTGTAGCAGTGAAAAAGGCACACTCTATGGTAGGAGTTATTAGGAAAGAGATTGAGAATATGACGTCTGTTAACGTAATGTGACTGTATAGATCTATGACACAGCCTCATTTGGAATACTGTGTATAGTTCTGGTCACAGTATCTAAAAAAGGACCTCACTGAGCTGGAAAACATAGGTTGGAGGGCAACCAAAATGATTAGGGGGCTGGAGAACTTCCCCTATGAGGAAAGGCTGAAGAGTCTGGGACTTTTCAGTTGAGAAAGGAGATGACTAAGGGAGGACATGAGAAAGGTTCACAAAATTATGTATGGGGTGGACAAACAGAGCCTTTCATTCCTCTCCAAAAACATTAGAACAGAAGAAGAAGATGATGATATTGGCTTTATATCCCTCCCTATACTCTGAATCTCAGAGTCTCAAAGCGGTCACAATCTCCTCTACCTTCCCCTCCACACACAACAGACACCCTATGAGGTAGGTGGGGCTGAGAGAGCTCTCCCAGAAACTGCCCTTTCAAGGACAACTCCTACAAGAGCTATGGCTGACCCAAGGCCATTCCAGCAGCTGCAAGTGGAGGAGTGGAGAATCAAACCCCTTTCTCCCAAATAAGAGTCTGCACACTTAACCACTACACCAAACTGGCTCTCAAGGGCATCCGATGAAACTGATGGGAAGTATGTTCAGGACAGACAAAAGGAAATACTACTTTTATTTTAAATATTTTTTAAAAGTTTCAATGTATGTCTTACATATGTTCTTAATCTTGTTGAGATGTATTTATCTTTTACCGTCTCAAGGACCCTATCGTGTGGCTCTTCAATAAAATAATTTGCGGTCCTATTTTTTAATGCACCTGCTGCAGATAAAACAATATTCAGTTCTGCACTTCACCACTTTTTATCATCTTTATTGTTGGAGGAACTGCTCCTTCTTCCAAAGTCAGTGGAAAATCATTCATAACATCTTACCCAGTCAGTCTTGAACCCTTACACTGCACTATCAGTAAGAACATTGTTAGTCTGCACTAATGAGTTCAGAGTTACACCCAGAAGGGCTGATTTTTTCTTTTTGGGCAACAGTAATTAGTGCAGTACAAATTAACATGACGCAACCTCGAGCAAGTCAGCAGATTCAGCTTCATCTGATGTCTAATTGTAACATATGGGCTTATTCTAATTATTTATTATTAAGGAACTCATCATTAAGTCATTTGCACGTTCAGTCTATCGAGGCGTACAAGATGGACGGCTCTTGGGCAGCTTAAAGATGCAGCTGGACTCCTAAAGAGGTCCTATATGAAGAAACCAAAGGGGACTTGCAACCCTTTACGAGTCCCTTAAAAAGCAACTACCCTTTTAACTGGAGCCCCGTGGTGCAGAGTGGTAAGCTGCAGTACTGCAGTCCAAGCTCTGCTCACGACCTGAGTTCGATCCCAGCAGAAGATGGGTTCGGGTAGCCGGCTCAAGGTTGACTCAGCCTTCCATCCTTCTGAGGTAGGTAAAATGGGTACCCAGCTTGCTGGGGGTAACGTGTAAATGACTGGGGAAGGCAATGGCAAACCACCCTGTAAAAAAAGTCTGCCGTGAAAACGTCGTGATGTGACGTCACCCCATGGGTCAGTAATGACTTGGTACTTGCACAGGGTCTACCTTTGCCTTTTTAGTTAGATTGACAAGTTAAGATTGGGAAGACTGAGAGTCTAACCCCCACTCAACCATGGAGCTGAGGGAGCACCATATATGCCACTCTGAGCTCATTGAAGAAAGTCATCTACACTTGACCCCCGTGAAAATGTCGTGATGTGACATCACCCCATGGGTCGGTAACAACTTGGTTCTTCTATAGGGGACTGCCTTTACCTTTAAATGGAGCTGTCTCTTTTGCAAAGAAGCCACTGCGAATGGAGCCACTATGAGGGGGTCATTTTGCCTTTGTTTGCAGAGGAATCCTGGCACCCAGTTCTGTGAGGTCCTGTCCAAACGTGCTGTCATCCTATGCAGAATGGGAATGCTAAGAGCTTGAAAAGCCCTGTTGTGTTTTCGTTTTTCCCTGGTGTGAATCCAGCTCATGAATCTTTACTGTTGGGCCATTTTCTGCTTCCCTGTGCTGAACGCTTATATGTATATAATTTTTAACACTCTGTTTGCATCAATTGTGCACAGATGGCATATAATGCCAGGTAAAGCTGGCATAAAAGGTATTGAAAGAAACAGATGACTTGGGGACACAAGAAATGAAGATGGGTAAAATGGCCATGAAGATGGGTTCACAACGCCAACATAGCCGAGCAAAAAGAGAGGACATATTTGTACTACCTTAGTGCAGCGCACATTTCATTAGAGCCAGTTTGGTGTAGTGGTTAAGTGTGTGGATTCTTATCTGGAAGAACAGGGTTTGATTCCCCACTCCTCCACTTGCAGCTGCTGGAATGGCCTTGGGTCAGCCATAGCTTTCGTAGGAGTTGTCCTTGAAAGGGGAGTTGCTGTAAGTGAGCTCCCAGCCCCACTTACTTCACAGGGTGTCTGTTGTTATGGGGGGGGGGTAAAGGAGTATAGGGCAGGATATAAATCCAATATCATCATCATCATCATCATCATCATCATCATCATCATCATCATCATCATCATCATCATCATCATCATCATCATCATCATCTTCATCATCATCTTCTTCTTCTTCTTCTTCTTCTTCTTCTTCTTCTTCTTCTTCTTCTTCACGTTAATTGCACATGAAAAACTGTCCTCTTAGGAAATGACACTACAGAATTGATCAATTTATTTTACAAAATTTATATTACAGCTTTCTGTTGTCACACAGGTCTCCACAGTGGCTAAGAAGATTAAAACAACTATGATAACGGTAAAGGTAGTCCCCTGTGCAAGCACCGAGTCCTTACTGACCCACTGGGTGACATCACATCATGACATTTCCTTGGCAGACTTTTTACAGGGTGGTTTGCCATTGCCTTTTCCAGTCATCTACACTTTACCCCCAGCAACCATTAAAATCAGCCCCCTCCCCAACACACGCATCACTAAAACAATTAAAAACAGAGCTAAAATGCATACACAGACATTAAAACAGCCAACGTTGGTAGGGAAGGAGGGTTCAATGAGGGAATGCCAAAAGAAACAAAAAGTCTTCACTCGCTGGTGGAAAATAACAAAAAGACAGGACAAGCCACTGAATGTCCCTGGTGAGAGTTCCAGCGTTTTGGTGCCACGACCGAGAAGACCCACTTCCAGGTTGCCACACACTTAAATTCAGATTGTGGAGGCACCCAAAGCAGGGACTCCAAAGATGACTGTAGTGTTTGGAAAGAATATCCAGGGCTTTGAAGGTCAAAACCAATCCCTTGAATTGTGTCTGCAAACTAGGGTTGCCAAGGTCCCACTGGGTGTGGGGGTTCCCCTTGTTTGGGGCCCCCAACCCGCTGACATGGAGTGGGCCACTGGAGGGTCCCCACCCCCAAAGAGTTCCGTTATTGCACAACGGGGCCCGGTGCAATGACTTCATTGATGGCATTGTGTCAGGCACGTTGCGTGGGGATGTTCTAGCGTTATGGGTAAAAACTCTATGGTACCATAAAGTTTTTACCTTGTATGCTAGAGCATCCCCCACATGACATGCCCGATGTGATGATGTCATTTCTGGGTGACATCATTGTGCCACACATGTGGAGCGTGTGCGAAAGGACTCCCTCGCTGCAACCAAGGTAGGACTTGGCAACCCTACTGGAAACAAATCACGAGCCAATGAAGATGGGTCAAGTCTGATGTGGCCCCAAGAATATTGGGAGCAGTTGTGAATTTGTCAACATTCCCAGTTATTTTAATATGATCCCCTTTGCTTTGGTTTCACTTTACTCACAGGTTGCTGTCAGCTGTGGTTGGTTATAGAATCAGAGAGTTGGGAGGGACCTCCAGGGTCATCTGGTCCAACCCCCTGCACAATGCAGGAAACTCACAAATACCTCTCCCTAAATTCACAGGATCTTCATCACTGTCAGATGGCCATCCAGCCTCTGTTTGAAAACCTCCAAGGAAGGAGAGCCCACCACCTCCCGAGAAAGCCTGTTCCACTGAGGAACCACTCCAACGGTCAGGAGGTTCTTCCTAATGTTGAGCCAGAAACTCTTTTGATTTAATTTCAACCCATTGGTTCTGGTCCTACTTTCTGGGGCCACAGAAAACAATTCCACACCATCCTCTAGATGACAGCCCTTCAAGTACTTGAAGATGGTAATTATATCACCTCTCAGCCGCCTCTCCAGGTCCTTCAACCTTTCTTCATAGGACATGGTCTCCAGACCCCACACCATCTTTGTCGCCCTCCGTTCCAGTTTGTCTATATCCTTCTTAAAATGTGGTGCCCAAAACTGAACACTACTCAAGCATAGGTTATGGCCTAGTAGGGCCTAGACTGGGCCTGTCCTGTCCTAATAAAGTTGTGTTCTGCTCAATACCAGTCGCTGGTAGAGTTATTACAGTCCCTACAGATCACCACTGTCAACATCCTGGCTGAAGCATTCTGTTCCTCTTGAAGTTACCTGACATTTCCCAAGCACCGTTCCATGCATGGACAAGGATCAGAGGGACTTTTTTTTGTAGCAGGAAATCTTTTGCATATTAGGCCACACACCCCTGATGTAGCCTGTCCTCCAAGAGATTACAGGGCTCTTCTTACAAGGCCTTACTGTAAGCTCCAGGAGGATTGGCTACATCCGGGGTGTGTGGCCTGATATGCAAAGGAGTTCCTGCTACAAAAACAGACCTGACAAGGACAGTGGTGGATAAATCTGTTACCAGCTCACCCACTTCTTTATTCCTGGCCCCAATCAGCAATGAATCAAGACTGATAGAGAGGAAGTTCAGTCAGTGCTTCTGTATCTCTGGGGCTTGTGCACAAAGGAACAGAAGCAGCACAACATGTCAGTCTGTTAACCTTCTTGCACATTTAGGGTTGCCAATCCCCAGGTGGGAGCAGGGGATCCCCCCAGTTTGGAGGCCTTCCCCCCGCTTCAGGGCCGTCAGAAAGCGGGGGGAGGGGAGGGAAATGTCTGCTGGGAACTCTATTATTCCCTATGGAGATTTATTCCCATAGAAAATCATGGAGAATTGAGCCACGGGTATCTGGGGCTCTGGGGGTGTGTGTTGTTTTTGGGATAGAGGCGCCAAATTTTCAGTATAGCATCTAGTACCTCTCCCCAAAATACCCCCCAAGTCTTAAAAAGATTGGACCAGGGGGTCCAATTCTATGAGTCCCAAAAGAAGGTGACCTTATCCATTATTTCCTATGGAAAGAAGGAATTGAAAAGGTGTGCCATCCCTTTAAATGTGATGACCAGAACTCCCTTTGGAGTTCAATTCTGCTTGTCACAGCCTTGATCTTGGCTCCACCCACAAAGTCTCCTGGCTCCACCCCCAAGGTCCCCAGATATTTCTTGAATTGGACTTGGCAACCCTATGCACATTCCTACCAGCTGCTATCATTGTACAATGTAGGGATGCCAGCCTCCAGGTAGGAAATTACAGCTGTTCTCCAAACAACAGAGATCAGAAGAGAAAGTGGATGCGTTGGAGGGCAGAATCTGTGGCATTGTACCCCACTGAGGTCCCTGTCCTCCCCAGACTCCACCCCCAAAGCTCCAGAAGATTCCCAATCTGGAGCTGGTAACCCTATCCCCTCATCCCCTGGCCAGTGGCCAGGGAGTATCTAGCAACTCTAGGGTTAGAGCAGAATGGGGACCCTGAAACCATGGTAATTGTTGATTTTCCCTTGGGGGGTATAATTAAACGGAGAAGGAAGAGTCAAGTGACAGGGATCAAGTTCCCATCTGGAATTAAATGCCAAATGGAGAAGATGAATACTGGTCATGAAAACCCTGAGACAAGCTCTATGTAGGGCTGGCCTTGCCGCCCGCTGCCCCCCTGCCACCCCCCCCATCCCCACTCTCCCTGCCGCCCCTTCACAGTCCAGTGGCAGGGAGAAGTGGTGGCAAAGCGGAAGATAGCAGCGATTGGGGTGGGGAAGGAGGTGGGGAGAAGCGGCGGCAAGGCAAGGGGGGAAGACAGCAGCGATTTGGGGAAGAAGGGGGAAGGAATTTTTTAAACAAAAGGTGGGGGTGCCCAATTTGGTGCCTCTCCAGGGCCGGCGCACTAGGCAAGCGCCTAGTTTGCCTAGTGGAAGAGCCGGCCCTGGCTTTATGTGCCAAGTGACCCAACTGGGAAAGCTTGGAGTCTATCCAATGGCAGTGCTGACCCTAGGGTGCATGGCGTCCCAGGCAGGCCTCCTGCCCACCACCACCCCCGCTGCCTCCACCATCACAATCTTCGGCCCTCCCTCTGCAGCACCACGCTCCGTTGTGGGCCCCCTACCGGTTTTGAGGTGGCCGGCATCTGAGTGTTCTTTGTAGAGTGTGCTGGAGGAGGCTTCTCTCCCCTCCTTTCCAGAATCGGAAGTGAGGGGGGAGCAAAGCCTCCTCCAGCTCTCTGTTCAAAGACCGCTCAGATGCCAGCTGCCTCAAAGCCGGTAGGGCTGAGCCTTGTTGCAGCGCACTCCTCTAATCGTGCTGGGGGTGGGATGGGCAGAGCATGGAGCGGCAGAAGGGAAGGGAAGGGAGGGGGCTGGCGGTGGTGGTGGGGGCAGGGGAGAAGAAAATTTAGGCGTTTGACTTGAGCCCAATTTGGCACCCAAGCTTTCCCAGTTGGGTCACTTGGCACATAAAGCCAGGGTCGGCTCTTCCTCTAGGCAAACTAGGTGCTTGCCTAGGGCGCCAGCCCTGGAGGGGCACCAAGTTGGGCACCCCCACCTTTTGCTTGCCTTTGCTTCTTTCTGCTGTAGTGAGCCAGTTTGGTGTAGTGGTTAAGTGTGCGGACTCTTATCTGGGAGAACCAGGTTTGATTCCCCATTCCTCCGCTTGCAGCTGCTGGAATGGCCTTGGCAACCGTCTAGTTTGCCTAGTGGGTGAGCTGTCCCTGTTGCATGGGGAGTAGGATTCTTAAATGCTGGATGGTGGGGGGAGGTTTTTTACTTAAGCAGGCAGAAAGTTTAAAAGGTGGACTCTTTGTTTGTTCTTCATTCAAATAACCGGCGCCTGCCCTGGAGCAGGCAATGAAGAAGAAGAATTGCAGATTTATACCCCGCCCTTCTCTCTGAATCAGAGACTCAGAGCGGCTCACAATCTCCTTTATCTTTCTCCCCTACAACAGACACCCTGTGAGGTGGGTGGGGCTGAGAAGACTCTCACAGCAGCTGTCCTTTCAAGGACAACCTCTGCCAGAGCTACGGCTGACCCAAGGCCGTTCCAGCAGCTGCAAGTGGAGGAGTGGGGAATCAAACCCGGTTCTCCCAGATAAGAGTCCGCGCGCTTAACCATTACACCAAACTGGCTCTCAGAAGCAAAAGAAGAAGAAGAAGAAGAAGAAAAAGGAAGAAGAATTGCAGATTTATACCCTGCCCTTCTCTCTGAATCAAAGTCTCAGAGCAGTCACTACCTCCTATATCATCTCCCCCCACAACAGACACCCTGTAAGGTGGGTGGGTGGGTCTGAGAAGACTCTCCCAACAGCTGCCCTTTCAAGGACAACCTCTGTCAGAGCTATGGCTGACCCAAGGCCATTCCAGCAGCTGCAAGTGGAGGAGTGGGGAATCAAACCCGGTTCTCCCAGATAAGAGTCCGCGCACTTAACCACGACACCAAACTGGCATTTTCCTGCCACCCATCTCCTCAAAGGAAGCATGAGGCTTTGGTGGGGGGGAGTTAATTGGGGCTCAGCATGGCAGTGCTGGCCAATCAAGGAATGGCTCACCATCCAGGTCTTGCAGCAGCTGCTCTTCATCAGTCAGGGTGTCTCAGTCGGAGGCCTTAAGGCTTGGGATTAGAAGAAGAAGAAGAAGATATTGGATTTATATCCCGCCCTCCACTCCGAAGAGTCTCAGAGTGGCTCACAATCTCCTTTCCCTTCCTCCCCCACAACAGACACCCTGTGAGGTAGATTAAGATATTGAATTTATATCCCGCTCTCCACTCCGAAGAGTCTCAGAGCTGCTCACAATCTCCTTTCCCCTCCTCCCCCACAACAGACACACTGTGAGGTGGGTGGGGCTGGAGAGGGCTCTCCCAGCAGCTGCCCTTTCAAGGACAACCTTTGCCAGAGCTATGGCTGACCCAAGGCCATGCTAGCAGGTGCAATTGGAGGTGTGGGGAATCAAACCCGGTTCTCCCAGATAACAGTCCGCACACTTAACCACTACACCAAACTGGCTCTCTAGTGGGCTAGAATGGGCACTCCCTCCCCTCTATGCACCGGCATGTGGGCCTTGATGAGTAAGGTCTGGAAGGATCCTGGACCTGGCTCTGAGACAGGGTGGGTTTGTGTTAGGACGCTTGCTTTGCAAGCACAACACAGCCCATGCTTTAATGTGTTAATGAGATGGCGTAGATCAGCTTATGCTTAAATAAAATTTTCAGTTTAGCCCATAACTTGGGTCATGTCTCATCCAAGGGGCGGGCAAAATTTGCCCAGATGCTGTGATCAAAACTGGAACCCAATCGCCTCTGCAAGGGGCAGTCGGATAATTGGGGATGCTGTTGTTATGCATTTTAGCTAGACATGTTTATTGCTTTCTTTTCTTAGATTGGTACTCACTAGGCAGGATTGCTGTTTTCAATGTACGTGCTCTCGTTTAACCTTTAGTCATATATTTTATCTCCTGTTCAAGAAAGCAGACTGCGACTTAAATGCTACTCACACGCTGAAGATTGCTCATGTGCCCCAAGGACATGCATGCTGGAGGGGAGTTAAAGTAATTGGAAATTCTGCCCTTTGCATTTGCTCAGAGGCAGCCTTCCCAGGGTTCTCCAAGGCACTGATTGCATGATAGGCTGGGTTTTATATCACGGAGCAGTGGCACTTTAGAGGAATACTCCTCCACCTGCACCCGTTGGTATGACCTTGGGTCAGTCATAACTGTCTCAGAACGGTTCCTCTCAAGAGCTCTCTCAGCCCCACTTACCTCACAGGATGTCTGTTGTGGGGAGGGGAAGAAAAAGGCGGTGGTAAGCTGTTCTGAGACTCCAAGTGAAGAGCGGGGTATAAATTCAGGCTCCTCCTCCTCTTCTACATGCATGCAAATGCACAACATGCACATGAGAACATGCAGATCCAGGGTAGGTTTCTTACGGGGGGGGGGGGGCTTACCAGCAGCAAAAGGAGAATGCACTGGAAGTGATATCATCATATTGCCAGAAATGCAGGGATGCTTTGCTATTTGGGCAAAAACTCTACGATAGGAAGTAGGGATGGGCATGGAATGTAAAAATGGTGGTTCATTTCATGCTTTGTTTGTTTCCCAAATTGGTGGTTTGTTTTGTTTCATGTTTTTCATGATTCCCCTAACAATTTGTTGTTTGTTGGTTCATTTGATTTGGGAATGCATAGAACGGCCCCTGAATGGGCTAGAGATGCCAAACCTGTTGCATACTCTTCAGTGGACTCTCCTCTATCTGTTTTCCAAGTTTGGTATGAATTGGATTTTGAGGGGCCAAACTACAGCCCCCCAAAGCAGGTGCCCTCAGTAAGCTACCCTGCAGCTTCTGGTTGGTTTCACCCCCAGAAAGCTTAGAAACTGACTAGACGCCACTCTCCTGGCCCCTGCGCTTCTGGTCAGTTTGTGGTGAAACTGACTAGAAGCTGCAGGGGGCTGGGGAGCGTGGAGCCATGGCAACTAGTCAGTTTCACTGGAAACGGACCGGAAATGCACATGCCAACATCAGGCAGTCTGGAAAAATGAAGCAAATACAAACCAAACAACATGCCAAGAAAAAAGGCAGGTTCGTTTTGTGTTCAGGTACAGCGGGATCAGATGAACCAGTTCGGAATGAACCACGAAACTGGCCGTTTTTATCATGAATCATGATTCGTGGTTTGATTCGTGCCTGACCCGAGGAAGAAGCCATGTTATACCATAGAGTTTTGCCCAAATACCAGAGCATCCCTGTGGCGCCAGCAATGTGATGGCATCACTTCTGGTGTGCACATTGCTGAGTCGCCAACAATGGTGACCAAGACCTCCTTTTGCTCCTAGTGATTTCTCCTGCAGGCCAGTTGATTGGCAGTATAGACAGGGACCCTGGGGTGGGGCCACCCTAGATAGAATGCACAATGGTCCTCTCTTCCATTTTATGCTAAGAACATCCCCTGGGAGTTAGGCTAGTATGAAAAGAATGAGTGACCCAGGATCACACAGTGAGAGCCATCCCTTCATCCATCAGCACATTTTTGTCCCACCCTTCCTTCAACGAGCTCGAAGTGGAATATCTGGTGCTCCCCCAGCTCCATGGTTGAATAGGGGTTAGACTCTCAGTCTTCCCAATCTTAACTTGACAATCTGACTAAAAAAGGTAAAGGTAGACCCTGTGCAAGCACTGAGTCATTACCGACCCATGGGGTGATGTCGCATCACGCCTTTTTCATGGTGGACTTTTTTACAGGGTGGTTTGCCATTGCCTTCCCCAGTCATCTACATTTTACCCCCAGCAAGCTGGGTACTCATTTTACTGACCCAGGAAGGATGGAAGGCTTCTGCCACGATCGAACTCAGGTCGTGATCAGAGCTTGCCCTGCAGGACTGCAGCTTTACCACTCTGCACCATCAGGCTTCTGACAATTTAACTACTATACTACAAAGGTTCCCAAAATTGTTCTATCAGAAGAGCAGGGAAATAATTGTAATTCCAGAGAATGTGTCTGAAATAATAAAAGTGATTTCCCTGAATCCTGATGCCGATTACCATCTAAAAATGGAGGAATCTAATATAATCCGGATGTACTATCAGAGGTTTTCAATCAATGCCAGGAAATGGTGCTCATTATGAACATATGAAGCTACCTTATACTGACTCAAACCCTCTTTGGTCCATCAAAGTCAGTATTGTCTACTCAGACTGGCAGTGGCTCTCCAGGGTCTCTCAAGCTGAGGTTTTTCACACCAATTTGCCTGGACCCTTTTTAGTTGGTGATGCCGGGGATCGAACCTGGGACCTTCTGCTTACCAAGGAGATGCTCTGCCACTAAGCCACCATCCCTCATTGTACTGTAGATACACGTATAGCTTTCTGGAATCAGTCAGTCAGTCAGTATTTTCTTTATTGGCTGGTAGGTTGGTGAAAAGGAGACAAAGGCATCCTCCCCTTTCCAATTCACCATTCATCTTCAGATGAAAATACGAGGGGCCAGGTCTCCGTGGCCCCCCTGAGACAAAAGTATGATGGAAAGGAGAGGAGAAGGAAAAATGACAGAGGGTTGTATATGATTCCTATAGCCCTGGTTACATCCCACCTGCCTGGGGCGATCCCACAAACTTGTACCACCCGCTTCAAGATCACTGCAGGTGGTGACTGTAGCTATGAAATTAAAAGACGGTTGCTCCTTGGGAGGACAGCTATAGTGAACCTGGGCAGCATAATAAAAAGTCAAGACATCACCCTGCCAGCAAAAGTCCTTATAGTCAAAGCTATGGTATTCCCAGTAGTAATGTATGACCATAAGGAAGGCTGGACCATAAGGAAGGCCGAGCGCAGAAGAATAGATGCTTTTGAGCTGTGGTGCTGGAGAAGACTCTTGAGAATCCCTTGGACTGCAAGAAGATCAAATCAGTCAGTCCTAAGGGAAATCAACCCTGACTGTTCCCTGGAAGGTCAGATGCTGAAGCTGAAGATCAAATACTTTGGCCACCAAAAGAGAAGGGAGAACTCACTGGAGAAAATCCTGATGCTGGAAAAGACGCAAAAGAAGGCAAAAGAAGAAGGGGACGACAAAAGATGAGATGGCCGGACAGCATTACTGATGTAACAAACACGAATTTGAGCAGACTTCGGAGGATGGTGGAAGACAGGAAGGCTTGGCGTGACTTTGTCCATGGGATCGCAAATAGTCGGACTTGACTGTGCGACTGAACAACAACAACAACAAAAGTATGGTGAAAAGAAGACAAAGATACCCTCTCCTTTCCCATTCACCATTCATCTTCGGATGATAATATAGGGGGCCAGGGCCTCCTTGGACCCCCTGAGAATCTGATACAAAAGTATGATGGAAAGGAGAGGAGAAGGAAAAATGACAGAGGGTTGTATGTGACTCCTAGGCCGTTTTCGCACTCACGTTTTACTGGCGCCACGACCCTCCTGACGCCGGCGAATCTGCATGGATTTCGCACCAGAAGCGCCGGCGCTCCCAGAAGCGCCGGCTACTTCCGTCGCTAAGCCAGCGCAAACGGAAATTGCAAAGATGCAGGAAAACGTTTGCGCTGGCTTAGCGACGGAAGTAGCCGGCGCTTCTGGGAGCGCCGGCGCTTCTGGTGCGAAATCCATGCAGATTCGCCGGCGTCAGGAGGGTCGTGGCGCCAGTAAAACGTGAGTGCGAAAACACCCATAGAGTCCTGGTTACGTCTCACTTGCCTGGGCAATCCCACAAATTTGCGCCACCATTCCCAACAGAAAAACAACCCTGAAATACCACTCCAAGAGACTGGGAGAGAGTTAACACATGAGGAGGAAGAGCTGGGTGACAAGGAATTCCTCTCCACACTCCCTTCTCTCCCCAATGAGAGACACTTGGCTTAAAACTAAAAACTCTATAAACACTTGGCTAGAGGCGCTTGGCTCAAAACTAAACACTTGCTTCTCAGCCTTTTGGCTTCCCTTAAGAGTGCCAGTTTGGAGTAGAGGTTAAGCATGCGGACTCTCATCTGGGCAAACCGGGTTCGATTCCTCACTCCTCCCCTTGCAGCTGCTGGAATGGCGGGTCAACCATAGCTTTCACAGAGCTGTCCTCACCTACCTCACAGGGTGTCTGTTGTGGGGGGAGGAAAATAAAGGAGATTGTGAGCCGCTCTGGGACTCTGAGATTTGGAGTGGAGGGCGGGATATAAATCCAATATCTTCTTCTTCTAAGATCGAGTGTAGCTCCCTAGAATCGATCTATAGCCCTGATCGAGTATAAATTGAGTGCAACTAGTCGTGCATAACAGCTAAGGATGCCCAATAGGAAGGTTTGTCCTACCCCAGATCAAATGATGCATCTAGTCATTTCAAGATAAGACACGTACTGCAGGTATCTCCTGTTCGGTGAGTGCAGTTGCAGTCAATGATATTTCAAAATTATGTATCCCCAAAACATTATGTGTATCTATTACATTTAAAGGGAAACACAGTAAGGATGCTTCCGCAGACAGTCCTAACCGGTACTGGCCATAATTAAACAGCGCTTCAAGGCCTTTGAAATCCACGAGCGAGCGCACCTTAGTTTCTCTTAGGACCATTTTTACCTGTCCCCGGAGTCTGATAGCCCTTTCATCTGCCAGACATGGTTGCTAATGTGGCATCACGTTTAACTTCCTATCTGTGCTCTTTTCTGCTGATGCCTTCCCCTCCTGGTGCAGGGATCGCGCTTATCTAGATGTCTCCGGCTTGTCTGGGCAGAATGCTAACCTGAAAGACGACTCATCTCTGCACCTTATATAAAGTCTTACATTATGAAACAGGGACAGGCTTGTGTATTGCCCGATGCAATTACTGCACATACAAAAGGGCACACGTCGCTGTCTAAAAAGGAGGCTATTATTCAGCAGCTCCTTGTACGGGGCACAATAAGAAATCCTTCAAGCGTAATTAAGCTCGGGTTGCAGCTGTCAGTTGGGCAACAAGGAAGGTTGTTGCTTATGTTAAGCAATTTGTTTCTTTTTTGTGGCCCTTTTTTCGCATCTGAAAACTTAATACATTCTCTGAAAAGAAGAATTGTATCATCTGAAAACATAATATGTTCTCTAAAAAGCAGAATTGTATCATTTCCCTTAAGATTTCAGGTCATGTACACTCACCCCTTCCACCACCACCACCACCACTAATAATAATAATAATAATAATAATAATAATAATAATAATAAATCAGTTTATTATTACAGTCATTGACCAGCACATGTAAGTCATTTAAAACAACCTTAAAAGTACCTTATAAAAAGTCCCACAAAGAGTCTACATATTAAGATTTGATGACTTGAGGGTTATAAGTAAAAAAGAATATAAAAGATTTTATTATTTAACCCTTTAAACCTTTTTAAAAGTCACTTTAAAATTTGTTAAAAGTTTTACAGTTTGGCCTATCCATCTCGCTTTTTGCATTCTTTATTGCTGAGCAGACAGGTTAAAACGGATAAAAGGAAGTGCTTCTTCACCCAAAGGGTGATGAACATGTGGAATTCACTGCCACGGGAGGTGGTGGCGGCCACAAGCATAGCCACGTTCAAGAGGGGGTTAGATAAAAATATGGAGCAGAGGTCCATCAGTGGCTATTAGCCACAGTGTGTGTGTATATATATAAAAGTTTTTGCCACTGTGTGACACAGTGTTGGACTGGATGGGCCATTGGCCTGATCCAGCATGGCTTCTCTTATGCTCTTATGTTCTTATGTTTATAAATCTGGGAACAGAACCTAGCCACCTGTCATGTTGTCTGGTGGTTCCTATCTGACAGAAGATAATCTAATTTAAGTTTATTTGATCTGCCAAATATAATAATAATAATAATAATGATAATGATAATGATGATTGATTATGATGATGATGATGATAATTTATCATATGCAAAAGTGGTGGTTGTGGGTAATCAACTGTTTTACTTGGTACCCTATGGACCGCCACCAGTGGCACCCACCTGTTGTTGGGGATGCTGTAAATGCAAAATCCCAACTGCTACAGTTCCTTGTAGATCCATGAAAAGGGCTTCCTAAGACCAGTACAAAAACTGTACTCAGCATCTCCTCCTTGCTAACGAGTGTCTGGAACATGAGCCGAAAGTGTTTCCATCAGCACTGTTGCATAATTCTAGGGACATATCTCAACGTATTATTTATTTAGTCAATTGGATCCCAAAGAGACTTTGTATTCCATCTGTAGACTTCAGATTACTTTTTAGACAGCTCTGACGTGATGTTACCCTCTAGTGGTAGAATAGCTTGGACCATTTCAGACTGCAACACCACAGTCAGAAGCTTCCTTATGCAACCCCCCCTCCCTCTTTTTCTCAAGAATAAAATTAATATATAAGAGAGAACTATTGTAGTCCAGGTCTCTTACTGCTGTTCTAGTTTTAATTCCCTCCCCCTTCGTTTTTTGTTTATATAGAAGAATATTTTTAAAAGTGAACCCCCACACGTGACCTTATGAAGTGTCGCCTTGTATTCTGTTTCATTCTCTTTGCATGTACAGATTCAGCCTTCTGAACCCAGTTAGGCTGATGTTAAATTACACCAGCCACTATTCAGAGCCACTGAAGAAAGCCCTCACAAAATATTATTATTATTATTATTATTATTATTATTATTATTATTATTATTATTATTATTATTATTATTATTATTATTATTTTTACGCCGCTTTCACATTTGTCTTCTCAGTGGGGCTTCCTTCCGATTTCACACTATCTGCCCCGGGGCTGCAGCAGGCATCAATGTTTTCACGCAGCAAACAGAAATGACAAAAAACCAGTTTCTGTTTGCTGTGCAAAAACGCCGACACTTGCTGCCGCCCCAGGGCAGACAGTGTGAAATCAGAAGGAAGCCCCGCTGAGAAGACAAATGTGAGAGCAGCATAAGGTGAGTGGGAAATTGGTCAGAGATACTCTTCTGCTGGTGTAACAACATTTGTGCTCTCAGAATGGTACTCCCATGGTTGAAGAGAGGAGTGGAGCTGTCCAATTCTCTCCTCCCATTGCAGACCCCAGGTTTGTCCACCATCTTGTTTGTGAGGATCACCTAACCTCCAAGAACAGAATTGAGGAAGGCGGAGGGGGCTCAGTGGGCTGCAGCTTGAGTTGGAAGATTCCTAAGTTCTGTTCTATGAGCCACGTCCCACTTCTGGTATTTTGTATTCATCCTAGTTCACAGATAGTCCTGTATTTGGAGAAGCCGTGGTAGATATCTGAACAGCCTGAAGGTATTGCTACATTTTAGTGGCTCTTGGGACAGCTGGTCTACTAGCCAAAGAGTCACATCTGCTGTAGGTCAGGATACCCAAAGGAACAGTCACGTGCTCAAAAATCTCAGCTCAAGTACATAATAAGTGAGTCTCAAAATAACTCCAAAAGCTAACATAAGGACAGAGAATCTTGTGGACAGAATCAAACATCCATCTAGTTCAGAGTTCTGTTTCCCTCAGCGGCCAGCCAGGCGTTTTGTGGCCAGTTTACAAACAGGACATTGAATGCCACAGATTTTAATTGCGCTTGTCCCCAACCAAGTTCAGCACAATATTGTGCTAGACTTGGGTGGTTTCATTTTATCTGGTCCGTACAATATATCATTACCTGCCATGTATATTCTCACAACACCGCTCTATAGGCAAGCTGGCCTGAAGGAAGTGAAGCGAACTAATAAACGGTTATAACATCCCAATAACTTCTTTATTATTTGTGTATTCCTTTGTTTAAAAATCACAGCCTTTGGAGAAAAATATTTGCTTTAGGGGATCTTGTTATCCCCAGGAGATTCTAAATGGGCATTATTTATTATGCATAGGATGCCTTGGCAGCACACAAAACATTGACAGTGCGATTGGTGTTGTAATCTCCCTGCTGTCTACATTATATGCTAAACACCCGTGATAATTGCAGACGAGTGTTGCAAACGTCCAGTTTATGCATGATGCTGTTTTCATTATGTAAATAACGTTTAATCAAATTGTTGCAGATCTAGAAATGCAAAGCTGCTTAATGGCGTTGGGGGTGTAAGGAGTTCAGTATAAATACAGAGTCCTCTCGCTGAAGACAGCATCTCTTTCAATTGGCCTCCTCGGAACACTGCTGCTCGACTCAAGGTAAAGAGTTTTCCTGTTGAGTCTACTGGGGTTTTGGTATCTGGCAAAGGGAGCTTTGACTCTTGAAAGCTTATAACACCCCTCCCCCCACAACCCCCCCCCCCACAACCCCTTGTTGGTCTCTGAGGTACAATTGGATTTGAATCTGGTGTTTGGTGATCTGTATTTTTATAAAGGGGAGCGGGGAGGAGACATGGTATATCTCGATTGCATCAGATCTCTGAAGCTAATTGGGCTCAGTACTTGGGTGGGAGGCCACCAAGGAAGAAGCTGCAGAGGAAGGCCATGACCGACCACCTCTGCTTCTCACTTGCCTCGGAAGCCCCTTGATGAGGTCAACTTTAGTCGGAAGCTGAGCAGGGTTGGTACTTGGAAGAGGGACCACCCGGGAAGGTTCTGCAGAGGAAGGCCACGGCACACCACCTCTGCTTCTTACTTGTCTTGAAAGCCCCTTGCTGGGGTCAATGTAAGTTGGGAGCTCAGCAGGGTCAGTACTTGGAAGAGACACCACCAAGGAAGACTCTGCAGAGGAAGGCAACGGCAAATCGTATCTCTTGCCTTGAGAGCCCCTTGCTAGTATTGACATAAATTGGAAGTTAAGCAGGGCTGGTCCTCGGAAGAGAGACCACCCAAGAAAGTTCTGCAGAGGAAGGCAATGGCAAACCACCTCTGCTTCTTACGTCTCTTGAAAGCCCTTTGCTGGGGTCGGCATAAGTTGGCTGCGTGATTGGAGAGCACTTGACACCCACACTTCTGTGGAAATTTTATCTGTCCTGTTCTTGAAGCCTCGGTCAGGGATTGTTAAGTGGATCTGGAGACTGTATGGAAAGGTTTCTCCTTTGTTCACTAATCCTGAAAGGTCTGGTGTGTGGAAGTGCAGAAAGAGTGCTTCTTAGCTGCTTGGGCTCCGTGTGGAAAGCAATACCCCTGTTGCTATTGGAGCCTTTGACGATGCAGTGTTCCTAATGGTTTCCTTTACCATTCCCTGGACGTGGCCCTGTTTTCTCACTAGGAGGGTGAACAGTGAACATGGATATACCTGCTTGCCTTTGCTTCTTTTTGGTGTAGTGAGCCAGTTTGGTGTAGTGGTTAAGTGTGCGGACTCTTATCTGGGAGAACCAGGGTTGATTCCCCACTCCTCCACTTGCAGCTGCTGGAATGGCCTTGGGTCAGCCATAGGTCTCGCAGAGTTGTCCTTGAAAGGGCAGCTTCAGGGAGAGCTCTCTCAGCCTCACCTACCTCACAGGATGTCTGTTGTGGGGGTAGAAGATATAGGGGATTGTGAGCCGCTCTGAGTCTCTGATTCAGAGAGAAGGGCAGGGTATAAATCTGCAGTCTTCTTCTTTTTTGCTTCCTTTGCAATCAAAGAATGGTGTCAGGTTCACATGTGAACCTAAGCCCTGTCTTTGCGTGTACACTGAATGAGCATTTTCAGATAGTGATGTCACATCCCAATCTGATCTATCAGCGGCTTGTTTGTTTTTTAAACTAAAAATTATTAGGGTTTTTTCTTTGTGTGTGTTCAATGTGTTGAACCAAAATAACAAAATGGCTTTGAAATGTTTAAACTGGAGTTGTATTAAAATAATACCAGATGCCCTGGAAAACTATTCGGATTGGCATCGTTGCGTTAGAACACTGGTGAATACTAAATTCTGGGATTATCACGGCTCTCCTGAGCTATACCCTTCCAAATCCATCAAAGTCAAAGGGCCCGGAAGGGCGTAACACTGCTTCAGATTATGCCGTAAACCAGTTTGAAAAGTGACACGCATTGTGTTCCTGAAAGTATGCTAACGTAGTCTTAGATGGTAGATATAAAAAAATGACAGCTCAACAATATCCATGACTTATCATCTGTCCTCCCATACGGACTTAAATAATGACTCTAATAAAATATAAGGACAGAAGAGTCACTTCTTCAGAAGTCAAGATACTTGACACATTGCATTGAATTCAGCCAGCTTTTCACTCAGTCATATCCAATCGCTCACCTCATTGCGTCACATTTGATACGGCTTTTGTCCAGGGCTTTTTTTTTTTTTGAGCAGGAACACACAGGAATGCAGTTCTGGCTGGCTTGGTGTCAGGGGTGTGGCCTAATATGCAAAGGAGTTCCCGCTGGGCCTTTTCTACGAAAAGCCCTGCTTTTGTCCATTAATGTCACATGATCCGCAGAGTAACCTATGGGTTGTCAGAGGAACCCACCCTCCCTTTTTCATGAACAGAAAACCCATCACATGTCTCATTACGTGATTTCAATGGAGCGTGCGTCAAATATAATTTCTTCTGAGTGAAAAACTGGAACTGAGAGAGCTTCTGCTGGGGAAATTTCTTGTTTAAATGTTAGGAGGGTTGTCTCTTTCCTCACATACAATATCCAGGAGGATTGATTTTTTAATATTTTAGATGGTTGCTATTGGAGAATATGTAGGGATATGTACTTGCAAAAAACGTTACTGTGATCTTCATCTTACATATTCGTGAAGGAACAAAGCAAAGATTTGTAAAGGTCACGAAGTGTCAATTTGTCTTCTTCCCTTAGAACTTCTGGATTCCACCATGTCTTCCCTGAAAGAAGCCGGTGCCAAATTAGCCCTTGACTATTACCGGAAGCTGAGTTCAGAGCATCCACAAGACAATCTCTTGTGCTCTCCCGTGAACCTTAGCAGTGCCATGGGCTTGCTTCTTTTGGGGTCTGGATGTAACACAGCAGCTGAGATTAAAAAGGTGGGTGTAGTCTACTCGTGCTAGTTTGCAAATGGGTTACCCTCCATGCTCCTGACTAGATAGTCAGTTCACACGATTTCTCAGTGCACCTGTTTTGCATTCAGTCAAATGATTGCCCTCTAAGATTTTTGTATATGGATTTTACATCAAGCACTTATGCCTAAAACAATATTATAATCTTCCCAGGTGCTGCACTGGAATGAACTGGAGGATTCTAATAACCCCCAAAATGGTGCATATTGGGTGGAGGAATTGGATGATTTACCTACAAAGGTATGTACAAAAAAGCTCAAAACAAATTGTTTGGATTTTTTCTCCCTAATTCTTACCTGCATTTTGATACTATGTTCATTTAATGTCAAACTGTGACAATAGGAGAACATGTGTGAAGGGTAAAAATAGGTTCCCAAGCTTTCTTTCTTTCTTTCTTTCTTTCTTTCTTTCTTTCTTTCTTTCTTTCTTTCTTTCTTTCTTTCTTTCTTTCTTTCTTTCTTTCTTTCTTTCTTTCTTTCTTTCTTTCTTTCTTTCTTTCTCTTTCTTTCTCTTTCTTTCTTTCTTTCTTTCTTTCTTTCTTTCTTTCTTTCTTTCTTTCTTTCTTTCTTTCTTTCTTTCTTTCTTTCTTTCTTTCTTTCTTTCTTTCTTTCTCCTGCCCGCCCTTCCTGTAGGACAGGCTCATAAAAGCGTGGTTGTAATTTTCATAAATTTACACCCATTGAAGTTTCAGATATGCTGTTGATTTCCTCTTCTTCTTCTTTTTTTTTTTTTGCTAGTCTAATCTGAATATATGTAATGACACAGCCAAAAAATTCTTTTTGGTGAGACATTGGAATAAGGTTTAGTGGATTTCTGTCACAGTAATTTGGGATATACAGGGGAGAATGGCATCTGTTAGTCTTTCCTCTTCTACAAAAACAAGAAACTATGTTTGAAATATATAGAAGTGTTTTTTATTTTATTGCAGTCACAGGGCAAGATCCCTCTGAAACCCCATCCTGAACTGCAACATACTAAACCTTCTGATGATAAACAAAAAAATGAGGAATCCCAACATGCTAACCCTTCTCATGATAAGCAAGGACGTGAGGAACAACAACATGGTAAACCTCAGGAGGAGAGCCATCAATCCCATGAATCACAACACACAAAACCTCAGGATAGACATCAAGCCCAAGAATCACAACACACAAAACCTCAGGATAGACATCAAGCCCAAGAATCACAACACACAAGACCTCAGGATAGACATCAAGCCCAAGAATCACAACACACAAGACCTCAGGATAGACATCAGGCCCATGAATCAGAGCATACCAAACCTTTTGATGATCGACACCACGCCCAAGAACCACAAAACACCAAGCCCAGAGATGCTAGACAACAAGCCCAAGAACCACAACACACAAAACCTAGTGATGAGAGACATCAAGCCCAAGAACCACAGCACACTAAACCTAGTGATGTGAGACATCAAGCCCAAGAACCGCAACGCACTAAACCTAGTGATGAGAGACATCAAGCCCAAGAACCAGAACACACTAAACCTAGAGATACTAGACGACAAGCCCCCCAGCGACACACTAAACCTAGAGATGACAGACATCAGGCCCAAGAGCCACAACACACTAAGCCTAGTGAGGATAGACATCAGGCCCAAGAACCACAACACACTAAGCCTAGCGAGGATAGACACCAGGCCCAAGAACCACAACACACTAAACCTAGTGATGAGAGACATCAAGCCCAAGAACCACAACGCACTAAACCCAGTGATGAGAGACATCAAGCCCAAGAACCAGAACACACTAAACCTAGAGATACTAGACGACAAGCCCCCCAGCGACACACTAAACCTAGAGATGACAGACATCAGGCCCTAGAACCACAACACACTAAGCCTAGTGAGGATAGACATCAGGCCCAAGAACCACAACACACTAAGCCTAGTGAGGATAGACATCAGGCCCAAGAACCACAACACACTAAGCCTAGAGACGATACACACCAGGCCCAGGAACCACAACACACTAAACCTAGTGATGAGAGACATCAAGCCCAAGAACCACAGCACACTAAACCCAGTGATGAGAGACATCAAGCCCAAGAACCAGAACACACTAAACCTAGAGATACTAGACGACAAGCCCCCCAGCGACACACTAAGCCCAGCGATGACAGACATCAGGCCCAAGAACCACAGCACACTAAACCTAGAGATGAGAGACATCAGGCCCAAGAACCACAACACACTAAGCCCAGCGATGACAGACATCAGGCCCAGGAACCACAACGCACCAAACCTAGAGATCAGGCTCAAGAACCGCAACACACTAAGCCCAGAGATGACAGACATCAGGCCCAAGAACCACAACGCACTAAACCTAGCGATGACAGACATCAGGCCCAAGAACCGCAACACACTAAGCCCAGAGATGACAGACATCAGGCCCAGGAACCACAACGCACTAAACCTAGCGATGACAGACATCAGGCCCAGGAACCAGAACATGCTAAACCTAGAGATCAGGCCCAAGAACCGCAACACACTAAGCCCAGAGATGACAGTCATCAGGCCCAAGAACCAGAACACGCAAAACCTAGTGATGATAGCCAACCGTCCTCCCAAAGTCCATGTTCCTGCACTAAGCCTGAGGCACCTGAAAAAGCTCCTGAAAAGGTAAATGGCGAACTATTTGGAGAGTTTGATCTCAACTGTGATTTTTCTGTTCTGGGGATCCTAATAACAGAATTTGTTGTGTATAAATATTTATTAGTTTTAAGTATAAGAAAAAGAATAATAGGGAGATTCAGAAGAGAAAAAAAAAGAGAGGGGGTACAACAGAGAAAGAGAAGAAAAACCAAAAATATATCAGTTACATTTCTACAACAAAAGAAAATGTCAAATTTCTTCTACCTGCAAGTTTTGAGTTTTAACCAAATATTACCATCAAATTCTACAGTCCTTTTGTAGTTTTCGAAACTATTATACAATTCTAATACCTATGGTATAAATTTAAGCTATTTATCTTTGATGCAACAAGGATCAAATCACTTATCATAAAGAGAAAAACAAAGAGACAAACAAGAGAACAAAATTAACTGAGTGGTCTTAAAAATATTAAAAATAAGGATGAACAAGTAAGATGAATATACACTCTTTATGTATAAAACTAACTTAAGTGCTTCCAACAGAAGCACACTAATAACGGAATTTATGACCAGTTGCAATTAAAAGTAGAAAGCCCAGATACTCAGGCAAACTTCCTGTGCAAACTTTTGCGATAATCTAATTTATACGACCTACTTTCAAAAAAAAAAAAAGTTGCCATCTTGGCATAATGTAAAACATGATATAACCTCCCCCCCCCCTTTTTTTGTAGAATTTCTTATCATTTCCAGCCAAGTCACCATGACCTTTGTTCATCTTTGTTTAGCAGTGACATCTTCAGCAGAGTTACACCATTCTAAGACCTTTGACTCTGTTTAGGATATACTTTATGTCTTATGATAGTAATGGATTGTTCGGGCAGGCCTTATTATGAAGCAGTATGAAGAGCATATTGTTCCATGCAGGGGTCGTTTCGTAGAAAAATAGGTGATGAAGCTCATCCAGGGATTGTTATGCAGCTGCGCCTACTATTCAATGGACAAGGTGGGAAGGAGGAGGTGGAACTCTCAGAAAGGTTCAGGAGCTGTGCTCCTGTGAGCTCCAGCTGAATCCGAGGCCTGGTGCCAAGTGTTCCATGGGATTTATCTTGGATCCAATCTAGACTTTCCACAGGTTGATTTCTGCTGATTCCCTCTTCTCATGGGAGAGCTCTTATTCCCCAAAGTCTTTGGTTTGTTTGTTTTTAAATCTAGTTGATTATCTAATTTGTCTCCTTCACCACCTGTTTAAAAACTGAAACTGAAGAACAGAAAGGTAAATTAGAAAAGAACTCCTAGATTGTAGCACAATTAACGGTCACCTAGTCAGGATCTGTGCTCCCTCTAAGCTGAGTTAGCGTGAGCGAGCTCAAAGATGTTTACCCTCCAGCTCACCTATTTTTGTCTTAGCTCAGGAAGGATGGCCTGAGAACACACTAATTTATACAGTAGCTCACAACTTGCCAGGGCTTTTTTTGTAGCAGGGACTCCTCTGCATATTAGGCCATGCCCCCTGATGTAGCCAATCCTCCTGGAGCTTACAGCAGGCCCTGTAAGAAGAGCCCTGTGAGCTCTTGGATGATTGGCTATATCAGGGGGCATGGCCTAATATGCAGAGGAGTTCCTGCTACAACCCCCCCCCCCCGCCAGTAGCTCACAAAGTAGAATTTTTGCTCACAAGACTCTGCAGCTCAGAGGTGACATTGGTCAGGAGTGGTTGGACTCCAAGAATGTGCAGGTTGAGGCGGTGCAGATCAGTAGTAAGATGAATAATAATAATAATAAACACAGGAACAAGCAGGGTGACACTTCTTGGAAGGGAATTAGTGTTGAATGGTGCATGACAACAAAGACACCTGTTTACTTTTACAACCCTGATTCTAGGTCTCTAAGACGGAAAGCCTGACCACATAAAACAAGACCAAGTAAAAGTATCTCCAATAGTTATTACTTAGAGAAAAAAGTATTCGCTCTCAACCAAGCGTCCTTAGGACTAACATCTCTTTGTGTTATTAGCCTGTTTCAGATGATGAGTGTGGGAAATTTGGAGGAGTTCATACAGCGTTCAGCAAAGTAATTGCACGACTTAACAGACCTAGCACCAATTACATTCTGAGCTTTGCCAACAAGCTGTACGGAGACTATGCCATCGCTTTCCTTCAGGTAACTCGGAGTTTGGTCAGCATTAGTGGAGACCTGTATTGCTCAATGGAGCAGTATTGACTATATTCAATTCCATTGCAACGCAAGTGGTCAAATGTTCTATTGTCTTATAGCTAAGGTAAGATTTCAGAAGTGAAGCAAGCTCAGCTCTGACTAGCATTTGGATGGGAGACCTCGAAGGAATATGAGGGTCACAAGAACATAAGAACATAAGAGAAGAAGACTGCAGATTTATACCCCGCCCTTCTCTCTGAATCAGAGACTCAGAGGGGTCACAATCTCCTATATCTTCTCCCCCCACAACAGACACCCTGTGAGGTGGGTGGGGCTGAGAGGGCTCTCACAGCAGTTGCTCTTTCAAGGAGAACTCCTGCAATAGCTATGGCTAACCCAAGGCCATTCCAGCAGGTGCAAGTGGAGGAGTGGGGAATCAAACCTGGTTCTCCCAGATAACAGCCCGCACACTTAACCATTACACCAAACTGATCCATGTTGGATCAGGCCAATGGTCCATCCAGTCCAACACTCTGTGTCACACAGTGGCCAAAAAACCCCAGGCGCCATCAGGAGGTACATCAGTGGGACCAGGAGACTAGAAGCCCTCCCACTGTGCCCCCACCCCCCATGCACCAAGAATACGGAGCATCACTACCCCAGACAGAATTCTAACGATAAGCTGTGGCTAATAGCCACTGATGGACCTCTGCTCCATATGTTTATCCAATTCCCTCTTGAAGCTGTCTATGCTTCAAGACACACAGGCAGATGACAGCAAACCACATCTGAACATCTCTTGCACTGAAAACCTTACAGGGCTACCATAAGTCAGCTGTGACTTGATGGCACTTTCCACCTCCAGGAAGGTGTTATAGCTAAATGTGTGGTGCATGTTGTCAGGCCAAATCCCTAATAGATTGAAATGAACTTTCTCTCCTAGTCTATAAATTGCTACATCTGGCATTATAATTGTTACTACTAATCATTGTCTGTTCTGCAGAGGGTTCTATAAGCAAAAGTATAGATCGGGGGTGGCTGAACTGTAGCTTGAGAGCCACATGTGCCTTTTTTCACACATCTTGTGTGGCTCTTGAAGCCCCCACCGCTTCATTAGCTGGTGGCTTGGAGAATGCAAGCTAAAGTTGTTTTCTTTCCACCTCTCCCTCCCTCCTCATCTATTTCCTTCCTTCCTTCCTTCCTTCCTTCCTTCCTTCCTTCCTTCCTTCCTTCCTTCCTTCCTTCCTTCCTTCCTTCCTTCCTTCCTTCCTTGTCTTGCGGTTCTCAAACATCTGATGTTCATGTCTTGTGGCTCTCAAACATCTGACATTTATTCTATGTGGCTTTTACATTAAGCAAGTTTGGCCACCCCTGCTGCAGATAGTAATAGAATCTGAAATTTCTCCAAGAAGTAGGTTGTCCCCTCTTCCATGGAACTCTACTAAAGAATGCCCACCATGCCTTCTTTTGGCTTTTATCCTGCAAATTCTTTGAAGGGGTTAGGACGACTGTCTAACTTCCTTAAATGAGAAACCTGATTCTATACATATTATTATTTCCTGTGTTTTTGTTTCGTTCAGAAATTCCTTTACTGCGCTCTGAAACTGTACTGGACAGAAGTGGATGGAGTTGATTTTCATAGCGCCCCTGAGGAAGTCAGGAGACTGATAAACCTGTGGGTTGAAATCCAGTCACATGGTAAGAGAAGTTCCTCCATTCCTGCTTGATAGTTAGAAAAACTTAAAGCTCTCCGATCCCTATCTTGAAAAAAGAGCCTCAAGAGGAATAATTGCTATGGCCAGGGCTTCTTTTGTAGCAGGAAGTCCTTTGCATATTAGGCCATGCACCCCTGATGTAGCCAACCCTCCAAGAACTTACAGGGCTCTTAGCACAGGGCCTACTGTAAGCTCCAGGAGGATTGGCTACATAAGGGGTGTGTGGCCTAATATGCAAAGGAGTTCCTGCTACAAAACAAAAGTCCTGGCTATGGCTTTTGCATTACCACTAACCACAGCACAGCGGATCCATTCAGCTTTCTCAGAGAGGGAACGATGAATTGCATATGGCTGCAGTTGTCCAATAAGGCACAAAGGCATTTGAAAATGTTCTAAAGCTCAGTTTCTTGTGCTTCTCTGTAAGGTAAAATCAAGGACGTTCTGCCCAAAGACAGCGTGGATTGCCTGACCGAGCTGCTGTTGGTGAATAGCGTGTACTTCAAAGGACAGTGGGACATTGAATTTAAGAAAGAGCTCACAGAAGAAGCCCCGTTTTTCACAGACGCGGTATGCTATGCCCATGCTTCCCTGATCCGTTGCACGTTTTTCAAAGCGGAATAGTGGAAAGGTCAATTGCATCATTCCGTCATGTTTCGAAAGGGTGTAAGAGTTCTCTTACCCCAATGAGGTCTTCAGGCAAGCATGCGGATCAAAGAAGATTCTGCATCTTCTGCTGACCAATCAGCCCTTCTGGTGAGGGATGAGGGCTCATAAAGTGGAAACCAAAGGGAATGAATTATCTCCTTTGATTTCAATGAGACCTCACTGCTAGTACCTTTACCTGAATCAATTGACCAGTTTCTGTGCCACCCTCTTTCTGTAAGAGTTTATAGAAGTTCTGAAAGCTTGAAAATTTAGGGAGCAATCCTAAACATCATACTTTCCCCCAGGGCTTTTTTTGTAGCAAGATGTCCTTTGCATATTAGGCCACACCCCCTGATGTAGCCAATTCTCCGAGAGCTTACAGGGTTCTTAGTACAGGGTCTCCTGAAAGCTCCAGGAGGATTGGCTACATCATGGTGGTGTGGCCTAATATGCAAAGGAGTTCCTGCTACAAAAAAAGCCCTGCTTTCCTCAAATGTACTCACCCAGAATAATCACCGGCCCTTGTTCCCTTCTGCACAGCCTTTCCTATTCTAGTCCTTGGGGTTTCCACAAAAGACAGTCATGAAGGATTGCACCTATTATCCCTAGTTTTATTTCTCTGGATCATCTAGTTTTGACTCATCGAGTCCACAATGGCAAAATTATAAAAATGCTTCAAAGCCACAAGAACTTAAGAGAAGCCATGTTGGATCAGTCCAGTGACTCATCCAGTCCAATACTGTGTTACTCAGTGGCCAAAACCCAGGCACCATCAGGAGGTCCACCTGTGGGGTCGGAACTCTGGGAGGCAGTGTGTAGAAGCTTAAATAAATAAATAAAAATTGTTTCTCCTTTCTTTCAACATTTGTTCCCCCCACCTCCTTACAGAAAGCCTTTCACACTGTGCAGCTGATGCACACTAAGGGGATCTTCAACACAGGGACAGTTTATTTGAATGACGTTGAGGTGCAAGTCCTTGAGATTCCCTACAAAAACCATGTTTTGAGCATGTTTGTATTGCTACCAACAGATGAAAGTTCTGAAGCCTTGGTACAGGTGAGATACTTCTTGTTCAATAATATTCATTTATTCTGTATCCACACCGTCATACCCCACCTGTTTTTATCTCCCCTCCTGTTTTTTTATCCTCACTACAAGTAAGTCACACCGATTCCCCACTAGCCTTACCTCGCTCTCGCTCTCCTCTTCTCAGTGGGGCTTCTGTCGGATTTCGCACAAGCTGCCCCAAGGCTCCAACTCGCTCCACCTCTTTCGCGCAGCAAACAAGATCCTCTAAAACCCAGTTTCTGTTTGCCGCACAAAAAAGGCAAAGCTAGTTGCAGCCCCGGGGGAGATAGTGTGAAATCCAACGGAAGCCCTGCGGAGAAGAGGAGCGTGAGAGAGGCATAAGGCTAGTGGGGAATCGTTCCTAGTCTTAGAGAAGGTCACCCCGTGAACCTCCAGGGCAGAGATGGGATTTGAATCTGAGTCTCCCAGACCCTAGTCCAACACTCTAACCATCTACACCATCTCTGTATCTCTGTAGCTGTTATATGATCCTGATACTGCTGATATTGCTGTTCCTATTGCAGTACCATCCACTATTGTTTGTAGCCCGGTTTATGAAGTTGGAGGCCCATTGAATCCTGTTGGAAACCCTCTATTTTAAAGGATTTTACATTGTTTTTATTGTTATTTATATTGATTTTACATGTTCATTTTATGTTGTGATCTGCCTTGCAGGGAGGGCGGAATATAAATCTGAATAATAAATAAAATGAATATAGACATTATTAAATCCATCTCTGGCTAGTTAATCTGATAATGCTGGCTGCAAAAGTCTTAATAGTTACAATCAGGGCACTTTTTTCGTAGCAAGAACTCCTTTGCATATTAGGCCACACACCCCTAACGTAGCCAATCCTCCAAGAGCTTACAGGGCCCTTAGTCAGAGCTCTTTTTCTAGCAGGAGCTCCTCTGCATATTAGGTCACACCCCCCTAACGTAGCCAATCCTCCAAGAGCTTACAGGGCCCTTAGTCAGAGCTCTTTTTCTAGCAGGAGCTCCTCTGCATATTAGGCCACACCCCCCTGATGTAGCCAATCCTCCAAGAGCTTAGAGGGCTCTTAGTACAAAGCCTACTGTAAGCTCCAGGAGGATTGGCTACATCAGGGGTGTGTGGCCTAATATGTAAAGGACTTCCTGCTACAAAAAAAGGGGCCTGGTTACAATTAATTACTTTACCTACTGTATTCACACTTTCTTTGCCCTGTTGTCCAGAGTCGAGTTTTTCCCTGACTGGAAATACAATTGTTAAAATTTCTGTTCGTTCCTTTAGTTGGAAGAAGCGCTTACCCATGAGGATTTGCTCGACTGGTCCTACGATCTGAAGCCTGAAGAAGTGGAGGTGGCCATTCCCAAGTTCAGCATAGAGAAAACGACTGAAGCGGACAAGTATTTCGATCTGTCATTCCTCAACGATTCCGAAAAGGCTAATTTCTCGGGAGCAACGACCACTCACGAGGTTTCCCTGTCTCAGCTGGTCCACGACACTTTCTTTGAGATCGATGAAGAGGGGGGTGCGGCACCAGTAACTAAGGAGGTCCAGGTCTCTAGGCGTCAACGTCGTGCACATGTGCTTTTCATAGCTGACCATCCTTTCCTTTTCTATGTCCGGCACAATTGCACCAAAAGCATTCTCATCTTTGGTAGATTCTCTAAACCAGAGTGAAAGAATTATTTTGGCTCACGGCACTCAGAATCAACGGAAAACGACTGTGGAAAATGATTTTAGAAAAGTTCGTCCTTTTGCTTTTTCCTACGTAATTTCATTCTCCATTCTAATGACTGTATTGGTGGGGGCAAAGAAAACTTGTATTTGGTGATGGGTCTAGCCAGGGTTCTTTATTTTTTTGTAGCAGGAACTGCTTTGCATATCAATCCACACCTCCTGATGTAGCCGGTCCTCCTAGAGCTTACAAATAGGCCCGGTATGAAGAGCCCTGTAAGCTTTTGGAGGATTGGCTACATCAGGGTGTGTGTGGCCTAATATGCAAAGGAGCTCCTGCTACAAAAAAAGCTCTGGGTCTAATTTGCATTCCAAAGGGTTCTGCCTTCTCACACCATTTTGCTTCCTGTCACCTAGTTTAAAAAAACAGCCCTCCTTCGGAGCTCTAGATATATTGTCTCAGCTCTCCAACAAGAATCTAGTTTTTCTCATTATAGCCCAATGCACAGAAATGGCTATATTTTAAAAGGAAAATAACTTCTGTCCCTTTGGGATCTGTGAAGAGAGTAACATTTAAGTAGTGTGGACTTTGAAACCACTTCAACACAGTTACAATTCTTCCTCTCTAAAGAGACTTGTTCTCTTTCTCTTTGGTCATTCAGGAGACAGACACAGGTAAATCTGAGACTTCATGAATAACCTCAGCTGCAAGCACTGTTTTCATGATCACTTAGGATATTTACACCTAATATGAAAGGCAAACATGAAGTCCATCTTCTCTGGATCAGAGCTCGGTTTTGAAAATCACACAGAGAGATGGAGTCTGAAGGCAGAACTTCCTCTAAAAACTGCTTCTCATATTGCTTCATAATAAGGCTTTTTCTCTGAAACATATTAAATATCTTTCTTTCTGACCTGCTCTGTAACTGCGCAAGATTGCAATAAATAAAGCATTTAATAAAATTGTGGTTCTTGGTTTTCATTCTCATAGGGGGTACAATTTCTGGGGGAACAACTCACAACTTCCCAGCTAAACCAGTTAGAGTGTTTCAGTTGTCAGTTCCTATGTGCAGAGAACAGTTATGAGCCAGTCTTCTTTGTTCTTGAGGAGACCCTATGACAGCCCCATCCACTTCCCTCCCTTAGATGCAAGATTTCCCCTCCATTTCTATTTGCCTTTCTGATTGAGCAGCACTAATGGTCTGTTTCAGGGCTTTTTTGTAGCAGGAACGCCTTTGCATATTAGGCCACACGCCCCTGATGTAGCCAATCCTCCTGGAGCTTACAGTAGACCCTGTACTAAGAGCCCTGCCTAATTTGCAAAGGAGTTCCTCCTGGTCTGTTTTTTCTTTCCCGAAATGCTCTGGCTGTCCCACCCTGTCTCAGACTAATATTTTACTGTTTGCTCAAACCAGGAACCTGAAGAAAGTGTTAGGATCACCCTTTAATTTAAAGCACTGAAAATGGCACTTGAGACGTTTTGAAATTCAAAATTTAACAAAACATTTTATTCAATTTAGAGGGGAAAGGTCAGGTGAAATGAGGGATTGAAATTGCTGAGATAAAACCTTAGTACCCACACAAACTTATTTTAGGCTAATGAGAGTTTCTTAAACTATTCACAGTAACTTAAAATCTTTATGTTGAGAGGCTTTTGTTTCAGTGTTTTTCAAACACTCCAGTATACTTTTGTTGCGTATTCTCTGACTCTCTTGGTTTCCAGAAACCAGATACACCCTTTCCAGTACCCAAACCCCTTCTCTTGAAACACCAGTACTCGTCTTGAGTTTTTAATTGACTCTTAATGTCTCTAAAGGCAGTTTATAACCACACCACCCCAGGGATCTCTATACTATAGTTCAGAATTAACTTCCTGTTTGACTGGGTAGGCAAATTCTTCTCTCACTAGATTTGTCCCCTTTCTTTGGCCCAAATGGGAGTCTTCGCCTACTTCCCAAACTTCCTTGACAACTTTCACCCAGTTCTCTGTCTGTATTAACTTGCTCTTAGGCTGTGGTCAGATGACCAGTTAGAAGTGACATAGCAGTGTTACCATTACGGATTTAAACAGCACAGTCAGATGACAACATCTACCTTCATCCACGCAATGGTCACCTCAAGACTGGACTACTGCAATGCCCTCTACATGGGGCTGCCCTTATGTCGAACACGGAGACTTCAGGTAGTGCAGAATGCGGCGGGCAGGCTGTTAGTGGGACTACCTAGATGGGAACACGTGCGGCCTGTGCTGCGGGATCTGCATTGGCTGCCTGTCGTCTACCGTGTTTGCTATAAGGTGCTGGTTATTACCTTTAAAGCCCTATATGGTCGAGGACCTGCCTACCTCAGGGACCGCCTCTCCCTATATATTCCCCGGAGAGCACTAAGATCTAGCTCCCAAAACCTCTTACAAATCCCTGGGCCAAGAGAGGCTAGACTGAAGACAACTCGGGAGCAAGCCTTTTCAGCAATGGCCCCTCGTTTGTGGAACCAACTCCCAGGGATGGTGCAAGCCCTGCGGGACTTGAATCAGTTCCGCAGGGCTTGCAAAACCTTTCTTTTCCAGCTCGCATTTAAATCAGGACCGGACCAAATTGATTAAACTGTTGTAATCTTAACCATCTTATGCACAACTGAAACTGACTGTATGACAGTATGTATAACTGTGATTGACAGTAGATATAGCACCTGTTTTATTTATTTTAACTAATTTATGTAATTGAACCGTACTTAAATCAATGTTTGTTTATTTTAACTAAATCATGGCACGCCATGTCTATGAGCCGCCCTGAGCCCGCCTTTGGCGGGGGAGGGTGGGATATAAGAATAAAAACAAACTAACTAACTAACTAACTAACTAACTAACTAACTAACTAACTCCATCATCCCTGTCATCGGCACCCCAACTTGCCCTGGTCTGGAAGTGGAGTAATCAGGAACCGTGGGAAGTCTAGTATTTGTGGCTCCAGCATCAAGGGGAGTGGCCAAGGCAAGCACCCCAGGCAAAATTCCTCCCTACTAACACATTCTAGTTTAGTTTACAGTTTCAACTGAAATAACACACAACCACACCATTTTCAGAAAAAGTGGAATAAAATTGGCCACAACTTTTATTGGTTACAGCTGTAGTAAGCCTTGGCACAGCAATGGGTAAGGATCCCGCTCATCGACTGACCCGCCTGCCAGTCGATGCTCTGCTGGTCACCTTGGGATGGCAGGTCAGGGATTCCACTAGGGCAGAAGCCTAGGGGTGGTTTCCCCTGCCACCTGAGCATGAGGATAACCCCCGGTTTCCATGCCCCCGGGCTGGGCACCTCAGTCGCCCCTCACACCAAGATCTCTTAAGAGGATCCCCATACTCTGGAAGTGGGCACGCAGGCCGATTTCCCAGAGAATGGATCCATCTCCAAGCTGATACTGCCAAGTTGTGACAAGAAAATAAAAAAGACAAACCATATGCAACCCCTGATAAAACACCTAAATAAAGGGCTGGGAGGGTGGGCCAAGCAATCCAATGGTCGAAGAGGGCAGGAAGAGGCGGTGCTGCTTCCTAAGTAGCTGGTGGCCACCCCCTGCCCTCTGACCCACCCCAAAGACATCCTATAGGGCCCGCATCAAGTTAGGGCGAGCCCCTGCTTCCTGTGCTTGGCCTGGCCCCACCCCTCTCCACCAGCAAAAGGCTGCCTTGCCTCTTACCCCTCCCCCGTGGCCCCACAAATGGGGATCAGGGTAAATCCAGATCTCTGCTTATGGATGTCTGTGTTTCCACTCCACATCTATGGATGGCTGAACTGCATTGTGGTGGACAAAATCTGGAAGGGAAGTGCGAACATGAGATCCATTCCAGTCACATTTTCGGTCCCCCCCCCCCTCACAGTCTACAGGAGTGTGTGCATGACTGCATATGGGCATGAGAGCCTCCCTTGACCACTTCTGTCCACAAGGACCCCGGTTCAGTGTCAGGTGCAGTACCTTTAAAAACTCTCCCTGCACATTGGGGCAGGAAACAAGCAAGATGGCTGCTGCGCGAGGAACCTCATGAAGGAGGGAGGAGACCTTGGACCTCCTGGGCCTGTGAGGGGATTCCAAGGTGCGGGAGGGACTGAGGCAGAGCCATAGAAGCATTTTCAGTTTCAAAACCTATAAACAGATTGCCAGAGGAATGGCTCCTCAGGGGCAGATGGCTCTGGAGTGCCAATACTTTTGGTGACCTGATCACTGAACCTTATTGCTAGTGTCTTAACCCTAATGAGTCCTTATACGTTCATTGACTCCTTCATGGGCGTATTTCTAGAGTGATAGTGAGAACAGCGTTATAATACTTTATGATATGTATTTATAAGTACAAATAACATACAAATCTGATTCCATAATTTGTTGCTTGCTACTCATTAGTCACTGTCGCTCCTGGGTCTGTGAAGGGATTCCAAGGTGCGTTATAGTACTTTATTATATGTATTTATAAGTACAAATAACATACAAATCTGATTCCATAATTTGTTGTTTGTTGCTCATTAGTCACTGTCGCTCCTGCAGGTGTGGGGCAGTGGCAGCCATGTGTCCACAGAACCCCAGTGGACACATGGGGAAGGACCAGATAGGTGGCCAGAAGCCCATGTCTACACAGCCCCCTGTGTTGGGTGGCCATCTTCACCAAGCTGCATGACACAAGGGGCAGAGCACCCACTCAGGCAGGGGGCAACAAGTATGTGGACTTGCCCAAGTTGTGAGAGGTTGCCATTGGGGATGGGAGATGTTGTGCACCAGGCCTTTTTTCCCAGCAGGAACTCCTTTGCATTTTAGGCCACACACCCCTGATGTAGGCATGTGCAACCAGAAGTTAAAAACAACAGCAACATTTTTTCATTTTCATTTCATTTTATCCAATTTATATCCCGCCCTCCCCACCGAGGCGGCTCAGGGCGACTCACAACATAAAATTCTAACAATAAGATTAATGAATATTACAAAACATTAAATAGTTTACAGCAGTTAAAACAAGAAAACGATCTATCAATGTGCTATCCTACAACCTTCCTTTGGGGTTTTTCAGGTACCGGTCACTTATATGCCAACCAGAAGAGGATTGTCTTACAGGCCCTGCAGAACTGCCCAAGGTCCCGCAGGGCCCTCACCTCTTCCGGTAGCTGGTTCCACCAGCAAGGGGCTGTAATCGAAAAGGCCCTGTCCCTGGTTGACTTCAGACGGGCCTCCTTCGGCCCGGGGATTGTTAGTAGATTTTGAGAACCAGATCTAAGCACTCTCTGGGGAACATGTGGGGAGAGACGGTCCCTAAGGTAGGCAGGTCCTAGGCCATATAGGGCTTTAAGGTAATAACCAGCACCTTGTACCGAACCCGGTATATTATTGGCAGCCAATGCAGTTCCCGGAGCCCTGGCTGAATGTGCTCCCACCTGGGGAGCCCTAATAACAGCCGGGGGGCGGCATTCTGCACTAGCTGCAACTTCCGGGTTCGGCACAGGGGCAGCCCCATGTAGAAGGCAACAACCACAGGACGTTTGCACATAAGTTATTGGCCTTTTAGGTGTCTCTAGATGGAGTGTCAGGATGATCTAGTGCCACAGTGTGGACTGTCTCAGGGCTGCTTTGGGATACTTGGTTTTCACGTCTCCTGGTTCACCACATCTGATGTAACTCACGGCTGGCTTTTCTCTCAAATGGGAAGAAACACTAATAACTAAAGGCACGGGGTGTGGCTGTCAATGGGTTTTCCCTGTGGGGCTGGCTAGCCCCCTTTGTATGATGCCTGGGGAGTCCTTCATTCATCTATCGAAGCTGCTGCAGAATTTCTGTTCTTTGTAATTTTTGTCCAGCTGTTTGACCTGTTTCTTGGGGGGCTGAGGGGCTTTTGGCAATGACAGGGTGCCTAATATGCTCAAGGATGAAACTAAAGTACCCGTTGATACACACCAAGGCCTTTTATGTTAGCTGGTGATTTTTCCCTTCCCTCTTCAAGCCGCAGATCTTTACCCAACCTACACATTACCTGGGGGGGGGGGGGGGAGGATACTTTGTTCATTCATTTCATGCCTCCAAATCGTGTTCAAACCATCTCTGTGGAAAACCTCACCGTCTGTTGGACTCTTTGCTTAAACCATTCAGAATGGTTTTTTCCCCTCCCATTGGCCCAGACATGGAGTCCAAAAGGCTCCACTCAGTATTGGTATCAGTTTCTCCATGTGCAGTTTTGCAAGGTCTTCATAGTCAGCGCATGCTTGCTCGGAGTTTCCTAAGAAAGGTTCAGTGACTTCTTCGATGAGTCAGTAGAGAGCAGCCCCTCCTGGAATGCCACCAGCTCAGCCTTACAGACCAATTTGATCTTTCCCAGCTCCATCCTGGAAGCAAATCCCTTCTTCCTCTGAAAAATGAGTTGTCTGATCTGCAGTTGGAAGTGGTCAGTGGCCAGTTGTCCACTTGTGCTTCCATTAAGGCAGGGGTGTCAGACTCAAACTGAATCTAACATAAATGAGACCTTGTTGGGCTGGGCCATGTCGATCCGGGCTGTGTGTGTACCTATTTAAGATTAGGAAGCAAAGATATAAACTTTGTAAAGGACACAAACACAAATATATATTTTTAAAAACTTAAAACATGCTTAACATGTTAGCACTCATTGGTCTTAAAGATGCTTCCTTTGTATTTCTCCCATGGGCTCCAGGGAACTGGGCAAAGGAAGCTCTGGTTCTTTCCGTCCTTCGCCAGGGGATGGGGGGGGGGGAGCCTCAGCCAATAGAAGGAAGAGAGGCTTGAGCCAGTAGCCCTGCTGTGCAATTGAGAGAGCCTGGCAAAGGAAGCTATTCTTCCCCTCTTCCTTCCCAAGGGAGGAGCCTCGGCCAATGGAGAAAATAGAGGTTTTGCTCTCTAGTTCCTGTGCAATTGAGCAAGCCTTGCAAAGCAAGCTGTGATGCAGAAGGAAGCAAGAGAGAGGGAGAAGGAAACAGATGACAGCCAGTTGCTCGGGGGCCTGATTCGGTCCCCAATCTGCATGTTTGACACCCCTGCATTATGGGTTTCCTGACCATGGGAGCTGTCTGTGGTACTGGACATCCTTTCAAAAGTCACTAGCTTGCTTTTCTTTACTTAACCCCTAGGTGGCACTAGAACCTCCTCTGGCAAAGGTGAAGAATACAGAAAAGAGCGCTTTGAACCACAAAGTTGCTTTGAAATGCTAATTTCTAACTAATTTCTAACCCCTAAAACACCTTCTTTCATTCTCCTGCATTAACCCCTTTTCATGCCTCTGGGGGAGACAAAAACAGTCTCTGTTCTCAACACAATTCAAAAATATAAGGCTCTTGAAAAGGAAAAAAAAGTTCTCTGTGTCTATTTAAGTTCATCCTAGATGTCATGTAAAAATGGGAAAGAGACTGGAGAAAGGCAACTTTCAGGGGAAGATGGCTTGAACTCCTTTTCAGAAAATAGTGTAATTATGGGAGGAGACTCTAAAAGAAGAATAAGATGATGATGATATTGGATTGATATCCCGCCCTATACTCTGAATCAGAGTCTCAGCGCAGCTCACAATCTCCTTTACCTTCTCCCCCCATAACAGATAACCTGTGAGGTAGGTGGGGTTGAGAAAGCTCTTACAGCAGCTGCCCTTTCAAGGACAACTCCTACAAGAGCCATGGCTAACCCAAGGCCATTCCAGCAGCTGAAAATGGGGGAGTGGGGAATCAAACCTGGTTCTCTCAGATAAGAGTCTGCACACTTAAGCACTGCACCAAACTGGTTCTCAGGTTTCCATTGTTTTCCTCTGCAGAGTCTTACTTGGTGGTGGTCTTCCTTCTAAATGTTGATCCCAGTTATTGTCTGAGGTCTAGTGAGGTCAGGCTATACCTTGCCACATCATCTCCCTTTTCCCAAGTCAGTATTCAGTCCCAGATTATAGCCGTGAGAAGGGGAACTCTGAGACATCCTTATCAAGACCTACAACATGGTTCACTGGTATTCATGATTAAGATTTTTTTTTTTAATTTTCTCAAGAAAAGGTGGGGCACAGAAGGGAAAAGAGGGGTAGGGGAAATATATTTATCAGAAATTTTCACATATTGTGAATAATGACATACAACAACAAAAATCAAATATATTAGTAAAAGTATACCTTTCAAATGTAGAAGCAGATAATAAAAAAGGTAAAGGTAGTCCCTTGTGCAAGCAGCAGTCATTTGAGAGAGCCTGGATGCAACCCACCCTAGTGACGCCTCTGCCTGCGCCTTTCCCTAATATCTCTGCAATGAAAAGGGACAGAGATAGTTTTGAAAAGTTGAAAGCTGGGAGTTCAGAGGAAACAGCAGATCAGGGCAATCGATTGTTATAACGTTATAGTGTCATAACAAAGCAGCTGTTACCAATTTTTTAAAAGCTCTGTAGTGACCACGAAGGCTTAAGGACAGTGGTGCTGATGTGAGCAGGAGCTTCAAAAAGCATGCCTATCTGCATTGCATATAATCAGAGGTGGAATTCTAGCAGGAGCTCCTTTGCATATTAGGCCACACCTCCCTGATGTAGCCAATCCTCCTGGAGCTTACAAGGCTCTTTTTTGTAAGCTCTTGGAGGGTTGGCTACATCAGGGGTGTGTGGCCTCATATGCAAAGGAGCTCCTGCTAGAATCCCACCCCTGCATATAACCATGCTTGGACAACATTATATTGAGCAAATATCATAACAAAGTAGGTTTGAGAGAGTGTGGAGCAAAACTTGGTAAATTGACAATTAAAGGATGATGTCATGTAGGTGCTTAAAAAAAGACTCCGGTTTGGAAACAAAAGTGAAATGAGATGTCTTACATGGAAACAAGACCATGAGACTTTTTCAATCCACGGCAGAAAGGGGTACTCATTGTACTCAAAACAAATACAGAGATAGCCCCTTTGTAACAATTAGCAGTCCCAAGTGGAAGATACCTTTCTACTCTGGATTAAACAATGCATCATGTCTGTTCAACTCAGATGAGCACTGCAGTGGAGATACTGGGTCAGGGCAATAGTAAAAGTAAAGGTAGTCTCCTGTGGAAGCACCGAGTCATTACTGACCCATGGGGTGATGTCACATCATGACATTTTCGTGGCAGACCTTTTGTTATGGGATGATTTGCCATTGCCTTCCCTAGTCACTTACACTTCTACCCCCAGCAAGCTGGGTCCTCATTTTACTGACTTCAGAAGGATGGAAGGCTGAGTCAACCTTGAAGTGGCGACCTGAGCCCAGCTTCCTCTGGGATTGAACTCAGATCATGAACAGAGCTTGGACTGCAGTACTGCAGCTTACCACTCTGCGCCACGGGGTTCTTCAGGGAATAGTATTCAACTATATTTCCGAAGAAAGTATTTAGTAGTATTTAGTATAAATTATGTTCTTTATATTTTCTAAAAATATGATCTATTTCACTTTGCTTATCTGAAAAGGAACACACAATAGAAACTCTTCAACCAACAGCCCCTAACCAGTTCCAGCCACACACAAACACAGTTAGGAGCTCTGGAGCTCTTTGAGCAAGAACATCTGTTTACTTGGTGGCCACCAAGGCAACCCAACCTAAATCCAGTAATTCCTTCATCTGGCAGACAGGATGCTAAAATGGCATCATGTTTGGCTTCCTATTTGCGTTGGTTTCTTTTCTTTTGTCTTTTGCTGATGCCTCTCACTGCTGTTAATGCGTGTCTGCTTATCTAGATGCCTCCGGTTTGTCTGGGCAGAATGTTGTTTTTTCCACCCCTGACAGATGACTCATCTCGAGACCTTCTGTAAAGTCTTCAATTATGCAAGAGGCTTGTCTATCTTCAGCAGCAATTACCGGACATACAAAAGAGCACACGTCGTCATTTGAAAAGGAGGCTGTTATTCAGCGGCTCCTCGTAAGGTGCACAATAAGGAATACTTAAAGGATGATTAATTTCAGCTTGCCACTTCAGTTGTGTTAAGCAGTCCGATTCCTGCTGCGTTTTGTTTTTCTGTTTGGAAACTTATTATGTATGTGTGTATGTGCTATCAAGTGGCAACTGGCTTATGGCGACCTCAGCAAGGGCTTTGCAGACAAATGAGAAGCAGAGATGGTTTGCCTTTGCCTTCCCCTGCAGAGCCTTCCTTGGTAGTCTCCAACCTGTGCTGACCCAGAAGAAAAAGAAGATATTGGATTTATACCTCATCTTCTCTCTGAATCTCAGAGTCTCAGAGCGGCTTACAATCTCCTTTACCTCCCCCACCCTGCCCACAACCCTATGAGCAATGTTCCCTCTAAGCTGCAGAGTCTTGTGAGCAAGAATTCTACTTTGTGAGCTACTGGTATTAAAGTTGTGAGCTACTGAATAAATTAGTATGCTCTGGGGCCATTTTTTCCTGAGCTAAGACAAAAATGTGTGAGCTGGAGGCTAAAATCTGTGAGCTAGCTCATGCTAACTCGGCTTTGAGGGAACATTGCCTGTGAGGTAGGTGGGGCTGAGAGAGCTCCCCAGCAGCTGCCCTTTCATGAACAACTCTGCGAGAGCTACGGTTAACACAAGGCCATTCCAGCAGCTGCAAGGGGAATCAAACCTAGTTCTCCCAAATAAGAATCCGCACATTTAACCACTACACCAAACTGCTTAACTTCCAAGAGCTGATGAGATCAGGCTGTACCACAGCAGTCCACATCCCTGAAAACTCAGTACATTACCTGAAAAGATGACAATCTTCACTGACTCTGAGAAGCATAACTATACATTTATCTTAATTTTCCAATTGAAATATCAGTGGTTGAAAATTCACTGCTCATATAAACTTGCCGCTTTGCTGATTCAACAGATAATAATCACTATATAGTCTGTTTCTGACAAAGGGATCAGTTTTCAAGGGTATAATTGGAATATCAGTGGTCAAAAAATGAGCCAATAAAGCAGCAAGTTCGTTTGAGCAGCAAATTTTTGACCATTGATATTTCAGTTATACCCTTGAAAAAGGGACTTCTTTGTCAGAAATGGAATTATCCATTGGGTGATTGTTGTTATACATATTTGGACGTGCCATATGTTAGCTTTGAAGATCTATGTATTCTCAGAGGTGCATTAAGCCATTGGAGTCTGGATACTCTGAAATGTTTGGATTGTGTTACGCTGTCATGTCTTAACCTGATGGCAGTTTGTATTTAATAATTTAGACACCGGCACATTAGTGATATTTTTCAAATATATTTATTTATACAAAATTATATTTGATATCCAGGCCTCGGATTCAGTGGGAGCTCACAGGAGCACAGCTCCTGAACCTTTTGGAGAGTTCCACCTCCTCCTTCTGAGAGTTCCACCTCCTTGGCCATTGAATAGCATGTGCAGCTGCATAACAATCCCTGGATGAGCTCCATCACCTATTTTTCTATAAAATGACCCCTGTCGATATCCATAACAAGGTGCGGTTGTTTTTTTTCCTGGTTGAGGACAGCCAGACACCGTCAGGGTCAGAGATAACCAGCAGGTTGTTATCTGCAGAGCATAAAGCTCTTCCGGGGATATACCAGATATGTTGGTCTCAGATGGCTCAAGGCCTTAACGACCAATATCAAAACCTTGAAGCTGTCTATGCTTGTAGCCGCCTTCCACTTCCTGTAGCAGCGAATTCCATGTGTTAATTACTCTTAGGTCTAGCACAAAAATTGCTTTCAGGGCCTCCTCTGAGTTAGGAATGCTGACTGACATTTGCATTGTGAACACATTTATTGAGACAGAAGGACAACAGACTGTCTTGTATTACGAGGGAAGTTTAATAGCATCGTCTAAATGTCTAATAGCATCGTCTAAATGTTTAATAGCATCGTCTAATAGCATCGTCATTAGCACTGCTGAGTTATGCGAGGGAAACATTTCAATATACCTCATTGTGGTACCACAAACTGACAGATTTTAGACCAGGGGTGGCCAAACTGTGGCTCGGGAGCCACATGTGGCTCTTTCATACATATTGTGTGGCTCCCGAAGCCCCCGATGCCCCATTGGTCAGTTTGGAGAAGGCAAACCTCCTGCTTGGAGAGTGCATTTAAAGTTAAAGTTGCTTTCTTTCCACCTCCACCTTCCTCCCCCACTTATTTTCCATCCTTCCTCCCTCCCGCCCTCCCTTCCTGTCTTGCAGCACTCAAACCTCTGACATTCATGTCTTGCGGCTCTCAAACACCTAACGTTTATTCTTCGTGGGTCTTACATTAAGCAAGTTTGGCCACCCCTGTTTTGACTATAAACTTCAGCTTAATTTTTAGATGGATTTGTTGTGTCTTGGACAGTAGAGTAAGTTATACCATTTCAGACTTCAGTTGGTGGTAATATGTTTGAAAAATTCCCCTTAAGATAACCGACCTCTGGGCGGGGCCTGGAGAGCTCCAGAATCACAACTGATTTCCATACTACAGTGATCACTTCTCCTGGAGAAAATGGTAACTTCAGAGGGCAGGCATTGAGGTGCCCCAACCCCAAACCCCATCCTCCTCAGGTGCCATTCCCAAACCCCCAGGAATTCCCCAAAATTGGCCACCCAAATTCCCCTGCATATTATGGCAATACAGATTAATCAATAGAAGAAGATGAAGACTGCAAATTTATACCCCGCCCTTCTCTCTGAATCAGAGACTCAGAGTGGCTTACAATCTCCTGTCTTCTCCCCCCACAACAGACACCCTGTGAGATGGGTGGTGCTAAGAGGGCTCTCCCAGCAGCTGCCCTTTCAAGGACAACTCCTGAGAGAGCTATGGTTGACCCAAGGCCATTCCAGCAGGTGCAAGTGAAGGAGTGGGGAATCAAACCCGGTTCTCCCAGATAAGAGTCCACACACTTAACCACTACACCAAACTGGCTCTCAATACAAATTAATAGTGTACTTGTGCATCGGGATTTCTTTTTCTGGAAAAAGAGGTGCCAGAACTCTCAAGAAGGAAACGAAGGAGAGACGTATGGGGGCCCCTCATGAATTTTGAAACATTTCCTGAGAATTTGATTTCCATGAAGAGGTTCTGGAACTCCGTCCCGCCACGTTCCTCCTAGAGAAAAGCCCTGCTGAACAAAAAAGATTTAAGGCAAGTGCTGAAGGTGCTCTCAACCCCGGTAGACTCCAACAATTGCACTGACACGTATTTAAACTCCAACAAATATTCAAACAGGCAAATATTCAATTTTGTGTGTGTGTGTGCGGTTTGGCTAAATAAAGTTCTACCTCGGCTTTAGGAGATGGGTTGCAGCACAGCACTTTTTAAATGGTGATGATGAGCTGTCTGTAGGATGTTTTGCCAGCACCCAGAACACTGCTGCTGCTGTAACCCCACGTACTGTTTACAGCATATGCTAAAGCATCCTCAATGATTGCCTTTGATTATTGCTGATCTCCAATCTGTGCATTTCACCGTTCTCATTATGCAAATTGCATTGGATCAATTGTTTTTCCACAATGGTCGTGCAATCCTAAGCAGAGTTACACCCCTTTAGGTCTGCTTAAGTAAACTGGCTTTAGAAGGGTGTAACTTTGCTTAGGATGGCACTGTTAGAGATGGAAATCTGTCGAATGGCGGTGGGGGTGTGGGCATTTTGGTATAAATATAGGCCTCTCACAGTGGAGAGCATCGCTCCTCAGCTGCTGTCCTTTTGACCGTTGTTGTGGAAGTAAAGGTAAATAGTAATATTGAATGTTTCAGCATACTGTGTTAGGCGATATTTCGCTTCTGTCTTGAGTCCACTGCTCTTAATCACTACACCGTACTGAGAGTTTGAAATGATGAAGTAGAATTAAGTACTGAAGTATCATTAAGTATTAAGAAATAAGTATCTAATTATTATGAGGAGGACAATTACTGCTGCTGGGACAGAGCGCTGACATAGAATGAAGATTTGAACAGTGGGAGATGTATTCAGAAAAGATCAGAATGATATCTTTCCTCAGATATACTGTCTAGGAAGCGGAATTTTTAGTATTGTAGATGGTTGCTATTGATTATTTTAGATAAGGTTTATATAAGATATTGATTATAAACAGGGTTTTTTTGTAGCAGGAACTCCTTCGCATATTAGGCCACACCTTCCTGATGTAGCCAATCCTCTAAGAGCTTACACAGCTCTTATTGCAGAGCCTACTGTAACCTCTTGTAGGACTGGCTACATCAGGGAGGTGTGGCCTAATACACCATGGAGTTCCTGCTACCAATAAAGCCCTGATTATAAAGAAATTCACTGTTTCAGGGCTTTTCTTGGAAGCATAGTTCCAACTGGCTTGGTGTCAGGGGGTGCAGCCTAATAGGCAAATGAGTTCCTGTTTAACTTTTTCTACAAAAAAGCCCTGTGCAAAACAATGGTGATGCCAGGGGTGTGGCCTAATATGCAAATGAGTTCCTGCTGGAACTCTGTAGAAAAAGCCCTGTGCAAAACAATGGCGGTGTCAGGAGTATGGGCTAACTTGCAAATGAGTTCCTACTAAGCTTTTTTCCTACCCAAAAAGCCCTGCGATGTTCCTTTTCTATTCACTCAGAGGGAAAAAAACAAAACATTCTTCTTCTTCTTCTAGAACTTCTGAATTCTACCATGACTACCCTACCAGAAGCCAATGCCAAACTGGCCACTGACTTTTACCATCAAATGAGAAAAGAGCATCCATTTGATAATCTCTTGTTCTCACCTATAAATCTCACCCGTTGTCTTGGCCTGCTTTCCTACGGGTCTAGAGGTAGTACTGCAACTGAACTTGAAAAGGTTTGTATCAAATATCTTCAAGTTGGGCTCCTTTGCAGACGGCTTACTATCACAGCTCCCATCTTTTTATTAAATCAAACTATTTTCTCCTGGCATGGAACCCACTCTATCCGAGGTACCTGGGAGATCTGCAGAACTTGCAATTCAAAGGCTTTTAAGCCATAAATCTTAGTTTCTTCGTTTCTCTATCCAAAACATGGCCTGATCACAAATAACAGTAATACTGGTATTTCAGAACTCTCACTTCTATTGAGCAATATCGGTTTCTGTTTTGCTTATGCATCTCATCCATATGTGTGAGCTATTATCGGCCACGCAGGCTGCACATTTTGGGCATTCATCTGTGGATAGGGTTGCCAATCCCCAGGTGGGGGCAGGGGATCCCCCGGTTTGGAGGCCCTCCCCCTGCTTCAGGGTCATCAGAAAGTGGGGGGAGGGGAGGGAAATGTCTGCTGGGAACTCCATTGTTCCATATAGAGACTTATTCCCATGGGAAATGATGGAAAATTGATCTCTGTGTATCTGGGGCTCTGGGGGGGGGCTGTTTTTTGAGGTAGAGGCACCAAATTTTCAGTATAGCACCCCCAAAGTACCCCCAATTTTCAAAACGATTGAACCAGGGGACCCAATTGTATGAGCCCCGGAAGAAGGTGCCCCGGTCCTTCATTATTTCCTGTGGAAAGAAGACATTTAAAAAGGTGTGCTGTCCCTTTCAATGTGATGACATTGAAAGGGACAGCACACCTTTTAAAAAGCCTTCCTTCCCTTGGAGTTCCATTATGCTTATCACACCCTTGCTCCTGGCTCCACCCTCAATGTCTCCTGGCTCCACCCCCAAAGTCTCCTGGCTCCACCCCCCAAAGTCTCCTGGCTCCACCCCCAAAGTCCCCAGATATTTCTTGAATTGGACTTGGCAACCCTATCTGTGGATCACAGAGGTATTTGCCTTAGGTTTGACATCGAAACCGTTTTCATTTGCAACCTTTACGCATTCTCATGTCAAAAATCCCTGATCTTTTATGCATGTATTCAGCCCATTTATGATACATATCAGGAGGCCTTGGATTCAGCAGGAGCTGAACCTTTCTGGGGATTCCCCCTCCCCGCCTTGTCCATTGAATAGTAGGTGCAAGCTGCATAACAATCCCTGGATGAGCTCCACCACCTGTTTTTCTACAAAACGACCCCTGCCTATCAGATTATTTTGTTTTTTGGCTCATGTTGATGCCTCCTTTTTTTTTAAACCACTTTGTGACTAAAACAATGTTATAACCATTCAAGGTACTCCACTGGGATGAACTGAAAGGTTCTGAGAAAGTCAGAAACAAACGATATTTGATAACCCGAATAAGAACAAGTGCTTCACCAGCAAAGGTATGTCCAAATAAGATTCAAAACAAGCCTTAGAATGGTTCTTTCTTGCTCCAACGTGTGTTGCAACTATTTCCAGCCATCTCAGGACTGCCTCTCTCCATATGAGCCCTGCAGGTCTCTGTGATCAGCAACTCAACATCTTCTCGTGGTCCCTGGTCCCAGAGACATATGACTTGCCTCTAATAGTGCCAGGGCCTTTTTGGCTCTGGCCCCTGCCTGGTGGAATGAGCTCCTCTTGGAAATCTATCTAGATGACAGACAGACAGATGATAGATAGATAGATAGATAGATAGATAGATAGATAGATAGATAGATAGATAGATAGATAGATAGATAGATAGATAGACAGATAGATAGATAGATAGATGATAGATGGATGGATGGATGGATGGATGGATGGATGGATGGATAGATGGATAGATGGATAGATGGATAGATATTCCACAACAATAAGAGAGAAACGTATTTGAAGTAGACCCTAAGTTTTCCTTAAAATGTTTCCAGGAAAGTGTGGATGTAGTTCTCACAAATCCATAACCAATGAAAGATTCAGATGTGATGTTGACTTCCCGCTTCTCCTCTATTTTCTGACAAGCCTGATGTGAATATTCGTGGCTATGTGATGATGTAACTGGGTGGGGGGATTGTAACAAGGTTTTGATAGGATGGTGGGGGTTGCACAGGAGAATGTGGAATCTACTAGCCTAGGGGAGGCAAAACTTGCTTAATGTAAGAGCCACATAGAATAAGCATCAAATGTTTGAGAGCCACAAGACATGAATGTCGGATGTTTGAGAGCCCGAAGGAAGGAAGGAAGGATGAGAGGGATGGAGGAAGGAAGGAAGGAAAATAGATGGGGAAGGTGAGGTGGGAAGAAAGCAACTTTAAATGCATTTTCCAAGCCACCACTGGTTGGCTTGACTTGGCTTGGAGAAGTGATCTAAAGGGACAAATGTCTTCTCCAAGCTGGCTAATGGGGCGGTAGGGGCTTCAAGAGTCACAAAATATGTGTGAAAGAGCCACATGTGGCTCCCAAGCTGCAGTTTGGCCACCCCTGGGCTAGCCCTTTCCTTTGCTTCATTTGTTTAAATGGACTATATCCAAGGTATGCAGAAGTTTTAACATTTCATTGTAGTTTCAAGAAAAAGACAAGATCTATTCCAGCCCCAGACACTACCCCCAACAGCAAACTAAATCTTGGGACCACAGACGACATCCACTTGAACAACCACATGCTAAGTCAGACAACAGTAGACAAGCTCCAGAACCACACCATACTAAACCTCATGACGGCAGACGACAAGCTCCCCAGCACCCATCTGGTCGCTCTGAGCCTGAGACATCATCCTGTTCTCAAAAAGTAAGTTGTGAACTATTTGGGGAATTTGGTCTCAATTAAAATGTTGATGCTTAGTAATTATTTCTAAACAGGGGTGGAATTCTAGCAGGATATTAGGCCACACACTCCTGACGTAGCCAATCCTCCAAGAGCTTACAAAAAAGAGCCTTGTAAGCTCTTGCAGGATTGGCTACCTCAGGGGTGTGTGGCCTAATATGCAAAGGAGCTCCTGCCAGAAATCCACCCCTGTTTCTAAATGTATCTAATGGGTTTAACAGAATTTATGACAAGATTCAAAGAGAAGGGGGAGGGAGGCAAACACAGATTTCCTGTTAAAACTTCTGTGCAAACATTACATTGTGAGGGTCTGCTGCTAAAAACGGCTGCACCATTTCAACAGGTGGTATACATTTCTTCTCAGTAAAAAACTCCCCTGCTCCTGGAGTCCATACTTCACAATTATGTCCAAACTCAAATGCTGTCACCCCCCAAATAGTAACAGGACATTCAGTTTCAGATTTACCAGTCCATACCCTGGATTTAACTAGAGTGGATGAATGAGTTAATAGCTATAGTTTCTGCATTCCTTATCATTTCTAGGCGAGTCTCCGGGACCCCCTTTATTAATCAACAATTTAAGTTGCTTCTGCGTGGATCTTAATTCCAGAACATACCAAATAGATGAGAAAGGGGGTACAGGTCCATTATGTCTCCATACTGGATAGTGTACAGAATGTGACACTTGGACCAAACTGGCCTAATTTTAAATCTTTGGTGCCAGATTGGTGTAATGGTTAAGTGTGTGGACTCTTATCTGGGAGAACCAGGTTTGATTCCCCACTCCTCCACTTGCACCTGCTGGAATGGCCTTGGGCCAGCCAGAGCTCTCTTATCTGGGACAACCAGGTTTGATTCCCCCCTCCTCCACTTGAAGCTGCTGGAATGGCCTGGGTCAGCCATAGCTCTGGCAGAGGTTGCCCTTGAAAGGGCAGCTGCTGTGAGAGCCCTCTCAGCTCCATCCACCTAACAGGGTGTCTGATGTGGGGGGAGAAGATATAGGAGATTGTAAGCTGTTCTGAGACTCTCATTCAGAGAGAAGGGCGGGGTATAAATCTGCAATTCTTCTTCTTCTTCATCTATGATGCTCACTAGGTAACTTTTGGCCAGTCACTATCACTTAGATTACCTATATTACAAGAATTGTTGGGGTGATAAAATGGGTAAGCCCCTTGAAATATCTCTTTGACCTCCTTGGGAGAATAACATGCTAAAGAGGTAGCAAATAAATCAGAAATTAATTCCACTGTTCTCAGTACTGTTTGCAAGAAAAAGTATTTAGAATTAAGCTATTTCCCCCCATTTTTTGAGGGGGGGGGGGTAGAATTATACCAACTAAAACAAAGTTTGAGAACCCAAAAGATCTGGTAAGCTATCTTTAAAATCACACGGCATGTCTTTATACTGCTCCCTCATCATCTATTAAAAAAACCGATGCTGAAGAACAAAAAGGTGAATTAGAAATGAACCACTAAGACAATCACAGCCTCCTGGATTCTGGCATAATTAAAGTTCGACTTGGCTGGATTGGTTGGATTGCAAAATGGCACAGCTTTAGCTGGTGCAGAAACACACTGATATTGGGGAAAATAATTTTAAAAAAGAAGCAAGAGGGTGACATTATTGGTAGGGAATTAATTTTTTATGAAGTATGAGGTCAAAAGCCTCAATTTCTTCCACAACCCTGCCTCTAGCTCTCTAAGACTCACACAAAACAAGAGAAAGTAAGAATAGAAAGTAAAAGTAGCTTAGATAGTTACTCCTTGGAGTAAGAGGTATTGACTCTCAACCAAGTGTCACTAGAACAAACATTCCTTTTCATTCAGGTAGATAGAAGAAGATAGAAGAAGATATTGGATTTATATCCCGCCCTCCACTCCGAAGAGTCTCAGAGCCGCTCACAATCTCCTTTACCTTCCTCCCCCACAACAGACACCCTGAGAGGTGGGTGGGGCTGGAGAGGTTCTCACAGCAGTTGCCCTTTCAAGGACAACCTCTGTCAGAGCTATGGCTGACCCAAGGCCATTCCAGCAGCTGCAAGTGGAGGAGTGGGGAATCAAACCCGGTTCTCCCAGATAAGAGTCCTCACACTTAACCACTACACCAAACTCAGCTCTCAGACAGCTGCGTCTGAAGAAGTGTGTCTGCACATGAAAGCCCCAAATAAAACGTTGCTGGTCTTAAAGCTGCCACCAGACTCAAACTTTGTTGTATTCCTTTTCATTATTAGTGTGTTCCAGATTATGAATGTGAAAATCCTGAAGGCGTCCATACAGCATTCAGCAAAATCCTTGCAGACCTTAACAAACCCAGCACCGATTATTTCTTGAGCTTTGCCAACAAGCTGTCTGGAGACTATGACGTTGCCTTCATCCAGGTAACATCACTGCCCCACTGTATTGAAAAAGCAAATTGATTATACAGGCTGCTATTATAGATTTTTTTAAAAATGAGTAATGAGATATGTTAACTACTCTCCTTTTTACCACTGTGGGTTGTTTTCTTAGGATGTCATTGGATAAATTGTATTGATAACTCAGCCTAAATTTTATCACGATTAATTCTATTGTTGTATCGAATGTTTGATTAAGTTTTTTTTTAATTGTTGTGTCTGGTTGTCGGTTGCGATGGCATTTTGTTGCTAATTCAAGAAAGATTGATTGATTGAGACAGGCTCAGTTGAAAGGCAGCATAAGCGGTCAATGCAAATGGCTTCTTATATTTAAGGAAAGATATTTTTGTAGCAAAATGTGTGGCACAAAATGTCAAATCAAGTTCTTAATACAAGTAAAATTAACTTCCTCTCTTGGTCCAAAGGATGTGGGCATAAATGTTTGAGTCCTGAGATCAGGATGCCACCCATCATCAAAAAACATTTGTTCTTGTAAGTGAATGTTCAGCAAAACCATGTAGTCAATAATCTGTTAGTTGTCCCAGCTTCCATGGAATTCAGTCAAAAAAAGCACTTGCTTTCCCTCTCTCTTTTTGATTTTGCAAATTCCTATTTTTTATTATACCAAACCTTCAAGAGGGTTAAGTTGTTTTGACTATCTAGAGTCAGAGAATGGATCCTGTATATTATACTTCTATTATTGTTTTCATTCGTTTTGATGGATCCCGTTGCTTCTCTTTGCTGTTCAGAAATTCCTTTTCTGTGCTCTGAAACTGTACTTGACAGAGGTTGGTGGAGTTGATTTTCATAATGCCCCTGAAGATGTGAGGAGACTGATAAACCTGTGGGTTGAAGTCCGGTCACATGGTAAGAGCATCTTGTCTACTAGCTGTTTCTGCCTGATCAATAGTAAAATTTTGATGATAGGAAGTCCTGCCATCTTTGCTCTTGGATGGGATGCTCTAGAAACCAACAGTCAACAATCCTTCATAAGAACATAAGAGACGCTATGTTGGATCAGGCCAATGGCCCATCCAGTCCAACACTCTGTGTCCCACAGTGGCCAAAACAAAAAGCAAAAAAACAAACAAACCCAAGTGCCATCAGAAGGTTCACAAGTGGGTCTAGAAGCCCTTCCACTTTGCCTCCCCACAAGTGCCAAGGATACAGAGCATCACTGCCCCAGACAGTTCCAATAATATACTGTGGCTAATAGCCACTGATGGACCTTTGCTCCATATTTTTATCCAATCCCCTCTTGAAGCTGTCTACGCTTGTAGCCACCACCACCTCCTGTGGCACTGAATTCCACATGTTAATCACCCTTTGGGTGAAGAAGTACTTCCTTTTATCCGTTCTAACCTAACTGCTCAGCAGTTTCATTGAATGCCCTCTTGTATTGTGAGAAAGGGAGAAAAGTACTTCTTTCTCTACTTTCTCCATCCCATGCATAATCTTGTAAACTTCTATCACCCCGCAGTCAATGTTTCTCCAAGCGTTTTAACTCCAAGAGCCCCAAGCATTTTAACCTTTCTTCATAGGGAAATTGTTCCAACCCTTCAATCATTCTAGTTGCCCTTTTCTGGACTTTTCCCAGTGCTATAATATCCTTTTTGAGGTGTGGTGACCAAAATTATACACAGTATTCCAAATGAGACTGCACCATCGATTTATACAGGGGCATTATGATACTGGCTGATTTGTTTCCAATTCCCTTCCTAATAATTGCCAGCATGGCGTTGGCCTTTTTAATTACAACCACACACTGTCTTGACATGAATCATGGATCAGCCAGTGAGAAAACAAAAGCTTTTCATGGCAACAGAAACATTAGAGATTATTATTTCTATAAAAAGATCCCAAGTATAGTAAAGTGAGTTCACCCTGAATCAACCAAGAACACTTTATTGCAAGAAGAAATAGATGCAAATAGCTCAGGCACTTCACTCACTGCATGAAAACATCACTCTGGCCATGGTTAACTACGCCCCCTCGCAGGCAACAGTTACTCCTATTGGGTCACTCCAGAACCCTTCATTTGCATCTCTTTGTTACAAGTTGTTACATGCCTAGCATCCTGATTTGCCATTTCTTCCAGGCTTCAGGATCCTGGTTTGCAAGGAGTGCCTGTCTCAAACTCAGGCAACAAGCCCCCAGTACAACACAATACATAACACACTTCCCCCCCTAAGTTCAGTCTTAATGGCAGACAAAGTCTTTTTAAGTACTGGGACCACACACTCATCCGCTGAGAGCACTTAAATCCAGTGGCTGGCTCCTGTACTTCCGGTGCAGGGGGCCCGCAGGGAGGAACATAACACCAAGGAGCTTGAAAAAAATGGGAAATTAGTATGCATTTTATGTTACCACTTTCTACATTACAGCTTCTCCACTGAGCTTCTGCAAAGAGGGAGTAATGAATTGTTTGCATCAGTAATGCTTAAGTATGATATAATGGACTTTTAAAGAAGCTAAATCCGTTTCCTCGCTCTCTTTGTAAGGTGAAATCAAGGATCTTCTCCCGGAGCACAGCTTGGATTCTTTGACTCGGTTGCTGATGGTGAATGCCCTCTACTTCAGAGGAGTATGGGAAATTCAATTTAACAAAGAGCTCACAAAAGAAGCCCCATTTTACACAAACGAGGTAGGTTATGTGTGTGCTTCCTTGCTACTTCTGGGTCCGATTGTACCTATTGGTCATGTTTTGAAAGGGTGTAAAGTTCTCTTACCTCAATGATGTTTTCATGCAGGCCTCTCTCAGAAAGGGCAGCTGCTTTGAGAGCCCCTCAGCCCCACCCACCCCACAGGGTGTCTGTTGTGGGGGAGGAAGGTAAAGGAGATTGTGAGCTGCTCTGAGACTCTTCAGAGTGGAGGGCGGGATATAAATCCAATACCTTCTTCTTCTTCTTCTTCTTCAAAACAGGGAAGTGGTCCCAAGAGCAAGCTTAGATAAGTTTCTCATTACTCTGAACATTTGCCCTTTCTTCCCTTGCAGAAAACCTCTCATACTGTGCCCCTGATGCACACCAGGGGTACCTACAGCACAGGGACAATTCACCTAAGCAACATCGAGGTGCAAATTCTGGAGATCCCTTACAAAAACCGCGAGATGAGCATGTTCATACTGCTACCCAAAGATGAAAGTCCTGAATCCCTTCTACAGGTGAGTTCCAAATAATACCCGTGGCGTTTGTCTCTGTGATTCCTGTAAAAGCTTCGCTATCCATATCTGGCCGTTATCTAATAATGGTGGTTGCAGAGGCCATATCAATTATCATTTTATTAACGTAGACACAGCCATCATAAAGTCACGCGGGCTGCTTACAGATGGGCAGCTCTGGGCGGCATCAAGGTGACCTGGAAATGAGCCACCCGGAAAAGGAGCACCTGGGAGCGTCCTGATGGCTTGCAGAAGAGGGACAGACCATGGGCACCCCAGGCCCAGGGAGCATCCAGAACACTCATGCGCCCCATCCGCGGCTCCCCAGGTGCTTTCCTCATGCCAGTTTGGTGTAATGGTTAAGTGTGCGGACTCTTATCTGGGAGAACCGGGTTTGATTCCCCACTCCCCCACTTGCACCTGCTGAAATGGCCTTGGGTCAGCCATAGTTCTGGCAGAGGTTGTCCTTGAAAGGGCAGCTGCTGTGAGACTCCTCTCAGCCCCACCCTCTTCACAGGGTGTCTGTTGTGGGGGAGGAAGACAAAGGGGACTGCGAGCCACTCTGAGCCTCTGAGATTCAGAGTGGAGGGTGGGATATAAATCCAATATCTTCTTCTTCTTCCCAGCCATCTAGACTAGGGCTATAGCCAGGATTTCATGTTTGGTGGAGCCCACGTGGGGGGCCCTGGGCTTTCAGCGCTATAAGCTGCCTTGAGTTCCACCAGCTAACCCCCCCCCTCCCCTTTTGCTCTGCACACTGTGTTAGGGAAAGGGAGAGGGGAAAAGCAAAAAACCCAGCAGCAATGCTACTCCTTGTCCAGAGTGGCAGTGAGCAAAGGTGACAGATTGGGGCCCCTTCAATGGAGGAGCCATGAAGTTGGAAGGAGGGGTTGAAAGGATGGGCCTGACCTCCCCCGGGCCCCACTGTAGCTACAGGCCTAATCCAGACAGCCAGGGAGGTGCCTTGGAGGTGCCCCAATGAAAAGGCACCACTTTGAAAGGGGTGCCTTTTATAGCCGGCTCCCAGTAAGTCAAGGACAGCTCACAGGCGGGGCGGGGATGGCAGGCATATGTGCGCAGGTAGACATGTTTTTTGGGGGGCGCTAGCCTGCCATCCCCTGAGCGGCTTAAACTGCCCATCTTTAGGCAGCCCTTAAGGAGGTCTCTAGAGAAGCAGCATATCATTTTTCTAAATAAATAGAAATGATTTCAGAATCTTGGCACTTCTTTAATAGAAATTCTTTTTTTATCCATCTTTATACTTTATTACAAGAGCCCTGTGGCGCAGATTGTTAAGGCTGCAATACTGCAGTCCTAAGCTCTGCTCATGACCTGAGTTCGATCCCCAGCGGAAGCTGGGTTTTCAGGTAGCTGGCTCGAGGTTGACTCAGCCTTCTATCCTTCCGAGGTCGGTAAAATGAGTACCGAGCTTGCTGGGGGGAAAGTGTAGATGACTGGGGAAGGCAATGGCAAACCACCCTGTAAAAAAAGTCTGCCGTGAAAACGTTGTGAAAGCAACGTCACCCCAGAGTCGGAAACGATTGGTGCTTGCACAGGGGACCTTCCCTTTAATAGTTTATTAAATTAAACCTTAATTACAAAAGAATCTTTACCAATTAAAAAAAACCCCTCATAAATACATAAAACAGAGATCGGAGGTAGTTTTAAGACAATCACATTTAAATTTTCAAGTTCATTTCAATTTGAACCCATTTCCTTCATTTACATACTAGTTTATTTCCAGAAACCTGTATCCATTTGTATAGCCTATCCCATTTGTCTCTTGCCACTTGCTTCCATTTCCCATTTAACAGGACGGACAAAATATCTAATTCTGCTGCATTTAAGATTTCCCCCTCAATAATTCCTCCAAATTTGGCATTTTCTCCTGTCTCCAACTTTTTGTATATAAAACCCTTATTGCTGTAACTACATGTATCACTAAAAAAATGAGAGCCAGTTTGATGTAGTGGTTAAGTGTGCGGACTCTTATCTGGGAGAACCGGGTTTGATTCCCCACTCCTCCACTTGCAGCTGCTGGAATGGCCTTGGGTCAGCCATAGCTCTGTCAGAGGTTGTCCTTGGAAGGGCAGCTGCTGGGAGAGCCCTCTCCAGCCCCACCCACCTCACAGGGTGTCTGTTGTGGGGGGAGAAGATATAGGAGATTGTAAGCTGCTCTGAGTCTCTGATTCAGAGAGAAGGGCGGGATATAAATCTGCAGTCAGTCAGTCAGTCAGTCAATGGACATTTTCTTTATTCAAGTCCTACTGCACCATACTTAAAAGATGGTTTATATTATAAAAATTTCTGCTTCCGCTTTCAATATTCCTTGAAGTATCTCATGGGCTTTAACCCAATATATCTTGGCTTTTTTACATAACCACCAGATAGAAATGATATGGTTACCACTCCTGTTTGTTCATTTAGCTGGAAGATGCAATAGTCCACGCTAAACTGCTTGACTGGTCCCACGATTTGAAGCCTGAAGATGTGGAGGTGGCGATTCCCAAATTCAGCATCGAGAAGACGGCTGAGGCAGACAAGTACTTAAATCTGTCACAAATCAGCGATTCGGAAAACTCTGATTTCTCTGGGGCGACAACCGTCCGCGGGGTGGCTGTGTCTCAGCTGGTCCACGATACTTTCTTTGAGGTTGCTGAAGAGGGTGGTGATGAACCTGCAGCAAAGGAAGGCCAGGCCTCTAAGCGTCAACATCACGATCCTGTGCATTTTGTGGCTGACCATCCTTTCCTTTTCTATGTTCTTCACAAAAATACCCAAAGCATTGTTCTCTTTGGTAGATTTTGTAAACCAGAGTGAAAGGTTGATTCTATTCTAGCCACTTAAAAGCAAAGGAAAATGACTATGGAAAAGGGGTTTAAAATAAATCCCTTTGCATTTCTCCCTCTTTGCCTCAAACTCATTTGATTGATTTGGGCAAAGAAAACTTTTATGTGGTGAGGGGTCTAATTTGCGCTTTTTGTTGTCCAGCCTTCTCTCACAATTATGCTTCAGGTCAGCTTTTTAAAAAAGAATAGCTATCTTCCTGATCTCTGACTATTATCTAATGAAACAATGAAAATGCTTGAGTCAGACATCTGAAGGGAAAAGTCAACATGAAGCCCATCTCTGTTCTGTTCTGAGAATCAGGAAAATGGTACCATCTCTGGAATTTGCTCTTCAGGTTGTTCCAGGATAGGCCTGCCCAGGCCTTTTTTTGCAGCAGGAACTCCTTTGCATATTAGGCCACACACCCCTGATGTAGCCAATCCTCCAAGACCTTACAGGGCTCTTCTTACAGGGCCTACTGTAAGCTCTTGGAGGATTGGCTACATCAGGGGGGAGTAGCCTAATATGCAAAAGAGTTCCTGCTAAAAAAAAAAGTGCAGAAAAGGGCAACTGGAATGATTAAAGGTTTGGAACACTTTCCCTATGAAGAAAGGTTAAAATGCTTGGGGCTCTTTAGCTTGAAGAAACGTTAACTGCAGGGTGACATGATAGAGGTTTACAAGATTATGCATGGGATGGAGAAAGTAGAGAAAAAAGTACTTTTCTCCATTTCTCACAATACAAGAGGGCATTCAATGAAATTGCTGAGCAGTCAGGATAAAAGGAAGTACTTCTTCACCCAAAGGGTGATTAACATGTGGAATTCACTGCCACAGGAGGTGGTGGCAGCTACAAGCATAGCCAGCTTTAAGAGGGAATTGGATAAAAATATGGAGCAGAGGTCCATCAGTGACTATTAGCCACAGTATATATATATGTATGTTTGTGTGTATACACACACACATATATTGGCCACTATGTGACACAGAGTGTTGGACTGGATGGGCCATTGGCCTGATCCAACATGGCTTCTCTCATGTTCTTATGTGACAGAGTGTTGGACTGGATGGGCCATTGGCCTGATCCAACATGGCTTCTCTTATGTTCTTATGTTCAAAAAAGCCCTGGGCCTGCCTAGCTGCAACGAATTTGTATGGGGTCACCTAAAGTCAGCTTTGAGGGTAGCCTCTTACTTTTTACGCTGTTCCTTTTTGAAAAAAGCAGAAGTGGACAGTTAAAACTGTTCTACATTCTTTTGTGAGACTATAGCTTTTCTCTTCAATATATCAAGCTTCTTTCTTTCTGGCTTGAACTGTTAACCGCAGAAGTCCTCAATAAACAAAGCATATGACAAAATTGTGATTCTTAGTCTTTATTATTACACAAGCTCCATTGGAGTTGCAGGGGCATATCAGTGCATGTGCCCCCAACCAATGTTCCCTCTAAGCTGCAGAGTCTTGTGAGCAAAAATTCTACTCTGTGAGCTCCTGGCATTAAAGTTGTGAGCTGCTGCATAAATTATTGTGCTCTGAGGTCATCCTTCCTGAGCTAAGACAAAAATCTTTGAGCCGGAGGCTAAAAATCTGTGAGCTAGCTCACGCTAACTCAGCTTAGAGGGAACATTGGACCCCACACCTCTGTGCCCCCAACCTGTGGTGCCTTAAGCGTTCCAGAAAAATACCTATGTTGGGGGTACATACAATGAAATCCATAGGACTGCACTGCCATTAGAATATCCCAGTCTAGGATTGTGGATGCTGAATGGCAGGGAACAGATTGAAGAGCCTCTGAATTGCATTAAACCCCCGTGTTCTGCTCTAATGATGAACCACCACAAACACTTGAAAGTTCCTGAAAGCTGATGACAGCAGGCTGCCACCAACTTTGTTTAATGATGCAGGAACCCGCTCAAATTAGCCATGAAGTCGAGTCTGTGAGCCTCTTCATGCCCATCCCTACACACATGCGATCCATCGCTAGGAACAGAATGGGCAGTCCAGCCCTGTCCACTGAAGGGATGGGCATCTGAGTTCCTGCCCTGTCCCGCGGAAGGGATGAGCATCCTTGCTTTACTGACCTTAAGGACCTTAATGCACCCGGGGTTCTAAACGTCTCAAGGGACTGGCCTTCGGGATTCCATCGGCTCAAACTTTCGCTCCCCTCCCCCTAGCTGCCCGCTACATGACCCCTCCCCCAGCCGCTCCTGCTAGCCGACTGCTGCCAGCTTCTGCCAGCCAACCTCATCAGGAGCTTTGGGCCATGGCATCCCGCCAGGCTCCAAGAAGCCAGGTACCCCCTGCTTACACTGCAAGCCCTCCCGCTTTCGCGGAAGAACTTGCCTGCCAGAGCCTCTCCAGTTCATCCGCACATCTTTGGACCAGCTCTCCTCCTCTCTCCTTGGCCCTTTCCTGCCAACTTGCTCAGTCTGGTACAGAAACAAAGAGGAGGACTTCAAGGCCGCTCTGAGAACTCAGGGCCCTTTCTCCCTCAGCCCACTGGCTGATTCTTATGCCTTCATTCCCACACCCTGGAAGAGTAGAATGGCAAGATAGGGCAAAATCTCCATTTCAGCCATTTGAGGGTTAACGTATAGGTTTGACTTCCAGCACAGACTTGACCTGGAAGTCCAACCCACCTCAGAGGCAATCCTGTGCTTTAGTTGGTGTGTTTGATGAGTGGTTGGGGTGGTTTTAACTTATCAGGATCTGGGCTGGGTAGAGAGAGAGAGTTTCTTCCTCTTAGGCATTCAGAAAAGAGGTAACTTGCCTTTTAGCCTCTCCTGCCTGCCTGCCTATCAGCTTGTATGCGTGTCTCTTGTGGCAGCCGCTGCCCATCTTTTTCTTAGGCTTATGGTAAAGGAAATATGTGGCTTTTAGAGGCTTTGTTATTTTATTAGAAGAATCATCCCCTATATTCCCGCTTCCTTAGGGTAGTAGATAAGGCTTGGCATGCCCACCAAATCCAACCCCAAAACGGTTCCCTGGGAGCGGGGTGTGAGTGAGGGGGGGAGAGGAGAGATCCATTCTCATTAGAATGCCAGAGTTTCCCTCCAATGTCTTCAATTCTAGTCTGACCGGATTCTGAATCCAAGGGCCAGGGTTTCAAAGGAACTAATTGCTAAAGAACTAAGGAATCCCAAAACTATCTTTGGAATTGATCCCCAAATCTAGCCCAATTGGAGGACAGAGGAAAGGGAAGGGCAAGAATTTTCTCACCTGCCTGAAGCATTGTGACTCTCTCAGTGGCTTGCAGGCGCACCTCACCCCAACTCCACCCTGGGAGGCAAACTTGCAAGGCAAACACTGGGTAAGCAGAGACAGCTCCTGAGCTTCCCTCCGCTGACAGCCTCCAGGCTCCTCCACTGCCTTTGGTCGGACAACATCAACTGGCGGATGTCAGCCCACATCCACCTGCTTGGATCCATGAACCTCCACTAGTTCCTGATTCAGCCCATCTCATTCACACACACATTCACTCCTCCATTCAGCCCACCCCCTACAGATGGGCATGAACCAGGAATACGTGGCCCTGTTTGTGGCTGAGCTTGGAACTCAACCACAAATTGAATGGTCTGATGGAAGCAGAAGGCAGGGTTTTAATACAGGAAGGAGAGGGGTGGAGGGGAAGGAGGTGGAACAGAAAAAGGAGAGGAGAAGGAGGATCAGGTGGTGAATTAGTAAGATGAGAAGAAGAGGATCCAGAGGCGGAAAAGGAGAAGGAGGAAGAGCAAGAAGAGGAGGAGAAGGAGAAGGAGGAGAGCAGAAAGAGGAGCGGGTGGTGAATCAGGAAGACGAGGAGTAGAAGAGGACCTGGAGGTGAAGAAGGAGGAGAAAGAGAAGGAGCAAGAGGAGGAGGAGAAAAGAAGTAGTAGGAGGAGAAAGATGAGGAGGAGAGGAGAAGGAGGAGCAGGGGATGAATTAGGAAGTCGAGGAGGGGAAGAGGAGCTGGAGGCGAAGACGGAGGAGAATGGGAAGGAGCAAGAGGAGGAGGAGAAAGAGGAGAAGGAGAAAGATGAGGAGGAGAGGACAAGGAGGAGCAGGGGGTGAATTAGGTACATGAGGAGAAGAGGAACTGGAGGAAGAGAAGGAGAAAGAGAGGAGGAGGAGGAGGAGGAGAAGTTGGAGAAGTAAAGGGAGGACAAGGAGAAGGAGATTGGATTCATACCCCATCCTTCACTCCCCAAAGGAGTCGCCGAGCGGCTGACAATCTCCTTCTCCTCCCCACAGCAGACACCCTGTGAGGTAGATGGAGCTGAGAGAGCTCTAACAGAAACTGCTCTTGAGAGGAACAGCTCTGCAGGAACTTGTGACTGACTCAAGATCACAGCAGCAGGTGCAAAAAACCTAAATGCATGACAAGATCATATAAAATGTTAACCAGTATACATATAAGCCACAAAATCTTAATATGGAGCTAAAAAGTTAAAACATACCTTTTTACAACATTTCCATACCCTGGGCAAAAAACGCCATTCCATTACAACATTGAAAGGCACAATGTAACGAGCTACAGCAGTGTCCCAAACAAAAACTTACAAATCACCAGAAACCATATAAATGCACAGATTCAATTGATTACAGAAAGCATGTTAGGACCCAATCATTATTTAACCCGTGCGGAGTTAAAGTTCTTAATTTAAAAATTATCCGCATTTCTTGTTAAAGAAGCCACCTATTGCTGTCCACCTCGCCCTGCAACCTGACTGGAAATTTAAGCAGCATACAAAAGTGCATAGAATCAGGTTCATGTTTAAATTTGAGGAAATGCTCCACCAAAGGAACATCTAACATGAGATTTTTCACTCTTGATTTGTGCTCCAATATGCGTGTACAAACAGCACGCGTGGTGGAGCCCAAATAGATTTTTTTGCAAGGGCAGAGGAGCGCATAAATGCATCTTTGAGTAGCACAAGTCGTGGTCTCTTTCAAAAACCCCTTATAGCCAGTATCAGGATGAACGAACTCAGACGTTTGCATAGATAAGCCACATGCTAAGCACAGCAGGCGCCGCATTTAAAGTGCCCACCCGTCTTCCCCACACTTTGTGTAGATTGTGCAAGGTCTGCTCTCACCAGGAATTCCTTTCCTGTTCAAAATCCTGGTTTGTAGGGCTAGTTTGCCCTACAGTCAGACGGTGAGGGCCAAACGAAATTCAACTATGACCCAAGATTTTGAATAGGAAAGGAATAATATCTGCCAGCAGTTTAAATTTTGTGGTTATCCTAGTAGAATTTTGACGAAAGCGGTCTCTAAGATCAATCATGAACAAAGAGCTACTTTGTTCAATAACTCCCGACGATCACGGGAGAAAAATTCGGGAAACATAGTGGTGTGCACTTAGCAATTCTCCCCGCTAACACAATCTGTCCACAATATAATTAAAAAAAAATTGGTTTCTTGTAAAGGATTTGCCGGGTTGCCATGAGACACCACAAATAGCCTTCAGAAGAACTAGAAACTGGTGAATTCCCTGACACCACCATTGTTTCACACAGAACTTTTTTGTAGGGAAAGCCAAGTAGGAACTCGTTTGTATATTAGGCCACACCCCCTGATACCACCATTGTTTCACACAGGGCTTTTTTGTAGGAAAAGCCCAGCAGGAACTCATTTGCATATTAGGCCATACCCTGACATCACTATTGCTTCACACAGGGATTTTTAGGACAAGCCCAGCAGGGACTCATTTGCATATTAGCCCACACCCCCTGACGCCAAGCCAGCTGGAACTGTGTTCCTGCTCAAAAGAAGCCCCTCTTATCTTTATCCTCACAACCACCTTGCAAGGTTGGTTAGGCTGAAACGAGAGTGACTGGGCCAAGGTCATCTGGCCAGCTTCAAAGGTCAAGCAGGGTCAGAGAGGAGGGCAGAGTGTCTCCTCACAAGGGACCCGTTACATCAAGTTAGAGGTAGTGCGTGTGAGCCTCTATCCCAGGGGTGGCTAGACTGTGGTCTGGGAGCCACATGTGGCTCTTTCACACATATTGTGTGGTTCTCAAAGCCCCCACTGCCCCATCGGCCAGCTTGGAGAAGGCATTCCTCTCTTTAAACCACTCCTTCATGACAAGCCATCCGGCAGCTTGGAGAATGCATTTAAAGTGAATGTTGCTTTGTTTCCACCTCCACCTACCTTCCTTCCTTCCTTCCTTCCTTCCTTCCTTCCTTCCTTCCTTCCTTCCTTCCTTCCTTCCTTCCTTCCTTCCTTCCTTCCTTCCTTCCTTCCTTCCCTCCCTCCCTCCCCTCAAACATCTGACGTTTATGTCTTGCGGCTCTCAGACATCTGCTGTTCATGTCTTGCGGCTGTGAAACATCTGCCATTTATTCTATGTGGCTCTTCTGTTAAGCAAGTTTGGCCACCCCTGCTCTATCCTGACTTCCGCCTCCCTTAGCTGGACCTTTACCCTGCCCTGGGGCTGGGTTGGGAAGTTCCTGGAAATTTGGGGGTGGAGCCTGGGGAGGGAGCTCAGCAGATATGTGATGCTGCAACAGGGCCCACCCTCCAAAGCAGCCAGTTCCTCCAGGGGAACTGATCGATCTCGACTGGAGATAAGTTGTTATTCCAGTAGATTTCCAGGCCCCACCTGGAGACTTTGGCAACAAAGGTGAGGCTCGTGGGTCGAAAGGACAGGAGAGAAAGCAGCACTTCTGTGTAAAATGTCTACAAACGATTTCTTAAAGATATACACACTTGCAATGATTGGACGGCTTAGAATAATTATTTCTATCACAGAGCCATCTGCACTTCATACACAACAAACCGGGAACGACAGGAAAGGGACAATTCACAACCAATTTTAACACGTAAGTCTTTCTCTTCTTTTCAGTGAACGTCCACAATCCCTGCAGGCTATACAAAAGGCGAGGTGGACTCAAAAACGTGGCTTGCAAAGCTTGGAACCACTTTGGGAACAGTAAGAGTTTGAAGCATTGGATCGCCTTGTCTCGAATGGAAGCTTAGATAAAGCTCTGACGAAACGGAGATCAGACTATTCCAGGAGCACTCGTTTAGCTATGGCTTAGAACCTTGGAAATATCACCGCACATCAGAGAATCTGCCTTCGGTCTGAAGTGCGTTTGCCAGCCACGTTCTTCAGTCTGTCTTTCCTCGAGAGTTTAAAATGGCATGTCTAAGTTTAGATGTATCTTTTTGTTTAACTTGGTGGTTAAGCTTAAACTTAATATATTATGTTTCAAAGTCAATACTGTAATCAACTAGCATAATATATTAATCTATGTAGTAACATAATCTATGTAGTAACAGGTTTCTCTAAATTGAGGCTATATCCACAAATTGTAGAACAAAGTAGGGGTCAAGTGGTACCTTTAAGACCAACAAAGTTTTATTCAGAACATAAGCTTTCGTATGCAGACATACTTCTTCAGATGAAGAAGTACAGTGGGCTGAAATACATGCAGTTGGTGGGTTACGAGTGCAAACTGATACAAAGCAAAAGTTCAATGAACCATTATTATAGTCTAGGCAGAAATAAAACACTGTCGTGCTACAAGTGCTTATTTAACACTTCTGCTAAAGAGCTATAAACAATTATGTTGTGACAATCAAATATTAATTTGTAATTGAGTGATGAAATAAGAGGAAAAGTTTAGATGATCAAGTGAAGCAAACCCCTAACTACATCAAAGACCCACCTAGACTTATCATAATTAACAGACATGTTCTACGAAAAGGTTATACTGAACACATATTGCAGAGCAAAGGAAATAGAAAAGACTGTGCCTCATGTTTTTATAGTCACTTTTCCTTGTACGTACGCTTCTGCGACTCTTTAGTCAGCTTCATTGCGGTTTGTTCTTCTGGAGTTAAATGCCGATTTTTTTCCAAGAGGTTTTTCCCCATCTGCAGCATGATTATGAAGAAGACTGCAGATTTATACCTTGCCCTTCTCTCTGAATCAGAGATTCAGAACGGCTTACAATCTCCTATATCTTCTCCCCCCACGACAGACAACCTGTGAGGTGGGTGGGGCTGGAGAGGGCTCTCACAGCAGCTGCACTTTCAAGGACAACTCCTACAAGAGCTATGACTAACCCAAGGCCATTCCAGCAGGTGCAAGTGGAGGAGTGGGGAATCAAACCTGGTTCTTGCAGATAAGAGTCCACACACTTAACCACTACACCAAACTGGCTCTCTGATGTTGAAGTATTATGCTTGATGATGAGTTCCAACAAAATTGAACACTGACTTCCTCTTTTCTAAGGCTTCTGCAGACAAGTCAACTCATTTCTCATTATATAAAAGTGATCTTTTTGCCCTAGCTTCATGGAGGTCCTTATCTCTTGATTGAGGGTAACTAAATTGTATCAGAAGAAGAAGAAGAAGATATTGGATTTATATCCCGCCCTCCACTCCAAAGAGTCTCAGAGCGGCTCACAATCTCCTTTACCTTCCTCCCCCACAACAAACACCCTGTGAGGTGGGCAGGGCTGGAGAGGGCTCTCACAGCAGCTGCCCTTTCAAGGACAACCTCTGCCAGAGCTATGGCTGACCCAAGGCCATGCTAGCAGGTGCAAGTGTAGGAGTGGGGAATCAAACCCGGTTCTCCCAGATAAGAGTCCGCACACTTAACCACCACACCAAGCTGGCTGGTATCAGTATGTTGCGCGGGTGATTTGGGCAGGCTGATGCTGGAGGTCCCAACTGATAGGCATTGGTTATTGCAGGTGCAACACTGTCTTCTAAATTTAAGGCTCTGGCTAGCCAGGTTGAAATAAATGTTGCTTCCCGACCACGTAACTTCTGAATTGTAATTGGTGACATGACAAGTTCGTCTGTTTTCAGCAGTGCCGTATTAAACCATGTGGAGGCCCCTAAGCAGTCAAAATCTCGGGCGGAGGGGGGGGGGCTTGCAAATTATCTCAGAGTCAGAGCACCTGCCCACCACTGCACCTGCAGGCACCTTCCCAAAAGCCCCTTTAGCAAAGCTGCAGGGGAGAGGCAGAGAGAGGCAAACTTGGCGATGACACCATCAGCAGCAGCGCCAGGCAAATCAGGCAAAGAGCGGCTCAGTTGCTGGCTTTTTGGGCAGGCTGGGAGGGCTGCAAGCAGGGGGGAAATTGGGGGGGGGGAAGCCAGCCCAGAACCCCTAAAGGTGTGGGGGCCCATAGGCCAGTGCCTACTTGGCGTAATTGTTAATACGACCCTGTTTCAAGGACCAAAATTTTGTCTTGCATAATGGCTTTCTTTATTGGAGGATGTTTCCAGACCCAAGGTAGACTTCAGAAAGTCTCAGGCAAGGTCCAGAAATGGTTCGTCCTCCACTTACAGCTGCCGGAATGGCCTTGGGTCAGCCAGAGCTCTCGCAGTGTTGTCTTGAAAGGGCAACTTCTGAGAGAGCTCTCTCAGTCCCACCTACTTCTGCGTCTCTTTAGTCAGCTTAATTGCAGTTTGTTCTTCTTCCGGAGTTAAATGCAGATTTTTTCCAAGAGGTTTTTCCCCATCTGCAGCATGATTATGAAGAAGACTGCAGATTTATACCTCGCCCTTCTCTCTGAATCAGAGATTCAGAACGGCTTACAATCTCCTTTTGTCAGGTTGGTGGTGGACTCGTGGGCTTGACGTTTCCTTTGGGGGAAGGGGGGGAGACAACAACATCCTAGGTTTATAACTGAGTTGTAAAAAGAATGTGTTCTATTAGGACTTTTTTGTAGCAGGAACTCCTTTGCATATTAGGCCACACACCCCTGATGTTGCCAATCCTCCAAGAGCTTACAGAGCTCTTAGTACAGGGCCTCCTGTAAGCTCCAGGAGGATTGGCTACATCAGGGGGGCATGGCCTAATATGCAAAGGAGTTCCTGCTACAAAAAAAGCCCTGTGCTCTATTATTTAAGGGTTGCGAACTGTCCCCACAAAGAGTATGCTCTGGGTTTTATTGTGCCTTATGCAAAAAAGGAATGGCCGATTAGCTATAAACACTTGTCTTGCACTGGTAGGGCTTGCCACTACACCCGTAGCCGCTGCAGCCTCTGTACCTTCCTCATTTACTTCTATGTAAGCTTTATGAACTACAGCACTAACAAAAAGATCCCGACTTTCAGACATGCCAGTTAAATCGGCCTTTCCTCTAGTAAAAACATCCTTCATTCCTAAAGCTTGTAAAGTGGCAGAGAGTCCATATTCTTCTTCGAGCTTCCACTTTGGTAGATAAACATCCAGCTCTTGCTTCCTCATGTTTGATGGACAGGTCCATTCTTTAAATTTTGCATAGGTGAGCTCTTCCTGAAGCTGTCCAGTAAAAACAAAGCAACATACAATAAATACAAGTAACTTAAACTGCGGGAAAGCGGGGAAGCCATGTTGGATCAGGCTAATGGCCCATTGAGTCCAACACTCTGTGTCACACAGTGGCCAAAAAAACCCCAAGTGCCTCCAGGAGGTCCATCAGTGGGGCTAGAAGCCCTTCCACTGTGCCCCCCCCCAAGCACCAAGAATACAGAGCATCACTGCCCCGGACAGAGATTTCCAACAATACCCTGTGGCTGGTAGCCACTGATGGACCTCTGCTCCATATGCTTATCCAACCCCCTCTTGAAGCTGTCTATTCTTGCAGTCTCCACCACCTCCTGTGGCAGTGAATTCCACGTGTTAATCACCCTTTGGGTGAAGAAATACTTCCTTTTATCAGTTCTAACCCGACTGCTTAGTAATTTCATTGAATGTCCACGAGTTCTCACATTGTCAGAACGGGAGAAAAGTACTTTTTTTCTCTACCTTTTCTATCCCATGCATAATCTTGTAACCCTCTTGAAAAATGCTTTGATAAACTCCTCAATTGGTTTGTCAAAACCAGTTTATTTTTGTCAAGGCAGGCCTCATTTTGGGCAGGAGCTGAACTCCAGAACCTCTAAATGTTATTGTGCTCTTTCTTTCTTACCCCTCCCCCCTAAATACTTGCTTCTGGGCTCCATTGTTCAACCCACCCTGTAAGAATTTTGCTAAACTCTAAGATCTGATAAACTTTCTAATATTTTCCCCCACAAAAAAAAAATGGGGAAATACCCAGGATTTGTTTTGTAGCAGGAACTGCTTTACATATTAGGCTACACCCCCCCTGATGTAGCCAATCCTCCTGGAGCTTACGAACTGTTCCCACAACGAGTAAGCTCTGGGTTTTATTGTGCCTAATTCCTGACTTAACCCAGTATCACCACCAACCTAGGTACAGGTCCTCTGTCTTCATTGGATTTAGTTTCAACCATCCAGCTACTGCCTCCAAACTAAGGCCTGGTCAAATTACCTGGGGCAGAGTCTGGACAGCCATCCATTAACAGATAGAGCTGGGTGTCATCTGCATATTGGTGACACTCCAGCCAAACACCCCCCCCCCCGACCAACTGGGCAAGGGGGCGTGAATGACGAGAGAATCGTCCCCTGTGACACTCTGCATTTAAGAAGAAGAAGAAGAAGAAGATATTGGATTTATATCCCGCCCTCCACTCCAAAGAGTCTCAGAGCGGCTCACAATCTCCTTTCCCTTCCTCCCCCACAACAGACACTCTGTGAGGTGGGTGGGGCTGAGAGGGCTCTCCCAGCAGCTACCCTTTCAAGGACAACCTCTGCCAGAGCGATGGCTGACCCAAGGCCATGCTAGCAGATGCAAGTGGAGGAGTGGGGAATCAAACCTGGTTCTCACGGATAAGCGTCCACACACTTAACCACTACACCAAACTGGCTCTCAATTGGCTATTTAAGTGGGAATTGCGGGGACACTCCCACACCAAGTGTCACATTCTGTCCCCAATTGAGGAGAAAGCAGGGAGACCATTGTAAGGCAGACCCCCAAACTCCTGTCTTGGCAAGGTGGTGGGTCAGGAAAGCATAATCACCCACGTTGAACTCTGCTGTTAGATCTAAGAGTAGCAGCAGCGCTGCACCTCCCTGACACAGGCATCTCTGGAGGTCATCTGAAATTGTATGACCCGAAATGCAATTCTAGCACTATTGCCCTTTTGGGGGGGGGGGGACGCGGAATCAGCGTTCATTCAGACATCAAATCACATTACCTGGTTCAGACCTCCTTTGCCAAGTGGTAGCAAAATGAGCATACTTAGATCACACTGGTCATAGGGAAGTTCAAGCACGTCAATTGGGGGGTTTTGTATTTCATTCCAATTATAAACATCTTTCTGACTCATCATCTGCACATTTTTGCTCTGATTCTGAAATAAATAAAACAATAGCAACGTCACGGGTGGTGCTACCAAGAAAAAGTGGAGGGGCTGGCTACATGCCAAACTACGAGCAAATGGTCCATTGTAATCATTTGACCCTCTACAGGGCTATTTTTTGTGAAAGGAACCTGTTTGCATATTAGGCCACATCCCTCTTATGCAGGGGTGGGATTCTAGCAGGAGCTCCTTTGCATATTAGGCCACACACCCCTGATGTAGCCAATCCTCCTGGAGCTTACAGGGCTCTTTTATGTAAGCTCTTGGAGGACTGGCTAGCTACATCAGGGGTTTGTGGCCTAATATGCAAAGGAGCTCCTGCTAGAATTCCACCTCTGCTCTTATGCAGCCAATCCTCCATGAGCTTACAGGCCTCTTATTACAGGGCCTACTGTAAGCTCTTGGAGGATTGGCTGCATCAGGGGTGTGTGGCCTAATATGCAAAGGAGTTCCTGCTCCAAAAAAAGCCCTGGCCCTCTAACTAAGACTCCAAACTAGAGATGTGAAGCTGGCCTGTCTCCTTCATTGCCCGAATAGCTTTTTCTACCTTGCTTGCACTAAGTACACAATTCATTGATCTTAAAATGCCCCAATGTGATCAAACAATTGGCTTAAGAGTCCATTACTAGTTTGGAGCTCTATGTGAACAGTGAGCTAGGCACTGGCCACTACCACAAATTTTCTCCCCACCGAAACCGGTCACCCATAGATGCCACAAGTGAACCATTGATGACCCTGAAGTGGGGGGAGGGGGGAGGTCCTCCAAATCAGGGTATCCCCTGCATCCCCTGGGGATTGGCAGTCCTCTGTTAGGAAGATACATTAGAGGGAGATATTTTGCATTCCTCAGAGCCACGAATATACCACATTGACAGAAGAGAGAAAATTTATACAGCCAGAGAGTCACAGAGTACATCTTAAAACCCCACCAATTGAGGCTGTAGCAATACTACTTTAATAGCAAAACTGGGCTCCTGTGTTAAGACAACAATACTCGGCTATACAGAACACAGGAAAATACACTCCTCGATCAAGTAAATGTCTTATATCACTAGTAAGATTAATATACGCTATGCAATTTAATACAGCTTGCCAGATTTTCAAAATGTAGGTCGGCTTGACCACTCTTGTAACTCTGGAAGGCTTTACCACTCTGTGTAAAATTATTGGTGAGGAAGAAATCCCAGTCCTTGAACAAGACCTTATTTCTGGTGGAAACGATTGTCAGGCAAGGGACCTCAAGAGGAAGCGACGCCAGCGTTTTTCTAAGAGTTTCATTGTCTTCCAGAGTTTTTTTGTCTGGTTAAATGATTTTCTGACGATTCTGTTTTAAGGACTTTTGTTTGTAGAGTGGATTTGTCTAAGGAGATGTGGACTGAGACGCTTACCAGTACTTTGTTACTGTTGGAGACCAACTTACCAGCAGTGTTCCCTCTAAGCTGAGTTAGCGTGAGCTAGCTCACAGATTTTTAGCCTCCAGCCCACACATTTTTGTCTTAGCTCAGGAAGGATGACCCCAGAGCACAATAATTTATGCAGGTGCTCACAGCTTTAATGCCAGTAGCTCACAATTTTAATACCAGTAGCTCACAAAGTAGAATTTTTGTTCACAAGACTCTGCAGCTTAGAAGGAAAATTGCCTTGTTATTGTTGGAGACATATGATTTGAGTACTTTAATACTGTTGGAGGTATATGTGAAGATATATGCATAAAGCATTTTAAATAGTTTTGTATTCAATTGGATATCATATATTAATTTTACTAGTGATATAAGACATTTACTTGATTGAGGAGTATGTTTTCCTGTGTTCTCTATAGCAATACTACTTTAAAACACATCTTTCCCCAGCAGCTCTATAGCTCAGTAGGGCACTCAACAGTGGTGGAGGGATACGTCTTTTTCCACATGTTTTTAGACATCTTGTACCTGGCTTATCCAAAAAGGTGCTTCCTTTGTATCATTTTTTGCAAATTCTTTTTTCCACTTTCCTTTAAAATATAAGGCATTCACCAGGACCAAAGCGGTTGATTCATCAATTGAGTCAGGAGGAAAAAGATTCTTGATTTTACCTTTAAGGAAATGAATTCAAGGAAAATATATTGTTGTAGGCAAGTAAATATTTTAATGATTCACTCATTTCTCTAAGCAAATGTTAATCACTATTAATGAGAATCTATAAAATGTCCAGATTAATCCAAAATAAATTGAAAACTGCAACAAAATATAAATTTATCCCTTTGCTCTTTCATGAATTGAAGGAATTCACTGCCAGGAACTGAAAGTAAGAACTCAACATGAGAACTGAAAATAAGAACTCAACATAAGAACATAAGAGAAGCCATGTTGGATCAGGCCAATGGCCCATCCAGTCCAACATTCTGTATCACACAATGGCCAAAAAACCCAAGTGCCATCAGGAGGTCCACCAGTGGGGCCAGGACACTAGAAGCCCTCCCACTGTGCCCCCCCCTCAAGCACTAAGAATACAGAGCATCACTGCCCCAAACAAAGAGTTCCAACAATAAAAAGGTAAAGGTAGTCCCTCGTGCAAGCACCAGTCGTTTCTGACTCTGGGATGCGTTGCTTTCACAATGTTTTCACTGCAGCTAATAGCCACTGATGGACCTCAGCTCCATATGTTGATCCAATCCCTTCTTGAAGCTGTCTATGCTTGTAGCTGCTGCCACCTCCTGTGACAGTGAATTCCATGTGTTTATCCCTCTTAATTTAACCAGGTTAAATCTAGTGAGATAATCCACAAAATGATTCATGTTCATTCCTCTGAAGCGTCTGAATAACTGAGTCAAATTGAGGTGACCAGAGATTAAGTTCTAAAATATGGGTTCCCAACATTGAATCCAAAGCGCCATGGCGCTCCCAACACCTTTCCTGGTGCCTATCAAACATTTTTAGAAACTGGGCAGGCTTTTGCTTAGCAGGGCTTCTGATTGGCTATTGGAGATCTGAGCTAGAAGCAGCAAACAAGAAGGCAACCAGGATGAGGGGTTGGAGTGCCTTTTCTATGAGGCTGAGGAGTTTGTGAGTTTAAGTGTTAAGTGTTGGTTAAGTGTGCGGACTCTTATCTGGGAGAACTGGGTTTGATTTCCCACTCTTCCACTTGAAGCTGCTGGAATGACTTTGGGTCAGCCATAGCTCTCGCAGAGTTGTCCTTGAAAGGCTAGCTTCTGTGAAGACTCTGGTCATTTTCGCACTCACCTTCCGCCGGCGCGACCCCCCTCTTCACCGCGCAGGATCTGCGCGGATTTCGCACTAAACGCTGCGGAGCAGCCAGAAAAGCCGGAAGCTCCCGTCACAAAAGCCGCGCAAACGCCAAACTGCTTTTTGGCGGTTTCAGTTTGAGCGGCTTTTGCGCCGGGAGCTTCCGGCTTTTCTGGCTGCTCCGCAGCGTTTAGTGCGAAATCCGCGCAGATCCTGCGCGGTGAAGAGGGGAGTCGCGCCGGCGGAAGGTGAGTGCGAAAACGACCTCTGAGATTCGGAGTGGAGGGTGGGATATAAATCCAATATCATCATATTATTATTACTATGTTGTAATATATAATGAAATCATTATACAACTCACGGCCCGGTTGCTAACAGGCCATGGACCGGGACTGGCCCACGGACTGGAGGTTGGGGACCCCTGGACTAAATGGATCCTCCATATTTAGAGGCTGCAAACCTCTGAATACGAGCACAAGGATGGAATTATTACACAAAATGCATCAATTTACACAAGACTCTCTAAAGTGGATCAAACACTCCATACCATACCATAGACCTTTATTGGCATTGATATAAGGGTACAGTATACTTTAAGACCAACAATAACACTATAGAATTTAATAAAACCTTAAAAAAAACCCAGCAAAAGTTAAATGACATAAAATAGCTGTGGGCTATGCATGAGTAAAAGCCTCTCTGATTTGGATCGCAACCTGTAAAAAGCAAGCAATGTGAGTAGTTTCACTCAAAATAGTACTCATATACACTTTTATAATCTCTTCGATAGGCATAAGCACTAATTGAGTAGAAATCTCCCACATTTGACACGAAAAAGCCTTGTCCACTTCAAGTCGCGGTAACTCAACTGAACCTGTATGGAGAAGTGTCTGAAAATGTTCACATGTACTATTTTCACATGTATTTTTGCTATATTTTGTGTAGAGCCAGTTTGGTATAGTGAATAAGTGTGTGGACTCTTATCTCAGAGAACCGGGTTTGATGCCCCACTCCTCCATTTGCAGCTGCTGGAATGGCCTTGGGTTAGCCATAGCTCTTGTAGGAGTTGTCCTTGAAAGGGCAGCTGCTATAAGAGCTCTCTCAGCCCAACCCACCTCCCAGGATGTCTGTTGTGGGGGGAGAAGATATGGGAGATTGTAAGCCACTCTGAGTCCCTGATTCAGAGAGAAGGGCGGGGTATAAATCTGCAATTCTTCTTCTTCTAATAATAATAATAATTCCAGCTGTGTGCGTTTTTGCCATTGGTATACCTTTTACATGGCTTCCTCTGTATTGGGTTTTTTACCAGCACTAGGAGGTAAGTCATGGCCGCTATACCTTGTTTGTTTGCCATCCAGGATAACTGGTTGGCTGCTCTATGAAACACGTTGCTGGACTAGACAGACAACTGGTCCAATTCAGAAGGTAAATTCTTAAGTTAAGAACATAAGAGAAGCCATGTTGGATCAGGCCAATGGCCCATCCAGTCCAACACTCTGTGTCACACAGTGGCCAAATATATATAATAGCCATTGATAGACCTCTGCTCCATATTTTTATCTAACCCCCTCTTGAAGCTGGCTATGCTTGTAGCCGCCGCCACCTCCTGTGGCAGTGAATTCCACATGTCAATCACCCTTTGGGTGAAGAAGTACTTCCTTTTATCTCTTTTAACCTGACTGCTCAGCAATTTCATTGAATGCCCACGAGTTTTTGTATTGTGAAAAAGGGAGAAAAGTACTTCTTTCTCTACTTTCTCCATCCCATGCATAATCTTGAAAACCTCTATCATGTTACCCTGCAGTCGACGTTTCTCCAAGCTAAAGAGTTCCAAGCATTTTAACCTTTCTTCATAGGGGAAGTGTTTCAAACCTTTAATCATTCTAGTCGCCCTTTTCTGCACTTTTTCCAATGCTTTAAAATTCTTTTTGAGGTGTGGTGACCAGAATTGTACACAGTATTCCAAATGAGACCGCACCATCGATTTATACAGGGGCATTATGATACTGGCTGATTTGTTTTCAATTCCCTTCCTAATAATTCCCAGCATGACGTTGGCCTTTTTCATTGCAATCGCACACTGTCTTGAAATTTTCAGTAAGTTATCTACCATGACCCCAAGATCTCTCTCTTGGTCATCTTTGCCAGTTCACACCCCATCAACTTGTATTTGTAGCTGGGATTCTTGGCCCCAATGTGCATTACTTTGCACTTGGCCACATAGAACCTCATCTGCCATGTTGACGCCCACTCACCCAGCCTCAACAGATCCCTTTGGAGTGCCTCACAATCCTCTCTGGTTCTCACCACTCTGAACAATTTAGTGTCATCTGCAAACTTGGCCACTTCACTGCTTACTCCCAACTCCAAATCATAAGTTATGATGAGTTTCAACATCATTGAAAATGAGACCTTTGACCTCTTACCATTGGTTTGACTCTCGACCCAGGAATTAATCTTCTTTCTTACTGACTCTGCAGCGTGCAGAAAGTCAACTCTTTCCAGCTGAGCACTATACAGCTCCTCTGTGCAACGTAAATATTGCTACACATATTAAATACAAAATAGTTTTAAATTAGCAATTGTGAAAAAAAATATAATTTTGCACACCAGCCTCTCAAATTTCATCTGTGAGGAAAGGCTGAAGAGTCTGGGACTATTTCAGTTTAGAAAGACAACAAAGAGGGCTGGGGTGGGCAGGGCTTTTTTTTTTGTAGCAGGAACTCCTTTGCATATTAGGCCACATCCCTCTTGTGTAGCCAATACTCCAAGAGCTTACAAAGCTCTTCTTACAGGGCCTACTGTAAGCTCTTGGAGGATTGGCTACATCAGGGGTGTGTGGCCTCAAAGGAGTTCCTGCTATAAGAAAAGCCCTGCCCACCCAACCCCCCCCCCCCCACTTTGTTGTCTTTCTAAACTGAAAAGTCCCAGACTCTTCAGCTTTTCCTCACAGGGAAGGTGCATGAAAACTGGCCTTCTCCGACACCTGTGAAAACACTCCTGAGTAGGGTAGGGTTGCCAGGTCCAATTCAAGAAATATCTGGGGACTTTGGGGTGGAGCCAGGAAACATTGGGGGTGGAGCCAGGAGCAAGGGTGTGAAAAGCATCATTGAACTCCAAAGGGAGCTCTGGCCGTCAGATATAAAAGGGATCGCACACCTTTTAAATGGAAGTAATGAAAGATAGGGGCACCTTCTTTGAGGGCTCACGGAATTGGACCCCCTGGTCCAATTGTTTTGAAACTTGGAGGGCGTTTTGAAGAGAGGCATCAGATACTATGCTGTAAATTTGGTGCCTCTACCTCAAAAAACAGCACCCCCCCCCAGAGCTCCAGATACCCACAGATCAATTCTCCATTATACCCTATGGGAATCGGTCTCCCTAGGGAATAATGGAGTGCCCAGCAGACATTTCTATCCCCCCCCCCGCTTCCTGATGACCCTGAAGTGGGGGGAGGGGCTTCAAACCTGGGGATCCCCTGCTTCCAACTGGGGATTTGCAACCCTAGTGTAGGGGCGGAGCAGACCCTAATGACCTCATGAAATAACTTGAGGTCAAGACACAGGGATATGGGCCTCTGAAAGCTCCTGGCAAGAGGAGAAGCCCACCAAGTATTTAAGGAACCTTGAAACCAGGACTGCCAGCAGGTGGGGCTCCACTGAAATCTGCCAGGCCTCTTGTGGAAGGTCTGTCTTCCCCATGGAATTGCCCCAAGGATCCCTTGGCAGATTTGGATCAACTGTGACCAGGGCTTTTTTTTTTATGCAGGAACGCACAGGAACACAGTTCCAGCTGACTTGGCATCAGGGTGTGTGGCCTATTGTGCAAATGAGTTCCCTCTGGGCTTTTTCTTTAAAAAGCTCTATATGAAATAATGGTGATGCCAGGGGGTGTGGCCTAATATGCAAATGAATTCCTGCTGGGCTTTTTCTACATAAAAGAGCCCTGGCTGTGACCAATGGCCATTTTTCCCAATGGGAAATAGCCACAAATAGCTAGACCAGAGACATTATTTCGGGGGAAAAAATAGCAACAATTCTACTGACTTCACAGCTTGAGATGCCTACCTGACGGAATGCATACTCCTCTGCTCCATATAGCCTGTTGGCAATGCTCAGCGCGTAGCTTTTGTTGTGCTGGTTGACGGCAGCCAAGAGCTCCTTGAACTGGGAGTGCAGTCCTCCAGGTGTATCACACTGAGTTCCTTTAGCCTTCAAAAGCAAAGTTGGTTCAGTAGGACTGTAAACAAAGAACGCAAAGTCCTTCATACTCATGTTTATATTTTAAGAGATCTCTATTCTTCCTCATGATATTTGCTATTTTCATTTGCATGGTCTACCTTAACCATTCCATGCTTTGCCCCAACCATTCATCCATGTTAATGTTTATAGCACCATAATGTTAATTTTAATAAAAAATTGTAATCTATTTTTAATCATGATTTTATAAGTATAACTGTCGATGTATAATGTATTTGTGTTGTGAACCGCCCTGAGCCTGCCTTGGCGGGGAGGGCGGGATATAAATAAAAAGTATTATTATTATTATTATTAAGATAAAGATTATATTTTTAAATTTGTATTATTTCCTACCCCTTCAACCATAGGTGAGTAGGATTTGGAAAAAGAAGAAGATATTGAAGATGATATTGGATTTATATTCCACTCTCCACTCTGAATCTCGGAAACTCAAAGCGGCTCCTTTATCTTTCTCCCCCACAACAGACACCCTGTGAGATAGGTGGGGCTGAGAGAGCTTTCCCAGAAGCTGCCCTTTCAAGGACAGCTCTGTGAGAGCTATGGCTGACCCAAAGCCATTCTAGCAGCTGCTAGTGGAGGAGTGGGGAATCAAACCTGTTTCTCCCAGATAAGAGTCCGCACACTTAACCACTACACCAAACTGGCTTTCAGCGGATCAATGAATAACCATTTAAAAGCAAATTAATGAAAACCAGATCAAGGAATAACTACTATGTTCTTTAAACATTGATCCCCATGGCTAAGAGTGGTAAAGCTGCAGTACTGCAGTCAAACTCTCTACTCACGACCTGAGTTTGATTCCAGCGGAAGCTGGGTTCAGGTAGCTGGTTTGAGGTTGAGTCAGCCTTCCATCCTTACGAGGTTGGTAAAATGAGGACCCAGCTTGCTGGGGGGAAAGTGTAGCTGACTGGGGAAGGCGATGGCAAACCATCCCGTAAAAAAGTCTGCCGCGGAAACGTGATGCGACATCACCCCAGAGTCAGAAATGTCTGGTGCTTGCTTTACCTTTTTTCTTTAAACACTCAGAGTAATAAATAAATTTCTGTCAAGAATCCCAGCTCATTCAGTGTACAAAGGAAAGCATTAAGGCTTGATGACAAGGATGAGTCTTGGCTGGTCAGATATGCCAATTGACGAAGAGATTCTAGCAGTAATATTTTTAATCATATCTTGCTAGCATGTTTTCATGTAATTGGTTGTATTTAACACTAAGCAGATAAACTTCCCTGATATGTGTCTCTCCCCATCCCTCTCCCATCCCTCCTGTTCAGGCAGTGAAACATACTTACTGGGGAACTGCTCCCAGATCCAGTGATCTTATCGAAACAAAGAGCCTGTAACACAAAACAAAAGTGGCAGGTGTTGGGTGACATTTGTAATCTGTGAAATTCTAGTAGCTTGTTTCAGGCTAATTTGGTGTAATTACCTTTTTTTTGGGGGGGGGGGTTGCTGAGGATGACTAGAACAAATAATGCCCCCCCTCAACTCGGTTGTTATTATGAGTCATGTTCTAGGACAGGGGTGTCAAGTGTGCGGCTCTCATCAGACCCGCAAACAACCCACTGTCATCTGCGTCACAGCTTGCTTTGCCAGGCTTGCTCAATTGCACAGGAGCTACAGAGCAAAGCCTCCATTGACTGACCAGCACATGAAGCAGCTTATGTACAAAAGCTTGCAATGCCCAGCCATTTCATGTTTTCCCCTGGGTCTTAGACTCAAAGCATTGACCATGAGATTTCTGTAATGGATGTCAATAAAAGTAGGTCTGCGACTTCCAGACACACACCTGAACAGCATACTCAAGACTGCTACAGCACAGACTGTCTCCAGATTTTGATGCAATAATTTAGAGCGAGAGGCGTCAGTTATCAAAAAATGGTAAATAAAATATTGCAAAAGTACTAATCCTTTAAGAATCTTTTAAGGTTTTTTTTTTTTAAATCTTTGTGTTTGTCTGGTCCTTTATAAAGTTGATATCTCTGCTACCTCTGGATCGAGGCGGCTCGGCAGTACTGCTGTTGTTAGACCTGTCGGCGGCGGTCGATATGGTCAACCACCGGCTGCTGACCCGCCGCCTCGCCGATGCAGGAATTCGGGGGCTAGCCTTACAGTGGCTCTCCTCCTTCCTTGAAGATCGGGGACAAAGGGTGGCGATTGGAGGAGAGCCGTCCCAGAGACACCCACTTAACTGTGGGGTGCCTCAGGGGGCAGTTCTTTCCCCGATGTTATTTAACATCTACATGCGCCCCCTTGCCCAGATTGCCCGGAGGTATGGGCTGGGTTGCCACCAGTACGCTGATGACACCCAGCTTTATCTATAAATCTGGACTGGGCGTTGCAAGCCGTGGCGAACTGGCTCAGGCTGAGTGGGCTGAAGCTGAATCCAGCGAAGACCGAGGTCCTTTGCGTAGGTCGCGGCGGGCCGGGAGAGGAGATCTCCCTACCAACCTTCGATGGTGCGTCACTGATTCCAGTGTGCAGGGTCAAGAGTTTGGGAGTGCTACTGGAGCCTTCCCTGACAATGGAGGCCCAGATAGCTGCCACTGCTAAATCCGCCTTTTTCCATCTTAGGAGGGCGAGGCAGTTGGCCCCCTTCCTGGAACGTAGAGACCTGGCAACTGTGATCCATGCAACGGTCACCTCGAGGCTAGACTACTGTAATGCCCTCTACATGGGGCTGCCCTTATACCGAATGCGGAAACTGCAGCTAGTGCAGAATGCAGCGGCCAGGCTGTTAGTGGGACTACCTCGGTGGGAACATGTGCAGCCTAGGCTGCGGGACCTGCACTGGCTGCCGATTGTGTACCGAGTTCGCTATAAGGTGCTGGTTATTACCTTTAAAGCCCTATATGGTCGAGGACCTTCCTACCTTAGGGACCGCCTCTCCCCATATGTCCCTCAGAGAGCACTGAGATCTAGTTCTCAGAACCTTTTAAAAGTCCCTGAACCAAGGGAGGTTAGATTGAAATCAACGAGGGAGCAAGCCTTCTCAACAATGGCTCCCCAATGGTGGAATCAACTACCAGAAGAGGTGCGGGCCCTGTGAGACCTAAATCAGTTTCGCAGGGCCTGTAAAACTGCCCTCTTTCAGCGTGCATTAAGATGAAACCCGGGAAATGACATCTAGCCTTCCTAGATATAGTTGAACTGTAGCACTGAAATGTATAATTCACAATGGTTTAACTGTCTATTTAATTTTAATTTAACTTATGAATGTAATTGTATCTGTTTTAACTGCTTAATTGTTTGTTGTATTTTACTATCATGGTATATACCGTGTCGTGTTAGCCGCCCTGAGCCTGCCTTTGGCGGGGGAGGGTGGGATACAAAAATAAATTTATTATTATTATTATTATTACCTGGCAATACATTTTATGACTCACGTGGCCTGGCCAAACAAAGTCCCATTTATGTTAGATCCGTCCCTCATAACAAATGAGTTTGACACCCCTGTTTTAGGATGTTCAGGCAGCTTTTGTATTCTAGAGCCAAATCCAAGCCCCGCAGGCCTCACAATTGCACCCTGTAGACAGAAAATGCAGCCTGCTGCATGATTTCTACTTCTTTCTGGCCATTCCACAGTGTTATATTAATACCAGGGCTTTTTTTGTAGCAGGAACTCCTTTGCATAATTGGCCACCCCCCCCCCCCCCCATGTAGCCAATCCTCCTGGAGCTTACATGGTTCTTAGTGCAGGGCCTACTGTAAGCTCGTGAAGGATTGGCTACATCAGGGGTGCGTGGCTTAATATGCAAAAGGGCTCCTGCTAGAATTCCATCCCTGAAGGTACCAATGGAAAGCACTTCCTGATGGTTTCCATAGAGCTGGGATAATGCAAAAACAGGCCTCCTATGAGAGACCTGTCCTTTTACATGAGACAGAGTTGTTAGGGAAGTGATACCTACCCTTTCCATCTGTTTAGCAGAGTCACCTCTGGCACCCAAATACACCATGGCCAAAGCCGCTGAGATACTCATTGGGGAGCAAAAGACATTCTTTTTAGGATTTTCCTTGGCCAAGACGTTGAAAAGGTCCACACAAAACCTGGTATTGGCCTCAGTGAGGGAGCTCATGGTGGCGTCGGTTGTACCTGGGACAAAAAGATCAGATTAGTTCTTGTGGTCTCAGTTGTCTTAAAAGGAGGAAAGGACAGCAACATGATGGGGGATCTCTGACATTTAATGGATGGGATCTGGCAACTTCCCATTGCCTAAGAGCCGGGCTTTCTGTTGTAGCAGGAACGCCTTTGCATATTAGGCCACACACCCCTGGTGTAGCCAATCCTCTTGGAGCTTATAGTAGGCCCTTTACTAACAGCCCTGTAAGCTCTTGGAGGATTGGCTACATCAGGGGTGTGTGGCCTCATATGCAAAGGAGTTCCTGCTACCAAAAAACCCCTGCCTAAGATGCTCTGAAAACAGATCCAAGCTCATTTTAAATGTGAATGAAGGAACTCATACAAAATGATCCCTGTTGAGACAGAGCTGTAAATTCAGGATCTTAAAGTTACTTGGGGGGGGGGGGGAGATGTACAGGTCACTCTTGTTTATTTTGTCATTTATATAAAATATTAATCAGCCCCTGGACGGAAATTTGCCTTGTAAACTTTCTCAAGGCTTTTGGGCCAGCTTGCTTACTCTAGTAGTCTAATCTGACAAAAACGAGTTGTCTAATCCTAACCTAGAGGAAATCACACACACGAATACACATGCCTTATATTGAATCACACCACTGGTCCATCAAAGTTGGGATTGTCTTCCCAGACCAACAGTGGCTCTCCAGGGTCTGAGGCAAAGGTCATTCACATCACCTACAGCTTGGTCCTTTTATTGGACAAAGACAGAAGAAGAAGACTGCAGATTTATACCCCGCCCTTCTCTCTGAATCAGAGACTCAGAGCAGCTTACAATCTCCTTTACCTTCCTCCCCCACAACAGACACCCTGTGAGGTAAATGAAAATATTGGATTTATATCCTGCCCTCCACTCCGAAGAGTCTCAGAGCGGCTCACAATCTCCTTTACCTTCCCCCCCACAACAGACACCCTGTGAGGTAAATGAAGATACTGGATTTATATCCTGCCCTCCACTCCGAAGAGTCTCAGAGCGGCTCACAATCTCCTTTACCTTCCTCCCCCACAACAGACACTCTGTGAGGTGGGTGGGGCTGAGAGGGCTCTCACAGGAGCTGCCCTTTTAAGGACAACTCCTGCAAGAGCTGTGGCTAACCCAAGGCCATTCCAGCAGAGACTTGAGCCTTATACATGCAACGCAGATGGTTACTACCAAGTCCCAGACCTATCCCCAAATCTTATGCAAACTGGCCTTGTCCAACTACCTTTTAAATGGAGATGCCAGGACCCAGGCGGACGAAAGAGACAGTGCAGCCTCGCTCCAAGCGAGGCAGCCCCACCACCCCTTCCATCTGCCTGGGACCTGGGAAGATGAAAGAGGCAGCGCGGCCATGCTCTGAAGAAGAAGAAGAAGAAGAAGAAGAAGAAGATATTGAAGTACCACCTCTTTCATCTGCCTGGGTCCCGGACTGGCGGAAGGGGCAGCGCAGCAGAGACATTAGCCTACCCCTCATTTAAAGACCCCCAAGTGGGGCACGGATGGGTGTGGGTGGCGGGGGCAGCCGGGGGTGGCCAAAACCCCAGCATCCCCCCACCAGTCCATGGAAAAATTGTCTTCCATGAAACTGGTCCCTGGTGCCAAAAAGGTTGGGAGCCACTGGTTTAACATATGTAATGAGATAAGAAAATCAATATCCCTGTTCAGTCCCAGGGAGGTGTTTGTTCCAAGTTTCATAATAACTCGTAATTAAACAATTCCCCTTTCCATTCAAGTGACACCTGACTCACAGAGACCCTGTAGGATTCTTAAGGCAAGAGATGTTCAGAGGTGGTTTGCCATTGCTTGCCTTGATGTCATGGCCCTGGTATTCCTTGGATTCCTTGGAGGTTTCCTTTTCAAATACTAGCCAGGGCTGACCCTGCTTAGTTTTTGAGATGAGATCATTCTAGCCTGGGCTGTCCCAATCAGGATTTGTACAAAAATACCAATCATATATTGCAGAAACACCCCAAACCTATTTGGCTAGATCTAGCACATTGAATTTTTGCTACAGATGCTTGGATCTATCTGTGACTGATAACTTATGGTCTGGACAAGGCCAGTTTGCATAAGATAACATCATGGGAACTGATGCATGGGAAATGTTACAGTTAAAATCCTTCCCCCTTTGCTACTGGAAGAAGCGCTGCTCTTATGCTTGGAAGTGTCAAAAGTGTGGTTCTTGAAACTTCTTTTGATGTGTTGTTTCCTTCTTGCGAGATTGTTTTTTTTTTTTTGCTGAGAAAGCCCATCAGGAGCTCATTTGCATATTAGGCTACACCCCTGATATCACAGTTGTTTCACACAGGACTTCCTTGTTGAAAAAGCCCAGTAGGAACTCATCTGCATATTAGATCACACCCCCTGATGCCAGACCAGCAAAACTGTGTTCCTGTGCATTCCTGCTCCAACCCCCCCCCCCCCCCTGCTTCTTGCCATTTGACAGAAGGCCCCCTGTTTCAGATGAGACCACAGCTCAGACATCACTTGTAATATGAAGAGGGGGGTGGGTAAATGTCACATTTGCAGCCTTGACCTGTGTAAGGATTCATCAGCATTTTTGCAGGATGGCCCCTGAGCCTGCTTGTGGGAAGGGAAGGCTGTAAGTTGAATCATATAAATAAATAAAAATAAATTTGTTGTTGTTCAGTTGCACAGTCGAGTCCGACTTTTTTCAAGGGTTTATTTCCCTTAGGACTGACTGACTGGATCTTCTTGCAGTCCAAGGGGCTCTCAAGAGTCTTCTCCAGCACCACAGCTCAAAAGCATCTATTCTTCTGCGCTTGTCCTTCCTTATGGTCCAACTCTCACAGCCATATATGACGATTGGGAATACCATCACTTTGACTATATGGACTTTTGTTGGCAGGGTGATGTCTCTGCTTTTTATTATACTGCCCAGGTTCGCCTTAGCTGTCCTCCCAAGGAGCAAACGTCTTTTAATTTCATGGCTACAGTCACCATCTGCAGTGATCTTGGATCCCAGAAATGTGAAGTCTGTCACTACTTCCATGTATTTATTCCATAAATAAATGTAGCTAAATCTGGTGGTTTTCTCTCTCCTTTTTTGTATTTTTATGCACGAGCATGTGTGCACACAGGCGCATGAAAAGTGGGGTATAAAAGCCAACTCTTCTTTTAATTAGTGGTTTTTGTCTTAGCTTTTT